>NW_024609883.1:79055411-79803084 GCF_016920785.2 Ixodes scapularis
TAACTGTTCGATCTCTGGATTTTTTCACAGAGTACATTTGAGGGGGAATAGACCCTTTCTGAAATTGCAAATTGATGCATAAATTACGCATAAATTATGCGCGGCCGCCATTCGTTTATCTCGTCGCTTCCGACGTGACGCCCGTGATTGGTTCCGAGTTCGCGCCGAGCACTGACGAAGCGCTCGTGTCCAATGCGTGCTCACACCTCACAGTGCATGACCAACTAATGGCGGCCGCACATAATCTATGCATCATTTCGGAATTTCGAAAAGGGCCTATTCCACGCACGCTTACATCTCTTCGAAAACTCGGTGGCTCAAGGTGGCTATGTATCTCGACTATTTGTAAAACAGGATTCCATACGGGAATGTGGACAGCAAAAAAGTGCAAAAATGGCAAGCAGGCCGATGCGTAAATGACCATGCGAGAGAACACGCCGCAGCAATGAAACAGACGCCGTCTGGGCGTCTGGCAGTGCATTGCAATCGATGCCCGTGCAACCCCTTGTTGTCAAACAGAACCATCCTGGGACGGCAGTCACGGCACAGCGGAAAAACAACTAGGGAAATTTACGAAGCGTTTGCCATCAAAACAAGGGTCGCCGATAAGTGTATCAGTGAGCCGTATGTGGCCCTGTTAGATAAGGGCATGCTATTTTTAGAGAGAGAGAGAGAGAGGGGGGGGGTTGCCGGAAGTGACCTGATTTTATTAAACTATTTAGGTGGGTGTTTTCTAATAAACTTTCAGTTGCGAGTGCTCTCCGTGTAGTCGTTACTTTATTCAATTTGTCCCTGTCCTTCGGCGCTTCTATCCAGAAATGCGCAGTCTTTTGTTCCGTTCCATACACTAGAAATGCCCAATTTTCGATAACATTTCTCAAGACGTCTTATTGATCGATCAAAATGTATCAAAATGGAAATATTTTTTTTTTCATTAGACAAATGTAGAATATGAGGCGTGCTCAGTAATGATTATAGTGCATAGTCTCCTGTGGGCTGCATCGTGTCCCACTGTGGACTCCACGAGGGGGGACCATGTGGGCTGCCCACCTATAGGCCCACCGTGGGCCCCACGGGGTGGTCCATGTGGGCTGCCCAAGTCGGCCCCAGCTGTGTGCCCCCGAGGGAGACCAAGCGAGTTGGCCCAAGTGGGATACACGTAGGGCCGACTTGGGCCCTACGTGAGCCCAAGTGGGCATTCAGAGTGGACAAAGTGGGCATTCAGGGCCCACTTTGTGCTACTTGGGGGGTTTATGTAATACCCTGCGAAATACATTAAAGTACATTTTTTGTTTGCTAATATAGTATATGAAGCATCTGACTTTTAGTATGTACGCCTTGATTGCCGCAGGCTGGGCCAACGCGTGGACATGTAGCACCACTACATACGAAGTACGCTAAAAGTCAACTAAAATTAAGCCTAGTTTATTGAAAGTGTACTAAAATATACTTGGGGAGTGCTTTTTTGTTTAAGTAACAAAAATACTACTATTAGTTTGTTTCGCTCTTTTACCGAGAGAACGAACGTCGACTAGACACATCGGAGCTGAGAACGCAGTCACATCGAAGGGGTCACTGGGACGTGGGGATCCAAAGAACAGTCGGGCACGTCTCCAATACACTCTCGAACTCTGGCTCTCTGCCAGGGCATACACCGCAGAAAGAAAGCGCCCGAAACAGAACTGCAAGCAGTGGAAGATGTAGTGTGCCCGAATGACCCCGAGGGATATGTCACTACTGCTGCCGGCACCACGGTGGTCATTACGGGTAGAGTGATGAAACGAAAAAAAAAAAAAACACAAAAAACTTGTTTCCCTTATCAAACACGGCGGCTTTTCCCGTGCAGTGCATTACGAAAGGCTCTCATTCCTCCACAACACACGCACACGCACATACATGCACATAACAAAAAAGTTCCGTGTATTGCGGAATCTTCCGCTACTATTACGGGCATTGCGTCGATGCTATAGATTCGGCTTCAGGCATTAATGTGAGCACACATCTTTTCGAGGAAAAATTAGGACATCGCCCGACGTACGGCTTTCTGCCATATATTATCAGTTGCTTTCAGAGAGACCCACCGCCTGTATCATAAACAGTTAAGCATTGATGGAAAACTTTAATATATATACATATATATATTATTAGGGACGTCGGATTGAGGATTGATATTACCTAATCAGATCTGAACGGCTGCTAAACCGAGTACAGATCGAAATGATACCTAACTCCTAATCTTGTCTACTGCAACAATAGTACTATTGTCATAATCAACAGTATTAAATAACAAGTTGATTGCGCAGTTCTGGTGCTCGGCGGCTTTCCACCGACCGTCGTGGAATACGGTTCTGTCGACATCCCAAATTGCTCAGCTTTTATTTCCTACGCAACTGTCACATTTTTCTACTCTCTGACAAGTTATAATGTCCGGTTACACCCACGCACGCCCCTGTAGGTGTTCCGTTACCTTCTCAAATGGTGATTTTGAGTTTTTCATTTCGGTTCATTTCTAAGCCAATTCCTTGTAGCTCGATCTAGCTCATTGCTGCACGCTAATGCAAGGAAATGTACTTTACTGTCACGCTTACACTTACAAGAGAGAGAGAGAGAGAGAAAAAAAAATCTGGAGATTAGGGGGAGGGGGGGGGGGCGCACGACGAGAACATACCACCACCCCCACCATCATCTCTCCTCATCCAGATGGTGATGAAAAAGTGCTCGTGGAAAAGCAGGGGGCGCGAGCAAGCAAGGGCAGTGGCACTTTTGCGGAAAAAAATAAAATAAACGTAAAGATACAGACAGCAAATGCAGACCTACAAACTACAAAAAAATAAGAAAACACACAACCAAAAACAATACAAGAAAAAACGAAACCTCTAGGGCTCTTCCGAAGATTGAGGATGAAGCAGAGAACGAGCTTTCGGGGTTTCTGTCGGGAGGGGAGAAACCCCAACACACCGCTCCACCTCACGACGACGGATCGCTGCTGACGCTACGAGCCAATCCGACCAATCCAGCGCTGCGAACGTTATCACGTGACTACGCGTCCCCTTACATCGCTGCTGCGCTATCCCCTAATGTCACGTGCCACTCCCGCGGTACAGGACTGTCTCTGAGGGCTCGTAGCCTCTCCTGCGGTTCATCGTAAAATAAAACCATTATTTTTTTTTTCTTTATTCTTTTATAAACACGGGTGCGAGGGAAACTCTTGGCTCCGGGGGTCGTTGTCGATCCAGACGACCCGTAAACACAAGGATGGATGTCTACTCTCTTTCTCCCCCTCAACAGGAGAGATACTCAATCCCTCCTTTCCTCCATCCCCACAAGGAGGAGTGTTGCCCTTTCTACTCTCGTCCTCACCTAACACGATGGACGGGAGCGGACGGCTACCAGCCAATGAAATGTCGCTTGAGCGTCACGTGACCTACGGGGGACATAGCAACGCCCAAGATCCGTAGTCAAGCGGAACGTTCATAGCTTTGGATTGGTTGGGATTGCTCGTAGCGTTGGCTCCGCTCCATCGTAAAGGTGAGCGACGGAGGGCTAGTTCTCTCCCTCAACAAAAATGAATCTCTCTCTCTCTCTCTTGCACATTTGTTTCTCAGTTCTTGAGTCGACCTAAGCCGGGGTCGGTCGGTGTTTTTGAGGACCCCGGGCGTGATTAAATAACGACCCCCACTGCGGCGCTCTCTGCCTTCAAAGAGGACTCTAGAACTTTTGCTTTTTCTCGTTTTTTGTTTGCTTGCTCTTTCTTTATTTCTCTTAAACTCGCTCGCTTCCCTTTTTTTTTCTTAGCTGCTCATTGAAACACATCGTGGCAGGAAATCCTTCTGTTTGGAGAAGAGCCTCTCCCTGTTCCAGGATCCAGTGGCAGCAAAGTTGGGAAGTTGTCAACTGAAAACTAATGCGCTCCTCTTACTTTATTTTATCCCGTTTATTCTTTTTTTTTTTTTTGACATGGCGCCGAAATTGAATCGCTCGTTGCGTGGGCGAGTGGCCATGTAGAAAGCACAGAGCACGTCACTGATGCATACGCATGAACGTGCCGCTGCATACGTACCAAACCACATTTTCCAGTGAACGACAGGGGGCGTTGTCGTTCAGTCAAAGCGCCGGAAGGTGGTGAAAAAAGGATACACAGATATTTTTTTTCGCCTTAGTGAGTCACAAGAAGCACCCCTTGCGATTCTCTCAAGGGGCGTCAGGATAGTATTTGCACGTCAGCTGCGAAAATTTTAAACACCGGCTAGGTGGCACTAGCTACCGCCTGATTAAGAGGACTCAGTGGCATGCATCAATCCATGCGCTCATCTATTCAAGGTTCGCTTACATGCAAAGCGGAATCCCACTGGGGAAATGGCGCAAAAGGTACACCCAGCATGCCGCAGACGGTTTGCCGGAAGTGTAATGACGAAGATAGATATTTCGTTTATACTACGGGCTTTCGAGCATACCTCCAAAACAACTTTGGCGGTGCGCAAGACGTAGCAAATATAAAGCCTTTGTGCTGAATTATCTGGTCGCCAAGGGAGGGGAAACGCGCTTTTCTGCCCTTTCCGTTCTCTCTCGATCGTTCCGCGAGCTCTTTCTACACCACCTGTTTCTGCTCCTCTATTTTATGCCCTTTCCACTCCTCTCCGCTCCGCCCTTTCTCACACTACCTGCTTCTGCTCTTCCCGCTCTTGCGTGCCGGTTCCGTAGCTTAGTCAGCAGCACAATGGGCTTCCAAGCAGATGACCGGGGTTCAATTGCTGGCACCAGCTGTCGTTTATTTTGAAGATCGTTGAGTGGTTACGGCCTGACCGACTTACACATTTCGTACTTAAGCGGCTCCTGAGGTTCGTTGGCCCTATAAAAGTACCGCGTTAAAGATACGCACCTGTGTGTAATATATATATATATATATATATGGATGAAGTGAGGTAAATATAAAAACCATGGACCGGGAAAAGTTAATAAGTCAAAGATGCGTACTGTTGGGAGTTACTAATTCGAAGTTTATTACGACGTTGATATCTCTCCGCCTCAACGTGTTAATAAATAAGACTGTTGTTGCCGGCGTCGGGGGACGAAACTGGGGTCAATGACGAACAGTGTCTAAGCGACACGCGTAGAGCAAGTTCCAAGTTTTTCGTGACATGGCGGACCAGAAAACAACTTCGAAAATTGCAGGAGGACACTTAAAGGGACACTGACACCCCCCAAAACATTTTTTTTATTTTTTGCCAGGCGCTTCATTATGGTGTCGGAGGACTACCCAATTAATATTTTGCAACAGAGTAGCGTATTTCTTTAATAAAGCCAAAAGACGCAACTGCTGGAAACCGAAACCGAAACCCGACGGAGGTCGGAGAAGTGGAGAGAAGAGAGTGACTGGCGGAAGTCACGTGGCTACACCCGACCGTGCGGTTTTTTTTTTTTTTTTTTTTTTTTTTCTCCTCTCCGGTAGCAGACGACACGACATGCGGCGTGCGGGAACTGCTCGTTCTGTACTCCAAGATGAGTTGTTTTGTACATTGAGGAGTTCGAGATGAGTAGTGAGTGTCCGTGGTGAATTTCCATGATCGGCTCCGAAAAGAATAAACCCAAGATGTTGCGTGAAGAGCTGGCTCACATGTCCTGCATCCGAAAAAAAGTGGCATTGTGCGACAGAGTTTCCGAAAGATCAACGGGATCGGGACCAATGGCTGGCTGCAATTCCTGTAGAACATTTACGGGCACCTCGGAAAGCGGACGCTACCTGATTTATATGCTCCTTGCATTTTGTGGAAAGTGATTACATTGAGTTCGCAGGTGTCAAAACGGAAATCCCATACCGTTTAATTCATCGAAGTATCGTCCACAACATTTTTTTTTTTTTTTTTTTGTTGTTCGTTTCTTCAGTGATGATTGTAAAAAAAAGAAAAAGATACGTAAACATCAGAAAATGTTTGAAAAAAAAAAATAATAATAATTCACGAGGGATCGAACCCGGTCCTACCGCGTGTGAAGCGGACGTCTTTCCCACTGAGCTACTGGGGCATCTCGTTTCTGTGGATCTCTTTTCTTAGTACTAATTCAGCTGGTAAACTGTAAGTTGGAAAGTTTGCTGTCGATTTTTCTCTAGCAAAAGCACTCCCGGGTCGAAGTCGGGAAGCACCACGCTTTGCGGACATTCGCACCTAGTAAAGAAATCGTACGCGTGCATATTCAACTCGAAGTAGACACGTCGTGCTTGACGTTTGCGCGAGCGTTGTCTTCAGCCACGAGAAGGGAGCGACGGCTCGGCGACGTCTTCGTGCAAATCGGCTTGGTGGTAGGGCGTGTCGTACGGGATGAATACCAATTCTTTTGATCAGTCCCAAATTTCTCTTTTAACGGTAGACAGAATTCGCCGGTACCGCGAACGACAGTTCTGAAATAGAGGTCCCACGCCCGTCGTCCGCTGCCATCGCCCTCCCCGCGAGTCCCACGATACGCGAAACGACGAACGCACAGAATGCTTCCGGTTGTCTGTGGAACTTTTTTTTTCAATCAACGTAATTACAGCTTTTTAGAAGCCACAAAAAAATGGGTTTCATATTTTTTTCTATTTTTAATATTGAGTGTGTGCCTTCAGTGACCCACGACTTTGATTAAATTTGGTGGTCGCATCGATACCTTAGAAAACGGCCCGTGACCGCGAAAAAGAGAGTGAGCGAGACTCGAACCGGCCAGTTCTTGATCGGCGGTTTTCGGGCGGAAAGAAACCGAATTTCGAGGCGCAAATTCTGTTCTGGGTAGTTGAGCTCTCATATGTCACGTACAACTAAAAACCTCGGCGAGCATAAATGCCCTGTCAGTGTCCCTTTAAGCTTCGCCTGGAACGCAATAGCTGTAAACCTACGCTCGTTCCCAAGCCCTACTCGGCAGCGTGTCTGGTTCGTAACCGAAGGTTCATGGCAGGGCCGGATTAAGGTACGGGCTAAGGGGGCTGCAGCCCTGGGCCCCAGGCTGTCAGGGAGCCCCATGCTGGCCCCTGAAAATTTAAAAATGTTAGTCGGTTCTTTCTTTTTTTTAAGAAAGTTTAGGCAGAAAGCAGAAGAAACACTCCGAAGGGCCTCTGGCGCAATGACCTTCTCGTTCTCTTTTCCTCAACAAGGAAACAAGGATGCCATAAAGTTCCCGTTTCTAGATCAGCTGGCGTTTGTGAGCTCGTTGTGCAAGAGCATGACAAAACAACAAAATTGAACACGGCCTCTCATGTCCCTTGTTATATATATATATATTTTTTTTTTAATTGGAGCTTGATGGAACGACGGTTATGGAGCTAATTCTTTTATATTGGGGCCCCCTTAGCGTGTTTTACGGACAATTGTGGGCAGGAAGTTAAGCAAGCGTTAAGGAAGCAACGCACAACACATGTTGTTTACCTTTTCACACATGTTGTTTTATACCTTTTCGCGAAACTCCATATGGAGTTTATTCCAGAACGATAAGTTTGGAACAAGCAAAAAGGTGCCCGTAAATCTTCCGGACACCGTCTCCATTGCCACCAACAAAGAGGCGTTTCAGGCGCCCCTCAAGAGTTTTCG
Organism: Ixodes scapularis; assembly: GCF_016920785.2. Taxonomy (NCBI): domain Eukaryota; kingdom Metazoa; phylum Arthropoda; class Arachnida; order Ixodida; family Ixodidae; genus Ixodes; species Ixodes scapularis. The sequence continues at coordinate 79,062,965 of NW_024609883.1, forward strand.
ATGGGCACTGACGGCAAGGAAGTGCTCTAGAGTCGATATCTGGTCTGCCAGTGCAACTGAACACACTTCCTTCCAGCGACTGATACGAATACTGCAATGGTTGTACCAACCTCTGAGGTATAACCTCTTATTTTTTAACGTTGAGTCACAAAACAAAATCGCCGCCGAGGTCTAAATTACTGCATCTAAAAAAAACAAGATTAGTACTAAATCTGATGCGAAACATTTTTCCCATTCAAGAACACAAAAGAAAACATCTTCTCGATTCCCATGATAAATTCTTTAAATTCAAATGTGCCCGAACGACAGCGGTCGATGCCTTAGAACCGCACGCAGTTTCTCTTTAAATGTGGAAGTCTGTTTGTTTGCGAAACGAGGGTTTAGTTATTAGAAGAGCGTTTACGAAGTAGTTTGATCCCGATAAAGACTGCTTCAACCAACGAAATTTCTTGCCTATGTCACTTTCTTCACTGTTCACACCAGTAATTAATTAACAGAGGGCTAGTTAGAAGTCACAACACTTCCAATAATTTGGAACAATTAGAAGAATATGGGCTCTAGATTTTCGTGGCAGTTGTCGATTTGGCATGCCATTTAGGGGAAGCGAAATTAGAATGGGAATTTTGCGGGTACCTTTTCGGTTGCTGCATAACTCAATTCATGTGTGATTAATGATGTCACTCGACATGTTAGCAAGAGGGTCACCTGTGCTACAAGCCGACATCGTGACCGATTTGTATAAACTGTCCCGGGCATGTACTCTATGAATCTAGCTGTAATTCTAGTCAAACAAATTAATGAACGGAGTCAACATTTTAAACGGAAGCAATTTAATGTTGTTGTTGTTGTTTTGTGGATAAGTTGCTGGATGCGAAGGACAAATCCTAATTTTTATTTTATTTTTGTACCTCGAATTACAATATTGTAAACTGCTAGAGCGGTTGATTTTCTGCGAACTAGCTTCTAAACAATCGCATCCGCCTCAATGCCAGCAAGGAAAACTTGAATTCCGTTGAATCTACGGATCTAAACAAGGATCGACAATAATCATACGATGGAACATATCTAGATTTAACAAGTTCAAAAATATAAATATTCCCGTCGTCATCGTTACCTCCACCACCACCACCATCACCACCACCATTATCATAGGTAGAGGCCTCATAACAGCCTCAGCCCAGGCCCCCAAATGCCTTAATCCGGCACTGGGTCGTGGGTCCGAATCCCGCCTCCGTCTAAAATTCATGGGCTTTTTTCTTCAAGACGAATGAAATTACTTTATAAAGTGAAATAATTTGAGAGATACGGGAACGTTTAATTCGCGTTACAAATCACGTTTCCTTCACTTTCATTCCACGCGCGATATGTCACGTTTCCCACGAGCGTTGTGGTTTGTTTGAAATTCCCGCGCGAGGTCATGCGGCTGTGGACGTCACGACCCTATCGACCAATCAGAATTTTTCCCGCGCCGGCTTTTCTGCGATACGAGCTCGTTAAAGGGGCCATGAAGCGAATTTTGGGCTGGGATAAATGATTTTAAATTGGGACTTTACTAATCGCATATCGTTTTGTTGGCCAAAAGAAAGAGGCTAGAAAGTCAACAGCCAGCTTTTCGGTACGAACATTTGAAAGCATAGCGGACTATTTTGTACCTTCTTTCCTTCGAAAGCTCTCCGCCTTTTCACTATGATACATCCGCGGTTCCCAAAGGGCGTCAGCGGTGCCAACCTGACGTCAGCCGAGCCCAGCTCACGCATTGGACACGAGAACTGCGTCACTCGGACGTATGCGCTCGTCAGCAATCAATCCGTCGACGAATATTCGGATTCGCGTTCGTGGCCAATGAGTGCCCTGACGGAACTTATCGTCGCTGGGGAATGACAAGTTCTATGGCGTGCATAAAAAGAACAGTGGAAGCTAGGAGTTATCGCACCGGTGCCGAAGAATGTCACGACGACGTGATTTCACAATTCGTATTTGAGTTGAGGATTAAAGAGAAAGAAGTAGAAAAATAATTTCATGACCCCTTTTAAGCTGTGGCTTTACAACATGCAGGTCTCTCAAAGACAAGCATGATAATTCGGGCCCGCAACAGGCTGCCTTTAGCCGTGGATTGCCTTCATACACACGCGCTATCGCTCGAATGGTGACATCTCAACCATTTTCCCACCCAATCATTATTTTTTTTTTGTCTATTGAAGTGCGCGGATAACTGTGTGACTCAGCGACGAGCGCATAGCTTCGGCCAATAGCTTAGACGCCATTTTACCGCATAAGTCACGCACTAGTGTGGCAGTTCGTCACGCGCTGGCTCACTCCGTGCAACGAAGGATGCATTCACTCTGAGACAGACAGACATGCAGGTCCACCCTACAACTGGCCGCGTATCAAGGAGTCATCTGGTGGCGCTGCTGGCAACCAAGGTGACGAGGAGACTCTTTCTGGCAGCTACGGCACGAGCGGCGTCCAAACCTACATACATGTATGTTTACAGCGTGATGAGGCGCCCCAGCCCGACACCGAGCGTCTTCATACATGGACGCGCCGATCGAACACGAGGCCCAGCCCTACGTTGACGCAGCTGTGCTCGTGTTCCATTTCTGCCCGCGCTCGATCTCGCCGAGATGACGTCAAACATTTCTCGTTCCGTGATTGGATCTTCCACATTCTTAATCGGCTAAGGCTGTAATGTGATCGGCCGCGGAGCGATAGTGAGATATCTCAGGACCGACCACGAGCTTCATTTCTTAAGCTGACAGCGACTCTAATTATTCTAGATGATCTATCACGTGCCACAGCAAAGGACTGAAAGTAATTACATCTTGACAACCTAAAGTTTTCCTTGTTTTTTATTTCTCTCTGCGGCTTCACTCAATTGCATTTATACGGTGCCTTCGTGATTAAAACCATCCGTCAACTAAACACGTGTTTTTTTTTAAATTTTTCTCAGTTAAATTTGGTTCAAATGATGCAGAAATATAAAGTAGAAACGATGACGATCCACGTGCGATGTCGTTGTCACGCGAGCCGCCTGCACGTGGAAGCGAGTCATGGGAAAGCACCGGGCCGTGCGAGACAGTTACGAGTGAGTCAGAGTCGTCGCGGGTGATTCAAGCTCGCGCGAAGCGACTGTAATGCGCAACTGAACCTCAAAACGAAGTTGCTGTCTGGTGATGTAGCATTTGTTCCCTTTGTCAGCGTGTGAGGCGAAAACGCGATGAAGGTGCTTTGATTATAAGGGCTCCGCTAACTTATACCTGCCAATTTGTCAGAAATACGCAGCGAGCTTTCGTGTAATTCTGCTATCCAATCGGGCTTTGGTATGACGCTTCAATTGTTGTGTGGTAAGAAAGCCTAAAAAAGAAAAATACGTCCGTCTTTTTTTTTTTAGATTTTTTTGTGCGATTTACTTCGTATAGTTATGCGAACTTTTTCCAAATTTAACTGAGTTCCTATATGACTGGTTCACCCACGGTGGACCGAACGAGTTTGTCACTAACCGTCGTCGATCCGCTAACGACAGTCGAGTTCAACCGAGCTCGCCCACCTCAGTTGAACAGGTCGGAGTTCGCAAACTTACGTTTTGAATCGTGGCGTCTGCGGCATTAGAGAGTTTTCGCAGATCGTTCCGATGACCCGCGATAACGATACCCGATACTCCGCCGCCGCCTTTGCCTTACATCGTATCCTTATCGGGTATCGTTTATCAGGGGTATCGGAGCGATGTATACTAAAACGACCCGTTGTTACCGCTGGCCGTAGCGTTTGCGAGTCACAGCACTCACACTAATATTACATCATGCAAAAAACAGTTCACAGACGCTGTCTTGTCCCGTCACATTAGTGGAGAGTTTTAGTTTTTAGTTTTTTACGTCCGATACGGTACGATGAGTCCTTTGGTACGAACTGCGCATGCGCAAGCTTAAAAAGACCCCCGAAACAAAATCCTGGTTACGTGATTGTGCAGACATATGGTGTGGGTCGAGAGTTGGGCGAGTTGGAGATTCATAATGGTTATAAAAGCGCAACAGGAGAGCGTTCAGAAAGGAAGACACAGCGCTGTGTCCGTGCCTTCCCTTCTGTCCGTTTGTCCTGTTGCGCTTTTATAACCATTATGCAGACATATATGTATGAGGTAAACCATATATATGCTTGACGCGTGTTTGCAGATCACTGAAATTCATGTCTGAAGAGAACACTTTTTTTTTACGTGATGTAAAAGCAGTTTGACTGCGTCTTTAATCCATCGGAAGCATCGTAAAATTTAAAATTTATAAAAATGAAAAAAAAAAAAGAAATGGGACAGAAAAAAGGGGCGTATCACTCGGCTTGACTCGAAAATGCGATCTACTGCGAAAGAACAAATCCATACTCACTTCCCCCACCCCATGCAAATTACAAACCTTTTTTTTTTTTTTTTTTTTTTTGCGGAGAGGAAAAAAAAGGGGGGGGGGATTTGACATCTATTAAGCGTTCTAAAGATAGTTGGACGCGTTTACATTTTCCATAACGTAATGTGGTGTTCACAGCGTGCATCGTATACCGCAGTGATTCCGCCAATCCACGTGTGGTTGCGATATGTCTAGAGTAGTCACCGACACGCTAAAGAACGCCGAGGCGTGTCCAGCCTCTTGCTTCGTGGTTCGGTGTTTGTATCGGCCAATGACGCAACCTCACTGTCTGTGGGGCGGCCATGAAATCACCGGGTACTCGCCTTGCGCTGCTTAATAAGCTCTCAATACTCGATACCGATACGGGCACGCGGGTGGTGGACTCGTGATGTTTGGGAACGCAAGCTCGGCATAATTGCGATCACCGCTACCCGAAAACAAGACTATCTCTCTACAGATGGGTGTGAATGAGTCAGCGCGAGCTATCCTTCATAAATTAACTTCACTCCCTGCAAATCGCGACCGACCAAACAAGCCCCGCGCTTTCGATGAACACCACCCAAATAACAAAGCGGTAAGTGCTGGATTTTCTATGGCCACCTACCGGAGAACAGCGCTGGGCTCTGATTGGACAGGAGTATACTACGTCACCGTTCGGCCGGGACTCGTGTTGTCGCTGATTGGACCCGAGTCCCGGCCGAAGGATGAACCAGCACTCGTGTTCAATCACTGCCCGGCGATGGCCTCCGGTAGGTCATGACGTAACAAATCCAGCTCCACGGCCTTACTATTTAGGAGCTGCTGGCTTAGACATAACTCGTATCAGAAGAAGGTGAAAGCAACGTGGTTGTTGGACCAGCTAACCGTCGTTCTCGCACAACGTGATCGCGCTCTCTGAATCATACTCACGTCCAGAGTACGAATCAATCGCTTGCCATGACAGGCAAGCGATTGATCGGTCCAAAGGGTATGTGGTAGACATAGTTTCCACAGTGTCTTGTTGGCTAAGCAGGTGAACGGATTATACGGCCTGAATGCCAACTTTCCAGCCGATCACATGGCGTAGTTAAAGGGTCACTGACAGAGTACTTACGCATGCCGATGATTCGTTTTTTTTGTTGTTGTTGTTGTTGTCTGACACCATAAGAAATCGTCTGGCAATAAATAAAAAAATATTTCTTTTTCGGGGGGGTGGAGCTGGAGATCAACGAATGCGCCGTGCTCCGGAATCTGTTTGTTTCCGAAAAATCAATTTGCGCTACGGTCACAGACAGGTACGGACTGCGAGCATCTTATCGTTGCTCCGCAGCCAATAGGATTGCGGCATCGATCGATAAGAGCGCCGAACGACCAATCACAAAGCAAGAATCGTTTAGCACAATAGGCCACGCCTTGCCTTTCTTGGCATGTCAGTGACCATAGACTCTTACGAGCTTCGAATTCGCACCGCCGAAGTTGTTTTCCTTGCCAGTGGGACTAGAACAAAGGCAACTATGTTACCAGCATATGGTACTGTGACGTCACACGCAAGCCACGCCTAAACAGTGCGGATTTATTCGACTAAATCGGGCCACAAATCTACAAACACAAACGCTAAACGTATTCGTGAAAGAAAAAAAAAACAGCAACAAAAATATGTATGCTCTTTAGGTTTCACCATATATGTTGTGCTGCTATATATACATATGCTGAGAAATAAAAATATTGATCTCGAAATGTCTCGCATGAGGCGACTGACGCGAGCTATGACAAACCCGTAAACAAAAACAACTCGCGCGCCGAGTCGTACGTCGCTCTCCAAACGAAGAAAACAAAACAAAACAAAAATAAAACATCAGAAAACGGCGTAAAAGAAGCGACGCGAACGTAATCTGAAATAAATAGCCGTAATAACAGAAAGCAAAAAAAAAGAAAAAAACAGGCATCATATCCCGAGAGAAGAGATCAACGACACGACCAAAGTCAGCTGCGCGCTCCTATTTGCAGCAGGAATACGACGATAACAAATACACAAAAAGGTAAGCGTCGCAGCGTCTACGTTTATCATTTACAATGGAAGTTTCTCGGTGCGAACGACCGACCTTACTACGAAAAACCCGGAATACCTTACAAACCAGCTGTGAGTCAAGTTCAACGCACCCTAACGTAAACAATGCGGCCTGAGTGCGATCCGCACACGGAAAACCCCGGCAGGCCAGGCCGGGGCTCGATTTCCCGCTATTAAGTGGAGAAATATATATGCTTGCTGTGGTATACCCAAACGCTGAGTCAGTGACCGCAATTTTTGGACGCAACTAAGGAATGTTTCTGGGGTATATAGACTATGGACGAATATGACGTCATTGGCTGCGGTGGCGCTGCTGTCGGTACGGCGCATGCACGCGAATCTGCTTTGTGCGCAAGCGCAGTCCTGCTGTGGGCAAAAGCGGACTTGTTTGTATACAACGCGTTGGTACGTACGATTCGCGTACGTTCCAAGTTTCCGACTTGGTATGATACACTTGGTGAACGGTATACGTACGCCACCTCGTGAGTAATGCGGTGTTTGTTTCCCATGTTCTTGACGTCATCGGATTATCGTGGCGTCATGATCAAGGACTGGTTCACACGTTTTAAGACAGTTACGGTTTAGGAGATAGTCTGGCCACATTGGGTGAAAAACGCATCTACAACAGGTGTGTTTACCGCGTTTAAAAAAAGTGGTCCCTCAAGTTCCACCTGATGACGTAATAGAAGTGTTATGCTGTCGCCGGTCGCGACCCTGGCGGTGTCCCGGCAGCGGTGGTGGATGTGGCAGATGCCTGTTCTGCTGCAGGTCGCTCTCCAGTGTGGCGGTTCACGGAAGCTTCAACGGCCAGAAGTTGGGACGCCGCGACGAGAGCGACACTCGCGTTAGCTTTCTACATCCAACCGCCAGGATCCCAACATCCAACAACAGTGGCGTCATTTGTTGCTACTCAGGGACCACTTTAGATGTATGTGCGGGATGGGACGCTAAACACTAATCGGAGACGCGCTCCAGGCACCATAGTTTGGGCAAAGTGGCGTAGCCAGGAATTTCTTTCTTGGGGGGGAGGGGGGGGGGGGGGGGGGAGGGGGGCGGCAGCAGTCTCATAAGCCCCCCCCCCCCCTTCCCCCCCTTCTACGCCACTGTTGGGCACCAGATCTGCCAACGGTGCACCAGCAGCGAGATGGCGTCGCCTAGAGGCCGTACTACAGTCGGTGACAGGTTAAGAGTTCAGGAGAAGCCACTCCGAACTCTTTCCACTTTGGCAGAGCGAACGCTGAAGAGGAAGCGATCTCCTCTTCAGCGTTCGATCCGCTAAAATGGAAAGGAGTGGAATCGTATATACTTGCAAACGTGCACAGGAAGAATGCATTGGTGTATACCAGGAGTGGCCATGCTGACCAGGCCTAGGAGTCGCAAACAATACCACGAGACTTCCGAGAGCTGCGGGGGGTGGGGGGCAAACTTTTGGTCCAGAGCAATAAGCTAAACTCGAACCACTTTCAATCTATCCGAGTCAAAAGCAGTCCAGCTGTACGTAAGGTAGCAGTAGCACAATTCTACCAAACCGCAATCTGTCTTTTGATGTAAAACGCGTTCCATTTCTCTTTTTGGGGAAGTGTTCGTGGGACCGGGAGGGAGGCGGGGGAGGGGGGAAGGCTTTGGGGAGGGAGACGCGAGCCGCACTTAAACACGCGAAGAGCCGCATGCGGCTGGCGAGTCGCAGCTTGGCCACCACTGGTGTTTACACTGTTCCAAAGAGGGGCACCTGGCAGATGCCATAGTGAACGATGACGAGCTTGTGTTCCACAGAAGGGCATCCGGAAACTGCCCTAATGAATGATGGTGAGCTTGAAACGTGCATTCCTTGCTTGCCCAAGTTGTTGGCTTGCGCCACAGGACTGTTCCTACTACACGCTAGACTGTTAATTTTTGTACACACTGGAATGGTCAGTACCGGCAAATTTGAATGTCGGAAACTACTATTAGTTATAGCGTCCCACACGTTCTGTATATACCGATAAGCCGCGAAAAGTAGGCAAGCCCCAAACAACAACAGCTACAACAACAACAACCGGGAGTTGTTTTTATGTAAGAAAAACCCAACTTTCCCGGGTTTAAATATTTATCCCCAGCTTTACTCTGTGCCAACCCAGTACACGGTCCACACTGAACTCCCTGCGAGACCGCTTTTCTAGGGAGTTATAGCATTTAGTAGATCATTCCGATGACTCCGATGACGATACCCGATACACCGCCGCCGCCTTGGCACAGGCATCGTAATGCTTATCGAATATCGTTTATCGGGGGTATCGGAACGACCTACTCAAGCTTTCTATTATCCGGGAATCTCGCCCCTTACCTTCTCGCTCTCTTCTTTTATCGGTGTCGGAACGGTTTTCGAAGTCAGGTTACGCGTGCAATATCCCCGCAGGTTGGGGAATCCCACACTCGTGTCGTGTTTTCTTCATCACAAACCCAGCTAAACGCCGAACGTTTTGTTCTTTTTTTTTTTTTTACACGAAAAAACAAAATGTTCCCTCACCCCCCCCCCCCCCGCAAAAAAATAAATAAAAAATTACAGAATTTTTTTTATTGCAAATTTTTGCATCTAGCCTTTGAACCAGATGGGAAAAATTCTGAACTAAACGTTATGTCATTTTGGCAACTGGCGCCATTCGGCTCCACGTATTTGAAAGCCGGCGTGGGCCTCTATTTCTCCACTGAAAATTAAAAAAACAAAAAAAAAAAAACGCTTATTACTTAAAGAAAAAAAAAACAAAAAAAAAAAACCGGTTAGTTTCGAAACTTTGGTATCTGTTTCGGACCACTAGCGCTATATTTGAGCGGAAAATTAGTGTTCGGCGATTCGTCGTTTATTTTTTACATTAAATAAGACTCCGTAAATTTTAGAGACTCCCTGTAGACATCGAAAAGTATCGAATCTATGAGAAAACTTAAGCACCCCCCCCCCCCAAACCCACCAATAACAAAAAAAAAAAAAAACAGCAAGTGAATTAAGTAAGACCCCCCCCCCCCCCCCCCCGCCCCCTAGTTTGAAGAGAAATAAACCTCCAAAGCACAAAATCCCGATTATGTAAAGCACCGACACTTCTCGACGTGCAGCGTAGAGTGTATGGAATGTCACGGGGACGATGCACTTCTCACGGAAGTCTATTGCTCCTTCCTCTCGGTGAACAAAAGCATGGACACGTACGTGATGTGCGTCTTGTACGGAGGCGCAGACTCTACTCTCGGGCCACTTGTTTCGAGCCTCAATGCAGCGACGAAAATGAAATGTGAACGACCGACCTCCGCGGATGTTAGCATAAAAACCCCAGAGGAGCGGAGGAGTCCGTGCTCAAACCACACTCAACCTGCTCCTACATCAGGGGTCTCAGACACATATTGAGTGTGGAGGACCGAGTAGCCCACCCCCGAACTGTCGAGGGCCAATGATGGGGCAAACAATTTAAATATATTTAAAGAAAAAATAAATAAAAGAGAAACCTGATGGTGTTTTACGTTGCGAATCAGACGGGCCATACGGCGACACCCCAACATTTTTATAAACATACAAAAAAAAAAAAAAAAAAAGGGATCCCGTGGTTATTGCTTTTGCAAAATAGCCGTTTTGCCAGAGTGTCGTCTTTAGCTTTGAGTTGTTCCTACGACTGCCCTTTGAGTTTCCACGTACCTAGTGTGATTACTAGATTTAAGGAACCACCAGCCCGCCAACGCGCGCTGGAATTTTCATTTATTAATCCTTAAGGGTCCTCTGTCGAGGACATTACATAAGGAGGGGGCAACACAAGAAATTATACAAGAAATGAAAAAAAAACAACAACATAAAAATTACATAACGCACACTCATGCAACGTAGCTAAAATTGCATAACAACGCACTCTCATGCAACGTAGCTAAAAAAACTTAACTTGGTGTGGAAAAATACGACATGATGGAGCTTTTGAAAACCACAGGGTCAGTTATTGTAATGAATGATTCTGGAAGACTGTTCCAGTCCACAATTGTTAGTGGGAGAAATGATTTGTTAAAGGCATTACTGGAACCCGATATACGTTGAAAATTGTAAGAGTTATTGAGCCGACGAGATGACCGTGCGGGAGTGCGCAGGAATGAGCTTCGAACAGTGGGATGGTAGTGGTAAAGTTTATGGAGTAAGCAAAGACGTGCAACCTTGCGGCGTACCTCCTTTTCGATGGAACATAGAAAACCAAGCAAGCAGTTGTTGCTCTGTCGCTCGATTCGCTCGGGAATTATTTGCGCTCAAAATGCCTGAAAAAAATGTTTTTCATACGGTATAGTTTTTGCTTTCCTGACTGGATGTGGGACCGAGGGACCGGGACATCGTATAGTGCATGCGATTGGCCAGCCTTCCACCATTTACCCTTCGTGACGTCATGGCTAGGATTTGCCTCGCCGTGATAGGCAGGATTGAACCCTGCCTCGCCATGAGTGGCGGGACGGTAATCTCTGCTGGTTGGTTGTACATTCTCGAAGTAATACGCCGCGTCTTGCTGTTAGCATCTATTTTCTTCTGTCCGTGTATTTAGGCGTTTTACTTCGAGAGTGATTGGCGAGATTTGCCTCGCCGCGAACCGGCGATTGGGCGGGCGTTGTCGGTGTACAAGAAGTTCTGGGTTGGTCGATCGCGAACTTGGACCACAGTGACACTCTTGGTCGCGCACCTGACTAATCATCAAGAACGCATGGTAAAATGATCAAGATATGCCATCGCTCTAAGCAAAGGCAGGCGTAGAACTTAGCCTGTGGCGCCTACTTTCCCGTCAAGCACCGTGGAGAGCTAATCTCTGCAATGTGGAGAGAGCTCAAAAAATGACAAGGCTGAGCATACGTTTAGCCCCCCACCCCCTTCCCCCCCTTCCTTCCGAAAAAAAAAATTAATGTGCTGTAACACTTAGCATGGAATCTCGTGTACATAGGTTTTGATAAGTATCACAGTATAAGACGTTTTTGTGTGTGTGGTACTTGTTTACCGGTTAATCGCTTAATGCTGTAATTGCAATTATGTCTTTTTACCGGTTAGCCAGTTCCCTCCCCCCAGCTTGACCAAAAAAAAATATATAAATCAAGTTAAACTGCAACGCTTTTACTACGCAGAAGGCGACGAGTATATAATGTTGACGCAAAGTAGGCTCGGGTTTAATTGTGAGACTTGTAGCTGCAAACAAGTGGAAAAGGTTATACTTGTACCAGCCACTTCGGCGCCATGCGGGTGCCCTTTAAGAGCAACAGACTTGTGTGAAGAATCAAACGAGTTCGCTATTGCCTGAGACTATCACCGAACCTCTTCGTCTCAGCGGTTGAAGTAATCACTTGTCAGAGTGAGCTTATTTTGGATATTTTTATTTACACATCGATTAAAAATCCGATACTGTATACGTTGCCCCGTTTACTACGAATTCACCAAAACAAAAGCAAAAAAAAATTAGTTATTGATTAGTTGATTAATTAATCGATTAAAGTTTGAATTGACGCCCAGCAGTTTAACCATGTCAGTCCCGACATTCGTCCAGACATTCGCCATTCTTATGGACAATTCCGCTGGTCCTTTTGGAGCGCGCCGGGATCAGTAGAACAGATCCGAAATGGAGCACGCGGTCCGAACAGAGTCGTTCCGCCTCCGGGTCCCCATAAAACATGACCACTCCTCCGGGATCGGGGGATGCCTTCCCGTGGTTCACCTTCCCGAGAATCCTCTTACCGCAGTCTCAGATCTCGAAGCCCATGTTTTCGCAATCGCGGCGATAACAACACGTGTTCAACGCACGAGCGAAGTTAATCATGATGTTAAAGATCCGTGTCGATAAGCGATGTGCATCAGCGTAGCCCATTTGCCTCTTCATCTGAATACTCGTGAACCGCGTCCAAGAACATCTCGAATTTCGGCCTCTTCTGCGGAGGTCCGAAAAGACAGTCGAATGCATGCGGGACATACAAGCAATCCTCGTCGTCGCTGCTGTTGGGGGGGAGCTGCTCGAGCAACTTGACGACGAACAGTTCCTCAAGCAGCAGCAGCAGTAAAGCGGGCAGCAATTCGCGAGCAGCCATTACGAATTCTTCCGAGGCGAGATGCCAGGGGAGAAAGGAAGTCACGTGAGTGCGCCGAGGGCTGGCCAGGCTAACTTCCGGTTGAGTCCGCCGAAATCGGCGGAGCGACTTTTCTCGAATCCGCATCGGAGATCTGGAGTGGGAGCTGATCCAAGACGACGAGTGAAACACGGCCGTCTCGATCCCGATCGCCCAGTGAAATAGGCGCGCTCCAATAAAGTCGATTCCGGAGCGCTCCGTCATGACCAATGGAATTTGCCATTAAATTGCAGGGATTGACTCCCATGGGTGCTTGCTGTGCGAGAAAGTTAGACGCACCGGTTGTTTTTAAGGCGTATGAAGATCCACATTTAGACTGATTGGGCTTACAGCGCCGTCTGGAGGCCAGGGCTTGTTGTTGCCGCGAGTCAAACGACCGGCCTTACACGACACGAAATGCCGTACCTCGGAAGTTCAATGCCCCGAAAGAAAAACAGACGCGTTTACTACGGAAGGCGCGACACTAAAGAACGAGAGTTCTTGTTTTGTTTCTTCACCCGTCCCTCGAAGTGTGCTCTTCGAAACCAGATGCTAACAACCGACCTGCCTACGAAAAACGGAGAACAACAGCGTGTGACGTAAGTGTGAGGAAAGTTCAGCGTACGCTGAGATAAACAACGAACACGTGGCTTTCCTGCTCACGATAGCACTACGACGACCCGCTTCGCTGGTTACGAAAGAGACAAAATGCGAGATAACATTCTGCCTATTTTCTCAGCTAATAACGGAACGGCCATTGTACTCGTTATTCCAGGTATCTTATTAGGACGTTCTGACTGGGGTCGATCTAAACCAGAACCCTCACATAAAACGAAACAAAACAAAACAAAACGAAAATAGTTATTTTATGTTCTTTTTTTAACAAATCATAAGCCGCGTTTACATATTTAACACTTAGTCGCATCGAATCCGACTGTCGCATTCAATGGTGTCACGTAAACGGCATAATATGGTAGAAAAGCGCATCGCTCTGAAGTTGGGAGCAGGGAGGATTATGGGAAGGCGTTCGCTGCGGGAGCGAGCTGAGAACATGGCGGCGGCCAACGACGTCGGCGGCGGCGGAAAGCGGTTCCGACTGGTCGCCCGCAGTTTTCTCGCGAGAAGAAATCCGAGCATTTATCGCCATCGTAGCTAAGCTGCTCGGTGAGGGTGGCCCCCGTCCATGTCTTGCGAATTACGACTTGCGCGTCCGAGGCTTCGGTGCAAGCACGAACGACGCCGAGAGCTCCGAGCATTGCATCGTACCGCAGAACGAGCAGCTCCTACCTCGGTGCCGTTCTTGCTTGCGCCGGTGCCTTTCGGATTCGGGGTCCGGTTGCGGTAGAGGTCTGCACGGGCCGATATTTAGCAGCCCGGCCCAACCCGGCCTTCTGTCTCTGGGTCTCAGGCCCGCCCGAGGCCCGTCATCCATTTCCGACAGCGTCGGCCCGGCCCAGACCGGTCCGACGCTAGTTTTCAGTCGACCGCTGAGGCCCGCTCTGTTTTCGTTCATATGAATAGCTCAGAAGCTCAAATTGCGTAGCATTGCATCTCGCTTGCCACAGCTACACAAGTTTTAGAAGCTGCAGGCCCGTGAAACGTGCCAACCGTGAGAGAGGCAAATGTCACGTCTGGCAAACAACACAACCAACCAACCAACCAACCAGCTCGCTGAAAAAAAAAAAAATAAAAAAATCACCGCCGTCGTTTTTTTTTTTTTTTTGTGATTAAACTTTTTGCGGGAAGGTCAGAAAAATAAAAATTGAAACAAGCAGTAAACACAACTATGTGTCGAAGCTGAAAAGGAAGGGAAACATCGCGACGGGTTCGTACAAAATACGGGCAAAGTTCTAAACTACCCGCTCCCGCTGTGTACAACTGAAAAAGAAAGAAAGAAAGAAATACCGCCGTTTCTTGTGGTGGTTTGCGAGAAATTGTTTAGGAAAAACATCCCTCAGGGGAAGCTCTACACCGATACTGTACAGATGGTTTACGCCTGCGAAGGTGCGCATTGTGTAGGCGCTTATGTGTCCGTGTTAATGGGGAGGAGCGACTCTGCGACGGCGGCGGCGCCGGTGACGAAAATGAACGCCGCACCGCTAGTGCTCTGGAAGAGATTCGTTCCGCCCACACCGAACCGTACAAAAACATATACAAACACACACAGAGACACACAAACAGACAAACACACACGCGCGCACCCGTACACACACACACACACACACACATGTTTTCAACATTTCGGTCTCCCCAACTATGATGGTACCTCCCCCATCCCCCCCCCCCCCCCCCCAAAAAAAAAAAAAAAAAAAAAAAAGGTAAAGGCCGGTTTGATTTGTTTCGGCCCCCCTTGTAGACTTAATTGCAAGGCCCGTGCCCGGCCCGGCCCGTTCATGATTCTAGCCACCGTGATTCTAGCCGTGAAGCCCGAGCCCGGCCCGAGCCCGGCCCGCGGGTCGGGCAGGCCCGTCGGTTGCGAAGTGCGGTGACGTCCCGAGAGCGGTTGGAAACCATCTCGCTCGCCAGGACGTGCGCACGCACGTCGCCTCTGTCCCAGAGTGGCCCTCCTGCGGCCCGGCTCGGAGCCCAAAGAGTTTTGATGTTTCTTGCGTCTCGTAACCGCTTGTACACCGTCGAAGGCAGCGGGAATGATCTTCGCGCTCGTCGAAAGGGCGTCCACAGGCGAAGCACCGGGAAACATTGTCACGCGATGAGCTGGTGCCGGAAACGCAGCCTCAGCTTTGAGATTTTCACACTGCGTGTCTCCACATTCGCGTAGGACTTGACGCACATCCGTATAAACGTTGACGCGTAGGCCTCATTCGTCGGACGACTGGAGTCGACGCGATTAAGTTGCATTCATGTAATCGCGGGTATTACCCTAAGAAAAATGCTAAAATGAGTTTTATTTTTTTTTATTTCTCTAAGAAGCTAAATTTTTAACATCAAAGTATGATCTACAGGACAGTTTTTTTCTTCTTTTTTTATACCATTGCCCATTCCAAGCTTTCTTCATTATGTGATTGTCAGTCTTTTATTAATAAATTTGTTTATTGAGAAGAGAACAATTTTATATACTATTTGTCCCACAGACCTGGTGTATATAAGTTCTTATAAGGTTTATTATGTTCTATATGCCTATTGGATATATGCATGTATCTGTTTCTCACTCGGGCACAACGGTTTTGAAGAAGTTCCTTTTTTTCTTTTCTCGTTTGTACCTCATCAATTTATTTTTTAATAATTGCGATACTTCATTCCGGCATTCATCCAGAACGATTTTTATTTTAAACGAAACAGCCATAAAAAAAAAAAAAAAAAAAAAAAAAAAAAAGAAGAGAAAACACTAACTTTTGATCTGAGGACAAAGTCAGAAGAGCTGTTTAGCAGGTCTCTGAGACTTTGGTTCTGGTGGTCATTGTTTATTTGATTAAATTAAAATTATTTTCTTCCCTTCTAATAAACCGGAAAGGAGAGAAACACTAAAAAAACTCCCGTCTTACTTACTTGTCGTTGTTCCATTTGCGTTATTTAGTTTGTGTCAACAAAAGCAACAATTCGCGGCATAGGTCTATAGCCCCTAGGTAGTAGTGCTGCAAAATTAATCGATTAATCACCCGATTAATCGACTAATGCATTAATCACGCGATAATTGCTTCAACCAATTAATCCTTGAAAAATGGACCATTTGAGGGGTTCTCACGGGAATTTCCTTCTTCTGGGCTATGTGCACTGTCATTTATTATAATCGTGAGAACCAATTAGTGCAGTGTAATTCATTTTGACCGTGAAAATACTGAATCTAAAACTCACTATAAAATGTTTTTTTTTTTTTTTTTTTTGAAAGGTTAGTGCCTTTACGACAACATGTACTCAAATAGTTCAAGCATTCACTACTTTACCCTTAGTTTCCTACTAGAGAGATATGCATTTATTTTCTATTGGCATTGTTGCCTTTCGTATGTAATATGCCTATAATAATCGGTAGCAGAGATCAGTTAAGGTCACCTTGATGTTATTAGAATCAACCAATTATTTTTAGGTTGACGTTACATATTGAAACTAAGGTAAGATTGCAAGCGAGTTATGTCCAGTCTTATACACATTACTCGAGAAAATGTAATCGATTAAAATTGAAATTACTATCAAGTATTTATTCAGTTAGATTACTTGATTATTTGAAAAGAAAAGTAATGGGCCGTTACATGAGAAAAAAAGTAACCGTTACTTTTCTGATTCTTTCAGATTTTCAAAACGACAGATTTCTCTCCCGGTTTCAAGACGGGTCTTCGTACTGCCTATTATTGAATTAGAAAAAAAAAAAGAATTATCAACTACTAGTTATCTCATTAATTCACCAATTTTAGTAAACCATCCTTTTGTTTGATACTTTGTTCAAGGATTCCTCGGTAAAAAGCTGTACAAACAAATGGCTTCATATTAAAAACAACGCAGTTGATAAGATGTCGTGTTACCGACTAGCTCGACATTCCACTTCAAAACAAAGGATGGAAGAGAGAGAAAGAAAAACAAAAAAAACACGAACTGTTACAAGACATTTTAGTACTTCCAAAAGTAATCGGATTTTTCT
This sequence comes from Ixodes scapularis, assembly GCF_016920785.2. Lineage (NCBI taxonomy): Eukaryota > Metazoa > Arthropoda > Arachnida > Ixodida > Ixodidae > Ixodes > Ixodes scapularis. The sequence goes on from NW_024609883.1 coordinate 79,080,066, forward strand.
TGCGGTTACTTTCTAATAAATATTTTTAAACTACTATTACAAAATTATTCCAAAAATGTCTTCGATAACTTGTAACGAGTACCATAGAGTCTCAAGAGCGTGTGGAAAATGTTTCACTTTTCGCACGCTCCAGTGTTACACATCTGGCACTTTATAATTCCTAAATGGTATTAATTTAATGGCTAAAACCTTGATGCCGGTAAAAAAAAAAAAAAAAAGAGCGCATCACCTTTTTTGTTTTTTGTTTTTTTTCATCGACTTCAGCCATCAGCCTGTGGCATTTAAATGTGTTTCAAACCTATCAATAAATGAAGTGAAATTACTTAATTAGAGCTGCTGTTTTCGCATCACGAAGCCTATAGGAATTCGAGTAATTGTGCTGCCCAAACGTACTAGGCTGGTTCAAGCATTATCCGCAATCCAGTTATCTTCAACCTTTTGTTGAGCTCAATGCCTCATCAGCGCTTTTCGTACGAGGTCACAGTCTCTCCAGTCTAGGCTCCAGTCACTGTTATGCGGGTTCGAACCTGTTACGTCCATTAAGATGTGACTATGGTGCGAGAAACAAAAACGCTCCTTTTGTAACCCGCACAAAAAAAAAAAAAAAAAAAAAAAAAAAAACGGTGTGTTGTAATTTGTATTTTTCTTTTTCTAGTTTGAGGGTGTTTATGATGCCGATACTTTATGCATAGTATGGAGAAGGTGTTCCGTCGCGAAGAAGTGGGCTTGAATGGACACTAGACGTTCAAGGAAAAACGCACAAGTGTCACCCATGAACCAAGACCCCCGTCCGCGTTCACGACTGATGACAACCTTGACACGTTCACGTACAGGTGAACTGACACTGTCGGATACACGACAGTGGATGATGTGACCAATCATTTTCAAATCAGCGAAGGTTCTGTCTATGCAATAGCACACGACATACTTGAGTTTCGAAAGGTTTGTTGTGCCAGATGGGTACATAAACGTCTTTAAGAATAATTGTGGATCACCCTCATAAGGTAGATTTCGAAATAATTTAGCAATCCTATCGGGCTTTAAATTAAAGCAACTAACCAGTTAATTGATCAATGAAAGGTCACCTATTGAATGGTTAAACATGCTTAGTCGATGGCCAGCCATGCCCTGCAGTTCTCTCGAGGCAGGACACAGTGTGCAGGAAAAGCATACAGTCAAAAATTGGTTAACACTTACGTAACCTATAAGGCAATACCATCGTTCTGGATATTTGTTTAGAAAATAAAACTGTGTATCTGTCAGGTGCATTGACGGGGCAATAACGCACTTACTTTCCCCTGGCTTCCGTATACAAAATGCATAGTAATATTCTAAGGCAGTTTTACCTGCGTACCTCCCAAGAATTGTTCCCAAAATGTCTTGATTCTCTCTTAGTGGTATGAAAAGTCCGAAAAACAAAAAGATGAATACAAACACGCAGAACAAAGTCAGATAAAAAGGTCAACAAGTCAGAATCGTCCAGAATGTGTGTAATCGCTTTCACATCATTTCCGGCTTCAAACCCTGTCTGTGTGAGAGGAGCTCTCAACAGACGTGTAGATGGATGACTGGAGACAAAAATAATCTATCTCTAATTTCTTTATTTTCAATTCAACAACCTCAAGCTGCTTGAAATTCCAAAGGCCCTAATATTGGAGTAAAATATGTTAGTTATTCCAGTACCTGGGCCTATTTGCTGATCAATGTATATATCGCTCCCGGCGGCTAACCTATTCGCAAGAGGGATTTTGAGGTCACGTCACCGGCTCCGCGGAGGAGATAAACTGAATGTAGTACCTATAGCGTTATTGGTGAATGGCTGCTATAAGTCTGTCACCCCTAACTTCAATTAGTAAGGTTTAATTCCGCGCGCAGAAAGAAGGCGAAGAGGCTTGAAATGAAAGTGAAATGAATCGCATTCGCGCACTCTATAGCAGCGGCATGCCAAGTTCTTTCTGGGGAAGGTCGTGTTTAGCAAGAATGAAAGAAACCGACATGCAGGTTACGCCTGCTGGCGCACGATATTAAGCTGAATCAATAAAGACAACCAATTGCTGCAGCCTTCCGAGGGCTTGACGGTGCCTTATTACGGCCACTGAAAGCTTAAAAAAGTAAATAAAGGCAAGGCAACGCCCAATATGATCAGGCGTCCTGCGTTGTTTTTAGTTATGCGTTGTTCCTCATCGACCGATGCCTTAATCTCGTTGCAGATAGAGAGTGATAATGAGATTGTCGAGAATCGAACGCCCCACGTTTCTTAAATTGTCACCAGGCTGGAGAATAAATATCAAGATGATTTATATCGCGATTTAAGTAACGCCTAGCTGTTTTACTGGAATGATTTAAGTCGAACGTTTACCGCAAAAAATAATCCTGAAAACTTTTTTTTTATCGGTCTTTTATAACTTCACGCTTTCTGTAAGCATTTTTTTTTTATATAAATGAAAACAAATATATAATCAAGCAAGAATTCTTCATATCTGAAGGACACTAGTAAAAGGCGGTGCTCTTCGGAGCAAATGAGAACGTTAAGATTTATTTTCTGCCTTCCAATTTTTTTTTTAGTGAGCTCTCATAAATGTGCAACAAACAAACCGTAACTTAAAAAAAGAAAAAAAAAAGTAAATAAAGTTTTTGGTGCGGTTAGGCTTGGCTTACAAAAGTTAAAGGTTGTTAATTGGGCTCTGCCATAAATTTACGGTAATTCTTTCGTCCGTATTGTTTTCAGTGATCGGACGTATTTTTACCAATATCACTCCTACCAAGTTTAAAAATACACACAATAATAAATATTCACTATTTCTTAGCTACAACGATTCAATATAAAAGTAATTTGATTAATATCAAATTAACCTCATTGAAACCAAGTAAGCCGGATTTGAATAATAAATCTGATTTAAATCAAACAAATCTGACTTATCTACTTTCCTTTTTATTTATGGCAATAGTTAATGTCAAATTTAAGAAACACAGAGTGTATTTTATGGTGTTCACGCTTTTCGTGACTCGCTCTCCAACGTTTTCATCGGCTAATGTCACAAACTGATTGGCCAAGTATAGAAGAGCTGTTCCGGCGGCAAGGCGTCTGTGGCCACAGCGCTTCAAGCAGCCGTTGCTGCGGGTAGGAACAGTCGTTCCATGGCATCGTGTCTCTCTCTCTCTTATGCGCATAATTAATATTCCGCATCGTCCCTGCTTCCCCCCGTGGCGTGGAGCCGGGAACGGAAGACGCACGCGTTACGCCTCGTCGGCGTGACTCAGCCCGCCAAAAATTTCGGGCGACTCAGCAGCAGCGCGGCGGCAGGCCGTAGTCGTCGTCCGCAGTGCGCCGGACGTGGCGGCCGAGCACAGCAGCGTGCCTAGATTCCCGAATGTTTGCAACTATCTACCGCTCGATCGAGGTGGGTCAACGACACTCGACACCAGCAGGAATAATCAGATGCCCGTGCACTAGAATGTTGACGTCATCCCGCGGTGAGATCGAGCGAGGACGAAGATTGGATACGAGGGATGCGTCAGTTCTCGGGAGGTCCTCGCGTCCAATCAAACGCGTCGAACGAAGTTCGTCATCGAGCTCGGGTCCTATTGCACAAGGTTGGCGGCCCATCCGACTGCGATTGACGACGTTCCGTGGAGGAAGAGTGGGGCGTTCGGAGGAGTTTTCATTATTGCAGATGGTGTTCGATACCGCCTAGAAGCCTTCTCGCTACGCGACATGCTCGCGTATCTGCATGAGCACCCACTCGATCTGCGCCAGAAGATGTCCGTCATTGAATTACGAAGGCTGTCCGTGCTTTGAGTCGGTTTCTCTGTTAGATCCGGGCTCTCTACGCAGTAGCAGCAGCAGCATGCCGCAGCGTCGGGGAGTGAGCGAGCCGCGGCAGACGCTGGGACGGCGAGACCGGAGGAGGGTCAAAGAACCGGCGCCGAAACTACCCAGGTGGTCGATATGCGGCTCGGGGCACGAGATATCTCGCCGATGGGGAGAAGAACCCGCCGTCGCCGCCACCTTCGCCCATGCGCGTGAATCATGCCCGCGTTCGTCGTCGGGGCCGGTTGCCCGATGCTTACACACACACACACACGCACACGCGCACGTAGATGAACACAAACACATACACTCCAGCGCTATTTGTCGTTCTCTGTCGCGTCGTCCACACACACGCAAAGACACACACACGCGCGCAAGCACACAGATGCACGCGCGTACAAACGCGCACACACGCGCACGAACAAAACACCCACACGCACGAATGCACGCGCACACGCACGCACAATCTCTCTCTCTCTATGCGTCTCGTTTATCTGTCAAGAAAGAAGCGACGAGAACCAAGGGTTGCGTCGTTCATGTGTTGGTAAAGAAAGAGCAATCGTTTCTAACTGTAACGATCGTTTGCATATAGATGGTTCAACAATCATCGTCTGCGCCCTGTCATCTTTGTCTGCTGTGGAACGCATTTGGAGTGTGGCTCTCTTCTGCTGACTACCAGAAGATGCGCGTACGTCCACAGCAGAGTGACTCCAAATAATTTTTTTTTGTCTGGAATTGTGTTAGAGAAAGTGGTTTTGATTCGATTCCTTAGTTGCTTAACATCAAAACTAAAAATATCTTTTTTTCTTTTTATTACTGGAATACATTTACGCGGATGTCCTCTCTCCGTCTTCCGCCTAACAACTAGTTGCCGCACTTCATTTATTATTATTATTCTTTTTTTTTTTTTTATGGGAACGTGAGCAGGTAGGTTTGTCAAGCGTTGAATGAACCAAGCGCTGTCCTGTTCCTGCTCAGGGAACGGACATCACTAATTCACGATGCCTGTTCTGATGGTGACCAAGCCGGCGAGAACCGTCCGCTCCTGCAATCGCGGAGAAATTGCTGATTGTAACCTCGCTGGAAGAAGAACAAAAGTAAATAAGGTAGCGTGTATACGACCCGAAAACGCATTCGTTCGCACAGTTACGTCGACTGCGTCGTGCAGCCCAGCGGCTACCCCATTGGCCCGTCGTAAGAGTACTAGTTTTTGTTTTCAACTTTTTTTCTATTTCTGGTATTAATTGGAGCGGAGGTACTCCATAGCTGGCAGTGATGGACCTGCCGCTTCCCTGTCGGAGGGTGTACGCCGATTCTGAGTCGGGTCCCACGAGTCAAGAACCATAAACCTCCCCACTCGTTTGATCTCCGCACTCGATGGTTCCATTCATTAGTTTGATGCATTAACTCGATGGATCTCTTAGCTCGTTGGATTTTTAGAGTCGTTAATCTCATCACCCGTTGGACAGGTTGACCCATATTATATCTATTGACTCGTTGGATCTCTTGATTCGACGGATCTGTTCATTTGTCGGACAGGTTTACCGATATTGGATCTTTTGACCATATATGTATATCTTAATTCTTCACCCATATGATATATTTCGTCTCGGCTGTCACGCGACCGTTCGATGTCTGAACGATTCCTTAAATTCATTGACCCAATGAGTCTGACCAGAATCAGTTTACGCGCAATCATAGATTTTTTTTCCTTCCTTTTTTTTTCTGTTTTATACAAATTTTTTTAGTGTCTTACTTTAGCATTCGTGCATCTCGACTTCGAGGCTTAATACCTCGCAAACAACGCATTTCCGCGTCAGCGTCCGGACTTACAGTCGCTCCCATCCGTCTAATAGTCTCGAGGTTTTAGGGGGAAAAAATGGATGCACGGGACATTGTGTTTGTGTCAATGACCCACGAAGCACCTTGTTTTGGAGCAGGCGCGCAGTCGTGTCTGTCACGCGCAGGGGGCCGTCGTAAACAAGGTTCGGTAACATTTTTTCCCTCCTTCTTTCTTCTTAAACATCGCTTTTGAGCGGACACCTGTGTGGTAACCTTCTTTTCTGCCGTTCATTTTACTCTCGTCCTCTTTGTTACCTTTCACAGCCGCTCTTTTCATTTTCGGTGTTCTTCGTCTGCCTCCTGCAGGCGCCGGAGACACATTCACGTTTGTTTGTTTGCCGGCAAAGTTGAACGCACGCTTGCCTTTTTTTTTTTTAATCACCGGGAATCGAACACACGAGGCTCCAGCACGTGTTCGCGTAGCTTGAAAAAGTGCACCGCATAAAAACCACTTACACACAATTGCGTTTAAGAGCGTTTGACGGCGTTGCGGTTGCATGCGAGAAACCAGGAATATCCCTGCTTGTATCTCGCGTGCCAATAACTATACTCCTAGAGTTTGCGTTCCACGCTTCATGCAAAACATAGTAAAAAAAAAAAAAAAAAAAAAAAAGTCGCTTGCATGTTTTGAAGACATATCTGCCTCCAACAGTGCCTCTTGGTGAAAAGCCCAACGGGAGGAGCCGATTTATGTGGCAAACTTGCAAGTAAGGACGTCACCCTCCTTTAGTCAATAAAAGGATGAGAACGGCATGCAGGTCTTTCGCTTGTCCCGTCTTCGGCGCCAACTTTCTCCCCTCGATATAGCGTTCGCGAGTCTCGAGCTTGCTCGAGCAGCCGAAGCACGACGGAAGGCAAAGAGCGCGTGCCGGAGGCCGGGTGTTCGAAAGAGACGTTGTGCTGTTCTCATTCTGTCAGTGGCTGCAGAAACTTATGAGTACGATAGTGCCTTATAGTGACCAACAGCGTAGTCTCAAACAAACCACGTCGAGAAAAGTACAAAAAGAAACAAAATCCAGACCACGAAAGAAAAAGAAAAAAAACGCGAGTCATTTAATAATAGCGAAAACATCAACAAACGATCTCGCGATAAAAGAGAAACCGCGCATATTCAAATCCGAGTGAAGGCGCAAAGAGCTACAAAAGAGGACAAAAATAAAAGTTCGAAAAAACAATAACAAGAAAACCAGATCGGGAGACATATCCTCGAATGTAATCGAATTCGGCCGCAAACGCAATTTGGTCGACTCGATCCAAATCCCCTCCCCGAATCCCCGGAAAACGACAAACAATCAACAACAGGCCCTCGTCCCTCAACGATTACGATCTGTTCTCCCGCGAAGCAGAGGTGCCTGTCCCCCGTCTCTTTCCTCATCTCCTTCTCTCTCAAGCTCGATCCACCCCTTGACCGTCTTCTCTAACCTTCTCTCTCTGTCCTTTTCTATTATTTTTATTTCGCATCACGTTTGATGATGCCCCTACAGCCTTCTCTCACATTCCCACCCTTGTGCCTTGTTTCATCAGTCCCCTGTTCCCTCTTCCCTAACTTTCCTAACTTTCTCTTTCTATTTAACTTTATTTGGCCTCAAGCTTCATGATGTCCACATAATCTTTTCTCTTTCTTTTTCTCCCCCGCTTCCTGGAGCCTTGCTTCATCAGTTCCCCCATCCCGTGAGTGTCTTCCCTAATTTTCACTTCCCTTCTTTATCATGTTTAGTTCGTGTCAGGCTTTATGATGTCTACACAACCTTCCCTCTCTCTCCCCCTTACCTTGGTGCCTCGTTCCGTCAGTCCCCTTTACCCTTTACCGCGTTCTCTAACATCTCTAACTTCCTCACTCTTACCTATCTTTGTTTCACGTCAGAGAGAGCTCACATACTTGCAACCGAGTAGGACCGAGAGAAACAAGACCAGTTTTTAAACCTCTTGTAACGGCGTAGGACCCGCTCCGCAGTAGCGGATCCCGTCCTACGCTGTCGCAATAGGCTTAAAAGGAAACTGAAGCGGTCCTGTATTTTAGGAAGAAGACCTAAATCGTCTTCATTTGGCCTCCAGGATCACGAATATCGAGATTATTTTTTAATTTGGTGCACGGAGGCTGCAGAAAGCGATATTCAAGGTACCGCTGAAGCTCCTTTTTCCGGGGCGTGACGTCCTATTAGGAGTTTTTGGAATCTGCTCTCGCGCATTTTCAGCACCTGTCAAAGCTATGCACGCGCACCCTCGCTGCAAAGGTCAGAAAGAGACGACTGGTGCAGAGGAATATACCGGCCCATAGCCTCCTATATACTGACAAAGCCTGGCAGATCGCCACGAGAAGCGGCTGCCGAAATAGAAAAGGTGGAGCGAGACGCCAAAACACACTTCTCCCGGGTGAACAAGTCTGTTTCGGGTCCTCACCACTGCAAAAGCTGTGCGCTGACGTCCAGATTCCCAGAGAAATGACTTTTTGATGCTCTGTCTGTGTGCTACCTGAACCTCGCGCTCTAAATCTGCGACCCTGCACTTTATGACTCCGTTGTTGAACTGCCAGGCTTTGTGAGTATAGAGGAGGCTATGACCTGCCAAGCTTGCAATTGATTGGGCTGCCCACACGAGCGACGCGCGCTTGGCGGCTCAAAGATTCTAGTTTGACGTCACGGTTGGTCGGATATTTTTCGGGCTTTCTCGCGTTTAGTTACATCTTCGGGCAAAACGAACGTGATATTCAGATTCACGGGATAAAAATACGTCAAAATTCACCTCTAACTCGTTTTTTAAAGAAGTGTTTTAACTTGCATTAAAAAATTGGTCTTGTGTTCCTCAGTCTTACTCGGTTGCAAGTGTGTGAACGGCGCTTCAGGCTTTATGTTGTCCAAATAACCCTATCTCTCACCCTCCCCCACCCTAATGTCTCGTTTCATCGGTCTACTCTCCTAGATTGAAACTGCCTCTTTCCCTAAAGCAACTTCGAAACTGGTCTAATGCGAAAAGTTTTCAAACTCCAGATCCCCAAACACCCCAAAACCCACATTTTTTTTTTGTGGGGGGAGGGGTGGGGAGGGGGAAGGGGCGCGTTACTTTGCTTTAGTTCCATCAAATTCCTAATGCCCAGTTTCCAAAGTTTCCCGAATGCCCATCAAAATACTTCACTAAGGTTTAGCCCACCCTTCAACGTAAAAAGCGAGGAGGGACGTGTCTCCCTTTCTCTCGCCTTTTCCCCATCAACGCACGTGACACTACTTGTCCCTTATACAAAGGAATAAACCTCCCCCGTACCAAATCCGAAATGCCACGGCCCTTCCTTCCTTCCTCCAGCCGCCCCGATCTGGTGTCTCGTGCGACACAAGGAAATCAGCATGCCGGCCGGCTGCGGACGCCTGTTTCCCCGTCGACTCCGTGACTCACTCTTCGACCACCAGGGGGCCGTAGCAGACGCTCGGTGACGTCACGGTTGGGCATCCGATACCCGTTCGCTGCGGGGGGGCCAGCCGCCGTTCAATCTCGTCTGTCCGCAACGAACGCGCTCGTTTTATTTATTAATTTTACGAGGCAAAACGAAAGATTGGGAGGGGGGGAGGGGGGGAAAGGGGGGGGGGGGGTTAAGAAGACGCATCTTGTTTCGTGTCGTCGTCTCGTTACTTTAAAGCCGCAGTTCCTTATTTTATTTGCATTTTCTTTTGGTTGAAGCGGTCGTTTGCTTCTATACTTATTTCATATTACGATGGACCGCAACGAACAGTGCGACCTATGCGGAGAGCGAATTCGTCTGCAGGGGTTGTGGTAACGTCAGAGCGCCGATCTCTGATTGGCTAGAATTGAAGGATAGGGGGTAGACCTCAAGGCAGCTTTCTTTGAGGTCTACCCTCCATCGTTGAATCAGAGCCAATCAGAGCTCGGGGTTCTGATGCCACCGAACTCCCGCAAAAGAAGCAGACGAGCGTGCTCTCCGCATTGGAACCAATCCAATGACACCTTAGTGTCGGGTGTGAGCTTCGGGAGAAGCACACGATCACGTTCACAGCGTCGAGCCGAGGTCGCGCTGCTAATATACCTTACAAAACATCAGTCTGCCAACACTGGTCTGAGGCGTGTTTTCTTAGGGTAGGTGGCGCAAGCTACCGCCCATTACAAAGGGTATAGCCATTAACATCCCTCCCTCCATCCATCTTTCTTGTACGACGGTTCTGCCACGTTGGTCGTACAAACAAAACTGTCCGCAGACATGTTCGAAACATGCGCATGTACAAAACAAACGTGCTTCGATCATGTTTGCTTCATAGTTTTGTGTCATGTATGAGCGGTGTTACTGCGGCTTGAGATTCACTACGATGACTCGTCGTGGCCTACGCCGCGGTTCATTGCTTGGTTGAAACGGGGTGTGGTGAACAGAAACCGTTGCAGTTCTTGTTTTTTTAGCGTTTAGGCGGTCTTGTTGATGGACGGGCATTCTTATTAACGTCCTGAGCGTTTCTTCCCCCCGGGGAGCTCACGTGTGCAGAAGACGAGGCGAGGCCCGCGTCACATGTCTGAAAGGTCGGCGTTTTTTTGTTTTTTTTTCATCTTTAAAATAGGGCCGTCCTCATTTCTCATGCGGCGTCGTTGCGAGAGGAGCGAGCGCGAGACGTCTTTTGATCTTCGTCGTCCTGCCTTCCTAATAAGGTTCCCCAAATCCCTAAGTACGTGGAGGGATTTTCGGACGGAGCTTTGCCCGAACATTTCATCCTCTGAACCATTCTTCCCGAACGTCCTTTTTTTATGTCCGCGACTATTGCCTCATTTCCAATTTTCTTCCAAAAACATCACAAGAAGGACAAAAGACGTGAGCTTGGTTCAAATTGGGCGCTTATCTCGTTTCCTTCATTTTTGTCTGTAAATCAGCCAATATTTTCGATTATGATACTTGCCTCCGTCTTCGACCTTTATCTATTCGTTCGTTAGAAAAAAAAAACAGAAAACGCGTGTGGTAATCATAAGTTATAACCTATTCGCCTATAATGCTTATAATTTAAAAAAACAAAACAAAGAAGCATTTGGTTGTCACTTAACAAATAAAAAAAGACTAATTACTATGAATGCCTCCAATTCACGAAATCAGACTGTCTTGAATGCTGATTTCATGCCTCCAGTCCTCTGTGGTAGTGATCGATTCGGCTGCGGGAATATGACTGCTAACCTGGGTTGTTTTTAGCGCGCCTCGAACGACGGTTTCCCGCTCCGCTAGCCCTTCGCTACGAAGAAACCGCCACTGCGCCTGCGCGCCGATGGCCTTGGCTGTAGAGTTCCGGGTAGCGGAGGGGCTTAGCGGAGCGGGAAACACGGTCTACTAAAACTCGCTAACATTTAGACCGGCTGCAAAGCGATTCGACCTGACCGATGTCTCAGACTGCGGCAGCATCTTTCGTTCTCGCGCGCTGTGCGAAGGGCCGACGGAAACACTTCTCAGCCACCGGATGTGACTACGCGAACATATGGCGAGCCAGCTCATACGCTATAGCGCTTATTACGAGCGCCATAGAATACGCTGTCCTCTCCGCGAGTCGATGTTTCACTCTGACTGACTCTCAACTCACGCGCTGAAATATCTACTTACATGCAAACCACATCTAGGTTAACATATCTGTGTTCACTGCTGCGTGGTGTACCTTGGGAACCCTGGGCTAGCGGTGGTATTGCTCTGGCTAAATTTATCATCGCTCAATGACCAAACGTACGTCTAATTTGCTTTCTCTCTCTCTCTTTTGATTTTTGATGTTTTGCGTTTATCGTTGGGAAGAAGACGTCGAATGCCGTTTGATCGAATGACGTTTCAGGGAATGTGACCGCTTTTAAGTATATAAAACGGTCGTTGCAAAGCGTGTTCTTTTTTTTTTTTTATTTTACTAATGTTTTGGTTTGTGTTCGCACATCGCGCCACTAAAGTCGACCAGCAAGCTGGTGAAAGTTTATCTTGAATTAGAAATATATAAACGCCACAAGGGTGAGGGACAAACAGTCAAATCATTCGTATGTATGTTTAGACAGCTGGAAATTAGTTTGCATTGAAATCGTCTTTGGTAGCTACCATTATGTTAAAACACCTGAGACTGGGTATGAAAAAAAAAAAGCTTGAAACAACCAAAAATAGAAGAGGCAGGGAAAGAAGTCTGTCAGACGAAGTCGTCTGACTGACTGACTTCTTTCGCTATCTCTCTTACTTTTGGTGGTTTCGATGTTTTTTTTCACACGCAGTCTCGGGTATTTTAACATAATGGTAAATTTACACCAGCTCGCTTGTACCCTGACTGTGTTTTGGTAGCTAGCTGTTGTATATGATCGATTTTGACCGGCGCCATACACCTTGTATCCTGAATGAGAAATTAAAAAACAAAGAGAGCAAAAACCGGCCTTTAAAATTTCAGTTCCATTCGCGTGGACGATTCGGTGAAACGTAGCGAGATGGGTACCTCTAATGCCTCCAGAAATATGCCAGCGTTTAAAAAGGCGGCAAGGATTCACGAAGGTGTGAAAAGGAACCGTTACAAAAGCATCGTTTTAGTTCGAGGCGTTAGATGACGCTAAAGGCTTACAGTAGGCTCAAACGATTGAGTTACTAGACTAGCATCATTCGCAACTATCAGCGATGGTGCCGCCGCGGTGTGGCAGAAGCGTTCCCACATGGTAGCCCTCCCGATAGCCCTTATTCCTTACGACCCACACACCCCTACTGGCTTCCCCTTTTCCGAATATAAAGTTATCTACGGGAGAGCTGGTGAGAGTTTATCATGATATTAACCTGAGACAGGGGCAGGAAGAGGGGAAAAAGCACAGTGTCAAAAGTTTAGAGCGAAAAAAGTTTGCACCCAAAAATAAACAAACAACTGGCTTACGGCTTTATGAAAAAAAAAAAAATTAGAATCACTCGTGTATCTGAAGCCTAAACGCGCGCTGTGGTTCCTCGTCGATAATTCCGATAGGCAATAATATATTTATTAGATAACAAAATATACGACAGAAGATATTGCCTGTTGTTCCTAAAGAACCGACTACGACCTTTCCAAGTGTACCGTACATTCCACAATTTACGTTGCACTATCGCGTTCGAATGAAATGCGAACACTGGAGCGCGTGGCCGCCGACGCATGCTGCGCCTCCTGGAGCCCGCTGGAGAACAATAAAACTGCGAGGTGGAGACCAGTGCGCTGCCAGGGTGTGCGTCCTACTCCGATGTGTTTCGAACCTCGCCCAGCAAAACCCAAGCTGCGGGACTGCGGCGGTGGGGTGCTGGAAGCTCCGTCACTGTTCGCATTTCATCCGAACCCGATGTACTTCTACGATCTAAGGGGTCGTGAAAAGTTCCGAATTGCAGCCTCTTTTATAGTGTGTATGTATATATAACGCATTGAAGTGCACACCGTTCCGGTGTAAGACAAACTGGTGTCTGTGGCCAATCGAGCGAGTTTATAAGGTGACGTGCGCAAGATATTTCTGCCCTTAGCCTCCTGTATACACTGAAAAAGCCTGGCAGATCACCACGAGGAGCGGCCGCCGAAATGGAGAAGATAGAGCGGCAGACAACGGATGAGAGAAGAGTAACGTGACTGCCACCCCGCTGCGGCGAGACGCCGAAACACACTTCTCCCGAGCGAACAAGTGTGTTTCGGGTCCTCGTCGCGACAAAAGCTGTGCGCTGAAGTACAGGTTCCTCGAGAAGTGGCTTTTTTATGCTCTGTGCTACCAAATCCTCGCGCTCCAAATCTGCGATCGGGCACGCTCCGTCGTCGAACTGCCAGCCTTTGAGAGTATAGGGGAGGCTAAAGTCACTGGATCCTGGGAAAGTAGCGCCATTGCCTTCCCTACCTGCTAGCGGGACACAAACGGATACTAACATACAGACGACCCAAACCTCGCAAGGCGATTGGCTAATCGGCCTACGTTTCCATGGAAATCGCCATCTTGGTCTATTTAAATCTTCGAAGCTTCCAAGGGGTCGTTCTAAACCAGTCGCGCCAAGATCACCATGGAGCATCATCGTACTGGAAGCGTTCCTCTTCAATATAAGAGTCTTTGGCACTTCGTATGCGATCAACTTATTAATCAGGCCCATCTCCATGGATCTCTTACAAATATATTGTTCTTCTTGCCCATTTCAAGACAGTAAACTTATTTGTCAGTGCCTCCAAGCACCGACACAGCATCTGGTGGTGGTACGAACGTGTACGCCTGTTTCGCCGGTGTGTGGTTAGCAAAATCTCGGTATACAAAATACGACTCAATAAAGCTACCCGTCACCAGCGAATCTAGATAGGCTCACCAAGAACGAAGGGGTCTAGGAGAAATTGCTCATTTCATGGACCAAGATGGCGACCACACGCGGAGCTTGGCGTTACTTTCCCAGGATCCAGTGACTTTAGGGGAGGCTATGCCCTGCCTCATCCCGAGCCCATCAGCTTGGTGCCACGTGACAGCGCTCATCATGAACGTGCGTACGCGTGCACTCAGAGGGGATTGCTCACGTGGCCCAGAGCCGGCAGTTGATTGATCCGGGCAAGACGTTTTCCACCACGTTCGACTCTGAGCTGACAGTGTGGGGGAAGCTACGGGTTCGTTGGACGCGTTCTATCTTTCACCACGTGATCACGCTCTCTCCCACACCCGCGCGCAGAAACCGGGCTCAGGCGACGAAAGGGCGCCGTTCGGTTTGGTCCGGCGAGCACGTAGCTCCCACCGCATTGTCAGCTTCGAGGCGAACGGTGTGTACAGCTTCGCACAGCCGAGCACCGACCGTCAGTTTGAGGGTAGCAGCGAACGCAGCAAGTGGCAGTGGGGACGGTAGCGGCGGGGAACATCGCGTCTAAATATAAAACGCGAAAGAGGAAGTCATAAAGACGCAAAAAAGGAGGAAAAGAAAAAGAAGAGAAAGCGAGACATAAAAGAGACGATAGTGCGAGGAGAAAATTGAAGAAAGAAGGGGCCGGGGGGAGGCACGACGTCGAATTCATCCCAGCACGGGAACCGAAGGGAGTGTCCCATCAAATATGAATAGACGAATTTGCGACGACGGCCGGACCGCTTTTGGCTGGCACGCTAAACGTGGTGATTTTAGCCGTCTTTAAAAAAGAAAAAAAGTAATAATAAAGAAAGCGGGGTGCACAGTGAGGGAGAAAGCTCGACAAGAATGCGGCCCCCAACCGTCACCACCGTTGGTGCAGAGTGGCGACGGCGGTGCGCACGAACCAGCAGGCTGTGTGTGTTTGTCTGCCTGTAGTGTAGTGAAAAAGAGCCTTACGGGCGGGCCCGACCCCTCCATGCATGCAGATCCTCTACTGTCCGTTCCCGCTCCCCTCCGCAACCGGAGAAATAGAAAAAACAAAAACAAAAAAACAGGCCTGGCAACCCTGAGCTCGAGGCGTAAACCCTCCGGCTCACTGCAACGAGAGAGCGCATGTGTACGTACGCCTGTGTATGCGTGTTGCCTGACTCACTTGCCTCCGCTTACTCGGGTGCCTGACAGAGTGCAGTATAAAGTAGACATCAAACAAAACAAAAACATAAAACTGGTTCTTTTTGGTGCGGCAGTGAGGTAGTTCTTCGCAGGGTTAGATTGGGTTCTGGCGGGGTGGGTGCCCCACCACGGTTGCCCCGATTTTTTGTTTCTCAGGTTGCCCGCCGCGGCAGCTGCGTGCGTCTTCCGATTCTGGTTCACCAAACCGGCGCCAGGGGAGAGTAGCGACGGGGGGTATTGTGCGCAACCGTGCACACAGTTGGTTCAGCAGCGGCGTCAAAGGCGCAGGCGCAAGAACGTGTTCGTAAGTCTAGAATAGGCCCCAGTGGGAAAAAACGCGAAGAAGAGAAGCGGAGAGCTGTCGCCTTTCAAAGTGTGCACAGGAATAATGCGCGACCTAGCGGCCGAAAACAGAACCAGAAAAAAAGGAGATTAAATACAATGCACTAAGTTGCAGTTGCGGATAGGATCAGTCTACTGCAACATAGGACCTACCGGACAAGCTCCACCACCCCTGAATTCACATATTCATGGATTGGTTGATTGACTGGTTGAAAGTGATCTTTTTTTGTAGGTTTTCTAACCATGGATGACTTCATAAATGAAGCCAATTCCCAGGGGGGAAAATGCTCCACTCAATGAAAACGCACCATTTTCCTGACAGCAGAAAATGTGACAACGCCAAACGCAGTAAATTAAAATTATATACAAGTATGGAATAGTCTGATCGACTGTGTTCAGCCCGTACCACAGGGTAGTGTTTTACCTGCCAAAGGCTGCTTCCGCCATTGGCATAACAACCTTCCTCTGTGTGGGCGAACACTCTCCTGCGGATATTATGCTGGAACAAACTAATAGTTCAGAAATTACGTTCCTTTTATGTACATTTGCTTTACGCAAGAACGCACTGTTGGAAGCCAAGCGTTTGTGCTCACGTATTACGTAACGCTGCGAAAGCACTTGAGATCGAGCAAATCTTAAGTGCCCTCACCGCGCGCGTTAAGGTTGGTTCCGACACTTGCGACCGACTCCGACGCAACCTGTTTTTGAGCCTCTTGGGTGTGCTTATGACAGGCAGCGCAGCAGCAGCGACGGCGGTCGTAAGCGGCCTAAAAACCGGTTGCGTCAGAGAAGTCTGTCGTATTGTCGATCAAAAGCGTGTGTGAACCTTGCAGCCTTTAAGACGGAATCACACTGCTTATACATCATACAAAAGACATTGTGGATACAGATTCGAACGCGAGTCACCGTGAGATTCGTGCTTCGAATGCGGCATGGCAACGAGTTCAAGGAGGAACGTGGCCCGCGGCATTCGAACCACGGACATTGCGGTGGTCCGCGTTTGCAGACTGTCGTTTGTATGATGTATGAGCAGTGTGACCCCGCGGCTCTAGAGGTAGTTCATACATTTGTGTTCGACTGCGTTGCGACCGACACAACCAGCTCTTGATTAAGCCGCTTACGACCGCCATTCCTGCTGCTGCGCTGCCTGTCGTAAGCACTCGCAAGAGGCCTAAAAACAGCTTGTGTCGGAGTCGGTCGCAAGTGTGCGAATCAAGGCTGGTTCATACACTCGCGAACGACTCCGACGCAACCTGCCTGTTTCTAAAGGCTTGTTCACTCATTTGCGTCGACCGCGTCGCGCTGCGTTCCGTCGCGTGCAGCACCGCGCCTCCCCATTGGCTCTTCGTAAGTGTCGCCGTAGCAACCGGTTGCGTCGGAGTCGGTCGCAAGTGTGCGAACCAGCCTTCAGCCTTTACGCTCGATCACAGGCATAGACTGAGAGTCAGATGCGTTCCATGTTGCCAAGCGTTGTGTTCTTGCCAGGCAATATTTGTGACATCCTAACAACGCAGTAGTCATTCACCACCACTTGGTTGGTATGATGATGATGATGATGCACCTCGAGGTTCGGGTACGAGATAAGTCTTTTTTTTTTTTTTCACGACTACAGAACATTTGTAATCTGGACATCAGATTACTGATGTTCACCTAGTGATATATTTACCAATGGGAAACATTCGTGGCAGTTGTTGGTACGAAACAAGTGTTGCAGTTACTGATACATATATCTGTATCAGTACAGCCACTGATATAAAGCTATCAATGCAGTTTTTTGACACCAACTTAAAATTGCGGCTAATTATACAACTGTCAGGGCAGCCTCTAATCTGTCGATCCAGGTAAAGCGGCCTAAAACGATAAACTGGATTCGCATAAAATGCCCCCACCCCAAGCGCACCTGGATGCTGCTATGTTGTCCAATTTTTGACACAATGTATGAACACATGATTTGGGAGGTGCTAAAAAAGTGTTGCAGACATTTTTGACTCTTCTTTTTGCTGTACTTGAGCATCGTGATGTCCAAGATCTGCGATAAAAAGTATGTCTGAATAAGGTTCCTAAAAAAAATTGATAAAGGGATAACGCAAAATTTAGTTGCGCAACGTTGTCTCTAGCTCTAGGCGGCCTCTGTAAGTTCGCGGCTATCGCCGTCGTTCCAGCTACAAATATATGCCAATTCCAGTAACACAAAACTGAAAAAAAAGAAAAAAATATATAAACAAAATGCATTGGTCCTAGGGCGTTGTTGTGTGCAAATGCCGCAATCTAATTGGTATGCGAAGCGAGTATGAAATGCTCGTGTCTCGCCACGCCTTGCGTTTCTTAAATTGTCAATGAGTATAGTAACCGACAACTTAAGGAATGCAGGGAGCGTGGCGAGCACCAAGCATTTCATTATCGCTCCTCAACCAATAGGATTGCGGCATTCGCTGATAAAAAGACATCCGTGAACGATTCACGCCTAAGCAAGAAGCGTGAACATAATAAGCCACACCCTGCATTTCTCAAAGTGTCATTGACTGTATGATCATCCATCGAACGCTTCTTTGCAAGTGCTCCAGTAACAAAAAACGGAGTCCATAGATTGATCGACACGCGTAATGAAACCGTTGCGATACCGGAATGATCTGAATAAACGATCGATATCTATTTCCATCCTATTACTAACGTTCGAGCCTATGGCTTCGCGTAGGAACTACTGCAAGTCTCCGATAAGCGCAGAAGCCCGCATGACGCAACGCGCACCGTCGTCAAGCGAGCTTTCCCGCACGGCGGAAGTGCGCTGTTGCGGAGCGCACCCGAACCGCCGCAGGGAGCGATCTCTCCATATCAGTCTCATCGTCGTCGCGGCGTTTGGAGCTATATTTCTGAACGTTTCAAGGACGTTATATACTTTTTCTCACGTAGTATAGTATAGACGTTTAAATTATACTGTATAATTCGCACACACACACTGACAGGTTTATCACAATTAATACATTTTAAAGACTTCACAAAAAAAAAAAAAAAAAAAAAAACGTTGTGCAGTTAGATTTTTTTTTTTCGATTGGGATTAGGTAAACAAGGACAGCAGACTCACAAAATTTGACAGGACAAACTATAAAAGCCACGATTTTTTGAGCCTCGTTTCGTTGGTTTAAGGCTTAGTTTAAGGTTACTCAACGGTTCACTGTCACAGCTCTTCTAAATATGCAAGGTGTTTCACGAAAAGTGGACAAATTCGATATTGCGAAAACTACTCGCCGCAACGAAAAAAGGCTCGTGTCGTTTTGGTCCTGGGCCAGGGGCCTATTTAGAAAACTTATTAAACTCCGGGATACTTAGATTGTTAATTATTTTCGCGTAATTAGCTTTTTAAATATTGTGTTTAAGGGCATGGTTTCAATTAGAAAACTGCTCAGCATCATCGAAAAACACTAAATCTATAAATTGCAGAACAATAGAAGGAACGCGAAGCATTTTACGGCTTTCTGAAAAACCACACAAATTCGACGGGTTTTTATGTTTCGGTTTGCAATCGGAGCGCATCTCGGCCCCGACGGCACCGCGCCCCGTGGAGAAATAGTGCAACCAACCTCCGTTGCGCTGTCCTCGCGCAACGCAGCACAGGCTGGTTGCACTATTTCTCCACGAGGCGCGGTGCCGTCGGGGCCGAGATGCACTCCGATTGCAAACCGAAACTTAAAAACCCGTCGAATTTGTGCAGTTTTTTAGAAAGCCTTAAAATGCTGCACGTTCCTTCTATTGTTCTGCAATTTGTTGATTTAGTGTTTTTCGATGATGCTGAGCAATTTTCTAATTGGAACATTAAGGGGGATTCAACCGCTATATATTTGTACCCTTTTCCTCATAGATGGCGCAGATTTTTTTCCGGAACAAACGAGTAGCATGTTCGCAGCTGCGTATGCAGGTCGGGCGCTCGAGGTGGGCTCGGGCCACGGGCTGTTCGCCGCCGATCTCGAGCTAGGTCTTCGCTTTCCGTCCGCCGCTGCAGGAAGCGGCGGACGCAAAGCGGTCATGTATTATTGCTTTGCTCTGTCGCGAACTGTTTAAAAAATTGTGGATCGCGGAAAAGCGTTTCCTGTGACTTCAGATGAAGCCTCAGATAACTGGCAACCATGATTTTAAGACACAATATGGCCAAGTGTCGCTACTCTGAAGCGTAGCTTATTTAGTGGCACTAGTGGGATCGGTGGCAAAGTGCAATAAAAAAAAAAAAAAAACGAATCGGTGGCCGAGTGGGTTAGAGCACACCAGCTCGGAGTACGTGGAACGAAAGCTCGCGCTGCAGAACCCAGGGATCCTGGGTTCAGTCCCCACCCCTGTCCGTTTCGATCTGGATGAGCATCGTACCGGCGTGCGGTCATATATCACTACTGCGTTATGCACGTTAAACACCCCAGGCTAACGGTTGTACTGCACTGGCTAAATTGCTCATCTACAGCTGGGAGACTCGTCGCCCGTTGAGGCAGGCTATGTTCTAGGCTGTATAAACATACATACACCCCAATTTGTTTCCAGACAGGTAAGGTAGCACCGCTTCATTCCGCCGTGACATAGTAAGCTCACTGTTGAAAAAATGTGTTCATAACGGACAATAGCATAGTGAACTCCTGAGGTTGTTTATGAAGACACTAAAGTTGTTTAGAAGTTCATTTGATTTTGCCAAAAAATTAGAAAGGTGAAGAAAAAAAACAAAAAACGTACGCCTCACCTTAGGTAGAAACGTATTTTCCACCTATTGATGGCCCATTTAGTTTTCTTAGTGATCCCCAAAACAAAAAATGTTAAATTAAAAAAAAAAAAGTTTCGGGCGCTTAAACGTTAACGTCAGAATTCAATTCGCGTATCACAGTAAGCACCTGTTCGTTGGTTAAGAAAATATATTGTAAATTGTTCAAAATAATAGAAATCATGCTTCTTTTTGTTTTTCATATCCACTAGCCACCAAACGAGGTCCACAGAGAATAAAAATATCTGAAATAATGTTTCATAAAATAAATGTTGTTCGGAATAAGTATTTTAGCCTTCTTTGCAACTCATTCAACTATATTTTTTTATTTCCCTATACATATTAGTAGGGTGCCTTCATGAGCGTTTTGCTTAGGGTGGAGGCATCTGGCCATTTTGTCCCTCACTTTTATTTTTTTATTTTTTGTTCAGCAGCGCGTGAAAGAACCTGTCCCGGCACGCGTTTGTGGCGGTGACTGTGCTATGGCGAACGATTTTGTTTTCGTCGATTTATTTGTATTTTACCCGTGCTGTTCGGCATCGGGTACTACAAAGGGTGGCATCACCCTAAGCAGAGGGACATTGAGGCACCCTACATGTTAGGATATCTCTGTTCAACCCTGCACGATCTTAAGGTGCTTACGAGCCACGCTTGTAGCGTATGCAACGTTTGACCACGCGTGCTAACATAGCACACACGAAAAAATAGAATCAACAAAAGTATCGCCTTCAGTGCCTTACCAGGCCTTTCGCTAGGAGTCTGCTGATGACTATACTCTGTTTCACCTTGTGTTGTACCGTAAGAAAGGATACAAGCGCGAGCTCCTTGCTATAGGGCACATCTCGGCGGTACTGCACCAAGGGCTGCTGCGAACACTATGAGTTGGCGCTTCTAGCCTTCGATGCGGTACAACTTAAGGTGAAACGGAGTATAGTTACACTTTTTTTTTGCAACGTTCAAGAAGTGCCGACCAACGGAGCCATCAATTGTAATTATGTTGTGTCTATGTTTATACAGCGGGGAGCTAGCCAGCTCTGAGGGCATCTGGTGTCTTCGTTGGAGGTGAACGAGAGTGCACTATACCGCTGCTTGTCCGACGACTTTAACGTGCATCACGCAATTAGCGGCGAGATGTTTTGGTGGCGCCCTCCTATGGTTCCCCCTTGTGACGTCATTACCTTGCGAACAAGTTCGGTGGTGTTTGTAAATAGCAAGGTGGAAGCCTGAAATCCTCGCGCTCTTAAAGGAACACTGCCAACACCGTCGAAATTAAAGTTCTTTCATTCCTCTTATTTCCGTCGATGGTATACCCTTTCCGACGTCATAGTGAGCTTTCGGGCCAATCGTGGAAGGCCGACCACAGCGACGCTTTCGGTCGCGCACGTCGCCAATAGTGATACGTGACAGCGCGCCGGTACTATGCTCATCCAGATTGAAACGGGCAGAGGCGGTGGATTGAATCCACGATCAGTGAGCTTTACAGCGTGGGCTTTCGCTACACGTGCTACCGATTCACGAGCAAAGAGTAATCAAAGTCGAATTCGAGCTCGAGAGGAAAACAACAACAGCAACAGCAGGAAACTCTACGGTTTGAGGCATTTAGTATTAGTGTCGCCATCTCGTTTAACAAGTTGGAAATAAAATTAACAGGGTGATTTTATTTTCGAAAATACGCAAACACAAGAATATTTCGCTTTCTCGTCATGTTCTTAAAATTAAGATTAGAGGCACCCCTAGTACGTACGGCCAAGCGTTTCTTCACGTTTGTCTTCTAAATAATTGTATTTTCAAAAAATGCCTCAAAACGCGCTAAAAACAGTCAAAACGGTCATATTTCTGGATTTTATTAAAAGTCTCCAGCGCTCTAAAAGAAAAATCTAAGGGCCGTTCAACCTTCATTACGTTATCATTAGTAACCTCCAAAAGAATGAATACTATCGTGTATTCCTGAAACTCAGGCTTGTGTAGCGAAATTTGCCCATTGAGTGACGAGCGGTTGAACCCGCTTTAAAAAAAGTTAATTACGCGAAAATAATTAACAATTTAAGTATTCCGGACTTTATTAATTTCTCTACATAGGCCCCTGGCCCAGGACCAATATGACAGAAGCCTTTTTTCGTTGCGACGAGTAGTTTTCGCAATACCTAATTTGTCCACCTTTCGTAAAACACCATATATATATATATATATATATATATATATATATATATATATATATATATATATATATATATATATATATATATATATACGTCGTTAACTGAGTATCCCCCAAAAATAAATTTCCGTGTTGCTTTAAGATTGCTCTAAAACTTCAATCAAACGTGCGTGTCTATTGCCTTTCACGCGGGCGCACAGACAGTCGCAGAACAAAACATACAAATTATATTTATTTTTTTTAAATAAAAAGGTAAAAATATACAGATTCAGGTTGTCTAGACAGTCCAATTTTCGAGCTCATGATGAAATAAAAATTCCATTACAAGCTCGTTCTGATCGAACGGGACTAGACCGAGAAAAGCAAGAAGGAAACTGATTAAAAATAAGATACCGCGCAGATTGCGTTCGTTGGAGATGAGACGAATAATTAATGCTGCACACATCCAAAAAAAAAAAAAAACGTGTGAAAAAATAAATAAAAAAGGCATCAAATCAAAGTGTCAGCGATGACTAGTACAATCGAACTTAACGTGCATGAAAAAAAAAAAAGAAAAAAGACGCAGGTCATGATTACGTTTAAACAGAAGTTGCACTGCCTGCCATAGAAGTCAGGTTAAAAATGAAGGAAAAGTAATCTATAAACAATTCGCAACTTTCACGACCTATAGGGGGCGCACTGGTGCCTATCAAAATGGCTGTCATCTGGATGATCGTTGTAGAACAGCGGTACGAGGCTGCGTCTGCGACGCGTAAGTAATTCTAGTTTTGCTACATACGCGCAGTGTTAGAGCTTTACGTTATTTTTTTTTCACGCCAGGAAGGTGAAGGCAAGCCCATTTATTACGAGGCCAATCATCCAAGAGCTAGGGAGCGGGATTCTCACACCGCGGTACCACCACCGCTGAAAGTTGCGAATAAAGAAAGAAAAGTTATCGATAAAGATAGATGAAAGACGTTGCGAACTTGCAACTCCGTACAGCGAGGTGCCCTTCATTAATAATACGACATTAGTCGCCAAAGCTAAGATAATCAACGCAAAGTATAAAAAAAAAAAAAAAATTGTCGCGAAGTTTGCCAGGGCAGGGACTTGCCTTCCAATTAAAGATTGATCGATGAATACTAGCCGGCTCCGTCACGTTAATAATCTCAAAATTTTCCCCCGCTTCTTTAAGACTATCTCGATATAAATCTGATTAGAAGGTTACGAAAAGCCCAAGTTATCCACTAACGGAGCTGCGCAAACATATATTTACAATTTCTCTCTTTCTGTCTTCTTGCGTGCGGTATAAGTATATGCTAGCTCAAAGTTTGTGCAAAATGACACGCAAATGGTCAGAAAATTCAAAATAGTGAACAGTGATAGCACAATATTTAATTTTAAACGCAGTAGCACTTCTTTACACCCCCCCCCCCCCCCTTTCCCTCTGTTTGAAAACTTGGGGTCGTCGCACTGAAACCCACGGATGGACATGTGCGGGACAGGGGTACATGCAGGCCGTTCGCGTCGCGCCCCAGCGTGGGTCCTGGGACGATGCGCCCACTGCATACCTGCCGCAGTCTTCGCACTGTCGCTCGAGGGGAAGGTATGAACGGAGGAGTGGATAGGCAAAGAGAAGCGGCTACGTGCTGAGCATGACCGTGCTCGACGGAATAGCCTCAAGGAGCTTTGCAAGGATGCTGTGCGCGTACTCCGCAGCACCTTCCCCCTTCCCCCTTCATTTTTTTTCCATCATTATTATTCTTTTGGAGTGTCTATACACATTATGCTTCATCGTTTCCTTTCATATTCGCGTACATGTGTTTATGTGCTGTGTTGTGCTTTGCACTCGTGTGGATTACATTTAGAACAAGGTGTCACGTCACAGACCTTCCGGCATGGGCCATTGGCCTTCTGTGACTGCCCGGCTCTCCTAAAAAGATACAAAAGATATGAATATGAATTAAGACTGCGAGCAATAAGATATCGTGTTTCAACGTACACATAAGCACAGCTTTTTTTTTTTTTTTTATTACAAAGTCAAGCACGCATTACCAAATGCTGTCTTCGCAGAAATGTATAGTGCTAGCGGACCGGACGAGATGCCAAAGTTTCAAAACAGACCATCATCTTATTCAAAAGCCATAAATGATCTTCTGGAAGCTTTATTGGGAAAATTGGGCCCGTTCTCGGTCGTTTGCACCCCTAAGCCTAAGCTATTCCAGTGTTTTGACGGCCACTGGTGTGTATCCCGTTGAAAATGTCCGAAAATCGCTTTTAGCTGACTTAGATACCGGTTTCGTTCTGAAACCCTTGCATCTGGTTCGCACTTCTCGCTCTGCGTTTGGGCCAAGACTGAGCGTTTGATAACAACCGATCTAATTTTGATATTTAAAAAAAAAATCTGGAAGTTAATTATGAAGTTGAATCCCCGAGTAAACTTGAATTTATATTAGTAGGAACTGTTGCATCAAATCTACCTTCAGGATTCGTTCCCAGTTTCGGGGTTTAAACAGCATGATTAATATGTTTTAACTCGCCTGCACTTTGACCATTTCTCTTCTTCTGTAAATCGTTTTTTTTTTTTTTTTTTTTTTTTTTTTTGAGGGGGGGGACACACACGTCCGTTAGAATGTTGAAGCTCGGAGGAGCTTATTGTACGTGTTTCCCCTTTGCACTTTATGCGCACTGATGCACCTCATGTCTACTACAGCAATTACGTTTCACGTGCGTGTCGCGTCCTACGTACCTCTCGGAGGTCGGAACAACACGCACGACATAAAGGCAAGACCATATGTCTATAAGAACGACGAGTCTAAAATGTTCATCACGCGGATAAGGGACAAAATTTACTTCTCGTGCTCTCCTCTGCGCGGGTAGTCCCCGCCGATTTTCTCTCTTCCTAAGTGAGGCCTTCTCGAGACAGCAACGACTCCGTAATCGTTTCCCCGTTTCTCTATTCGATGTCGTTAACTCCGTCGTGGTTGTTCCTTCGTGATACCACTGACGATCTTCATAAGCGGCTGGGTCGGCCACCGGACAGCAATGACGAGAACTCGCGTGTGGATGATGTGCACGTGCAAGAGACAAATGCTTTTATACGCGAAGTGTGACATAAACAAGAAGCCATTTATTACATACGACGCACAATTCATGTTTTTATTTGACTGGCAGTATCGCTTGGTCGTGGTGTTGTAGATTTTGTATTCTATGAATTATATGTGTAGCATCAATAACGTCGATCCTGTGAGCCAGTCAACACGGAACGCGGAGGAACAGGGCGAATACGGTCTCCCCAGTATTTACGCATTCCATAGCACCGCTAGAACGCCATCGTCGGAACGTTCTCTTGTGGCTCCCCGACTGAGGTGATAAAGTCTGTCGTGTGCGACGGATTTCCTCACCTCAGTTGTAACCTGCAAAAAATCGTGCAAGTCGTGTTCGCGTTAACCATGTCGGGTAGTGTACGTGTCCCCATAAGACACGCATGTATCCGTAGTGATCAAGAGAAAAAGAAGGTAATAGCTTAAAGCACACAGTGCTTTAAGCTTTTTCGCGCAGTGCTTAAAATCACTCAGCGACACGATTAGCGCGAACGCAACCATGGCGCGCCTAGGCGCGCCTTCCTGTATCTTACTTTAGTAGCAGAGTATATACATGTACTGGAAGCAAACTTTACCACTTTGGTTACTGTCCTGACCCCTGAGCGAGCACTTTCCACCGCACTGGTAGCTCTCTTATGGTACCCTTTCGAAATTGAGTAAGAAAAACAATTATTAATAAAAACTTCAAAATTGAGAGAGAGAGAGAGAGAGAGAGAGAGAGAGAGAGAGAGTGGAAAAAGAATTATTAAAAACTTGCGCTCACTTCTTTGCACAAACCGCGTCGCACTATGTCGCAGGATGATAATACGCGAACTTTTTCTATTGGTGCTGGTGCTCGAGTAAGCATCTGAGGTCGGTGCGCAGAGATTAGGGCTTTCCATCGCTTCCGACTAATCACGCGAGACACGCAAAAAGACGTTTTCTGATTGGATCGCTGTGCGGTGCATGAGAAGTGGCTTTTTCTTTTATAACATGTATGATTTCTTTTTTCTTTTTCTTTCCTTCTGCACACACGATTCCTTTGCTCCATTGCGTGTTCATTTTATATACTAGCGGAAACAAGACATCCCCATATTTTTTTTTTCTAGACGAATTTTGATTTCAGTCATTTGCGGCGTCGATTAAGAATGGAGTCTCCCGTAGCGCCTCGCTCCTTTCATTATTATCTTTTTGCAAAACATTTAACGAGTTTTGCGGGGCCAGTTTGTATTTTCCATATGTTTATTTCTTTTTCTCCCCGCCGATTTATATATTAAAAAAATATATATATATTCGGCTTTTTTTTTTTTTTTTGGGGGGGGGGGGCACTTTAATTACCTAAAACCTGAAAGATTATTGAGGGAGATATTGCATTTTATTATCTCCTTGCCACTCCCTCTCTGCTCCGTCAGATTTCCAACGAATCTTCCGGTGTTGAAAACTTCCTTCGCTCATTTTTCAGACGACGATTTGAGGAGCTCTCACCACCGCCGAGTCGCCGCGTAATCATTCAAAAAAAAACTTTTAAAGCGAAACGCTTTTTTTTAGAATATACGTTGGTTACGTTTGGTTATCGCATTTGTGTTTGAGTATGGCGGACTGCGTCGCACAACCGCTTCCGACTGTTACGACGAGAGATTACAGGGGGGCGCCATATACCGGGTAGCAGCTGAATACAACTGCGTACGCAGCCTTGGTTTTCATCGTGAGCTTGAAATAATGCTGACAATGTTATAAGCGACCACACCTCGTCAAATAGTGCGCAGATCTGACATCGCGCATACCGCAAAACTTTCAGTCTACTTACACGCAGATCGTATAAGTGTTTCAGAGCTATCGGATAGACGTCGCCAATGTAGCATCGTGTGTTCTCGTCCTTAGCGGTCGCCCTGCAGCGGTCGTAACGCAGTCTGGCAGTAGAGAGTTTTAGTGCAAACGTTCCGATGACTCCGGATAACGATACCCGATACACCGCCGCCATTTTTGCGCATGAATCGTAGGCTTATCGGAGGTGTCGGAACGAGAGATACTGAAGCTCTCCATAGTTCGTTTCACCTTAACTGCAGACGCAGCCGATGAGCGGACGGGGCCAATCAGACACTATCAAGATTACCTGGTAAGCTTGTTGGTTAAACATGATGTGAAAAAGCGCAAATTATTGGGAGGAGAAGAAAGGGGCAGGATAGAGCGCTTACTTACAACTGACGTGCATTGAAGTATTCAGAAAAGGACAAAAAGGAAGTGAGGGAATCATGAGTGATAAAGAAGAATAATAAAAAAGTAGAAAGAATACAGAAAGGAAAGGGCATTAAACGCATTGAAAACATTTTAAATAAATAAATAAATAAAAGAAACCTCATCAAATTAAAATGTAGGTGTTGAGAAAAGTCATGTGAATTGTTCCAAGTATCTTTGGCTGACAGTACCACAGACGGTGCACTAATACAGGACGCTTCTTTTGGCGTAATAGTCCTTGCCTCATAAAGTTCGCGAGCTCTCTTTTTGTGGGAGCGCTTTAGGATCAACGTATGGTCGAACACTGGGAACAACCGCAGTCTCGCACGTGTACAGCAAAGTGGCCAGATGGCGACGATTTGAGCGAAAGGGCATGCTCTCGCAGCCTCACGTTTATACACCGGCCAGTTTGTCCCACACAAACTTTTCCACAAGTGCACGTGATTTGATATACCTTGCCAACGCAGCAGCTAGTATACTTGTGTACGTGTCTTGCGTCACATTGGTCAGTGGTGTTTTTTGGCGTGTTGACTTCGGGGCAAAGTCCCTTGAGTTTCTTCGGTGCCCGAAGAACAATAAGTATGTCCAAACCGGGAGGATATATCCTCTTCAACTGGCGAGATACGCGGAGGATGTAGGGTACAACGGCAGGCCTACGTTTCTTTTCAGGTCTTTCACTCCGTCTGGTGGGATACGCCAAGCATTCAGAGATGTCAAACAGAAATGAACTTGGATACCCAGATTCTTGCAGTCGTTCAACCTGCGAGATGACGCTTTTCTGGGCCGTGTGGTAGCATGATTTTATGAGTGCCGCGCTAAGACAACTTTTTGCAATCCCTTTTTTTATAATCTTGGAACGTGCCGAATCAAATGGAAGAAGGCGCTTCTTTGACCCTGGTGAATACATCCAGCAAGTCTGGTTATTTTGAAATGTGAGCTTCGGGTCTAAAAATTGAAGCACGCTCTCTGCTGGTAACTCATGTGTAAAGTTTAGACAAAGATGAAAGAGCGTGTTGGTGGAAATACGGGAGTCAAAGAAATCTCAATTTGTCAATAGTGTTTTTCTTTTTCTTTTTTCTTTCTTTCTGAATTATTTATCTTCCAGTGTATTGGGTGTAAATTTGTGTTTTTTTCCGGGTGTATATAAATATATTAATTTCCGCATCTTCCTCTTTAGTCTCAAACGTTAGGAAGATAGCACTATTGAAGGAGACACCAGTAAATGTGTGTTGCTAGTTGAAAGAACTGTGCTGTCTGTCCTTGTCCTTAAGTGTTTTTATTCTTTCTTTGACTCCCGTAAAGTTTAGCCCTGGTAATTTTTACAAGATTTGGTAGTCGTGGTTGTCGGAGGAAGAAGCGATGCTTTTGGCATTCGAAACGTGCACGTCTTGGCAATATAACACGCATCTAGCCATGCATGTTAGAATGCATGACTAGATGCACCTAAAATGCACCTACATATATCTTAATTATCTAGATAACGGGTGAAATTAGTAATGCTCCGAGAGCAGACGGACTTCTTTTGACCGCGGTTCTTTAGGTGAAAACTTGTATAGTTGTTCTATTACCGTATTTTAGGGTGCATATTACTCGGGTTATACATTTATATTACCCAGTGTAGACTATAAACAGGTGCGGATGTGAAGTGCGCACAAACTGGGGACCTTCCCCGAGAACAACTTTGGTGGATTATCCGTGACCGGACGTGGGGACACCGTGGCTAATCTTAATCCTCAGCGCGCCCTCCGTTCCAAGGAGACGAGGTATGGGGTCAAGGAGAGGGCTGACTTTCGGCTGTCTGGCGACGCGAGGCTTATTTTTGTCTGGCGCGTTTCCGCGCTTTTTGTGTTGCACGTGCGGATCATCTTCGACGGGTGGCGTCTCCGGGGACTGTAAAAATTGGTGACCCTGACGGGTTTAGAGGTTGGCGTCCGTCAAGGTTCCGGAAGGGGGAAAAGGCTCGAGAACGAGGAGGAGATGAAGAGCGTCACGGAGGTTCCGGAAGGGGAAAAAGGCTCGAGAACGAGGAGGAGATCAAGAGCGTCCCAATCGAGGCCTGCCCCGATTGCGAGGGAGGGAACGAAACGAAGGACTGAAAGGCATCGGCCGTCAGGGCTCGGACTGAAGCTTGTCCCGGGACGGACGTCGGCGAGCGACCTGCTGACAAGCAGCCACAGCCAGACCTCACCAGCCCGTGCCTGCTGACAAGGAGCCACAGCCAGACCTCACCAGCCCGTGCCGGGTGACAAGCAGCCACAGCCAGACCTCACCAGCCCGTGCCTGCTGACAAGGAGCCACAGCCAGACCTCACCGGCCCGTGCCTGCTGACAAGCAGCCACAGCCAGACCTCACCAGCCCGTGCCTGCTGACAAGGAGCCACAGCCAGACCTCACCAGCCCGTGCCGGGTGACAAGCAGCCACAGCCAGACCTCACCAGCCCGTGCCTGCTGACAAGGAGCCACAGCCAGACCTCACCAGCCCGTGCCGGGTGACAAGCAGCCACAGCCAGACCTCACCAGCCCGTGCCTGCTGACAAGGAGCCATAGCCAGACCTCACCGGCCCGTGCCTGCTGACAAGCAGCCACAGCCAGACCTCACCAGCCCGTGCCTGCTGACAAGGAGCCACAGCCAGACCTCACCGGCCCGTGCCTGCTGACAAGCAGCCACAGCCAGACCTCACCAGCCCGTGCCTGCTGACAAGGAGCCACAGCCAGACCTCACCAGCCCGTGCCGGGTGACAAGCAGCCACAGCCAGACCTCACCAGCCCGTGCCTGCTGACAAGGAGCCACAGCCAGACCTCACCAGCCCGTGCCGGGTGACAAGCAGCCACAGCCAGACCTCACCAGCCCGTGCCTGCTGACAAGGAGCCATAGCCAGACCTCACCGGCCCGTGCCTGCTGACAAGCAGCCACAGCCAGACCTCACCAGCCCGTGCCTGCTGACAAGGAGCCACAGCCAGACCTCACCAGCCCGTGCCGGGTGACAAGCTGCCACAGCCCGACCTCACCAGCCCGTGCCGTGTGACAAGAGGCCACGACACGAGAGAATGACGTGCAACCTGCCAGGTTCCAAGCGCCGGCCCAAGCGGGTGAGCGGACACCTTACGTCCCCAGTCGGACAATAAACGTCCTAATTTAAATCCGAGTCTCGTGGCATTTCTTCTCCTCTCTACCTCAAAAGGGACCCCAAGGGTGGTGTAACCGCTACCTCCGGTAGCGATCATCACATTGGTGGCAGCGGTGGGATCCATTTAACTTTTGGCGGTTGGCATTGACCCGACTTGTCTGGATCCCCTTTGCCAGAGAGAGCTGGAGGAGTGCCACGGGATTTCGAGCACGTTTGGTCTGTGTGTTGGCCGGCATGGCTCTTTCCGGGAATTCTGCCGCAAGCAGTAGTGCAATGGCTCCTAGTCTGCTTGCATTAAGCAACCTAATCCCAAGTTTTGGGGGTGACGGCTCAGTTAAAGAGTTTTTGACTGTTGTGGAGCAAGTGGCTACTATGGGGCTGTGGAATGACGCCACCACGCTGTGCTTATGTAAATGTAAGATGTTGGGGGCTGCGAAAGAATTCGTATGGAATGACGCGAAGGCCAGGTCGGCTAAGACGTTCACGGAGCTCAAACAGGTTCTCCTGAGCCGTTTCGACACCGAACCGCTAACGATTCGCGTGCAGAGGTTTATGGGGGCGAGGCAGCTCCCGAGTGAAGACGTGCGAACGTTCGCGACTCGCGTTCAGATACTCGCTCAGGCTACGGTGATGGATTCGGACGGCTCTCCGGACGCGAAGTCGAAAATGAGACAAGAATTGTTGCTCGAGCAGGTGCGCTCTCAGTTTGTGGCTGGGCTCCGGGATCCTGTTCGGAGGTTTGTCATGTCACGTGACCCTAAGAGTTTCGACGACGCGGTAGACTTTGCTGCTAGGGAGGAGGCGAACGAGTCGTTGAGCAACGGCATCGCGGGAATCCGGCTAGTGAGTGAGGGTGACGGAAAGGAGAAAACCGAGTTGCAGGAACTCAAAGAAAGGCTAAGTAACATCGAGAAGATGTTGATGGAACAAACGCGATTGCCGTCGTTCAACAGACGCCCAGGCAGGTCGACCGGCCCTCCAACCTGTTATGCGTGCGGCAGGGTCGGGCACATGGCTCGCAGCTGTGGAGAGCGACCCGCAGAGGATCGTTCGCAAACGTATCCAAAAAACGTATAGACGTCCCCTCTGCTAGGGAGGAAGAGGGGGCGGCAGTCGTTAGTAGTCGGAAAGGGAAAGGCGCAAAAAGGGCGAAAGACAGGGCACGAGGCCGCGGGGAACCGGCGCCCAAGGTGGTCGCGAAGCCGGTAGCTGTCATCCGGTATTCAAGGGAGACGAGCCCCGTGATCGCGTGCAGTGTTAATGGTTTCGGCGTTAACTTGCTCGTTGACACTGGATCACGGGTGACTTTGATTCGTGAGAGCGTGCTGCAGAAGGTAACTGAGGCAAATGAAAAATCTCCGGCCGTTGCGAACATGAGCCGCGGGCCATTAGTAGGAATAACCGGGGAGGAAATTGACATCAGAGGGTGTTTCTTGATGCAGTTCGCTTTGGGGGAGCACCGATTTGATCACGCATGCTACGTGGTTGCGGACGGCCCGGCCGTTCCCGTTGACGGCATTTTGGGTCAGGACGTCCTTTCCAGTCAGCGCATCGACCTTCTCACAACGCGAAAAGTTTTGAGGGTCGGTGAAAACGAGATTCCCATCTGGAATTGGCGGACTGCTCCTGCGACTGAGCATGGCGACAGTGTTGGTGCGGGGCGGGTTACTCCAGCGGGCGTTTCGGTGCGCCTTGCCAGTCCTTGCACTATACCTGCGATGTCTGAAGTCGTGTGTTGGGCCAAACTGGCCAAACCAATCGCTGCGGGAGAGCTGGGCGTTGTGGAGACCGGCCCGCTATCGGTACACGGACTCGCGGGAGCATCGGCGCTGGTCCACGTAACTGAAAACCTCCGGGTACCTGTGCGGATAGCCAATTTCACGTTGGAAGAGTTGACACTGCCTCGGAACAAGAATGTAGCACTGTTTCATGGCGCGGAGCTCAGTGCTGAGGTGGAATGCGTTCGTGCAGTCCAGAAGACCGCCGAGGCATTCTCAGACGCGGAGATTGATTCCCTTTTCGACATTGCTCATGTGACCGGAGAGGAGTTGGTCGAGCTCCGGCAGGTGATAAGACGATATGCGGGCGTCTTTGCCAGGACCAATCTAGACCTAGGGCAGTGCGGGGAGATCAAGCACCGGATTAACACCGGTGACGCCACGCCTGTGTATCAGCGGGCGTACCGTATTCCGTATTCACAGAGGGAGGAGATGGATCGCCAGGTGGGAGGCATGATGAAGGCGGGCATAGTGGAGCATTCCAAGTCGCCCTGGGGGTCGCCGGCGCTCTTGGTCGAGAAGGCGGACGGATCGTTTCGATTTGTCGTCGACTACCGGAAGTTGAACAGCGTGACACGTGTGGACCCATACCCTCTGCCAAATATCCAGGAGACGCTGTCTCAGTTGGGGTCGGCCAGATATTTCTCTGTGGTAGACATGGCCTCTGGATTTTGGCAGATTGAAATGGATCCCACTGACAAAGAAAAGACAGCGTTCAACACGACTAACGGGCACTACCAGTGGACCAGGATGCCTATGGGGCTCGTAAATAGCCCCGCGGTGTGGCAGCGTACTGCGGACGTGGTGCTAGAAGGGCTGGTGGGTCAGGTCTGCCACGTGTACATGGACGACATTGTCATATACAGCGAGACCTTTGATCAGCACATGAAAGATGTCGAAAGTGTGCTTCGGCGTCTTAGGGGCGCGGGTTTAAAACTAAAGCCAAAAAAATGTCAGTTCCTGAAGGCGGAGGTGAAATACCTCGGACACATGGTGTCCGCGGCGGGAGTTCGACCGGACCCAGAGAAGGTAAGCTCCGTGCAGAGCTTTCCTCGCCCGACGAACCTGCGAGAGGTCCGGGAGTTCTTGGGCCTTATCGGGTACTACCGCCGACACATCAACCAGTTCTCTAGGGAAGCGAAACCACTCACACGCCTGACGGCCAAAAATGTAAAGTTCGAGTGGACTGACGATGCCGAGGGCGCCTTTCAAAGTTTAAAGCAGAGACTGGTCGAGGCTCCGATCCTGAGGTACCCCGACTTCCGTATTCCGTTTGTTCTCGCCACAGACGCGTCACAGTACGCCCTTGGGGCGGTTCTGTCCCAGAGACACAATGGGCACGAGCACCCGGTGGCATTCGCAAGTCGCCAGCTGAACAAGGCCGAGCAGTCGTACAGCGCGACTGAAAAAGAATGTTTAGCATTGGTATGGGCGGTCCGGCATTTTCGATGCTACTTGTATGGTCGAGATTTTAAGATCACCACGGATTGCCGCCCTCTAAAATGGCTAATGAACATGCGAGACCCGAGTTCTCGGCTGGCGAGGTGGAACCTGCAGCTTCAGGAATACAACTTCGAGGTAGAGCACAAAGCGGGAAAAGCGCACACTAATGCAGACGCCCTGAGCCGTAGAACTCCCGAGCGTGACCCTCCGGCCCACGTTAAGTTGGTAACATCTTACGTCCCAACCATAAGCGAAGAGAGGCTAAGGGAGGAACAACAAAATGATCCCTCTCTTGAGGCCTTGCTCAGGCGACTTCCCTCGGAGCCAGCACTCCAATCGGAGTACAAAATGAATGACCAGGGCTTGCTTTGCAAGATTTCCCAAGAGCGAGAGGGCAGTCGCCGAGGGTGCCTCTCGGAGAGATTCGTTGTGCCAGCATGTATGGTGCCTGACGTATTGAAGGCATTTCACAATGCCCCGTACGCAGGTCACTTTGGAGAAAAGAAAACACGACAAAAGATCGAAAAGTCATTCTTCTGGAGTGACATGAGGAAGGAAATTAAGCACTATTGCGCATGCTGCGAATCCTGCCAACTCCGGAAGACCTCGAAACAGAGAAAGAGGGCGCCTCTGCAGGTGTTCGGTGAGGTGACTCGGCCGTTTGAGAGAACGGCAATGGATATTGTGGGACCGTTGCCCTGTACGGCCGATGGTCACCGATACATCCTCATGTTCGTCGACCACCTCACGAGATTCGCCGAGGCCCTCCCTTTGTTTGATCAGAAAGCGGAGACGGTGGCGAGGGCTTTTGTTGAAAAGATCGTGCTAAAGCATGGGGTACCGCACCAGCTTCTGACTGATCAAGGCAGTAACTTTGTGTCGGGATTAATGACAGAGGTCTGCAAGCTTCTTGGGGTAGAGAGGCTTCGGACAACCCCCTACCATCCCGAAGCTAACGGAGCAGTCGAGAGGCTGAACCAGACCGTAAAGGGGTTGCTTTCACATCTGGTCGCAAAGGACCAAAAAGACTGGGACGTTTGGCTTCCCTATGTAATGTTTGCGTACAATACCGCTACACACGAGAGTACCAACGAGACTCCATTCTACCTTGTGTATGGCAGAGACCCGGATCTCCCGCAGGAGCTGTTGACGCGCCCTCAGCTTCCTTACTACGGCACACTCGAGAACTACAGGGAGGAGCTTGAACTTCGTCTGCGGGTGTCTCATGAGCTGGCTCGCGAGGTCTCCTCCATGGCAGCAGAGAGTCGGAAGGGGCAATATGACAAGCGCTCGGCAGATGCCGATTTCGAGGTTGGAGAAAGAGTTTACCTTCGCGTGGAGCAAACCGGTCAGGGCCTGTCCCGAAAACTTGCCCCAAAGTGGAAAGGTCCTTATCGGGTGGTGGAACAGTTGAGCTCAGTTGTCTACCGTTTGAGGTGTAGTAACGGGGGAAGGGGTACATTCACCGTTCACGCCAACAGGTTAAAGAGAATGATGTATGAGGGCCCGTACCCTCAGGCCGACGGAGAAGCGCCCGCGGCCGACCGGCCAAGAACAAGGCAGCTAGATTTTCAGCGGGAACAGCCAACATTACCCGACGAGAGCCCTCCGCGTTCATCAGACCGGGAGTTTTTTGAGGCCGTCGAGGAGTTCGAGCGTGAGCTGCGGCGAGCGCATTTGTCTCAGGAGCAGGGAAGTCCGACGGCGAATCAGACGGAAGGAGCTCCAGAGTCTTTGGAGCAGCCACAGGGTCACGCAGTCGCGATCGATCCGAATGTTTGGGAACTGAGTTATACTCCACAATAGAGAAGTACATGGAGGGTGTCTATGCCCGTTTGCGCATATTCTTCAAGATTCATTACTCGGATGCAGGCATGATAGTTTTATAGAGCATGTTTGTATGTTTAGAGCGTATTTCTTTCTTTTAATGCACCTGACCAAACGTGTTCCTTTTCTTTGGATTCTGAGTCAGACTGGGGACTTTGTGTGTCTCCGCTCTTACAAAAGAAGGGGAAAAACCAGCGAAGCGACGTGCAGTGATGTGTTTTTTTTTTTTGTTGTTGTTGTTGTCACCTGAACAAAAGCTTGACTACACTGTTTAAAAAAAAAAAAAAAAAGTGGTGGCGATTGTGAAGTGCGCACAAACTGGGGACCTTCCCCGAGAACAACTTTGGTGGATTATCCGTGACCGGACGTGGGGACACCGTGGCTAATCTTAATCCTCAGCGCGCCCTCCGTTCCAAGGAGACGAGGTATGGGGTCAAGGAGAGGGCTGACTTTCGGCTGTCTGGCGACGCGAGGCTTATTTTTGTCTGGCGCGTTTCCGCGCTTTTTGTGTTGCACGTGCGGATCATCTTCGACGGGTGGCGTCTCCGGGGACTGTAAAAATTGGTGACCCTGACGGGTTTAGAGGTTGGCGTCCGTCAAGGTTCCGGAAGGGGGAAAAGGCTCGAGAACGAGGAGGAGATGAAGAGCGTCACGGAGGTTCCGGAAGGGGAAAAAGGCTCGAGAACGAGGAGGAGATCAAGAGCGTCCCAATCGAGGCCTGCCCCGATTGCGAGGGAGGGAACGAAACGAAGGACTGAAAGG
The DNA here is from genome assembly GCF_016920785.2 of Ixodes scapularis. NCBI lineage: Eukaryota > Metazoa > Arthropoda > Arachnida > Ixodida > Ixodidae > Ixodes > Ixodes scapularis. Next base: position 79,116,651 of record NW_024609883.1, read on the forward strand.
CATCGGCCGTCAGGGCTCGGACTGAAGCTTGTCCCGGGACGGACGTCGGCGAGCGACCTGCTGACAAGCAGCCACAGCCAGACCTCACCAGCCCGTGCCTGCTGACAAGGAGCCACAGCCAGACCTCACCAGCCCGTGCCGGGTGACAAGCAGCCACAGCCAGACCTCACCAGCCCGTGCCTGCTGACAAGGAGCCACAGCCAGACCTCACCAGCCCGTGCCGGGTGACAAGCAGCCACAGCCCGACCTCACCAGCCCGTGCCGTGTGACAAGAGGCCACGACACGAGAGAATGACGTGCAACCTGCCAGGTTCCAAGCGCCGGCCCAAGCGGGTGAGCGGACACCTTACGTCCCCAGTCGGACAATAAACGTCCTAATTTAAATCCGAGTCTCGTGGCATTTCTTCTCCTCTCTACCCCAAAAGGGACCCCAAGGGTGGTGTAACCGCTACCTCCGGTAGCGATCATCACACGGATCATACGAGGTTTTGTATTTTTCTAAGTCGTTTACTGTGACAAGTGAAGAATTTTATGAATAACATAGTATATAAGTGGTGATTTATGTACGGTGCAAGCTCCTTTGTGAGCTAATACGAGACATTTTCAAGATGTAGTGTGTATGGTCATTTTTACGTACGGATTAGGCACTAAGTACGGACTCTGACAGAATGCTAACAATCTAAGCATTTTTTTAGGTTGAAATCGCCCTTTGCGTATTATACTCACCGGGTGCGGACTGTGGTTCGTAAAATACGGTGCGTGTCACATTTTTAATGAATAGCAACGCGTGGGCAGCTCAAGGTTTACACTCCTCGTCACCCGGTAGGATGATTGTTATAGGACTGAACCTTGTAACAGCTGACCTAACCCTAGCCAACTAGCCACTAGTAATTAAATTACTTCAAAAAGCGATTAGATTAGATGTTCGATTGCAGTAACGAAAAGTAGTCTGCTATAACTGACGATCTAAGCTGGAAAATGTCCAATCTCTGCTATTCAGCCCAAAGAAGACTATGGTCACAAAGATGGAAACTAAAACTCGCTCTCTCAGAAGTTAAATTAACTACCTATGTGACCGATAGGTGGTACCAAATTGACAGGAATGAACGGGTTCAAAGAAGAGCAGCAAGGTTTATATTGTTAAAGTATAGAACTACTAACTCTGTTAGTGAAATGCCAAAAATACTTAACTTGCCACATCTTGAAGATTGACGAAAAATAGCTAGGTTAAAATTTCTTTACTCAATGCATCGAAATCTTTTCAACTTTGACGCTCAACGTTGCTTAAAGGGAAGCTACGGAGCTTCTTGGAAAAAATGAGTTAAAAGTGAATTCAAGTGCATTTTTACCCCGTGAACCCGAATACCCAAACCATTTGCTGCGTAAGTATTGTTAAGCGCGAGAAAAACGCGAAAGACAGTCGCTGTCACTGACGTCATCGACGGCTCTTTTGGCTGCCCAAGGCTAGGGAGGCGGGGCTTCAGTCCTATTTTGAAATTGCTCCTATGGCTCTCCGGCGCGTCGCATTGAAATACAATTTTGATATCTGTTAATCTAAAGGTCAAATGAACGCAATTTAAGCGTTTTTTCTCAAATGTAGAAGTGCCCCATCTTCCCTTTAAAGGGATGCTGAACCGAAACCTGGATTCCACAAAACACGACGGCAAAAGCATGCAACGGGATGCTACAAAAACCAAAAGATCACTCATACAGCGATATCTCGAACGGATGACCGTATTTATCAAAAAAAGAGGCGCATTCGGCAGGAATGTTGACGTCATATTTCTCCGAGAAGGAGAAGGAACGGCCTCGCGTCTTCTCCGCCTCGCGGCCTTGAGGGAGCGAAGCGAAGAGAGGAGGAAACTAGGTATCTTGACGGTCACGCGCCTCGTCGGCCTGGTTCAATCTCGACTTCTTTTTCCAAAAATAGGGCCGTCCATTTGAGATATCGCCTTACTAGTAGTGTTGCAGGGATTGTGGCGTCCCGCCTACATCTCTTGCATTGTTTTTTTTTTTTTTTTTGAATCCAAATTTCGGTTTACCATCCCTTTAAAGCCGCGAACTTGTCGTTTAGTCAGAAGCAGCCATCCAGATCAAATCACACCCCTAAGGACACGCGTAGACACCTTTCAATATTCCTTCTTTTCACGAACCATAGAAGATCGGAACTCTCCTGTTCCTCTAAGCCAATTTGAAAATACTGTGCTCGGCGGCATAGCGTCTCATAGCGTAGGGTAGACTCTATACTGTACTTTTGAGCAGTGGGGTTGTGCTTGCTGGAATTCTGTGCTAAACATTTTTTTTTCTAACATTCTTGTGGGTTGTTTTCAAACTGTCGTGCATGTGGCCAAGACATTGGCCCAATATGTATATCTTGTTTTCGCATTCGCATTTAGTGTTAAAACTCCACTCTGTATCGGGACTATCGGCCCTTCTAGGGTAACGGTATCAATAAACAGACAAGTGTACAATAACCAGAAGACCCGTGGAAGTAGTCCTACACGAAACAACACTCCGCGTGATGCAAATTCCGTCCGGAAACCATGTTGTAGGTCTTTCGTCGCTAACATACGGATATTCGAAGCCCGGAAACCCGGATCAATGCAATTCCGCGTTTGCCATCATGGTTTTACGACTTTTTTCATGCTCTTTCATTTCCCCTCTCTCATTCAATCTAGATTACGACACGCGACACGACGAGGAGTGCACTTATATAACCCGACAGCGCATGCGTGGTCACGTGGGAGCGGCCCGATCGATACGAACCACGTGTCGCAGACACGAGACAAAGAGAGAAATTTGAGAGAGAGGGGGAAGAGGGGAGAGGCGAATCGTCTGAGACCGACAGACGGCGGCCATGACCTCGAAAAACGCGAGACGGGGCGCTAACTGCGCATGCGCGTTTCCTCCTCTCTTATATTGCGGGGGAGGAGGCGAAAGGGTTCGTCCCTCTCCCCTTGGATCCGGAGAAGACGAACGTCGAAGACAATGGGAAGCTGCGCTGAAGAGAGGAAGAGGAAGACAGGAGTTCGTCGAGGGTCACGGAGGAATGGTGATCGCGCAGTGAATTCAAACTGACCCTGCCACCGATTCGTTTTAATATCCATCAATGTATTAATTGTTGTCGGAGTTGTATAAGTGTTAAGTTTTATTGCCACACGCTTTTTTTTTAAGCCGTTTTTTTTTACTAAGACTTATTTTTTTAAATTTTAGTAGATCGTGGGTATGACTGTGAAGTTACAATTTCTTGTAAATGTTTTAAGCTTTACTGCTACGCTACGCGATTTCTTTTCTTAATTTTTAAGCCGGTCTTTTTTGAAGACTTTTTCTTTGAAATTTCGGTAGATTGTGGGTATGAAGTTACAACGCGACGACGTCAAAAAGTGCTATTTCCCCCCTCATAACTTTGCCTCATACCGAAATTGATAACCGACCGTATGTCTCTTTACATAGCACGTAAACTCCACTTCCTTGTTTTTACTTGCAATGCCGATCTTGTATCTTTCATCACCTGATTTGATTCCGGTGACTATGTGTATTATATTGTTCCTGCAGTGTTTCTACAATTGTTCTCCGGTTTTCACTGAGCAATTCCCGCAGTGATAGTGTGGTTAATTTCCTTCGTGCAGTCACCGTTAGCAAGTAAGTCGAAACTTACTGCTTCCAGATATGATATAAATGTCCAATTAAATGCTCAAATGAAAAACAAAACGCATTATTTTTAGGATATTTTTGGCCCCTTAGTTACGGATTTATTTAGATAACTCAGCGCCTAACGTTACTGCATACGGGTATTTTAAGACAAAAGGAAAAAAAAAGATCAGGGTATCGCGGTACTAAAAAAAAAGTGAAAGCCGTTTACAAATCCCTGTAACGCCGAATTGGAGCGCAGCTCTTGAGGAGGAGGAGTGAAGGGTACTGAGGGGAGGGTAGACCCCTCCCCCTTCTCCTCCTCCTCCCCTCATTCTTTAATATGCTCCGGGGGGGGTGTCACGTGACTTCGGGGAGGGGGTCACGTGACCTCGGGGAGGCGTGACCTGGGGGTGACCTCAAGGCCACGTGACCCCAAAGGTGACCCCCACGTGACCTTGGGGTCACGTGACCTGGAGGGGTCACGTGACCTCGGGGGGTCACGTGACCTCAGAGGGGTCACGTGACCTCAGAGGGGTCACGTGACCTGGGGGTCACGTGGGGTCACGTGACCTTGAAATGACCTTGGAAGGGGTCACGTGACCTTGGGGGTCACGTGACCTCAGGGGTCACGTGACCTTGGGGAGGCGACCACGTGACCTCGGGGGTCACGTGACCTCAGAGGGGTCACGTGACCTTCAAAGGGTCACGTGGGGTCATCTTGGGGTCACGTGACCTTGAGATGACCTTGGAAGGGGTCACGTGACCTCGAGGGGTCACGTGACCTTCAGGGGGTCACGTGGGGTCACGTGACCTTGAGATGACCTTGGGAGGGGTCACGTGACCTTGGGGGTCACGTGACCTTGGGATGACCTTGGTTACGCCGACGCCGACGCCGACGGCGACGGCGACGCCGACGGCGACGCCGACGCCGACGGCGACGCCGCTCAAGCCGGGAACGGGCCCCTAAGAGCTGCGCTCTAAAAAGAATAACCGAAGTACGCTTCAATTTATGTTTTTAAAAAGTAATCCACCGACTAGAAAATTACAGAAAGAAATAACGGATCATTCGTAACTTTGTTATTTCTGCCGTTTGTGCTAGTGCGACGGTTCGAAGGTCACGACGTAGTGGACACAGCGAAACTTCCGGTATACCATGTAGAACGTGCAAGTGTGAAAACTGCCTATGCCATTATGACAACGTCGGGGCTGAAGCCGTAGCCATTATAGCCTCGCAAATCAGTTTGCATTTTTTCTGCTCGATTATCGATCAGATTTTCCAAACTTCCCAGCAGAAGTAACACCTCGAAATGGGCTTGTTCGGTTCTTTCAGACACCGCGAGCTTCCAATAACGATATAGGCTTTTCTTTTTTTTTTTTTTGTTTTTGTTTTCCGTATTGCGCAACGATTTATTTTAAGCGAGACCGCAGGTAGAGCATTTTGCAACTATTAAAATATCACCTCGCCTCAATCACACAAAAACTAAAAGAAAAGAAAACCGAATGTGTTTTCCCCCCTTACTGAAGGTACAGTGGTGAATCAGGTTTCGTGCCTTATTTATGTGTCGTCACCATCCCCCATCTGTAAGCTGGCAGCAGTGCCACATCGGCAAAGACCAGTTGATTATTTGGAAATTGGGTTCAACAAAACGCGGCAGGCAAAACAATGAAAACAAAAAATGTAAGGGGGTTTGTTTATGCTGAACAATACCTCTACATGGTTGGATAAAATGCCGAACCTGCCCATTTTCGTTACTATTTTCTCCTTCTCTAGCCTTGGAGTGCAGGATAGTGCTGTTTTTAGCATACCTACTATGCTGAGTTCTAAAGGCGTGAATAGCGGGACCGCTCTTGCCAGTGTGAACATCAACCTCGTCCCCTAGCCTGTCATAGACGCTTTACCAAAGCTTGCGTAGTCGTGCCACGTTTTCTCTTTTTTTTAATTATTATTAATTTTTGATTTTATTAATATTACTATTATTATATAACTGCTGGATGTCTCCAGCAAAACTGGAAATATCTAAAACATGTAACCACTTTAAGCGTTATCCCTAACGAGCTTCATTAAAACTGCTATTGTTAGGCCAATCTTCAAGGGCGGAAATTCCAAAAAAGTAGAAAATTACCGACCGATTTAAATTGTTTCTGAGCTGGAACATATTTTTGAAAAACACAATTTTCACATCATGACCAGATTCATCGACGGGGGTTTGATTTTATCATCTAGAAGACCAGGGGTGGCCAGGGTGACCCGGCCTAAGAGTCGCAAACAAAACCACGAAACTTCCAAGAGCCGGGGGGGGGGGGGACTTTTGTTTAGAGCAATAAACGAAACTCGAACTACTTTCAATCTATCCGAGTCCAAAGCAGTCCACCTGTACGTAAGGTAGCAGTAGCAAAAGACTACAAAACCGCTGCCTGTCTTTCGATTTTAAAGGCATTCCATTTCTCGTCTTGTGGAAGTGCTCGTGTGTCAGTTTCTGGTTATAATTTCATTTTTCACCCAAGCTGACTTGCTGGGTTCAGTTATACAAGCCATTATAGGTTTTGACGAACTTGCCATTCGATATACCGCAAGTGTTGTGTGAATAAGAAATCTATTATTATTATTATTATTCTTTACGCCCACCTCAAAAAAGCAACTAAAACACTTCTCATTGATTGGACCTTAACTATTCATTAAAAGTTTCTTGTCTTTATCTTGACAACCTTGTCGGAGCCTTTTTATTTACGTCTATTTATCTCCACATTGTTTATACCGGTCCACTGTAATTGACTCTCTATATCTGTGGCATGTACAAAGTGACTAACTGCCCCCATGATTGTCTATCTGAGTTAGATTGTTAACTAATTATATACATAGTGACTTACTGCCTCTCCCAGGCCATGCCTCACAAGCCTACCATGGCTTTGACGAGCCCGAAAATATCAGAAACAAACATAAAAGCTGAATAAATATTGTTATTAGTATTGTTGGTTTTATTTCTCTTTTTTGTTTATACAAGAGGGACCAAAACTGCCGTTGCAACTTGACGAGCACACACTCTGCCGGGAAGATAGAATCGCAAACGAAATGGTGCAAGTTGGCTCTCAGCACGCGCTCCATGGCAGGCAACACGTGTTTTGATACTCTTCCAACGCGCCGAATTCGCCACGAATGGCTGGCGCGCATGCCAGCTGACGGAGTTCTAAACGCCTTGTCTCATCGCGGGAATGGATGAGAAAATTCCCGCACTAATTTATTTTCACCTTCGATCAGCCACTACCTTACCCGTTTCCTTCTCTCTATCTCTCTTTCAAAGACACTGTCTCTCGTCTCCCTCCCTTTCTTCACCTCGCTCGCTACCCACTTCCCATTCATTGGCAGCCTTCCATGGGGGGGAGGGAGGGGGTGGGGGGGGGGGGGGGGGGGGAGGGGGAGAGGGCAGAAAGGCTAGCCTTCTCTCCCTCGTGAGGAACCCTCGGGGACCGTGTAGACGAAGGACGCCATTTAACTTTAGCCCCCTTCCTTGCCTTCCACCGAAGACACCCACGAGCCCGCGTGTGTATTTTTTGCTCGCCCTATTTTCACTCCATAGCCCTTATATTTTGTCGCGATTTTTTTTTTTTTTTTCTGTTTCTGTTTTTTGGTTGTTACTTCTATTGTGGATTCGTGCTCATGATGCCTTGCTAATTCCCTCTCGCGCTTCTTCCTACCCTTTGCTCGGAGACTTGTACGCTTCAACACGTCCACGCTCGCTTCCTCTTTCCATCTACGATCATTTTTTACGCCATATTTATTCTTTCTTTTTATTTCCCCCATAGTTTTCGTAGCAGACGTCCGCGAATACCGGCTCAGAAGGCTGTTTCTTCACCAAGCGCGTTCCTTACATGGCGTAGCAAGGCCAAAAGAGCAGCGAAGCGATCTGAATGACAATTAAAACCATAAAAATAAAAGGGATCAGTCTTGTTAACACAAGAACGACAACACTGAAACACAGTACTGGTGCTAAGTCGACGAGGAAAAAAAAAGAAAAAAAAAGAATAGCAGGCGACAGAGCTGAGTGATATGGAACAGGAAAGCGCGGGGAAAGTTAACAGAGCGCCACGCTCTCGCGGTTTCTCGAAGTCGTCTCGCGTTCGGGCGAGAGTCCGTCGGTGACGCACAACGGCCGGCTCGTCTGCTCTTTTGGCGCGGTAGCAGAAGTGAAACTTTGCGCGCAGCCAGCCAGCTCGCTCGCTTCGAGTTTGTGGTGTTTCGTTGTGTGGAAACATATTGTATTGTGCGGTTGATTTCGGACGGCTGTTGAACGATGAGGTTTGGTGTGGTTGTGTCGTGTTCGGCGTTGTTCGTCGTCGTCGTGTTGGTCACCCTACCCCGAAAGAGCGCCGCAGATGGCGGCGGTGAGTACGTCGTGATCGTGTTCGTCGACGCCGAGTTAGGCCTAGCGGTGGAATAAGTTTCTCGGTAGAGCCACCGCCTTTCTAAAGAAAGACAGAAGCGTTCTGCTGTGGATGTTTTTGGTTCGATCGTTCGATTGAATTGCGACGGCGTTTGAGAAAGCTTCTTCACGTGCCATCTGGCAAGCCCTTCTCGCATCGGATGACCTAGTTTGCGTTTCCTTCGGCGCGTCGGTGTAAACGCAGAACAAGTATCTAAACATTGCGTTACTTTAAGGAAAGCGGTCGTTGCGACGTGTCAGCGTCTCGATTTATTAACGTAAAATGTGGGTAAGTTGTTTTTTTTTCCGGCCGAAAATAGATGATCGAAGGCAAGGTGACCCACATGAAGGCGGGGGCCAAAAATGTGGTACGGCTCAAACGCCAAAACAGACAGGGTGTGCAGAGCAAGAACAGACGAAGCACGGTGTATACCTGAGTTCCGTTCGATATAATCGAATAACGGCGGAAGCCTTAGATGCGTAAACACTATTTTACCGTGCTAACATTAGACAGACAGATCAGCCTACGAGTAAAAACCATTTTCATAAATATGTGCGACGAGTAATTGTTTCCGAAGAGAGCGAAAACGAAAGTAGAAAAAAATTAATATTTATTCAACTGCATATATGTAAAAGAAAATATCGCTTAACAGTTTAGTATATAACAATTACCGACCAAACGAGGCAAATATTAGTAGGAAAACGAACTGTAACGAAAAAACAACGTGGCTGTTTTGACGAAGCTGGTTTCGGGGAACGTGGTTTGGCGGAAGGCCAACAGGTAGGGTGCTCTATGACGGCAAGAATATATTAAGCAGTAAATACAGGTTTCGCATTGGACGATTAAGTGACAAAATAGAACGTCTTATTTTTTGTATAAATTCATGTATGAAACGCCGTCGTTAAAACATTACTATTCTTTTTTTCTCTGTTGCTTCAAAAATAAATTACGCGTTGCCGACCGCTCAGTTTGGGCCCAAACGCAGTTCTGGTCATTCGAACCAGATACCAAAGTTTCAGAGGTTGCGGCCGTTTGGTTCAAAAGTTATAAGCGATCTTAGTAAATTTTCAGTGAGAAAATGGCGGCCCTCGAAGCCCATTAATACACGGTGCTACCGCACTCTAAAAAACGTCTGTGCGTCTGCTTTCCCGCACAACACCCTGAGAGCCAATCACCGCAACTTACGAAGCCAGCTCAGCGAATGACGATGCCGAAACATATGTTTAGACCAAAAAACGCAGTCTGAGTTGTGACATTAAGCAATGCAAAACGTCACGCTTGCATTGCTTAATGTCACAACTCAGACTGCGTTCTTTGATCTAAACATATGTTTCGGCATTGTCATTCGCTGAGCTGCCTCCGTAAGTTGCGGTGATTGGCTCTCAGGGTGTTGTGCGGGAAAGCAGATGCACGGGCTTTTGTTTGGAGTGTGGGAACAGGTCCTCTTTTCTCACTGAAAATTTCCGAAGATCGGATAAGAAGAAGTTCCGAAACTTTGGAATCTGGTCATATTTGGGTGGGATCAATGTCCGAGTGGGCTAGCGCGCACCCCTCGGAGCATGGAGAGCGAAATCTTGCGCTGCAGAACCCAGGGATCCTGGGTTCAATCCCCACCCCTGCCCGTTTTGATCTGGATGAGCGTATCGTACGTACCGGCGTGCGGTCCTCGTGTACCACTATACTGCGTAATGCACGTTGTTAAAGACCCCAGGCTAGCGGTCGTACCGCACCGACTAAATTGCTCATCTACAGCTGAAGAGACAAGTCGCCCGTTGAGGCAGACTAACCTCAGGCTGTATAAACACATACTGAGAGTTGGGCGATGCATATTTTAGCTCTGCAATAACTTGTTTGAATACGTGTTCTTTTTTTTTTCTTGCATGACTTTTTTGTTGCACTGCGTGTCCGGAGACAATTATGTCATCAAGTCCGCGCAGAACTCCGGGTCATTTGTATAAGATGTATAAAGAGTGTAACTGTAGCTGAAGATATTTTCCCCTTCGAGCAATTTGGTGTTGGAGTTGTCAATCAACTTGTTACGAAGGAACCGTCGATTGTAACCGTGCACGCGCGTTGGACTCCAGGCCTGCTCAAGTACATCGCCTGCCTGCAGAAGCTGTCCGGCTCCGGCGGTGCCTGCGGCAAGAAGAAGCAGGAACTGAGCGTGGTGGAGCAAGCGTTCGGCACCAAAGAGAACCACCACTCGCACCACCACAGCAAGGACAAGAAGGGACTCTGCTGGTGAGACCGAGTCGCGTGAACTGTGAGCGATGTGCGCGGCCAAAAGTGTCGCTGCGGTCAGCTTTCCACGATTGGCCAAACCATAGGCATATGAGCATTGTCAGATTGTCAAGTTTGACGGTGTAAGTTTCGGATTGCGATGGCTCCTAGCTTCCACTCTGCTTTTTAAACACACCATCCAACTCGTCGTCGCACCTGGTGGTAGGTAGCCGGGATAACAACTGGTGACGTCACGGCGACGCAAATCCCAGTCGTGAAGTCACGGATGGAAACCGTAAGAGGGCGCCACCGAAACATTTCGGCGCTAATAAAGTAGGCGAGCGGCGCCTGCACAGACGGTCGTAATTACTGCTAGTCCTCGTGTTCCCCCGAAATCCCGAACAGAAATTTCGGAAATTTTGATCCCGATCCTCTCGAGCCTATACCACCACCACTCTTAGTATAAAACTGAGGCCCGTGCACTCGAATTTTGACGTCATAACACAGTGAGATCGGGTTCCGAGCGGAGGCACAAAATTGGTTCACGAGCGCGACATCAGCGTTTTGGCTGAGCCCAGTGTCCGATAAGCGTGTCCGAAAGGACTCTCGGCATCGGGCTCGAGCCCTATTGCTGAGTGAACGCCAGTCTTGTACTCGTTACTGGACAAACGTAAGCGATTAGGTTTACAATTACTCTCGCGTAAAAAAGTATTAAAAAAGTACTCGGAGATTTTTCAAGTGACAGAGTTTTCTGCTGGTTTGAAAACGGATCATCCGCACTGTTCGTTATTGGATTAGAATCGCATAATTACATAATACTTACCATCTTAATCCACCAATTTTAATAAAGCCATCTTCCTTTCGAAGCTTTTGTTCGAGGAATTCCTCACTAGAAAACTTGTAGGAACAACGGGCGTCATTAGGAACGGGTGTGGGGAAAAAAAAAAAAGAGAAAAGTAATGGTTACGAGCAACTTTAGTACTTCTAAAGTTAATCAGATTACAGTTGTTATTAATTCTTTAAAAAATCTAATCGAATGTTTTCAAAATTACTCAAAAATAAATAATCGATTACGAGTAATTTAATTACAATTGTAGTGAGCTACCGTGCTAGTCCGGTTGACGCCATCCTAGCGTGATAACGTTATGTGATTGTGTAGAAGAGGTTTTCCACTAACTTCGGTCATTCTGGGTGGTGTCGTTCAAAACTCAAAATTCCGCTAAAGCAGACTTTCGTTTAGTCGCCATTGTGACGTCACTGTTATCACTACAAACGCCTGGCGTGGCAAATCCCGAGCGTCTCGTTATTCTTCCTCGGCCAATCAGATTGCGGCATTACTCGGTAAGAACGATGAGGAGCCAATCACGAAGCGAGAAGCGCAAGTCACGCCCCACCTTTGTTAAAGGGGCACTAAACCACTCTATGCGATAGTCTATTGATTATGGTCATAGCTTAATCTATGGGCTCTAAGCATCCTAAAAGAAACCAAACGTTACATCCACTGCATGGCCGATTTCTTTATTGAAATTGGTATCAAAAGACCCGATTACATCGAGACTATCTCAGACACCAGGGGGCCCGTTGCACGAGGAAGGGCAGGGCTCTGGCATTCCCAAGAGTTCTTGTATAGGCTCCCTACGGGAGTCAAAGTTGCGCGTCTGTTTTCCGAAATTCCCTACCAATTTTAATAAAAAAAAAGCCGCCACGCATAAATGTATTTTTTCTTTTTATAGGATGCTAGAGCTTTTAAAGAAAGAAACACAAGTTACTGCACTCCCGTTCACCTTTATTCAGCTGAGACTAGAACCTTCGCCTCCAGTTCTAGCTCGCTAGCTTCCACGGTGCTTTGCTCGCGCGTGCCTGCGCGCTCACATTTGTGTTAACAAGGGCAGAAAGCTAGCGCCGAAGGCGGAACTTCTATAGTCCCAGCTTAAGGGTGATCGGAGTATATAGCAGGCTCGCTCGGCGACATATTTGAATTACCTCGCCGTTCCCCGAGCTCCTGCCTCCTCTGATTGCAGCTGTTGGCTCTCTGGAGTTCTTTGCGAGGAAGCAGCTTTAGAGACTCCCCAGATTCCTTAAAGCCACAGTCACACTGCATTCACACATCATACAAAAGACCATATTGGAAGCCTATTTGCTTTATACTTACGTAATATCTGCATACAGTTGTTGTACGACCAACATGACATATGCCTGTCGTAAAAGAAAGACGCGCGCCTGAGACAATGCCTGCATACTGTCTTTTGCAAGATCTATTAGCGGATTAGCAGTGGGAAGGCGGCTTAAGAACATGAAACGTATGAAACAACCACTGTCCCCGTCAGAACGTAGAGCCTCATGCCTTGGCTTTGTCCCGCAGCAAATTCTCCGGCTACGTGGACTGCTACCTGAAACACGTCCGCCACAGCTGCGGCGAGGCGGCCGGCAAGTACGCGCTCAAGTTCATCGAAATGACGACGCAGAAGTACGTGCGGAACACCTGCCACAAGTTCGACAGCCGGAAGTGCAGCGCCGCCATCGCCCCCGCGGCGTCGGGGGGACTCCTCGTGTCCGGGGCGGCGGCGGCCATCTTGGCGTTCACCCTTCTGCTCTGAGACCCCCGTGACACCTCTCTGGTTTACGTCGTGGGTCCCCAAGGTCACGTCCCGCGAACAACCAATGTCGCTTGCTGTGTCGAACGACGCGCATAAAACGTCGCTATGAGCGCCCGAAGATGTGGAGTGGCCCTAAAGCGCCGCGGTGAAACGTGCATCGTCGCCTTATACGAGTAGTGGCAAAACCAACGCGGATGACGAAGCATCTTTCCTGGGGACGGGGGTCAGAAAATTGGGTACTGCAGTCGATTGGTTGGGTGCGCTTGCGTTAGAGCGAAATGTCGCGCTGGGAAACTCGGGTATCCTGGGTTCAATCCCCACCCCTGCCCGTTTCGATCTGCACGACCATCGTGGTGCGGTCGTGCATCACTCTTGCGTGGTACGCGTTTAAAAACTATGGGCTTGCAGTGGTACTGCACTGGCTAAATTGCCAATCTACGGCGGAGGTGCCAGACAACCATTGGGGCTGACTAACCTCTGGCTGTCTAAACGAACAACGCAGTCTGTCACTACGCCCCCACGTCCATTATGAAACATGCATCATCGCGCCTGTCGATGCCGCGGTAGTTTTCGCTACTTGTACACCTTTCAGACGCTTTTTGCCCAGGCAGAATTCTGAGTCGCTGGGCTGTGGACGCACGAGAGGCGTCTGACGTCCTGCTGAAGAGAGCACATTCTCAGAACGTGCCTCATAGCCCAGTGGACAAAGAGGGCCGCGCGCAGTAGGCGTTAACTGGACCGGTCAAGAAGCACAGACTGCACTTTGTATATTTTGGAAGTTTAGGAGTGGCTAAACAAATGACAGCGCTTTATATCGAGGCGTGTTTTTAACGCCTACAATTGTGCCTTAAAGAAGCGGGCGTTTTCTGCTGAATGAAGCTATAAAGTGAAGTGGATCTAAATCTCCAAGCCTTAGTGAATGTCAATAGATCGATTTTACAGGGTGTTCTACAAGATCTGTACTTCGGCTGGGAATGATTCGCGAGCGATTTCATGAACAGGGAGTAGATGTGCGGGATATAAACCGCTCTGTGATATTCCGTTGTTCTTGTTAAGAGGGGAAAAAAATGCTCAAGAAGGGCCTTTGTCGGACTTAGACAGGAGTTTTAACCGGATGCTTTTGAGATTTATCGAACTGCCAATGGGTCTGTAAGGGGTTGTCCAAACAGGACACGTAAAACGACAGTTTACCGCCACATAAAGTGCGGCGATCTGCTTCCGTTCGTCTTTTTTTCCGGGGGGAATGCTTCCCTGTACCACGTCCGCGCGTGTCTTTCACGGAGGCCTACAGCACGCCCATTACGTGGGTCCGGACAGTCTCTCACAGGCTCTGTTGGCTGTCAATCAATCGCCCAATGCCTCCGCTATGCTGTTCAAGTCCCGTAAACGGCAAAGGGAAGGATACGAGGACGCGGCAGAACAGATGGACAGGCAACAGGCACGCCATTGGCAGGTGGCGTGTGGCGTGTGAGATAAGCACCGAAGTCACAGAAAAGCAGAGGGGCCAGGAGGAAAGCCGTGAGGTTTGCCTGGTGCATGTCCGAACAGAAGACGGGTTGCCGAACTTCGACTTTCACTTCATATAGCGAAGAAGTGCCTCCTCACGTGTCCTGAAGTACGCCTGGACACCCCTTGAGGCCCATATAATAACGCTTTACATCCGCGCCAAGTTTGTAGAACATTATTTGTTGCGTATTTTTCACTCATCTTGCATTTTCAGACTTCGGTTGTGATGACTTGGTATTTGGTCCAAAATGGCGAATGAACTTCCGTCACCCATAGTTGCTAGACCACTCAAATGATTCGGCTCACAGCCAAATCAAACCGAACAGAACATCTCTATATTCTGTCATTGTGAGTTTCTCATAGCACTTCGAGTGAATGAACATGTCCGGTCGTTGATTGCGGCTTATTCAAAGTTTGCGAGTGAAGAGCTGTGAGGTTACCCCCTAAAAAATTAATTTTGAGGGTTTAGGAACCAACGAAGGACTGTGGTCTAACTTCGACCACTTGGGATTTGCTTGACCTGCAATCGAAATTTCCTTCACAGAGCGATTTCGTCAGATTGCGGGCACTTTTACTAGGATTTGAACGCGCCAACTGGGGATCTTTTGTTGTTTGTAAACTGTACACTTCCTTGAATGCGTGGCATTGTCAGCCGTCATAATAATCTAGTCTAATTTCTAACGAACGTAACGCCCTGAACTTAAAATGGCGCCGTCTAGTGCACAGAAACTTCGTAAAGAATTAAACTTAGGCTCTAGAAGCAATATTAGAAAAAAAATGTTTGTCGCTGCTTAAACAAAAATCTCAAAGCGAGTATTTTGTTTAAAACTTTCAAGTAAAGGGTTTTGAAATATAAAGTTAATTCCTAAACAATGGTAAAAAATGCCTGATCTTTTCCTTAGCTCTGGCCTGGCATTTCTTTGCTCGCATCAGAAAGTCTAAGGTCAATAGCATTTCCTACCTGAAGAATTAACATATTGATACCAGTACGACTTTACGATCCTTCTCAGGGTACTGTGTTGTTCTTTTTATAACTCTCAGTGTAAACTGTGTATATTGTGAGCTTGGTTGAAATGTGCCTTTTGAGTAACTATTCTGTGTTCAAAGAGTCGCGGTAAACCGGAAAAAAAAGAAAAAAAAAAGGAGGCGTGACCATCGTCAAGATGAAGTGTTTTGTGGTATGTTTTTGGTCGAAATGTTTACTTTTGCAATTTGCAAACCAAGCAGAAAATTGGTTCGTACACCACTGAATAGATGCATGAATTGTGACGTCACGAAAGAAAGTTAGTATCGTAGTCGAAGCTTACTTGTGTCGGCCACCTACTGTGTACTACAACAGTCATTAAAAAAAAAAAGACCTAAGAGTTTGAAGGAGAGGCGTATTCGGAATAGATGCCTACGCCATTCAGAAATACCCCCGCAAAGTGTTGACGTCATCGATTCTCGTTCTCATAGCTACGGCAATTGCGTCCTCTAACGTTTACACACCTTTCAAGTGCTGGAAAATTTAAACAAAAAAAAGGAAAAGAAAACTAGTAAAAATAAAGGGTAAGACATCTGACGCAAAAATTGTTGGATCATATACACCTATGAGCAACGACGCGGAACGCTTCAAGGTTGTCCATTCTATAAATAACGGGCTACGCGGCGGAGCGTATACAGGGTACGTGGTAGTTAGTTACCTAAAGGGACTATGATGCAATATTGATTGATAGATTGGTTAAGTGGCGTTCGCAATAATCTCACTATGATGTGGCCACACGATCTAGTGTCTACCAGTACAAGCATTGACGAGGGTCTTTTTTTTTCCCCTCAGCTACCACTCTTGTGGGGTGTAGCCAAGTCGTCGCCACCTTTTCGTAACCAACAAAAAAAAAATCTTTTCTTAGTGAATGATACCTTGTCCAGTGGGGCAACAATGGGGCAAAATGAGTCCTGCTATACTCCGTTTCACCCTATGTTGTACCGCAGCGAAGGCTGGAAGCGCGAGCTCATAGCGTTGACAGCTGGCCTTACCGCACGAGAGCTTGTGCCGCCGAGATCTGCCCCAGATCAAAGAGCTCGCGCTTATAGCCTTTCCTGCGGTACAACATAAGGTGAAACAAAGTATACCAATAGCCATCTTCGATCGGAACAATATAGTAACTGACACTCTCAGAAACGCGGGGCGTGAGGTGCCCCGAGCATATCATTATCGCCTTGCAGCCAATAAGATTGCGTCCTTAAGCAACAACCCCCCCCCCCCCCCTTTCCAGAAAAAGAAAAAGAGAGGAGCATGCAAATAGCAACATTCCTCGTTTCTTGAGCTGGCACTGCAGCTCAAGAAACGAGGTCCAAAAGGGATCACAAAACGCTCCCGTTTTGTGGTCCCCTTTGGACCCCGAGACTTAAAGAAAATTAAAAAAAAAAAAAGTAATCTAAAAGTACAGAAAGCACAACGTTCATCGGGATTGTTGCCTCCCCTTGCTTAACTTTGATCGGCTGTTGCCAGCCTGCTTGAGTTTTCGCTTTGCACTTCTTACTGTTTACTCAAAAAAAAGTTGCTTACTTTAGTCCTAGGTTGTTTTTTGTGTGTGTGTTTTGTAGTTTATTTGGAGAAAAAAAGCGGATTTTCTAAAATTGTACATACTTTTACTGTATGGCGCCTCTATGAACAAAAATTATAATAAAAAAAAAAATGTCGCGAGCGTTTGAATAAAAGTTGTTTATTATTATCACGTCTTTATTATCATCAATTTTCGCCCGTCCTTTATTTCCCCAGCCCGATCGTCGCGAAGGGACTGTCCGAGGTTCAGTTTCATACACTTGCAATCAAGTAGGCCCGGCTAAGACAGGACCCGTTCTTATTTTAAACACTACGACGGCTTAGGACCTGCTCCGCAGCAGCGCATCCGATCCTAAGCCGTCGCGCGATACTTAAAAAGCGGTCTTGTCTCAGTCGGTCCTACTCGGTGGCAAGTGTGCGAACGGGCATTTAATTTCTTGACACTTACGCACAGCAAAACAGTCGTCATTGGTAAGTTCCACTTCCTCATTTGGAAGCCAAAGTCACCAAGTTTAGCGAGATACTTTTTTATCGACTTGTGATCCTTTTATGTTCTCCAAAGGGCACTGTAGCACTCAAAAGAGACGATAGAAGCACAAAATCGGAAGACAGGGAAGTTAACCTGGAGTAAACGTCCCGGCTGGCTGTTCTGTGCCGAGGACGAGGTATGAGGAGATACAATTACAAAACGATGCTTCCTGGACGACTGAAAAGTTTTCACAACGAAGCACTTTTAGAGAATCGGTGAACCCGCGCAATGCCGAGGTTAACGTGCAGAGTCAAGATCGTGAATGTATCTGCCGATTTCAACGAAGGCCATCCGAATTGCCCCCGTGAAACAAGGGTATAAGTGTTCGAGGGTCGTTCACGTGTAGTGATATTTTAAAATGATTCCCGGTCTAAACCTCCGTTCATCGTAAATCTGGGTGCACTAGCGTTCGGCTAGAGTTGTTCCGCTTGCGTTGCAGAAGGTTACGTCGTCGTTAATAATAGTTTCACTAACGCCTCCGCAGATTCGTCCGGCTCGACGTTTCTTTTTCCCAGAGGCGGAAAATAACGGGGAGAGAACCGGTGCCCCTTGTGAGCGAGGTATTTCGTGTGCAGACTTGAACGTTTCGCGCTATGCACGAGTGCGCGGCGCAAAACGGCTGTAAATCGTAATCTCGAGCCGCCAGGCTGTGCAAGTGTGCACGGGCGTCGCCGTAACAGACCTTCAATTTTGGTTTCCTCCTATCACGTTTAGGCTAGCTACTCGTTATCGTGACCGCAGCAGGGCAGGTTATTGCAATTTTAGATACTACTCTGTCCTTCTCCCCAGCACTGTTCTTTTTCAGAAGTTCGTCATCGCCCGCTTCACTCAGTTTTCACTGTATCGGCACCTGGGCAGGACAAGAGAAGGTCAGCAATGGCGACTGTCGTCTGGGGCGCGTGGAACGCGTCTAAACTCGAGCGCCCGGCGCCGGAGATAGTGGTTTGGTTGGTGGTTTTGGCGCTCCTGATGGTGGTTCTAAGCCGTAAGGAAGTATACAAAAAGAAAAGTAAACCAAAAGACAAGCTGGTATAAAAATAAATCGAGTCGAAAGTAAACAACATGCCAAACACACACACACATGTAGGAGCTATCTCGATCGAGCAGTCTTCCCCCCTCCACTCAGGAACAAACGGGGCCAGACCCCCACGAATACATCTGAATCCCCCTACCGCTCAGGAGGGGAGGTTAGCGTCACGCGGGCGCCATATTTCTTTGCATCTGGGAAGAGAGAGAAAGAGTGAAAAAAGAGGGCGCTGCTACATAAAAGGAAGGAGGGAAAGGAAACTTTGAGGAAGGAGAGGGAAGAGAATGAGGAGGATTACCGACACGGATAACGATCTTCAGAGCTCCCCCGCGAATCGCCTTCAGAAAACAAAATAAATGTAATAAAAAAAGAACATATTGAATGCGTCTGTGTGCGGCGTCGAACTAGGGGCAGGGAGGACGTGCAAAAATATTGACCTGCGTGACAGGAAATAGACAGTTGCAAAAAAAAAAAAAACAGAAATAGCGAATGCAGGAGTTCCCCAACTCCTCATCACGGTTAGACCGTTCCGGTTACACCGTTCCGGGTACGTCGCGTGATATCCAGGGACGTATCCCTGTGTGTAGAAGTTGAGACCTGAATGACACATTGGGAGTTGGGTTGTTCCTCCGACTCGCTGGTGGCGGGTCGGGGTGACCATCCTCCCCGGGTTTTAACCTGGAACAGCAATTATGGTAGGTACCGTTTGGTCGTGGTCGTCCTTGACGAGTAAGGACGACATGAACGCAATTGATTATATAAGAATGAAGATAAGGGTTATTTTAGAATAAAATATACAAATATAAAGACACCGACCCGCTTAATTAAGCATGTAACGTTTGTATATAGGACTCGCATAAAGTTTTGCGATTTGCCTTGGAAGTTCTTCAGAACCTGTCGTCTTCCGAGCAAGAACGATTGGTGCGAAAATTTACAAAGAACAAGCATTGTGGTAAGGGTGTTTTCTTGTCGGGCCAGTGTACATATGTTCGCATATCTAACGTATAGTACGATACACTGTAAGCATGAGCAAGCCACTAACGGCTTCTCGTGGTTGTATCTCAAAACTGCAAATGGGCACCAGTGACGTTTGAAACCACAGTTGCGGTGAAATTCGCTTTTTATTCGTTGCACGTACTTGAGTGGAAAATGTTTAGTGTATTGCTACCAAAATGGCTGCGTGGAGTGCACTATATCCTCGATGTCGTGTTCCTGCTCACAGCATGGAGCAGTGCATCTTATAAGCCCCTGTAGGCCAAAGAAAATATTGTAAGTTGCACTCTCAGCGTCCACACTGCAGGGAAGCAAAAAAAAAGTGTAGTGACATCATGCGCTCAAACTGATTTTGGGCGTCCCGTGCAATCCAGATGTGTAAAACTGTACTGTTCGCGTGATATCATTAGCTTCGTGTACTCTTTGGGAAATTAATCTGGGATGAAGGAAAAACTTGAAAGGTGTCGTCGAGCCAACCCAGCCAAAGCTTACTGCAAGGTTCTAACTACAGTTCAGCTTCAAAGGACGCAACTGTACTAGTACAATGTGGATTAGAAAATGACTGATCTAGCTGTACGTTAGAACTTCGAACTAATGTCTCGCAACCTTTCTACCTCATTCAGCCCAACTAAATCACGTGATCAATACTGAACTTGTCCGAAGAAAGAACAGAAAAAAAAGGAAGTATTATAATAAAAAAAGAAGCAAAGAATATAGAAGGGGTAAAAAGAGGAAGATGGGTCATAATTAGGCCGAGCTAATGTGCTCGCTCGTGGGCTCGCGGAACCTGGAGAAAATATCAGCGGAAGCTCATCGTAACTGTTCCGCATAAGCCTCCATACCGGATCGAAAGATGAGCAGATACGGTACAAGATGGAAGCTGGTTAGGAGCGATAAAAGAAGGAGAGGACGGGGTTAGATACGCGAGCGAAGATATCGAAGGTTCGTTACAGCTTCGTGTCACGATCCAGGGGGTCCATTGTTAGACGCGTGAGCGCTGCAAAGCTCCGCTTCGTGAACTAACTAGAACCTCAGCCACGATGTCGATTCGGAGCGTTGTTATCATCAGTGCACGTTGTAAAGAAGAGAAAAATTATTCTTAGGATGTTTATACCTAAAGGAAGCCCGCACGCTCCTAGCAGGCGTCTTGTTCTATCTTGGTCACAGAACGGTATTGCTCATTTTAACTGTATTGCGTGTTGGTACATTGACTCGACTATGAAAGACGGTGTTCGTTGTCTCCTGTCCCGAGTTTGTTTCATTCTTTCGGTGTCGATCGAGTCAACGTTAGCCTGTAGCAAGTCATCTTGTTAACTGACCTTTGCACAGAGTAGACGAACCATACTGCGCTGGCACTATATGTGTACCTGTCAGCTGACAATCCATCTGCCAACAAGAGTTAGCAGACACTGCGTTTGCTAACTAAAGTTTGCAAGGAGCATATCTGCCAACCCAAGTTTACAGACCTTATGACTGCAAACTATGGGTAGCAGACAATGCGTCTGCTAACCAGAGTTGGACAATGCGTCTGCAAATGAAAGTTAGCAGGTGGTACGTAGGCAGACACCGCGTCTGTTAACCAAAGTTTGCAGACAGTATATCTGCTAACCATAGTTAGCAGACAATGCGTCTGTGACCAGAATCGGGCAATTCGTCTGAAAATGAAAGTTAGCACGCAATATGTAAGCAGACACCGCGTCTGTTAACCAAAGTTTGCGGACAGTATGTCTGATAACCATAGTTAGCAGACACTGCGTCTCCTAACCAGAGTTGGACAATGCGTCTGCAAATGAAAGATAGTAGGCAGTATGCAAGCAGACACTGCGACCGCGTCTGCTAACCGGAGCTATGCATCTACAACGAAAGCACGCGCGGTGCTAGCTTTTAGTCGCGTCATGTCTAGTAAGCGTGCAACACGCTGCGGGATAGCATCGCCGCTGCGTATATACTCCATTGGCGGAACAACCAATGGGACTAACGTCTCTCATTGATGAAAGCAGAAACCGGAGACTAGGATCCGCGATCACGATCAACGCGGTCGCCTCCCCTTCAGATGTGACGTACAAAAAGAGAGGAACGGAAGGTGCATTTAGCGAAAGAGATGAACGTTGTCATCATAGAGGACTGTCCCCGGGGCGATGGGCACCACTCTTCTCTGTGAAAGAGAGGACGGGGAAAGGGAAGAGAGGTAGAGGGGGAAGAAGGAAGAGAAGGAGAGACAAACCAAACGTGCTTCGGTCGGGGCTCACTGAGATCACCGGCTCGCACCAGCGATCCCCAGGGGACTAAGAGGAACTCGCGCGGGCAGCACACAGGACTCGAGGGAAAGACGCATATAAAATGGACGGATAGATATTTAGATGGAAGGGTACAAAGCGCTCGAACCCACCCATCCACCCACCCACCCAGCCCGTAATGTTATATGGGACTGTGTACACACCCTCAGAACTATAGTCACATAAAGCGAACAGTCATTCGCTTTTAGAGCGAGGTACGGTTTGCGGTCACGCTGCTTTGAGAGGGTTTTTCCACGTATTGTGAAAAAAAGTCGTGGTGGCCTGCATCGCTTACATCGGTTGTAGACGGAGCTCCTTTTTGTATATAACTGCCTGCACCCACTAACTCCGCGCTGTTTAACTAGTTTTTCCAACTTGTTGTTATTGTTGTTTTGAATTTTCCCATCTCTCCTCTGAGTGCTTCTTTCTGCTCGCTGCAATGCCTATCTGGTTTGAGGGCATAATAAAGAGGTAAACCCAAAGAGTCACGTACAGAAAGCCGATGTGGGTTGTTGGGATAATGTAAAAAATGGAATTACCCACCGAACTTTGGTTGGTATGGGTATAGTTATCTATGTGGCGAATGGAACGATATTTTATACCGGTGACTGCTCATATAACAAGATTAATTATTGCCTGATAGGAGACAATAAATAATGTATTCGAATGCAGCTACTTTGGTGCAGTTAACTGGAAATTGCATATGGGCACTCCATTATTAGCTGTAGCAGAAGGACTTGCTACTTTACGAACACGAGTAGGTCCTGCACCCATTACGCTTGAAACCTCCAAGATACTAAAGAAACAGCTTCAAGAACTGGTAATTGTAAGCGAACGTTGTAATGTAACTTGCATTGTAATGTAACTTGCATTGTAATGTAACTGGCACTGTAATTTGGCGGCCCTATTCCAGATCGATTTCAGGGTCAACGACTAGAAATATGATTCTATTTTGGAATAGAAATAGAAACTTGTTCGAGTCGATACTGTTTTATCTAATCCGTTTTTCCCAACTTCAGGCGTACCCCAGGGGTCAGTGTTGGGGCCACTGTTGTTCCTGGTATTTATAAATGATATTTTAAAGTGTGTAAAGTTTGCTAAAGTGCTTTTATTTGCCGATGACATTAAGTTATTCTCAAGTATTTGTTCTGAAAAAGATTGTGATGCGTTACAGTCTGATGTTTTGAGTATTTTGCAATGGTGCTCATCCAACCGTTTGCCTTTGAATATAAACAAAACTAAAGTCATATCGCTAACTAGACGTAAAAATCCCTTACATTTTAAGTACACGTTAGGAAACTGTATTATTACTCGAACTGATATGATCAGGGACCTCGGGGTGTTAGTCGATTGCAAACTGACGTTCAGTTCTCATGTAACTACTATTTGTGGTACCGGGTTCAAAATGCTTGGTATGATCTCCCGTTTGACTCGGCACTTCCAAGCACCTGAGGCCATATTACGTTGATTTTGTGCTCTGGTCAGGCCCAGGCTCGAATTCGGTTCTGTCGTGTGGAACCATTTAACGGAGACTGAATGTAGACGTATTGAAGCGGTGCGAAGGCGTTTGGTTCGCATAGTCTATGATCGATACTTCCACAAGAGACTCTACTTCGACCACCATTCTCTGTTTAAGATTTTGAATCACAGCACTTTGGATGACTGAAGGCATTGCCGAGATGCGGCTTTTCTACAAAAGCTTATCCAGGGTGTAATTGACGTACCTGACCTTTTGGGCAGCATAAAGTTACGTGTGCCAACGAAATTCACGCGACAGTGTGACATGTTCTACCCCGACATGCGATTAAAGGAGTCACCAATCTATCGTATTCAGAGATCATGCAACCTCCTTGTCCAGCACGATTTTTTTTTCATGCCTTATTTTACCTTTAACACCTGATGTGTATTTTATGTACTTTGTTACGACTGTTTTATTATACTGACTGTTCTAATATGACTATTGTGGTTTCCATATGTTTGCATGTTTCATAGGAATCCGACTTCTGTGCACCAAAGTCAAAACCATTATGGTGTTTTTGGGCACGCAATAAATAAATAAATAAATAAATAATAAATAAATATAAGATCAGTGTTCGACGTTTTGTTATAAACCTTTGTTCTTCTTTATTTTTAATTGAATATTGTTTATATTTTGTATAATATGTATCCCATTCATCATGTAACCCACCCCCCCTCCAAAAAAAAAAACTTTTTTTTTTATAACAATGGGCCCTAGGCAATTTAGATATGAAAATAAAATAAAAAATACAACTTTACCCAAAAACCCATTATGACTTTTCACTATCTGGATTATCGAACTCGAAATCTAACTGGAATAGCTTCTGGAAACCTGAAATCCATATTGCAGACAAAAGGATATTTTTTGAAACCTCAAATCCAGATATCATTCAGATATATTTTCAGCTCCATAATCTAGATAACGAAAAGTTACACTGGGTTTTTCGGTAGGGAATGAGACGCGTTTCCGGGGGAGTTTAGGTGCACACTGGACATCTTGAACCAGAGTGGAACACAAGCGAGGTGAAAATTAAAAGCACCAGTCGTCCTGCAGAATCGCGTTTGTCGATCCGATTTGTGCGCAGACGGTTCAATCCAATTGTGCTGGTTTCCGTTTGCAGAACGTTCAAGGACCGTTTAGCAGACGTTCGTGGGACGTTTGGGGGACGTTCGTAAGACGTATCAGGCCACTTTGAAATGTTTCTGAACATTTCCGGGACGTTTTGGGGCGCTTATGGCGTTCATTGAAGCGGTGTGGAACGTTTGTGGAAAATGTGTACGACGTTTGCCAGATATTGGTGACACGTTCGGTAACGTCTAGGACGCTTGTACGCCGTTTGTAGGACATTGGTAGGTTTTAGGGTCGTATCTAAGGCGTTCGTAAGACGTTTGGAGGACATTGGTAGTTTGCATTATGGACGCTTTTTAGCACGTTTGTAACACGTTTGTAAGATATTGGTGTAAAATTTATGGACGTTTCTACGACATTTGGAAGACATTTGCAGGGCGTTGGTAATAGGTCTCTGACACGTTGGTACGACGTTGGTAATACGTTTCGTGGACGTTTGTAGGACATTCGTAGGTCGTTTGTTGAACATTCGCAGAATGTTCGCGTCTCCACATCCTGGGACTCGAAAAGATGTTGATCCCGTACAAAGCGGATTCGCACCGCACTAGACTTAATTCGTCGCAACCGGGGTTCCTTCTTGCTAAACGACCAGCCCTACCCCCTATAAGGGAAACTGAGAAGAAAAAAACCCTTAGTGAAAAACAGCAACAACGGACGATTTAATCTTCGACGTTTCGGCCGGAGTCCGGCCTTCGTGAGGAAGGCCGGACTCCGGCCGAAACGTCGAAGATTAAATCGTCCGTTGTTGCTGTTTTTCACTAAGGGTTTTTTTCTTCTCAGTTTTATACCCACGCCTTCGGCCTCCCGCCACCATGCCCGTTGTATATATATATATACATATATTTTTTCTTTCTCTCCCTATTTTCGGTCGGAGTTTCTCCCCCACGCTCCGAAGAGGTGGGGGTTTTGGTCGGGAGCTTTGCCCGGTCCTGTCCAATCGATAAAGACGTTCCACGAGGTTACAACAGCCGCGAGCCCCGCGAGCTCGCTCCTGGAGGAGAGGTATACACATTTAATATCTCGGAGGGCTTTTTAAACACTCGGGGGTTCTCAGCCAATCAAGAGGGACGTACGACGGCGGCAGCCGCCGCTCCCGGCCAGCCTCGCTCAATAAGGGGGACGATATACGAATGTTGCAGCGCTCTTGTCGCGTCGTTAAATGAATTCGTTTCAAAACGCGGGTGCTACTGGCTCGTATACGCTGCTCTGCTTTCTTCTTTTTTTTTTTCTGTGTTAGAGAATGAGGGAAGGAGGACGCCAGGGAAGCTGCAATGATCCCCGCGTCGCCGTGTTATTCACGCGCCGACGTTCTCGATCGATTGGTGCCCGGGAACGTGGCTTCAAAGGCACCGTGTGCTCGCTCGCTGCACTCAAAAGAGAGAGAAAGAAAAAGTGTTAATTATATTCTCGCATTTGAGTTTCGATGCAAATTTACGAGAGAGGAACTTCAGGCTTCTCGGACTTAATGCTGTCAGCATAGACGTGCCGTGGAAATAACTTGGGAGCTATCATAGAAGGAACGCCTAATCGTAGTAGATCCGTCGCGGGTGTGTTCAGCGTTGATCAGCACCCGTACTGTAAGCACGTTCGAAAAGAAAAGAAGCGTGTCTGCGTTCTATTATAAAAGGTTATGCCGCCGTGAGTTGTTGATAGACCAACACTGCTGTTTACAAACGGGTTTGCAATTGCCCACACCGGTACACGTGTGCAGAAGCCAAATTCGCATTCGTCCAAGCAATTGCGCATGCGCCGAGCCGACATGTTAGTGATTAGGATCACGTGTTAGCTAGGCCGTCGTGCATGGGCGTACATCCATTCAGCTCAGCTTATTTTTATTACCTTTGAAATTCTCACTGCTTTTCGTTTTCACTACGCTCAAACGAGAGTAAGGTTAGTGCCCTTGCTGGCACCAAGGTGACGCTGATACCAATGGAATTCGAAGTGTTGAATGGTTTTATCTATTTGTCCGACGTTCCAGTGGTGGCGGAACGCAACTTCTCCACGACACACAGTGCTCCCGTTAATTTTTATTGTTTGTTTTCGGCGTTAACCACCTCAGTACGCCAGCCAAACTGAGCATCTATGCGAACCTAGGAAAGTTATCAAAGGTCTACTCACTATTTTTTTTCTTTTTTTTTTTTCAGTGAGCATTATCGAAACTGCTGCGCAAGAAGCAGAGAAACTTGCGGTCAGCATACATTCGTAAATCTGCCCCAGTCATGTTTATCAGCTACTTCAACCCGGGGTGGCTGAAAGTCGTTGTGTGCTATTCCGCATAAATTGCTCAAAACCGTTTTAAAACAAGTGTGCACGAATGAAAGGTTTACTACAAGTTACTTGTACATGCCGAAATGTTTACCGACACAATCTACGAGACACAAACCATTCAATTTGAAGCTTTTTTTTTTTCTTTTCTGCAATCAATTGTTGGTGTAAAGAACAGGGTGTTCGCGGCTGCTTTTCGGCTATTTCGTGGTCACGTGTAGTGACACCGTAGTGCACAAAGTATGTTCGAGGTTGTAGGCCCATCGGAGGCACATATATTCATTACTAAAAGGTAATGGGCTCCTGACATGCAAGTTTTTTTTAATGAACGCTGGAACGTGCAGAACGCGTTTATTTAGGTAAACTTGGAGCGTGTCGATGCAAGATGATAAAAGGAGATCGCACGAAGTCAAACTGGTCTAGTCGATTTCGGGTTTAATTGTTAGAATTTAATTTGCTATTGTTATCGTTTAACTGACTAATGAGGAGAGTTGAAGACTTTTTTTCAAAAGTGCGCGCCCTCTGGTGGTTGTTGCGCCAATTATTCGAGCCCGCCATTCCTTGATCCCGTACTCTGAGCATGTCTTGGACACCAGTACTGCGTCAGAGTACGGCGAGGGCTCCAATCCAATCAGACTCTTCGTGCGAATGATGGATAGATGGATGTATATGTTAGTGGCTATACCCTTCTGTAACGGCCGGTAGCTTGCGCCACATAAAAGTGACGACCGCCAATGCTGCTTGATGGGGTTTTGAAAACGTTCTATTTTTGCCACCATGCTAGTGGGTCGCACGATTCATTTCGCCCGCACTCTAAAAAAAAAAAAAAAAAAAGAAAGAAAAAGGAATCTGGTCGTAAAAGAACTTTTAGGGGTGTTTAACTTGTTCATAGTCCGCACACTAAAGAGTTTTTTTAAAACACCCCCTAAAAGGGTTCTTCGTGAAAAACGTAGCAGGAGGTCTTTTAAGCTCCTATTGATGCGAAAGAATTTTTCGTCGCCAAGTTGCCTTTCTAGTGCGCCAGGGAACGATGGTGCTTCAGGTGAAACCGTTCTCCACGAGCAAGAGTTCTTGGATGGTCAAAAAACATTTTAAAAACTTTTTTTTTTCGTTTTTAGAGTATGCTTGTTTAGTTTATGGATGTCAGGTTACGTGACCCAAACTGCGGGGCAATCGATATAGCACGTGCATAGAAACTGGTTCAGCGAAACAGAGCTCGGATGAATCTTACCTAAACAAATAAGCCCAGGTGATGGAAAGAAAGATAGCGAGATAGAGGAAAGGTAAGGGAGAGTTAATCGCTCGCGTGATGCTCCAACGAATCGCTCCAATGACCCAAACGAACCGGCGTCACGCATGTTTGAACCTTCGATTGCCGGAGAGAAACTACGGTGGTTTGCTGCCCGAAATAGTCGGCTTAGGTCAGTTTTATCGAATAAACCGACGTCTCTGCGCCGTACCCCAGCCACTGGGGTACACTTGGGATATTGCTGACCTTGGCCATTTTATCATGGTGCCGCCGAGAGACTTTTTTTAGCGCTTTTCATGCAGACAACAAGCGTCGAGCCACTGCGGTGTGGAGGGACGCACCGTGTTTGATACTTTGCAAAAGAGACCTATACTGCACATACCGGGAACGCGTTCAATAAACTAGCAGACGAAGATCGCAGCTCGTAGAAGGTAACTATAGGCCCGTAGCTCTCAAGTTTTGAGCAGCGCTCCAGGTGAGCAAAATAGAATATTTGGCTCGCGTTTCGAACGCTCGTCATCACACTTCCTTACTACAGTTTTTTATACTCCGTTCCATTCAAAGTGCCAGCGTAGCAGAGGCTGCAAGAGCGAGCTCAGAGCTTGCAGTGCCCCTTCCAAGCACGCGCGCTCGTGCGCGTGCTTGGAAGCCGAATTGGACGCTGAGGCCGCGAGCTGCATAATTCTTTTTTTTTTTTTTTTTTACTTTACCTTTTCTTTCTTTAAACGTTTTGTTATTGCGCGTCTACAGATACTGACAGATGCTTGCATTCGAACGTGGCACGTGCAAAAATCGAACGTTACAGCGCCGCCTAGATAGTGCTGCCAGCATAACATGGTCGCGTCTTGCGGACGCGCTCGCGCCCCCTGCCCGACAGCAACGGGTCTATTGGAATGGTCAATGTCAGGCCTACCTGCGATCTTTTGTACGGGAAGGAAGAAGCCAGACTTGTACGGTATTCAGTACAAGTAATCAGATTACTTGTAATCAATTACTTTTTAGAATGCTTTTGTTATTATTTGATTTAAGGTGATCAGATTACTCTCGAGTTCTCTGATTAGCTTTGAAAGTACTAAGATTACTTGTAACCGTTACGTTTTCCCCCTCTCTTTTTAAGGACGCACTTTGTTTGCACAAGTTTCCTACTGAGGAATCATCGAACGAAGTCTCCGACAGAAAGACAATTTACCAAATTTCGTGGATACAAAAAAAGAGTAGTCTTTAATTCGGTGATTGCGATCCAATGATGCAATAACAAGCAGTACGAAAGATCTGTTTTCATAAAGGCAGGAAAATTCGTCGTTATTAAAACCTAAAGTAATCGGAAAATGAACGGCTAGTTTTTCAAGTAACGACCAATCACTTTTCTTCTCAGGTAATTTAGTAATTACCTGAGAAGTATTAAGAGTAATTGTAATCGTAATCGATCACTTTTTTACAAGTAACGCGTACAAGACTTGCACGCCGGGGCTCTTTCACGTTAATTAAAAAGAGATCACTCTAAATATAAAAATTATGTAATCGGGCCACCAGGGATGCCCACGGAGAAGAGTGTTATTTGCAACTTCCCGCTGTACAATCAAATTCACTTATAATCTCCTTCGACTAACGCGCCCCACGGGGCAGCTGGCAAAGACCCCAGAAACTAGGTCACCCCAAAACATTGGGTCGCTCTAGGCAGCTGCTTCGATCGTGTTCTTCTTATAGAACGTTTTTAAGATGGTGAGCTTGGGGAGAAGATCCCATTGTCGCGCCCCTAGCGATCGAGTTGACGACTATGCACTCGTGGGGACAACGACTGCATGAATCCTTAATGCGAAAACATTAACTGTACCATGGAGCGAAGCCGTCGTTGTCAGTAGCCGTTGTGTGTAGCGGCGAAAAACGGCACCTAAATTCCTATTGGCTGAACGAAATGGCACCTGAATTCCCATTGGCCAAGAGCACAGAAGCGCAGATGCATCGCCAGGTAAGCCGTGGAGCCAACGGGGTTCGCCGCGCCTCCGCAATGGGGGAGCGGCGTGATGTCACAGCCGGAGCGCGGTGTGAAAAAGGAACACGTGGCACGCTGCTTCTAAAGTGCGCTGCCCCGCGTAGGAACGCTTTCGCATTCCTACACGTAAGCAGCCTTAAATGTCCCTGCCGAATTTTTTGGTCGTGTTCCGCTGGGACTCGTTGTTCCATCAGTGAAGCACGAATGAACGCGATTCCTCGTCTGAACGCTGACTGTACACTCGTGTCAAATCTGTGCCAATCGCTCGATCGAAGTAGATGACGTAACCAATCGATTCCGCAGTCCCCGTGTTGAGTAAACACCAATAGCATGCCCCTCACCGCCGACAGTGAACTATATTTAACGCTCTTAGCTTTCGGGTTTTATCTATTCATTTATTTATTTCAAACATCGGCGGTAGGGCGCTTTCATCCAAGGTGGTAATCAGGGATAAATTTTTCTTTTTTTTATTACTTATGAAATTCGGGGTTTTGGGGTTATATTGAGAAATATACATGTTATAATTAACAATTGACCGGTTTAAATACCGAGAGTATCTCCAATAAAGTGCCGTACATAAGATGGCATTAAAACATAGTAAAAGGTCACATGCATTGGCATTTAAATTTTTCGTACATCCCCCTTTTGCTTACATAATAATCTGCAGGCGCAGCATCTCTGTCTCCATCCTAGAGTTGTTCGGTTTTCGGACACAATATTCGAATTGAGAGCACGTTCTCTCGGCATTACAGCCCTACGTACATTTCAAATGCAAGTTTCTCACCCTTTATTTTTCTTTTCTTCTTTCTTTGCACCGATTGAAATAGAAACATGAGAAGGGCCAATGATACTTCGCAATGGTCATGAAGGCAACATTGAGGGCTCAATCTATGTCAACTGCAGTTCACCGAACTAAAAAAAAAAAATCTATAAGGAGCATTCACTGGGCGCCATATATTTGTGAGTGCCGTCTAGAGCGCATGCTCAGAACGAGCCCCCATTAATAGGCTGCTAAAACCGGCCATTTTGACGGTGTGGAAGGCACGTTGCAAAAGAACCCTGGAAGCTAGCCATCAGCATGCGCTCAGCAGTCGCGCACACAGCTATGGCCGCCAGTGAATACTTCCCATAGTATTGTTTCCGAGGTCCGGGAGCCACCGCACGCTTCCCTATATCAAATTTTTGTTTCCTGGGAAATGTTTTAAAAAAAAAGTAATTAAAAAAAATATTAAATTTAAAATTTTGAACCCGACTTTTAAGAAACATACGCCCGAGGTGTAACTATCGGAAAATATCGGTTCTTTCACCCAAAATCGAAGATCCCCAACTATATTCCGTTTGACACATTGTCCGACAGCAGCCAACTCAACTCTGCGAACGTCCCACCACTGCGGTGGCGGCGCTATTGTCGGGACTGCGCGCATGCGCAGTGCCCACATCCGACGGAGCCAATCAAGTAACGCCGCCAAAAACTGCATCGTCACCGCGCTCGTCGTCTTTGCGCGTTTGCAATGTCCGACTATGAACACCAACCAGGCACAGCGAACGAGCCGCGATTCCGCTCCCCTTTTGTACTTACTTATTTCTCAGCGTGATTCGCTTAGCCGGCGACAATGAACACGCTAAATTAACGAGCGTTGAAACGATGCTCTTATCTTCGTACTTATTGTGCGATTGAGCCGTGATGCGGCTGTCAACCGCCGGTACGACACGCGTCGAAGACAGTTGGTTGTCGTCAGAGATAAAGAGATATAAAAGTCGGCGAAAAAATTAAGAGAGAGAGAGAGAGACGGCCCTAGCGGTGACCCGATACGTTCGGACGTTTCTCTCCCGGACGGCTGCGAGCTTTGATCGCGATATCCGAAAGAGAGGCACCAGCTGCACGAGTTATCAGCGCGGATTCAAAGCAATCGTCTTCTAACCAAATTACACTAGAAACATAAATTGATCTCCTTCGCATATGCGGTCGCTGTCAGTGACGTGTGCGGAACCTAAAGCATTCGGTGTCACTGCTGTCACTGCTCTCGGTTTGCAGGGCAGCATAAACCCGATCACCTGAGGTTATTTCAACGATTTCAAAGAGCGGGAAATAGTCACTGACGACGTAAGAAACCGGGGGCGTGGCTTGATCACGCGTCTTGATTCGTGATTCGCTCTTCGGCGTTCTCTTCGGCTGATGCTAAAATCTGATTGGCTACGGTGCGGCTGTGAAATGCTCGGCCACACACTGCCTCGGTTAAATTGTCCGTGACTATCATTATGACATTTTGCTTCCTACGTCGCGACTGGTGTCTGTTTAGTCTTTTTCGGTGATTCCGCCATCCCGTACAAGCCGTCCAGTGACATTAAGGAGTTTTCATAGATCGTTTTCGCTCTCCGCAAGTTACGTGCATGCTGTCACGTCTTCTCTTAGCCGTTGACTGTTCTATGTTTTAAAACTCACGAACCTAGACGCTGGTCTGTTCAGAGTTTGGTTTTTGAGAACGACCGAAGCTGTGATAGCGATTTTCCGGCCGCGAGACGAGTTCAAAATTCCGCGACCTTAGCGTTTAACGAACCTCGACAACACGTAAAACCCCAGAAAAACCAATCTCCGAATCGAAACCCCAGCAAAACGCGGAAGGTTCGTATGTCCAGCGCCCATCAAAAGGGCGCGATCTAAAGCAAGCTCTTTCGGACTGTCAGCATCGGTGTTTTGTTCGTCGAACAACACGACGCCGAAAGAACACTCTTTTATTCTTTTTCCCCACGAAAGCGACAAACAATAGGAGCGTGCACATAAACGAAAAAGCAATCAACAACGAGCGCAGATGTAGACAGACGAGAAGAGACGCCACGCTTTATAACCAGCCAAAGCGAAACCGCTAAAACCCAATCTAACATATCGTAAAAACGTGCGCGATGGAGGAAAGAGGAGCCCAGAAGTAAAACGGACGCTCCTATCATTCCCGCAGAAAACGTCTCGCAAAATCGTTTCACGAAGGCCCTTCTCTAAGTCCGCTGACCCCCGAGAAAGAAAAAAAAAAGAAAAAAAGAAAAACGCGCTCTGACAACGCCATTAAATCTCACATGGGGAAGTCTGGGGAACCTCAGGCAGCCCCCCCTCCCATAAAAATAAGGCAGAGTCTAAAAAACATTATAGGGGAGAACACAATAAAAGACGGGGGAGAGGGAAAGAAGGAGGGGAGGGAACCGGGTCCCCAAAATAACGATCAGATTTGGGGAGCCCAGCCATCAGGGGTAGGCAGCCCTTCCTCAAAAAGGGACCGACAACAACAAAACTGTTCGTTTTCCAACTTTGCTCGGAGAGCAGGACCATGAAGGGGAAGAGCGGCTTCCGTGTCGCAAACAGCCCAGACCTAGCCAATCATATCCTCTCTTGTGTAAGGATAAAAAAAAATAAATAAAAAAATAAATAATGGAGAGATAACTGTTGCAATAAGATACTCACTCCCTAATTTTCTTCTTTTTTTTTTACGGAGACGTGAGATATAGTTATTTCCGAGAGCCAGAGAAAAATCATAAACAAGAGTTCTGACAAGGAATCAAAAACAACGAACGAAAATGCAACCCTAAAAAAAGTCTTTGGGGTCTTCGAAGTGAAACGGACATACGTAAATTCAATCTGAGTCTCTTCCCTTTTTCAGTTCTCTTTTAAAACGTTTCGGCATATGAATACAAATTAAAAAAAAAGTGTGCGTGCGAAAAGTGCTTTTTCTGAATAGATCGATGAAGCGTCGATGGAACTTAATAATTATTATTTTCTTTGGGAAACTTTTTATTTTTTTTCCCTTTATAATGAAACAGAAAGTATGGCGCCAGAACGTTTGAATTTGGGCTGTCGTGAAACTCGACAAAACGAAGCTTCGTGAAGGCTTACTTCTCCAACTCCGCGCTGCGCCGGCGAGTTTCACTAAGGTAGAGGTAAATATAAATCCACGTGGATTAAAGGCATGATGTTAATAAAAAAGGTTATTGAGAAACATATTACTATCCTTTTAATTATTATTTTATCGTCAAAGAGGTGCTTCATTGTTGTTCAAAATATACGTCTTACAGGGTTACCCCTCGTACCGCATGAAATTAATTTTGCGGGCAAGGTTTCACACATGAAAAGAAGAAGTATGATTGCCCGCCTGCCTCCTGTTCTCTAATTTTTTTATGGTCTGGCCAGTAATTTTCAGCATTCTAATTAGTTATCTCAGCTCCACTTGTGCTTCAACGTAAGAATCAGACACGTCGGAATAATCGTTTCTTCTTTGTGTGTTTGACGTGCGTGCACGTGTCTAAGTGCGTGCGCACGCGGGTGCCTTTGTGCGTCTGTGTGTTTGTCTCTGTACGTATATGTGTGCGTGCGTGTGTGTGTTTGTGTGTGTGCGCGCGCGCAATTCTCGTCAATTTTAATCACTCTTGGAATGCAGCAAAACTTTTCAAAGTTGCTGCGGTTTGCTGCGGGTACATAATTATGTCCCAGTCAAAACCAGCAAACAAGCGAAAGAAGTAAAAAAAAGATACCCTAAAAACGCTGCAAGTAGCAGGCAGTCGGGCGGGTCTCACAGCCCGACAAAAACGCAGACACAAACACATCCGCGAATAGTATTCGATTGCATTTCCTGCCGCGACCCGGCGATACAAAAGAACAGAACGAAGTAGCGTAGGAATTTCCAACACGTAACATCTTCGACAGCTCTAGACAAGCGGTGCAAATAAAACAAAATACCAAGGCTCGACACAAAAACACACGCACACACACACGTGTAAGAGGACTGCGCCACATTCCCGTATTTGAAACGTACCACCGCGACTGGTGCTGACACGTCGTCTTCTTCAAGAAAAAAAAAATCCATCTTTCGTTTTGAGGAGAGGCGAGGGAACCCTGCAGCAGTTCGGTTCTTCGCACTGCGAAAAGGAATTTATTAGTTTCGAACTAGAGGCGCAACATCTCGTACACAATAAGGCCCAAGTACTGGATCCTCTACGTCACTGATCGGAGGCCAGGGCGCGGAACAAATTAAACATGACTGTTGCAAGTGCGTTCCGCTGGGACTCGTGTAAAACTTTTCACTAGGGCTGTGCGAATAGCGGCTCAAATCTAAAAGCGTCACATCATAAGTAGAATTGACAGTGCGAGGAAAAGTCACGACGACCGGCTATACGGTGTTGTCACATGTCAGCGTGATGAAACATACTCTTTCCCTTGAGGGTGCGATGTAAATCTTCGAAGTGCTCGCCTTCTGCACGCGCCACACTGATCATAACAACAAAATGGTGGGCGAAATGATGTCGGTGAAAACACCCTATAGGGATATGAGACTGAGCTATTCGATTCGAATCGCCCTTCACCCACCCCTAGTTTCCAGCGAACCTTGAACACGTTACATGAAAAAAAAAAAGTAATCGATTAATATTATATGTACTCTCGGTCAAAAACGACTTCAATAAGATTTCTCGATCACTCGAGAAGGAAAGTAAATGTTCGCTACCTGAAAAATACTAACCGTTACTGTTTCGACTACCTTAGATTTTCAAAACGTGTCATTCGTACTACCTGGCATTGGAATAGAATCACCAAATTATAAACTACTCACCTTTTTGTATCCAGCAATTTTGGCAAACCGTCCTTGTGTCGGAGACTTGGTTCGAGGGTTCGTCGGTGAGATATACCTGTAGAAATGAGGGACACCATTAAAAAAAAGGAGAAGGAAAAAAATACTAACGGCTACGGGTAATTTTAGTACCTCCAAAAGTAATCAGATTACTACCGCGATTACTTCTCAGTAAATATGTTACAATGCTTACCACCAAAATTATCCCCAAATATAATTGATTGCAAGTAATTTAATTACTCGATATGGGTACCGTTACTGATTGAACACGGTAATCGGCCGACATCTTGGCGCAGCCCTTGTGTCCCACCGACAGCTTGAAACAAAAAAAAAAAAACGGAAGGCGTGGCTTATGACGTTCGCGACCGTCGTGATTGGTCCTTCGGCGTTCGAATCGGCTAATGCCGCATTCTGATTGGCTGCTGAGAGATAAAGAGATGCTCGGCTATCGTCACGCCCTCCATTTCTGAAGCAGCCGCCGGCTCTACGAGGTGTGATCAAAAAGTTCCGAGGCCCATTTCGTAGCGCAAGAAGAGAGGGTAGCGCAATGATGTGCACGCAGCAGACGAAGGAAGGGACCTTCCTGCGTCGTTATGCGGACGGGTGTCGCTCCGTGAACATTTGGAACTGCGCTCTACACGAGTTTGTTTGACCACGTGCAAGGGCACAATGGCGATCCCACCATAGAATGCAAGCCAGAGCGAGACCGAACGTGGATTCGGCGTGAAATTCGGCAATTATAGAACAGAGATACATGTGAAATCATTCGGCAGGCCTTTGTGAAAAAGCAGTGAATTTTGCGAAGTGTTTCAAATGGCACTCGATCGCGCTTCAGGAACGCAGAACATCGCTGGAAGACGAAGAGTGGTAGGGCTGACCTTATATCCGACCTCTTCTTGACTTCAGTGACGTTCTCCCATTCTTGAGGCGCGAGTGCCCCTCAAAACACCTCGCACGTACACCTCACTGATTTTTAATATGATCCTTCTAAATCATATCGGGGGTCTCTGTTTTAGATTTGCCGAGTTTGACGTAAAATTGATGGTCGCTGTCGCTTTGGTTTGCAGTCTACGGAGAGATCGCCATTATGATCGGGCATGCAGCCAAACAAAGTCGTGTAGCGCAGTTCCTAATGTTCCAAGAGCCGCGCCCTTTGGCGTAATGACGTAGGAAGGTCCCTGCCTTCGACTGCTACGCGCGCATCACCGTGCTGCCCTAGCTTTTAACGATACAAAATCAGTCTCAGAAGCTTTTGGTCACACCTCGTCTATGCTCGCATTCCCCTCAAAATCAATACAAAAAAAAAAAAAAACGTTTTTATTGGAACGTCACTAATTTCCCATCTCATAGCTTGAATTAAGATGTGTGGAAGTGGAGGTTAGATTAGCATTTACGTTATTTTCTCAAGACGTCCATGTTTGAAACGCCAATAATAATTCAACCATGTGCAATGTATACACCAGCTCGTTTGCGCCCTTACTTTTTGTTTGTCAATAATCCTTCTTTTTTTTATGTGACAAGGAGTATATTTAGTTGGTACGAATGCATTGCGAGAGACACTGCGAGAAGACGACGACGACGAAGAACCAGAACTGTCGAGACCTCGAGCGCCAACTATCAACTAAAAGTGGTGTTGAAAACGAACGCAACGAATCACTTCTGCCCTCTGTAGCTTCCAGATGAAAACAATCCAAAACACAGACTCTCGACTTCGAACAATGCCTCTGTAGAGTGACGTAGAGAACGAAGCACCATGTAAAGGCCTCACTATTCTAGGAGGTGTTGGGAGAGGGCAAGGCCTGCGCAGAGGCAGAGGACGGGAAGGAAGTTGTCGAAAGGACTAAGGGGAGGGGGAGGGAGGGGAAGGGGGAGGGGAGGGGAAAGAGAGGGGGGGGAGTCGAAGCGGTGGTTGATGGATGCGAGTTTTGAAGTCGAACAGGCAGTCTGCGAGTGTGTGTGATTCTGTGCGCTGTTGACTTGAGTCGAACAGCCTCGGAGAGTGCCGTGACCCCCCAAGGTCGGGCTTGCTTCCTTCCCGATTCCCAGTCGGACTTGGGTTTGCGGAGGGCAAAAGGCCATCTCTTGAGAGTGGAGAACAAATCGGGAACGACAAAGACTGCTGCTAAACTGCTTTGTTGTGACTCGTTGCTTCGACAGCTTTTCACTTTATTTCGCCTGGCTTCCTTTCTTCGTTGGTTCTGCCATGACAGGCGCTGTTATTTCCGCCTTTCGGTGGGCCTGTTCGCGCTCGACGCTCACCATTTGGGGACAGAAGTTAGAATGCAGCGTTCTTGCTGGTACACGTTTGGAAGCACGGCCTCAGGGGGCCGCCATCTTGTTCGGTTCGGGTGCGCTTTGCGAGGCGTCGTAACCGGATTATGACGCGCCCAAGGGCACCCCAAGTGAGCAAGATGGCGGTGCCCTGAGGCCGTACGGGCAAATGTGTACACATAGTTTCAAGATTAAAAAAAAAAATACGATACATTTTTTTTTTCATTAGTTGACTCCTTCCTTTTTGTTGCTTTTCTTTTACTCCTGTAATATCGCCAGCAAGCTCAAAGTCGTCGGGTCCGGCCCATCGGAAAAAATCAGAGCGTCAGAACGAGTCAGGTGACAACGCACCGTCGGAGCGCACATTTAGCGTGGACAGCCATATCACGTGCTTCGCTTCATCACTCTAATTGGCTCACGGAGGTCGTACCTTTCGTCCTTTGTCATGCTGTGTTGACACGAAGTACAGACGTTCCCATAGCCCTAAGGAAGCAGCATCCCCATGTAGGCCATATGCTCCCGTAGGTCAATAGTATCATATTTAAATAAGATTATGTTAACTGAACTTGTGGCCAGGCGTTTTGAATTAAAGGTTCTATTTCATACGCTGCTACCAGCAGACAACGTTACAGCGCGGCTCCGCAAAGATCCTCAAAGCACGAAAAATATATTCTTCGCAAACTCCCTAGATACAAAAAAAAAAAATATATATATATATATATATATATATATATATATATATATATATATATGTGTACATTATACAGTCAGTTATAATGAAATATAAGCACTCGGGGAGCGACGCGCTTGACAAGTACTAGTTTAAATATTTTCGCGGTCCGAGAATCATCGACGAAATTCCGTACGCTGCTGGCGTACGTTGAGTTTAAATGAATTCCACTCGGGGCTCCGGTCAAAAATAATAGTCCCATATATCGAAGCTAAGCCACCGCGAGAAATAGACACGCGCTCGCACCGAAACACACTGTAAAATTAATGGCTCCAATACTCGCAACAGTATATTAAAAAAAAAAAAGAAACAGCGTACGTAATTAACTGTATAAATTCCCAAGTTGACGGTAATTAGACTCGTAAATATTTAGAGAAAAGCACGAGATTCCCATTAAGCTGGAATTTATTCGAGGCATACGATTAAATCTAATCCAAATACAACTTTTTTTCATCGTATATTACTACTATGTTCTGTTTGCAAAGCGCGATTATGATGAAATGGCACATTCGCGCGGGACGCACAATACTTTCTTTTACCTTACAATGGACAGCAGTTGAAACTACGACTCATCAGAGCCTGTCTTAACGCAGTGTGAGTGTACGTGACTTCTTCGGGGGGGGGGGGGGGGGGGGGAGGGGGGGGACAAAGAGGTCCCCCCCGGGCGGCCCCCGCCCCCCCCCCCCCCCCCCCCCCTAAGGGGACCGCGCTGTGAAACGCGGGGCCCTTAGTCAAGTGTCACGTTCATAGCGCTTGATTGGCCGGAATGGCCCGTAACGTCTGCTGCGGTCCATCGCAGGGTAAAACAAAATATAAAGCTTCACGTTTTTTTTTTTTTTTGTTTTTTTTTTGCTTCCTTTTATGTAATAAAGGAAATGAGTGCCACAAATTTTTACGTGACAGGTTAAGTGCCGAGAAAAATAACGAGCAGGCAATCGTTTATTTGGGCGCTTCACAAAACGAAGCAATTTAAATGCGCGATGCATGGCATTCATTATGCACCGCGTTCGCCGTATTTCTCTATGCCGATTTAATTGCAAGCGAGAGACTGCAAATAATATTCGTACAAACACGCCTGTGCGCGAGCAAGGCCGCCCGCTCGCACGTATACACACGCGTACTTCGGGTGAACATTACACGGAGATCCATGCGCGCAGACAATACGCTGTATGCCAGAGGGCATGAGTGTATGCCAGAATGTATTGTCTCTGGCATATACTGTATGTCAGAGACAAAACACTGTTCAGGCTAGAAGCTCTGCCCTCAGGGCGAGCACGCTGGCTTCCGCGGTGCTTTGGTTGTGCGTGCCTGCGCGTTCACGTTTGCGTTAGCAGGGGCAGAAAGCTCGCGTTAAAGGGTGGAGCTCCTAGTCTCAGCTTAACGTTGCACGTGAGGGGTGAGAAGGTATTTCCGAAAAACTCCCTTCTGTGTAGACAAAGATTTCAACCTCTCCACAGAGACACGAACAAATTATATTTTATTAACAAATACCATCTGAAAGCAGAACGACATGCCAACGTTGAAAACACTTACCAGAAAATAAGAATAATACAAACGAGGCACAGAATTAGAGGGGAACGAACAAACAAACGAAAACAAATTACAGCGACTGATCGAACAAAGAGTCAAAACAAAACGCGGGACAAAAGAGCATAAATCACGAAGCTTACCCGGTCATTAAGCTCGTAATTAGCTCGCTTTTCTCTGAGTCTTTTTTTTTTTTTTTTTTGCTTTGTTTCAACATCAAAGAAATAACCAGAACACACGGCATCCCAAGAGAAAGACAAAGAGAAAAATATAGAGTAAAAACTAAAGAAAAACACAAGTTGAGAGGTCGTTAGGAGGATCCCTCTTCCTTCTCTCTCTTTCCGTCTTTCGACAGCAAACAGCAACAAAAAAAAAAATCAAATCAAAACGTCTCGTGAACAAAAGACGCACCACATGTCGAATAGAAACGGCAGGAAGAAAGAACAATTTAGTTCTACTGGTCATCCTGGCGACGAGAGCTCCGTGCGCGGTGCCACTCGCGTGCAGTGCATGAAACAACTCACGTCAAACGGTGGGTAAGAATTATGCGTTCGTTTCCCCTTAGGACTTGGCAAAGGGCGAACGCCACGGTTCCCTTGAGCCAATCAGAGAGGCG
Organism: Ixodes scapularis; assembly: GCF_016920785.2. Taxonomy (NCBI): domain Eukaryota; kingdom Metazoa; phylum Arthropoda; class Arachnida; order Ixodida; family Ixodidae; genus Ixodes; species Ixodes scapularis. Next base: position 79,157,300 of record NW_024609883.1, read on the forward strand.
GAGCGTAGCACGTGACAAATCTTTGTAAAAGGAAAGCACGCTGACAATGGTATTGTCACGTGAGTTATTTCCGACGGACCAAATGGCTCAATGGTGCGGTAGCCTTGGCAGTTTGCCAAGATGTAGTGAATCGAAGTGCCGTAAGGGCGACGACGATGACTGTTCCACGCGAACGATGTTTCGTCTTGTCCTGGAATACTATTAGCGAAGCGTCATCATCATTAAGAATGCGACTTCTTATTTCTTTTATTTTTGTTTTTGTAAATGTACGTTGCTGCTTATTCGTTGCTCGTGTCACGTTTTGGTGTTCTTTACAGGGCGGTGGATGACATCTGGATACAGAAGATTATCGCATACAAATTGGAACAGTATATAGAATATTCCGACTAATCGCCTTCTACGTCGCTATAAAACAGAGGGGGAAAAAAAAAGTCAGAAAGAAGATACGACTTCGTTTGAGCGGTGTTATGCTTTTGTGTGTAAGGTGTACCCACTATATGTAGCCACGTTAATTTGTACGCTTGATGCTGTGCGTGTGTTGTGTTTCTTATTTTTATCTTGATATCTGCGTCAATGTGAAGACCCGTTTTTGAACAAATGAAAATAAACATTATTATTATTATTTATATTATTATTATTATTATTCAGTGTAAAGGATAGCACCGTTTCCTTACCTTACCAAGCTTGCGTACTCTTTAGTCGAGATAAGACCGCAAGTCACCAATACCAAGAACGAATGTGGGGCCGTACTTGCGACCTTGTAACTGTCCCAGTGTTCAACATGGGTTGGATGAATGGATGCTAATGGTTGTACCCCTTATAACGGGCGGTAGCTTGCGCCACCTAGCCTGGACACTTTTGCGTCTTTTGCGCGTTGCCAAGTTTGCTTGCTGGGCTGTGGAACGCGTTTTGAGCGTGCGCACTCTTGTGCACAAAATCAGACGCCGCGCATGCGCGTCCACACCACAGTGACTCAGCGTTTTTCTCCCGGGTGTCATAAGCGCTGGAAAGGTGTGTATCGTAATATCCTGAGAAATAGCCCGTCCTAAACTATAACGTAAATGGCCTGAAAATAGGAAGCAAGGCTAACTTTCCGTGCGCGATAAAAAAAGAAATTAAAAAAAAAATGCTAGTTTCAGATTTTGTGATTTGCGAAACTAATGATTGCAGGGACCAAAGACGACTGCCTTTTCCAAGTCAGCAATGTTCGCTCATCTCCCGCCGTGGCTAAGTATCATCATTTCTGCCGAGGTCACTTACAGCTATTATAGAAGTGAGCTATTTGCGACACCGGCGAACTATAGGGGACGCGCTGCTCGGGCAAAATGGCGTTGAGAGGAGGTCGTTTTCGTCGTTCAGCGCGCGAACCACCATACATTTCTAGCACCGCAGCGTAAAATCGGTGTTATATATGAAAGCCAAGCATTCGACGGTAAAATCCTTCTTCTAGTCAGTGCGTAGGAATGGCACGGCGGACGCATAAAAAAAGTACTGGAAACGTTGATTGTTTCTATGCTGCCTTCGAGAACCAAGCAGTGATAGCAGACGACAGAGTGGAAACGACCTCCCCTCTTGAGCTTTTTGACGTTGCCGCTAGGCGGCGTCGATTTCGCTGGAGTCGGCAACATTTCACTAGAAGTGAGCTATATATCTTTCGGGCTCAAAAAAAACAAAAAAGCAGATCTTGTCAAAAATTGGGGTTGGCTATCTTTCGAAATACTACTATACGACATTGTTTTTTGCCGAGCGGGCGTGTCAGTTGGTTTGTAGAAGTCCCGGCAATGGGCACGGGCAGACGCGAGTGTCGCTGTCGTCGTCACGGCGTCTCAACTTCTAGCTCCCGAAGCTTCCGTGGATTGTCACGCTGGAGAGCGACCTGCGGCAGGATAGGCACCTGCCACATCCACCACCCCTAGCTGTGACGCCGCCAGGATCGCGACCGGCGATAGCGTGACATTTATGACGTCATCGGGGGATATCATGGGACCACTTTTTTGGCGCGGGAAATACGCCAGCCGGAGACGCGTTCCCGGCGCCGTAGTACATAAAGGTTTCGTTCCTATAGGTGTTCCGCAAAGCTGTGCACTGATCGAAATAGCCTCGTATTTATTTCCACGTAAAAAAAAAAAGAAAAATAATAATAATAATTTTTGCGACCTCGATAGGTTACTCCAGCCCCAAGGTATGTGAGCCGTTCGACGTAAGTACCACCAATATTTCTGCTGAAAAAAAGAAATAATAAAAAAAAAGGTCGAACTTTTGTCTCTATAATCGAAGGTCCCCGTTCTAAATTCAATTCATACTCTTCATTCTCTACTAGGTATTGTGATTAAATTTCCCGAACACTCCCCATGTGTTGTCCAAAAAGTAAAGTAAAAATTCTCAAGAATTTTTTTTTAATGCAGGTAGTCATTTTTTTTTCTTCATATATAAACCAAGAACAAACGTATTACTTAAAAAAAGAAAAAAAAAAAAGAAGTAGTAATGTAGCACGCACTGCAGACGATTTGCGACCTCGAAACGGCGAATCCGAAAAGAAGCCTGCAGATTCTCGTATATCCCATTTCGAAAGCTTCCACCGCACATGGATGGATGGATGGCGAGGCTGCGGGAGAAGCACAACCCTCATCTCTATCTCCCCTCCACCCGCGTCACCCGCGGCTCCATTTGCAGCATTCTTTACGCGCGGAATATTCTATGCCTCCCCCATAACGACGGGGATGTCTGATGTGCCTGCACGGTTACGGGGGACGGGAGGACATCTGCAGCTTGAAACGTTAGATGGACGCGCTCGGCCCTTCCCCCGAAATTCGTCTTCCGACTGAGGCATTTGCCACCCCGCTATCACCGACAGGGGTTCCAAAAATAGGCCACGTGACATTTCCTATAGTCCCCCAAATTCTCTTTCCGCGTTTTTTTTTTTCTATTTATTAATATTCGTTTTACTATGCAATTTACTTGACGAGGACAATCCGCGTATATATATATATACATAGGATAAAAGATAAAAGCGCCAAGCTGATTAAATTGATATTCTAAGAATGAAAAAAGCCGCTTAGAAGGGTGCAGAATTTCGGCTTTCATACGGCAGCCGCTAGGCCGTTGATACACTGAAAATTCGTAAAATGAGTTGAGACGTTGAACACATTGGATACATTTTCGTTCCTTTCTTCTTTTATTTTCTTTTTCATCATTTTTATTGCGCTACATTTTGGGGGTTAAGTTAAGGAACAATGCATCTAAAAGTGGATTTCGAAGGCAAGCAAAGAAAGAGGAACTGAAGATAAACTTGTCCGGGCGAAAATATAATAGTACGAAATTTGCTTCCTCAACATTGTGAAACGGGAAAGTGGAGATCTCCTATTTAATGGCACAATTTGTATGATATGAAACACGAAGGGCATGAGAGAAACTCAGTAAAAAAAAAAAGAAAAAAAACGCCTTGTTTGTGTCACAGGTACACCCGCTGGCAATATGAAGGTGGACACGTTACCTGGTTTCTTGCCTGTTTTACGGCTCCCTAAAGCTATATTAACTCTCAACGTCTCAAATGGTACATGCCTTGGGGGTCTAAACTTTGCGTTCTAGCCCTCTTCTCGAACAGAGCTTGTTCCAAAAGTTTCAGGAGCGTCAAAAACAAGAAGAGGGCTGTTCACCTTCATATCGCTCACGGGTATACCTCGTTACAAAAGGTAAGCACGCTTACTGCACTGGACAAAATCGCTCCCCTATCGGAGACACAAGCCGCCACAATTCCTGGCTTTATTTATACCGCAATTTCGCTCCGTTCACACTCTCTAAATGTCCACACTACGGATTGAAGTTTAAATGGTACTCGCGATAGGAGAGTATACTTCCTAAAGCCGCGCGATTGCATCCATGCCTCCCACAACGCGGCACGGTCACAAGTATAAACAACGCAAGGCTCATTATTCTGAGGTTATACTGTCAATCGACGGTACCGGTAACCCTAAATATTAACATGACCAAATCGTTCGATTGCAAGATAACTGATAACTCAGCACTGGCATCCGATGAATTGGCCGCATATTATGCGCAACATCTCCGAAGTCCCGGAGGACTCACTGTCCGGTAAACTACCCGCCACCAGTGACGCCTATCATCCTGCCAATATCCCACTTCTTATTCGGAAGAGATTAAAGTGAACACATAGAGTGCCGCCAGCTGTGAAACGGTGCAAAGCAATAAAAGCGAGAAAAAAAGAAGTGTGCCGAAGTTGGTAGCCCATGGGGAGGATTCTATGCCGAAAACACCAGTTTTCGAGTCGCATAAGAAGTTTAAAGAAGGGAGGGAGAACGTCCAGGAGGAGCAAAGCGGAAGAGGTCGGTCGACAAAGCCCAAGTTATGAAAATGCGGGCAAAAGTGTAAGAACTTTTTGACTCTGATCGACGTGTGAGTGTGAGAATAATTGCTGAAAAGTTAAATATGCAGAAATCCAGCTTGCATTTTCAGACGATTTGCAGCCGAGGAACGTTTGTGCCAAATTGGTCTAATGCGCCGAGCCACGCGTCGATGCGCGTAAGGGAGTTGCTGGCCAATCACAACGCCGCAACGCTGCCTCAGGCTCCCTGCCGTCCAGACCCTGCCCCGCCCGACTTCATTATTTTTTCTCGGATGAATCAACACCCGAAAGGACACCATTATGGGGCGGTGGAAACAGTTTAAACAAATTCAACGCAGTGCCCGAAAGAGATTCCGGTTGCGAAGTTTCAGGGAGCGTATAGATGCGTGGAAGAAGCGCTGGCAACGGTGTGTTGACGGAGTTAGTTTGAGGAATTTTAACTCATCCTACGTACATCAGCAATAATCTTTCTGTTTTTTTTTTTTCTTAACGTAGTCCCGATATTTGTTTGGACAGACCCTGTATATCGCTCGCGCGAGTGGCTCACCAACTTTTCCTTGGCACTTCAGTGTCATTCTGTCAACAGATGCTGGTTGATAGGACTATCAGTTTCTTTTCGTGAGTTTGCGCTTTCGTTTTCCGGCGGTGGAAGTTCTGGCCAAACAACTTCCACGGAAGGACTTCTTTTTGAGGGATACATAATTCCAGATTCCGATCTTGCCGATTTGACTGATGATACAGCAGATCGAATGTCCAGAGGTCACTGTGAACATCTAGCAATGTGAAGCCTCAAACGGGTTGCCTTTGGAAATTTATACATGGCACAACAAAATCTACATACAGCTGGTCCTTTACCATTGTTGAGCACGTCGAAGTTCACCCATATATTTGAACGGGGTCTCACCATGGCAGCGGAAAGTTTAAAAAGATCATCCAAGCAAACGACTCTCCCGAGTTCCAACAACTTGGTGCGTTGCGCACCTGTGTTCGCCAAGCTAAAGCAATCTACCGTTTGATTGGATCGAATTCTTTTGAATTTATCCTTTGGGTCCGGTTTCTTCTGTTAACAGTTTCCAGAGGAGTACCGAGGAATTCGCTAAATTAACAAAAGTTCGCATTAACGCTAAGACATTTAATTTAATATGATACTACACCACAAGAATTCGCAAAAGAACATTTGCCGCTATTGACCTTTGTCGCTATCTTTTAGATTATTCCGGGATTAATTCTGCTTGGACAATCGTTAAATTTTTTTTTTTTATAACATCAAAAAAGAACTTCATATTTTCGTAGTTTTTTTTCGACCTTCTTAATTTCCGGAAATTTTCCATCCCTATGTTAGCGACTCCGAAACATCTCGCCGTCAATACAGCTTCACGCATGGGAACCAGCGATTCCCGATTCCATTACTCGTAATGCGGTACTTCAGAGGACCGCGTACAGATGTTCTCACTCCCACCCGTTCAATCAATCACGTCCTCCCTATCACGCCAATCAATGGCCCTGTGATCATCACCGGTCCACTTCCAACCAGATGTCTCCATCTGCGCACGCGCACTAGAGGCTGCCTTGTCCGCGATTGGGGGGCGCACATCTCCAAAGCCCATCATCCTCCTCCCCGAGCACGATGAGTCAGCACTTTTGGGGACAGCGTAATCTCAAAATCCGGATAACCGCGGAGCTTCCCAGGGGAGAAGAGGGGCTGCTGGGAGCGCCGTTCGAAAATGGAGGACGGGTAGATCAGGTCCAGAGATTAGTCCTAGGATGGACCGCAGGAGGACGCTACGAGCCATGAAAGCTGATAAAAGCCAATCCAACGTCCTGTAAGTATCACGTGACCTGGGGAAAGGGCGCAGCGATGCATGGAAGCGTTGTCACGTGACACCTTGGCAGCGCCGGATAGTTGGGGTTGGCTCGTAGCATCCGGTGCCAACCATCGTGTACGGTGAAACCGACTATAATGTGCCGTTCTTCCATCCCTGTCTGTCTTGACTGGCCATTTGCGCTTACGGTCAGTTAACCGCGGGCACTGTCCGAGCATGCGCGGCGCTTACATGGTTCGCTTTCAGCACTTTCTCTTCTTTCCCTTCATTTTTTTTTCTTTTTTATCTCTTCTGAGTCACGTAGCGGTGGTGGGGTGCGCTATCTCGCGAACACGCCGGTAATTGCGCCCTTATAGCCGTCGCTAATGTACAGTAGGCCGGTTGCTGAATTCGTCACGAGAGGGTCCTGCTGACTGCTGTGGTTAGTGCGCGCAGAATGAATGGCCGTGACTGAGAGCGGTGTGATGAAAGAAAAAAGAAAGAAAGAAATAGCGGGGGAGGAGCAGTGATTGTCACAGGTGCTTGGAATCTGTGATGCTGCTTCATGCACCGCTGTAGCCTCAGTGAAAGACGTTTGCAAGTACGGCGTCTGGAAGCCACCACCTTGCTGCTGGATTGGGTAGATCGTCTCGTTCATGACCTCCCGAGATTTTTCGCGCGCTCTGGTCCAACCCAGCAGAAAAAAAAAAAAAAAAAAAAAAGCGAACCGAGCCAGTTTTCCAGATCTTCACATGCGGCGCTTAGAACCAAACTAAAATAGAGTGCCTTCATACACGCGCGCTTTTCATGTAGGCACCCTAAACTAAAAACGAATATAGAATCGCCCCAAAGCACGCTGTCAAGTGTGAGCCCGCGGCACGAAGCTTGCATTTTCATTGTTCTAATCATCAGAATTGCGAAAAGTGAGTCGATCTCTGTTGAGTTGTAATTATTATTCGCTGCTCCGGTTTCATCGAAAAAAATGCACCACCTGTGGCCAACGCTGTACAAAATCGGAACGCGATAGGTTAAGAAACCGATTTTTGCGGTCGGTTTAAAGAACCGGGCCGCTATTTGGGGCACCCGGTAGATTGAACGTGAGTCAACGTGAGTCAACGTTCGACTGGGACTCCCGTTCGGTGGCTGCGTCACTGTTCGAACACGGGCCCCAGCCGACCGTTGACGCAGCGTTCGACTACGGTGGTGACGTATCACCGTCAAAAACGGTATCTTTGGGTCAGAAACCTTATTGAGGCTCATAACCGACTCGCCTCCATTTCTTTATTGAAAACTGATTGGACGGGAAGTTTGTCTAAAGTTGGTCTTGGACTAATACAAAGTTGGAGCCGATTGTTAGCGGAGCGCGCCGATCGGACGTCGGCGAAAAAAGCGCCAAGTCATCGGCGTGATAGACCAATCAGTGCGCTCCGTCAACTTCGGTGCCAACTCTGTGTTTGACGAGTTTAGAGGCCTTCGTGTGCATTCATTCTACATCTTTCCGAGTTTTAACAGAGCAACCCTAGGATTTCAAACATACAGCTTTCTCGGAAGAAAAATAGCACCTGTTGTGATTAGAAGCAACGAGTTCAATTCCCCGCAAACGAGCGCATTTTTCACCGTCCACCCAGCAAACGTACTACTCCCTGCGTGCCAAACGCCCAAGCTATCCAAGCAAGCGGGCAGGACCGATAAACATGACCGCCGCATGGCAGCGCAACGCGCAGCCTCCTTTTTTTCAGTGTGTCGAACCGAAAAAAATACGGGTTCGGTTACGGTTCAGGTTCAGGTAAATTTATTTTGTTCCGGTTCAGTTCCGGTTCGATTAATTCGATCCGCGAACCGGTTGGGGGCGCTGAACCGGTTCGCGAACCGGTTCGGAAATTATAAATGACAAATTGCAACATCAAAATAATGACAAATAAAACATCTGAAATCAGCACATACGAAACGGGATACATCGTAGTGTAAGGCTCAGGGATTTCTACCAGGAATGGTTTCTTTATGTGCACTCAAAGGTTACCTCACCGACATTTACGCATTCGGACTTCATCTAATTGGGTTCGACGCAGTAGCTGTAAAATCCGCGACCTCCTTACAAACCCACTTACAAATAGAACTCGCTAACTATCCCGCCACCTCGGCGTGTAAGCAATTGAAGGAACAGTGGGGAGAAAACACAGCTTTCTTTATTGGAACTAGCCTTCGTAACTCAAATTAGACCCTTAAAGAAGTTTTCATTAAACAAGATACGGAATATGAAAAACACTTCACCGAACGCAACGCCAGAAGGACGTAATAGGTTAAATATTAAAATAGAAAAGTTCGCTGTCTCACAAATATGTTAGTTTCTAAGTGCCTATACGAAACCGGATGCATTATTATCAAACTCCACAGCCTTTTCTTTTCTCATTCCGATGGAAGCAAGCTTCAAGAACTCGCGCGTTCTAGGAACGTGTTATGAAATGAGCACACAGCAGCATTTAGGATTTACGAGATTGTAAAAAAATAAAATCCCGTGACGCGATTTTTTTTTTTTTGCACAGCTTTTTAATTTTATTTCTTCCGTGCAAGCCGCGACCAGCGCAATACTGGTTCCTAAGTCAAGATTCATGGATGCAGCGTTTGTCAAGATTCATGGATGCAGCGTTTATATTCCTAAGACTGAGTGAGAACAAAAATATGTAAGCGAGGTGTGTGTCAGTTGACGGCACTTAAAAAACAAATGGCATTGATAGCACATTCATTGTCAACAGCGCGTGGCCGAACCGTTTTGGCATGAGCCGGTAACCGTTATTTTTTTCTGGTTCAGTTCCGGTTCGGGTTTATCGCGGTAACAATATAACGGTTCGGGTTCGGGTTCAGTTCCAGAAAAAATACCGGTTCGGTTCCGGTTTTCGGTTCGGTTCCGGTTCGACACCCTGCTTTATATATATATATATATATATATATATATATATATATATATTCTTAAAAATGCGTGGTTGAGCGGAGCGCTGCGTGTGCGGCGGCTATATTCAGTTTCTCCAGGCCTGCCCTTTAAAAATCCCCACGGATGCAGTTCTCAACTTAGCCGCTAGGAGTGCGATGGTTGGGTCTCCTATGTTAAATACTCTGTTGTTAACTCTATGCTAAATAAAATGTTAGCAAGAAAAAGAAAGGCTAGATGGCGCAAGCTGCCGCCCGATTTAAGGGTTCAGTCTAATCTGTCCATCCATTCATCCATCTTCACCAATACTCCGTTACATCATGCTAACTAGGTGGCGCAGGCCGCCGCCCGATTCAAAGGGTTCATCGTTATCCATCCACCCAATCATCCATCCTCATCAAAGCTCCTTTATCATAAGTTCATACGTCTTGGCCAGACTTGCACGGTACTCATTACAATCAGAACACTTGTGAACGATTACTTTTTAGAGTCATTTTGTAGTCATTTGATTACATTGATTAGGAAATAATCGCTAGACTAATTTGATTATTTCTGGAAGTACTCAAATTACTTGTAACCGCCGTTACTATTTTTCCTTCCATTTCCAGTGGCGCCCTTTGTTTGGGCAAATTTCATGCAAAAGAATCTTCAAAGTCTCCGAGAGCAAGATGGTTTACAAAAAATGGTGGATTAAGAAAATGAGTAGTTTATAATTCGGTGGCTCTATTTCAATAAGGGAGAGAACGAAAGACCCACCAGTTTCAAACCGGCAAAAAGAACTGTCGATTTGAAAATTCAAAATAATCATAAGAGTAACGGTCAATTACTTTTCTGCTCGAAAGTAACCAAGTAATCTAACTACATGGTTTATGGCTAGGAGTGATTGTATCCGATTACTTTTATTTACTAGCGTGTGCGAGACAGACCCTGTCAAAGGGCCAAAGGTATACGACCGCTGCGAGTCATGTTCGAACCCCAACATCGTGCCTTCAATCTATATACTTACTCCTGTTATCTTCTGTCTCGCATTTTCCCCGCCAGGCCGCGGACGTTCTCGCTGTGTGTGGCGACGCAGGCGCCGGAGAGAAGAAAAGTAAATGAAAGGGAGGAGAGCGCTGAAGCGGCGAGAGAGAAAGAGGGAGCAGAGAGGAGACGACCGCCATTTTTTAGCAACGCTGTCGGAGAATGGTCGGAGAAGAGCACTCCTGAGGCTACGCGTCGTCTGCTACGGGCCGACCTCTTTTTCGCCTGAATAAAAGTTTGTGGCCATACGCCGAAAAATCTTCATTTATTAGCTTTTTAACCCACCGAGGAATAACAGAATGTCATTTTCTTGCCAGAGCCAGCGATATAAAACGAAATAATCGAGATTTAGATGCCGGTCCCACGCATTCCGCCAGGAGAATGATCGAAGATGGCGGCCCTCCCTACTCAGGTGGGAGCAGCTGGGAGTTCACGCGCATGCGCGTATGCCTCTCGCTCTACGCCGCGTGCTGATTGGCTCACTCGGGAGAAGAGCGTTACGGCGGCGAGATCAAAGACTGACCAAACTCTCCCCATATACGGCTCTGCTGCAAGATCAGGTTAGGCGCCATCTTCTGGTTTTTATAGTTTCCCATCTTTTCCGCTGAATGGAGCACGCGACAGTTTTGCACAGTACAAGCCCAACATTACACATGTGCAATATGTGCATATGTAAAAAATTACATGAAAAAATTTTTTTGCAAGATTTTTTTTTTAACAGCGAACAACGTGGTGTTGTATTTCTCCCTTTTTGTACGGCTCTTAATCAAAAGACAATGATGTAGTCACTATTGTTATAATGCAGATTATTAAATAAAACCAAACAGTCTTCTGAAGACAAAAAAATGGGAGGACGAAAGTCCTCACAACGATATCCTCGTGTTTTGCGCCGTCATCTCTTCAGTTTTTGCCTCCGTCAGGAAGCAAGACGCGTGTCGGGGGCAATATACCACACCTACAGAAGACAAGGCCCGCCGTATGACGTTATCATTGGTGGACCCCCGACTCGCCCCAAGCGCCAGGGACGCCGAAGCCAGACGCGTCCTCCTTGGCGTCGCCGCCTGCTGGCTCGTGTGCCAAGCAACGTGCGAGTTCCATTTTTCAAACAGGTAACAAACAGGAAAACCAAGCGAACAAATACCCGGCCGATATATATAAGGGAGGAAAAGCCCAGAGCGTCCAAGACGAATAACAGATTACGCGTGAGCGCCTCACGGAACGTTGTAAAACCCAGATTGTATTAATATAGGTTGGGCTATTACGTGTGTTGTTTGCAAAAAAAAAAAAAAAAAAAAATCACGTGTGTATGCGTTTCTTTTTTTTTTTTTTTTTTGTGATACTATTTGCGATTTGTGGTCACGACGTGCCGCCCGTGCGGTCAAGAAAGAAGCGTGCACAGAAGCTTGCGGTGCTCAACATCTCAAATAGAAATCGAAAAAAAAAAAAAAATATATATATATATATATATATATATATCGCGCCGTGTGCCGCGAGAGAAAACGAACCGGAAATCGCATGAAATTAGGAGCGTACGAAAATCCTTCTACGTTTTTTTCTTAAAATGAGGGTATCTATGGCACGAAAGTCACCAAGAGGGTTTTAGTTAAATTTCGATTACTGTGTGATCAATACCCTCGCGTCTTTATTATTTTTTTTTTCTCTTTTATGGAGTGAAATTGTATTTGCATATTGCGAATTTTGGGCGATATGTTGTTGGTTTTTCGCACGCATGTTCCAAGTTTTAAACAACCATACCCCCTCCCTCACATAAAGAAACAAGACGCGGAAGTATTTTTTGATAAAATCGTCCTACAATAGATTTTTTTTTTTTTTTTTTGTCAAGACTTATAGCGCGGTGTCCTTGACTGACCCGTTCGCCGTTTTATACCAACCCACACGGTATAGGACGTGTAACACGCCGGGTTTCTCTGCACGTCTATACATTATGGATAACTTTACAGCTAGTCGGGGGAAACCGTAAATTGTCGTCGACGTGGACAAGATCCGTCGAACAAGGTACTCCGCGAACATTAAGCGCGCATCAGTGATCTCATACAAAATGCGCAAACAAAACAAAATTTTAATAGTGACAGTACCGAAAGACATCGGTGTTTAAAACGTGCATCTACGCACAACGTGTGCAAAACGCAGCCCCTCAAACAAAATCAAAATTAAATTTTGCTTTGAAGGAACACGCTGTGGCATTGAGCGGATTCCGAAAGAACCACATACACGCGCAATGACAAAGTAATTGTGTTGTGCACAGGTTTAGACCTTTAGATAGCCGGAAGTTAGTCAGTTTCCCATTGGGCGTCCGGTGTCTCAGCTGTACAGAAGGTAGGGATCGAACTCGGAATCTCTTGGTTCTGCAGCGCAAGCTTTCGCTCCACGCGTTCCGAGCTACGTCGCATTCACACCCTCGGCCACTGATGCCCCCCGTGCAGTGACTGGCAGCAAGAAGCAGTGACCATCAAAGAACCGCCACAAAGCCTGCTTGTAGGTAAACAAAAAAAAAAGAGCCGCTATGTTTATAGAGCTAGGCATTAACTTCTTGTGCGACCCTAGCAATTTCGGGAGGCCGATCAGAATAATAATAATAAAAAAAGAAAGCAAAGTGAAGGTGAGTTGCGTCTGCATGTTCCCAAAAGAGTCTATACGGCAACACCAAAATAAAGCAGCTGTCAATCGAGTTACATGGCAGACACCTGGCTCCTGAACACACAGCACAAGGAGAGAGAGAAGGCAAGAAAGCCATGTTTGTAAACGGCGCACTCGGTGAAGGACCTCAAGCTGTTTCATTAAGGTGAATCACAAGCATGTCCGGTGGTAGCGCACAGTAACGCCGCAGTTCGTTTCAACGGAGTCTGTATAACCCCGCACAAGTAACCATCTTGAATTATGGCGAAAAAAAGAGAACACATATGAAAATAAAGAGAGGAAAAAAGTGAACAAAAAACAAGAGGGAATCCGAGTGACACGCGCTCGTGTTATTGAACCTGAAAGCGGGCGATGGCGTGACCGCTCAAACGTGAATTTTCGTTCCCGGAAAGGTCGCCTGAAGCAACATTGACTTCCTCGGCTAAAACATCAAAAAAGAAAACAAAGTCGACATAATTTATATCAAAACAATGTGCCAGGTCGATGACTCTAGAATGCTGTGTGCTCTCCTGTCTCTGACATTATTTCATCCTAGTGTTCAACCCAGTATATGTATTTATATTCAATACCTTTCCCCATAGTGACGTGTACTATATGATCAATCTCTTTTTTGGTACCTCGACGTCCGCGTATAAATTTACACACCAATAGTCGAACGCGAAATAAAATGGCTGTCAAGTGTCCGCCATTTTCGCGCCATTACCACCGCACTGGGTTCGTAGAGAATAACGCGTATGCAAGATATAAATCCTACCCCGCTCTTTCTCTCCTCGATACAAAACTAGACAATAACCAGAAAACAAAAATACAGGGAGGCTAAACGGTTTTCTACTAGTTTTATTTATTTCGTGCTGACTTTTTCGCGAAAATGGGAAAATATCCCCAAAATGCCCGAACAACAAGGCATCTCAAAGAAAGAGAGAGAGAGCTGTTTTTGGTGATCAACGTTTTTCGTTTTGTTTTGATGAGCACTCTTTATTCAAATCCACCGCAGGAACCGCTGAAGGCAGAATCCGAGTTTCTAAGCGCGCACAGATAAAAGACTTAAAAGAATAAACCCTAAGATGAAAAAATAAAATAGGAAATACGCACGAGGACAACAAGATTTTGTTGTCTTCGCCAGTTTCTTTTTTTGCATTTTTTCCCCCACCTCAGTGTTTTTACAAGTATGTCCTCCCCGAAACAGCTCGTGTGCACTCTCCCACTTCTTAAAAGGGGAGACGGCAAACGTCTGCCCACTCGCCGAAGACTCGTAAAAACATCAATGTAACATGAAAAGGAAAAAAAAAAAATTGGTTTAGACTGTTTCTGAGTAATGTCGTAAACAACGTTTCATGCGCAGTGTAATGTTTAATATCTTGTAATTTCAGGGTATAAAATCTACCTAATTATCTGAACCCTGAGACGCGGAGAAATGAAATAACTGACAAAACGACACAGTCTCAAATGCAGCTGGGTTCATTCGCAAAGCCTATTCAATTTATTCGCCCGCATATTAATCGTCTTTCGTATTTAACAAATACATAATTATACCCCTCAAAACGCAACAACCGACAAAAGAAATTTCTTGTAGTTTGAACGCTTTTTATAAGCATATATAGTATAAAAAAAAATTAAAAAAGAAACGCGCTGTTTCTTGGACCGATTAAAGGGGCTGTGCAACAATATTTGGTGGAAACGTTTCTTCCTTTACAACATCTTACTGGCACTGGTGGGCCCTAAGAATACTCAAACGCAACGCCACTGACCAAGAAGCGTCTTCGTTGCGGTGGAATTCCAAGGATAAAAGCGGACCTTTTCTTGCAGTCTCTCCTTCGCAAAACTTGATGACGGAGCTGCGGGGAGAATGCAAAATTTGATGATGTAAAGTGGGGATTGAAGTGCACCCAGATGGCGATATTTTAATGCGATTCATAGATTGAACCCGAGCATTACGTGAGCACTCGATTTAGGATCGCGATAATTACTAGCTCGATAGGCATTCGGGTAGTGGCCCGTATCCAATCGCTACATCGATGACAGTAGCCGAGCCATGCATAACAATGTCTGGAACTCAGCGCGTGTCCTGCGCTTTGCCAACCCCAGCGCGCGGATATATGATCAACATTGGCGGCATATAATCGGCTCCAGATCACGTGGCCGCCTGTTCTGGCTGCGATTTGAGGGGGTGAACGCTGCTCGTTTTTCTTTAATTTTTTCTGGGACTCCTATTGCGTGGGGTGAAAAACGAACGCGTGTTTCATAGGTCATTAACGTCAGGGATCCGTTCTAAGCGGTACTTGCGCAAAGTACAAAAATTGTTGCATCGCCCCTTTAAGGATTTCCTCAGAATTTTCCATCTCTGCGTGCCTCCATGTCGAAATCCCATACGCAACATTTCAAGAGTCTTGAAACGGAGATAGTATATCGCGCGCATCATCAAAAATAATTTCTATAAAAAAATAAAAACAAAGTAACGTCGTCGCTGCGTTTTTTCAAAAAATGGCGTAGTAGAGTAGAGAGCCTAGATTGAAGAGAGTGAGCATCTCGCACCATGGGAGATCGTTTGCAACAAAATGGCGGACGTTTTCCCGTGCACATTGGTCGCGAGTGCGCACGTGTTGCGTTGTTCCGGGGAGAGAAGGCAAACGGGCGGTGGGGCGGGGACGCTTGCGGGCGATGAACGCTGGCGAGTCCTCCTCGCCGCTTGAATCGCAAAACGTGGCACCGTAAACCACGTGACTTTAATCGAGCAGTTGGACACCCTCTGAAAGGTCGAGGCGCACTAGAGAAAGGAGGGTGTCGTAGTCGTCGCTCGAGCGTATCCAAACAGATTGTGGCAATTGAAGCGTTGCAACGCCGATACAAAACGTTAAAAAAAGAAAAAGGTATATCGAGCAACTCGGCATGCGAAAGCGTTCGTAGAAACGCGGGAATTGCGAAGAGAAGGGATCGTTGAACCGTCAAGTATATATAGAGACATTGTATCGCGCCTGTGAAACGACAAAAAAAAAAAAAAGTAGATTAGGTTTGAAAATGTGTGTTTCGTGGAATACTTTCCACTCAGCATCCTTCTTGGAAACATCACCGGTGGCAAAACTCTGCCTTATTGGTGATTTCATCATCATTATAATAATATTATGTTTCATTTTTTTTAACATATGCACTTTTAGTAAGCATGTCTCGGTAATATGGACACCATTTTCGGGGTCAAACTAGTGAAATACACGCAATTCGTCTCGTTATTATGGACAACTGAGATTATGGATGATATTTTGGGAGAACTAAGGTGTCCATGTTAAGGAGACTTCACTCCACCTCCTTATTGTGCTCCTAAAATATTTTGTTTTGATTGATATTTTTTTTATATTATAACTTAGTACTATAATGGTGAGCTGTGTTCCTCTTTAGCCCTTTTTGCTCGAGTCAAGGTAGCAGATCAAGATGCACCAATAAAGAGACGTTTGCTCTCTCTCTTTCTTATTATTTTAATCAAGTGTGTGTGTAAGTTTTGGCGTGCCAGCAGCAAGCTTTTAAGCTTTCTAAAATGTACCCTTTACCTTGTTCTAACAGGCAAACTATGTTGTCATCAGGGACTTTGGAGCCTCCGGGTGCCTCGTGCGAGTCGCTGCCATTTTGCCACACGCTGCCGCTACATATTTTTCTTACAGTCACGTGACCGAACGTAAAATAACAAACAAAACAACAGCGCCATAAAACAAGCATTTGAAAATAAGAAATAACCCTCTCTGGGAGCATCGCGGAGACCTACGAAACTGAATGCGAGTTTACAGTTCCCAAAGTTGCGAGAAAAATTCCAGGCAGAAGGAGCGAGGTTTCAGGTGTCTTCCCAAACCCAGACTAAAACAAACTCTAAAGTCCAATGCGTGGCGTGCTTTCTTGAGCATGTGTACAGCACCGAAAGAAGAGAGAAACCAAACAAATAAAGATAAAACGACTACGCAATCTATATTCAGAAAACCAGTAGGAAGCTAACAGACGACTGCGGTCAAGTCTTTTCACGTGCTCGGTTCGACCTCGTTCCAAGAGAAATCCTCACACTGGTGGTGCGTTCCTTGGAAAGAGAAGAAAAAAAGTAAAATGCGGGAAAGACAGCACGTCGACGGGGCAAAAATATAAGCGAGGAGGGGTACCGTCACTAAGGGAACCTGACCCCCGTTTTCCCCCTTTCCCTCCTTCCCCCCTCCCGTTTCCCTCGCCAAGCACTCTTCATCCCCAGAAAACTCGCTGTCACGCGCTCAGAAAGGCGAACCCATCAGGGTCCAAAAGCCAGTCCCCACACCCCGTCGGCGTCGCGTCGCAGCTGTGCTCCATCCACCCTTCGCTGCATCGCTCAAACGCATACAAAACAGACGTGGGCTTCGAATGCACGCACGCGGCCGGAGCGAGCTGCTGTCTCGACACACGAGAGTTTCTAGCGAAGCAAACCCTCCCCTGTCAGAGCAGCACCAGCAGCTTTTCGGAGAGGAGGAGCCTATGTACAGCCAACGCTCGCCTCAGGGAAGAGGAAGCCCATACTGGATCGAATAAAAACCTCTGTGTTCGAAGCATGCATATGTGTGAAGCAAAAATGCTTTCAAGAGGCGCGAGTCGTACCTGCAGATACCTCTACCAACCTGTCTGAACGCCGCGTCTTTCGTATGACGTACACAAATCTGACTGCAGCTTTACCAAAAAAAAAAAAAAAGAAAGAAATCAGGAACTTTACATTGGTTTTAATAAAACGGCTAGGCCGCACCCATGCGAGTGCTTCTGCGTCTTCGCCCTTTTTACATTCTCCCCCCTCTATCCATTTCTGTATTTTGTTTTTTTCGTTGCAAGCGTAAGTTGTCCGGCCAATTCGCGTCAGAAACAGGCTTGCCACGTGACCCGAAGCGGGAAGTTTACTGCATATACTGACAACATCTCGAAATATACTGTCAGGAAACCCGGAAGAGGGCCCAAGTTTGTCGTCAATTTGGGCTAGTAAAATACGAGACCATTTCCGTGGCGAGCAACGCACGGGACACGTTTTATAGCGTTAGAAATAAATAAAAAAAAAAACGTCGACGACGATGGCTATATAGATTTAATGGTCGAGAGAAAAGTATGAACCATCTAAAAAAAAAATATGGTATCCTGCATGCTGCCATCTTTGTCTGCTGGGCTGTTGAACGCGTTATGGGCATGCGCATGCAGTATAGCTCTCTTATACGGAATAAGTTACACGCTGAGCGTGCGTCCCCAACGCAGCCGCCTCGGCAGTTTGCGACCGGGTTAAAAAAGCGTTGGAAAAAATGCACATACTACACCAACTCAACTCTCTAACTTCGGCCACTATGGCGGCGCTGCATCCGAAACCGCGGGGAGCGTTTGCGATTTAATGGCATATGACTCCTCCGGAAATGTGTCTCTCGCAGGCGCACACGCGTTGCGTTGCCTGACAGTGGCTGCGAATTGACGGTAGCTGTCTGTAACATCCCTCTGGTAGTCCGGCGCACGGGAAGGTCAGTACTAATGGAGCCCCTGGTACGGGGAGGCACTCACTTGATCGAACGACATTTTAGCGAACGCCCACGTTTCATCGAACGACACTTTAGCGAATAGTCGGACGCCGCGAAGCGGCGTTTTCGGGTGGGCCAAATGAGTTCATATTTTTGTAATGAGTTGCCGCAGACTGTCGCCGCGAAGCGGCGTAAAGCGCAGCGCGACGGATGGGTTAACGCGCGCCCCCGTTATTCGCTAAAACGACCATTCGCTCAAATGTCGCCGTTCGCTAAAGTGTCATTCGCTCTTGTGATATGGACCCCCTGGTACGAGTGCGTTGCAAAGCGTCGACAAACTTCTCACACAATATTTCGCCGATCTATTTTCTTTTTTTCTAGGGACGCGTTGGAAGACACAACAGCACGCGGCGTAGCACACGTTATCGGCGGTCCCCATCGCGAATCCGCAGAAAAACACACCCACCCCTTTACCGGCCGGGAAATCGACCACGACGAACTGCCGGGACGAGACCGTGCTTGCTTCCCCCGGCCGGGGTGAATAGGCCTATAACTCATCTCGGGGCACGACCACCGACAACAGCACGCTTCTAGTCTCGCGCAGCCTCCAAGTGCGCCGGGCTCTGCAGATAGCGCGCCTCGTGTACACACTCCGGTTTCCTCCAAGAGACGGACGGACATCGGGGGACACCCACGAGCCACCGAAGCCAATCCCGTGCCATGTAGGCATGACGTTACCTTCGGGAGGTACGCAGCGACGCACGAGGAGGGGAAGTACTAGTCACGGACGTTCACAGCGATAGATTAGTTGGCCGGGGTGGCTCGTCGTAGCTTCCTTTGTGGTCCATCGTAAGCTGAAAGGAGACCAGTAGAACTCGTCCCCGTACGTACGTGCGCAGGCCTAAACACACAGACACGTGCAGGCACAGGGAAACACGGGAGCGCAGACTCGTGTGACGAGCTCCGATATCTTATTCGCATTGTATTTTTTTTTTTTGCTTCCTAATAGTTTATTTTTGGAAACAAAATAAATTATGTTCACGCGATCTCATTTTGACTTCACAGTTTTCGTATTCAACGATCTTCATTGGAAATACCTTTCAAAGGGGCGGTTCAACGATTTTCGGACTTTGGACAATTAATCGCGAGAATCGGTCCCGTTCCAACATATAAAACGAAGAACCCAAAACCATTTCTGTTTTCTTGCGCGCGCTAGTTTTTATACGAAAACAAATTGAACAAATCGAAGGCCGCGGTACTCCTCAACTACACGGTGCCTGAACGCGTATCCGACTGGTGTGCTTAGCATCCTATATGGAGAGCAAGTCGTCTGCTCTTTGCACAGGGGTTGCAGTGACGTCAGAGCGACGCTGAGGTCTGATTGGCTTTGATTCTACGATAGTGTGTACACCTCAAAGCAAGCTGCCTCGAGGTCTACCCACTGTATTCCAATCACAGCTCGGCGCTCTGACGTCATTACAACCCCCGCAAAAGAAGCAGAGGAACTCGCGTTCCGCATTCAGCCCATGCATCGAAAGTGGCCTCGAAGTGGCAACAAACGACGTCACAAGAGCTGGAGCGTCACGCTGTCGGATCTCGCGCTCCTGGCGGTTGGCCGTAGAAGTTCCGACAAGGAGCACGAGCGAACGCGAGTGGCGCTGTTACAGAGATGGCAAAATTACTTTCAAAAAGTAATTAAATTACATTACTAATTACTCTTTGAGAACTACAAAAATGTAATTAAGTTACATTACAAATTAGCACAGAATAAATGTGGGAATTACAATTACTTTCCAAAAGTAATGAAATTACTTTGACGTTACTTTTGAATACCTTGAGGCAGTAATTCGTGCTCATTTTATTTACAGTATACACCAACACAGTGTTTTACAAAACAAACCCTCGTTTGCCCACACAGCGCGTGTGCAGGAACCAGATCCGGTAGAAGCGAGGCGCCGCGCATGCGCAGTCCAAACAGCATCGCCACCGCAGTGATCTGACGTCAAAGAGCTGAGTTGGTCTATATGTACCAAAACTCAGATCTCCCTGTTTACACCGCAAAACCTCATGTGCATCAAAGTGAACCATACTGAACAGCGGTTCTGATGGCGAACAAGTCATAACTGTTGACCATGATGAATTGCTCCTTTAGATGTGACTCAGAAAGACAGTCCAGTCAACTCACCGGTTTCGTTCTTCATTCAACCGTGAAGGTTCTTACTAAAAGGGTGAGATGTGTCCGTTTTCCTGATTTCTTACAAGGAGTCGTCACGAGAAACGTTTCCCTTCCGCCTTGGACGCAGTCTAATTCTATTCTCCCGAGAGCACGGCGATAAGTTTTTGTGGCAAAGCAGTGGAGCGGAGGAGAGCCCGCGCACAAATTTATTCAGCGCTCAAAATGGCAGAGGGAACGCGTGCCTGTACCCTCCACTATACATTGCCAAGAAAAGTTGTCGCCGAGTATAGTTCACCTGTTCCCGTTCATTTTTCTCAAGGAATATTGTTCCCAAGCACTCGAAGAGTCCCAGTTTTTGAGCATTGTCACACAAAGGGCCCGGATAATTGCTAAGCAGAAGCGTCGCCAGTGGCCGAATGGCACGAGCTTCCTAAATTGTGTACTTTCCCAACAAGCGGGGGCAATATCTGCTTGTAGGCTTATTTCCGATTAAATTTCCCAAGGGAAGGCAGCGAGGCATACAGTGAGCGGCACTTGCTCCACTCGAGTACGCACAAAAGGTTCTGGGGCTTTGACATTTAACTATTTATTTAGGTCGTATAGTTGTTCACAATCATCGAAGCTTACGGTTTGACCTTGGCTGACGAAAGTACAAGGCTGTGGGCCCGTTTGTCCTGTCCTCACAGGTTTTAAATTATGTTTAACTCGCTGTTAATGTGCTCGTTGCCTTGTAACCTATGAACCGTTCGTCCCTAAGGTGACGCACTGTCAGCTTAGGGATGAATGGTGGAAGCTACGTGATTGTTGGAGCAATAACACGTCTATCTGTCGCCATCTAACCATGCTCTCGTTCATACCCCGCGCAGAGAAAGGGACGGGACACGTGATTAAAATAAGGTGTTTGATTGGTTCTGGTTAGCTTGCAGCTCCCACAGCACTGTCAGCTCAGGGATGAACGAAGTATAGTATCGTCGTGATGACGCGACGCCGTGAATCTGTCGTGCCTGGAGTTCCGTAAGCCGTTGCCTTCCAGCGATGTGTACACGCAAGCTTGTCTCCTTCGCCTTTCCAGCCCTCCTTTGTGCGTCTGTCTTCTCTTCGTACAAGGCTTTGCGCTGAGGTGGCCGTCGATTGTTTCCTCTTCTGCTCTTTCAGAACATTTCACCATGCAAAATCATTTTTCTCTTCTTTCTTAAAGCTTGCAAACGAATTGTCTAATTTAGGACAAAAGTAATTCCAAAAGTAATGAGTAATTATGTCGAAATTACTGCCTGAAAGTAATTACTACGCTACTAAATTCCTACCTTAAAGAAGTAATCCAATACATTGCTCATTACTCCAAAAAGTAATTTAATTACTGTAATTTCATTACTGTAATCTCCTTATTGCCATCTCTGCGCTGTTATCACAGCGCCCCAACAGCGAGCCGTCTCAACTCACGACTGCCGAAGCTTCGGTGGACTATCAAGCTGGAGAACGACCTGCAGCGAACAGACGTCTGCCACATCCACTTTCGCTTCTGAGACGCCGCCAGGATCGCAGTCGTCGGCAGCATGACACATATCCTCAACTGACGCCGTCTTTCGAAAGAGGTGTGCAGTGACGTCACTGGGAGTACCACGTTGTGTTGTATTCTAACTTCCAGGCCCCTAGCCCACCCTCTGCTATTGATGGCGCAACAAAAGTGTGTGTACCACCAATGACGTGACACCGTGGTTCCGATGCCCGCCACAGGCAACTGCGTAAGAAAAATATTTCAAAAAATCTGTTCGTTTGTTTTGCGTTTGTACAGCAACATTGCAGTATTTTGGGCGAAGGTGGCGCGTTTCTCTCACTTGTGCCAAGATAAACAGTATAACAAATTCAACCTGGATATCGTTTCGCTTGCTGTCAGCAGGCGCTCAAGCAGCAAGGGACTCAGCTGTGGCAGCCAGCGAATACCCCCTGCTGTATTGCGAGAAGCGGGCGGGATTAACTCCTGGGAGCCGTATGCGAAAAGGGGTTTTAAATAATCCTAAAGGCTTAGGATAATCGACAGCTGCGACAGTGTCTCCATAGTACTTTTTTGTTTCTTTTCGATTCCCAAGGCATCCGTGACGGTCATTTACAAGACAATGGTATGCTTTTTTTTCTTTATATATATATATATATATACCAACTCATGTTTACAAAGAAACCGGAGCGCCCCTAGCGGACGCCATCGGCGCCGCGCATGCGCGATGGGGGCGGGGGGCAAGAAGCTCGCCGTTGCCCATAAACCGTCCATAAACAAACCATTGAAATGCGAGGTTGTCGGCGTCGGTGTGAGTCTCCCTGCCCTTTTTCGCATTCGAATTGTTGATTCTACGTTTTCCTCACGATGTCTGACTATCTTGAGCGGCGTCAGCGAAATTACCGAGGCTCGTTACACCGCAAAACTTCGCGTGAATAATAGCGAGTTTTAGAATAGGAGGCCCCAAAGCTTTGGGTGCCCCAAACAGCTTGGGGCGTCCCACTGCGCATGCGCAGAACTTCTGCGCATGCCCACTGCGATGCCCCGAGCTGTTTGGGGTACCCAAAGCTTTGGGGACCCCTATTCTAAAACTCGCTATTGTGACGTGGCGATTCATTCCGCGTGGACGCCGCGGTTGCGGTATGTATGCTAATGCTTGATTCGCATGATGAGATTTCGCTCGCAATTTTCAGTCGCGACGCCGCTCGGGCTGCAAAAGCGTGAACCGTAGCTGCGATGGTCGACGTCGATACTGAAAATCGTAAGCAGAATCGGACCAAGTCAATTAGGCATAGCAAGTCAGTGATGGCCACTGGTAACAATGATCAACATCTTCATGTACCTACTGTTTACATCGAGCCTGCTTACCAACCTTCAAATTTAAGTCTTTTGAGGCCTGCACTTACTTCTTATCGCCAACACCGGGACAAAAATTGGTCTACAGGCCGGCGTCGCCTAAGAGAGCAGACGACAACCAGAAACGTTTGAAAGAGCAGACGACAGTTCGAACGACCAGAAGGCCCTTTGAACTTGAAAACGCACTACGTAATCCGCAGGTGGTCCGCACAACTTGACGGTTTTCTCGCGTTCATGTTGAAACAAAACAAATAAATCTGATGACCACAAGTATCCGTGAATTCAACCCAAAGCGCTTCCCACCTAAGCAATCGTTGTCCGACGGCGTCTGCTTTTCCCTTTCACGGCACATATCCAAATCCTCGGACGAACCGAGCACGTGAAAACTGACCTTCAAACCTTTCTCGACACTTTTGGTACGGCCCCAGTCGAGGCGTTCTGACGAGAAGGCAGGTTTTTGTCTGGTTCCTTTCACAACAACGCAGGAATACGGGTCTGGCATGGGGACTTCTGCCCACAGTTCCAGACTGGAAGTGCGACCGACGCGCCACCACTGCGCCGTGACGTAACAGAGATGAAACAACTAAATTTTCGCGAGGACCAAATTTTCGCGAATTTCGCGAATCGCCTACGATTCGCGAAAAATACGTCCCGCGAACAATTCGGGCAATATGTGAACGCTACGGAAGCTACACTCGATTCGCGAAAAGTAGAACCCGCGAATAATTTCAAATTTTCTGCTTTGGACCGATTTGCGAAAATTTGAGCCCGCGAAAATTACGTCGTTTACAGTATATATATTAGGCTTAGCGTGGAGTAGGAGTGCGGAGGCCGGCCGCGTCCCATAGCTTCCTGGCTACCACTTCAGAGAGCAGCATGACCATAGCCATAACAAAACATTACGAGCGAGTTTATAAGGTGACGTGCGCAAGATATCTCCGCCCTTAGCCTCCTGTATACCGACAAAGCCTGGCAGATCGCCACGAGAAGCGGCCGCCGAAATGGAAAAGGTTGAGCAGCAGGCAACGAATAACAGGAGAGCCACGTGACTGGCGCCCCGCTGCGGCGAGACGCCGAAACGCACTTCTTCCGAGCGAACAAGTGTGTTCCCCTCGGGTCCTTGCCGCTGCAAAAGCTGAGCGCTGACGTCCAGGTTCTCCGAGAAGTGACTTTTCGATGTTCTGTGCTACCAGATCCTCGCGCTCCAAATCTGCGACCGGGCACTCTATGGCTTCGTCGTCGAACTGCCAGGCTTTGTGAGTATAGAGGAGGCTATGGCATGACCTTCCTGGTTCACGCATTGTTTAAGAAGCCGATTGAGGAAAAGATGGCACAGGATGACCGGCCCAGTATACTTCTTCCATGTTCATTCGCAGCACTGTTTACATGCGCACAAACTCTCGTTAACATGCGCACCTCCCCCTCTCCCCCTTCCCCTAAAAAAGTTTCTTAGTTATTTTATTTGTACTAGTAGGTAACCCCTAGAGTATTATAAATTTCAGGAAATTCATATATTACAAAACTCAAGCACTGTATTTGGTCGTAACGCGATGTCGTGAAGGAAGTCGGTAAGTCGAAATCGAAACGGTGACCAAGGGGTTCCCCATATGCTTTTCACGGCACTACGCCGCTAGGATCGCTCCGATTTTGCAAGATGCCTATTCAATATCGATAGCATATTGACTTCGTAGCGTAAAATAACAAAAATGACGACATTAAGCTTGGAGGGATGTTATCACGACAAATTTGATTTCTTGTATTTCATACAGCAGTATTGGCCAGAGAAGCTTGCTTTGCTTGTCTCTTGCCCTAATGATCGATGTCACATCAAAGTGACGAAGAACAAACAGCCGGAGAAATCTTGTTTACGCTTTGTTAGCAACTTCGTTTTTATACTTTTCAAAAGAACACAACCGAAAATGTTCGTGAACAGGTCTCACTGGAGATGCTCTTGCTGGGACTATAGGGACACGTCACACTAAAGCGACGAAGAACAAACACAGCCCGCAGACATGTCATTTACAGATTTGATTTACGCTTTGAGCGTCGCCACGTGGCCACAGCCCAAGGTGTTTGTAAACAAGTCGCACTATAGATTCCTGTGCTAGTGGCTAAGAACTGGTCACACATAAAGGCCGGTTCACACATGCAGCGAAGCGCTAATGTAGCGCTTCTCACGTGTCGTCTGCTACTTATTGTCTGCCATGAACAACAGTATTGACGGTGCGACACAAAGCTGGTGAACGCTCCCGTCAGCACGCGCTTAGCGCGAGGTCAGCGCTACTCTTGTAGCGCTCCGCTACATGTGTGAACAGGCCTTAAAGCGACAAAAGAAAATTGAGGGTGTGAGTATCTTTATACAGCCTAGAACTTAGACTGCTTCAACGGGCGACTTGTCTCCCAGCTGTAGATGAGCAATTCAGCCAGTGCAGTCCAACCGCTAGCCTGGGGTCTTTAACAACGAGCACCACGCAGTAGTGATACACGACAGCACGCTGGTACGATGCTCATTGAGATCGAAACGGGCAGGGGTGGGGATTGAACCCAAGATGCTAGGGTTCTGCAGCGCGAGCTTTCGCTTCACGTGCTCCGAGCCCACACGGCCGCCAATCCCCTTCTAAAGCGAAAACGAAGATACACATCCCGCAGACCAATCATTTAAAAATTTGATTTACGCTTTGAGCGTCGCCACGTGGCCACAACCGAAGTTGTTTGTGAACAAGTCGCACTAGAGATGCTGTTGCTGGGGGTATCAGAACAAACACAGCACACAGACGTGTTGTTTACATATATTTCTAAACCTTGAGCGTCGCCACGTGTCCCCAACCGAAAATGTTTATGAACAAGTCTCACTACTGGTGGTGAATACTTGCGAGACTAGACTTGGCCATAAAGGCCGTCTCTCTCTCTCCTTCCCGTCAGCGTAGCGTATCACCACGATTCGTCGGAAAACGAGCCAGACCAAACAAAAAGAGAGCGCGTCGCCCAGACAGACGACGGAGAGTCGGACAGCTCAGCCGAGCTCAGTCGAGTCGCCCAAATAAACATCGGCGGCAATGACGCGCGCTTGTAAATCGGCATGCTTCGGGCACATCGTCAAAGTCAGCCGCGCGTACGGGCATAAACACGTCTCATCGTTTTTGCGGCGGCGCATGCTCGAGTGTGTATACGCGGGGAGGTCTCCTTCGTCGGTCGGTCGGACCTCGATGTTTTTGTTCCTTCCTTTCGGCAACAACCATCCCGCAGAGCACGTGCGTGTCAGCTGAGTCTTCTGTGTGTTGCTGCTGCACAACGCCCGGGGGTGCATCACAGGAGAACAAGACCAAGCCCGAGGGGGGCTTCGGGGCGTCATATCGAGTGTCACCCCGCGACGGTCTTTCTCGCCTTCCCCCTCTCCACTTTCCTTCCCCCATTTAGCTTTATTTTTACGTTTCAGGTCTGCCTATGTGTATACCCTCCGGTTGTTAGAACCACGACGACGACGAGCAGCACGCAGTCTCCTCCCACAAAGCTCGGCTCTATGGCAGGCAGTCCAGTAGAGGTTACTCGTAAAAAAAGTAATCGATTGCAATTGCAATTACTCTTGACTAAAAGAGTCTTCATAAGTCGTTACTTTTCTGATTATTTCAGAATTTCGGAAGAGCTCGTCTTTCTCCTGGTTTGAAAACGGGTCCTTAATTCGTTTTGTCCATTATTTGACTCGAATCACCGAACTAGAAAACAACTTCTCTTCTAAATCCACAAATTTTGGATGAGTATCTTCTCGCTGAAAACTTAGTTAGGGGTTCCTTAATAAGCTACTTGTAAAGAAAAAAGAAAAAAAAGGCGTTCTTAGTAAGGTGAGAAAAAAATAGTAAAGGTTACAATTAATTTTAGTACTTCCCAAGGTAATAAGATGCGATTACGATGACTCCCTAATAAATAAATCAAATGAATACTAACTCACCTCAAACAGTAATCGATTACAAGAAATTGGATTACTTGAAATCAGTACAATACAAGACTGATTGCAGGGCATCTCCCCCTTTTTTCCCTCTCTCTCTCTCGTTTCCCCGTAACATTATTATTTTTTACAGTTGAAATCGTGTACGTTCAAAGTATAGATTTCAAAGAGTAATAATAATAATAATACAGATCGGGCCTACTGAGCGTTTACTCGTTTCTCCCGTCGTACGCAGGATTCTATACTTGAAACAAAATTTCGTTTCGTAGTTTCTTTTTCGGGACTCTTGGCATTATCAGGGGCGGAAGCGGGTTAGAGCCTTTTGTAGCAGGGCTGGGAGCAGCAAAAATCCCACTTTGGAGCAGTTTCGGAGCAGTAAAAGGCTCGCTTTAGAGCAGCTCGGGAGCAGCAAAAGTAAGTTTTGTAGCCGTAGAAGTAGGTTTTGGAGCAGGTAACGGAGGTCGAACGGGTGTCTAAAAGTGATTTGTTGTTTCTAAATGTGAAAATGTAGCAAAAATATAGGCATGCACATCCCAGAATAATTTTCAAGCAAGATACATACATACCTTTCTATTTCTATTCTATTGAAATATGGAATATCGGCAAGTTACGCAAAGGAAAGGCTTTGAAAACCATTCCGGCAGCAGGCAGAGTCATGAGACTTTATATGGGAGGCCCCGACAATAAAAGCACAACTTGAGCCACGCCAGTATAAAACCGTCGATTTAATAGACCAATTGTAAACATGTATCCAGAAAACTAAACCACTACAAGGTGGCAGATAAACTACTTTCGCTTACTACAGTTTTTGTTTAATAAAGAATACACATGTTCAATCACTGCTTAAAAATCCCTACATCAAGTTTAGTAACAGAATACAAGGCTACTGACATCTGACAAAAATTCAGATGCAAAATAAAATCTGTATTTTATATCTTTAGAATACCAGTCACTCGTACATATGCAACTTTAAGCATCGACAGAAGAGCAATGCAACCTTATGTACTCCATAAAATGTTGAGCATTGCGTGTCTCCATAAAAAAATTAAGGTACCGCAACATGTTTCAAAATAAAGCAGTCCTTGCTGACCTGTTTTCATTAAATACGAATGTTCTTAATCCCTGTTCATAAAATACAGTAACCCCTACACCCAAGTTAACATACAAAGCTATATCTATATCACTTTAGATGGAAAAATATATTGTCTTAAAAATATCACATCCACTAATACATACGCAGCATAAACACTGACTAGAAGAGCCCACAGGCTTCCATGTTCAAAAAGAAAAAAAAAGGTTGTGACTAAGCTGAATCTCTGTACATTAGAAAACACTGAAGTTCAGCTTTTTTTTCACAGTTTGAAGAGCAAAGTCCATTTCTTTTGTGCGCTCGAGTACTTTGGCAGTTTAGAGTTCACATCACTTAGCAGGAGGTGTCCACTCCCCACCTTGTCCATGTCCTTAACTGCCACACCCTTGCTTATGAGTTCTTATGCACTCAGTAGAAGTGCTTTAAGAGAAGACCGTTTGAACGAGACTGAAAATGAGATGTAGCTGATCAGGCGCTGAACCCTGCGGGGCAGACTGCCTCCTTACGTGACAAAAAGCCCACCAGCTTCTCTCTACCCAACCCCCCCCCCCCCCCCCCCCCCAACCAGATACACCTATACCCGAAACTTGTACGAGTAGAGTGGCTATAGCAAGTTAAGGTGCGTTCAAGACAGGAATCGGCAGCGCGGGAGTGTTGTACGGCATTTCTGGTGTAGCCCCCGCTCCTCCACGCTAAAGGAAAGAAAAAAAAGTGTGTAGCACTGCCAATTAACCAACTCGCTTAAGATCGCGGGTATTGTTTTCGCCAGTGGTCTGACGGTGGGAAACAACACACGAGAGCGTGCACATTCGCGCACACAATGATGCGTTTGGTTTCGTTTTGACAAGACAAATTGAACTCGAGAACGCATGTGCCTGTGCTCGCGATTCTTCACGGCTAAGCGTCCAAATATGGTACGCTACCAAATAACAGGTAAAACTAGTAAAGACCATTTATTTTTACTCATGTTGGCGCATGTGCATGCGCTCGCAAAGAAAAACAAACGAAACTAACAGCGCGTGTTTCTTAACTGCGTTCGCAAAGAAAAACAAACGTAACTAACATAGTACGTGTTTCTTAACGGCTAAGTGTCAAAATATGGTACGCTACCAAATGACAGGTAAAGCTAGTAAAGACCACTTACTTCTGCTCATGTTGATGGCCGAAGTAGCCCACCGGTGCCGAGGCACTAACTCCCACGATCACGGCAAATCGAGACCACGGGCAACTGCATGCGCACTCCAACCGCGCCAACCAACTATGCCCGAAACCAAACCGATGTGTTCGTATATCAAGCGCTCTTTGTAGTCAAAATCGACATCTCACTCTCGATGAACTAAAATCGACACCTCGCCCTGTGGTTAAACGTGGTTCGGAGCCCCAGTCGAGTTGGTACGAGTCACCCGCACTGACGCCTAAACAAAAGTACACACCATATGGTGGCCAGTGGCCAACCGTTTTCCGCTAAATTTAGAGAAAACACACAAAAAAAAAAAGCTGAAATTAACGTTTTGGAGCACGCTGGCGCAGGGAAGTGAATTGGCGCAGAGTGGCGCAATTGGCGCAGCGCTTCCACCCCTGCATTATTGAAGGAGCACGAATCCCAGCCGAGCACTGACGCAGCAGCCCTCGTGTCCCCCCCCCCCCCCCCCCCCCCCCCCAACTCGTGTCCTGCTATACTGACTCTATCTACAGATAACCTCGCGTATACATGCTTGCAAGATGGCGACCCCTGGAAGCCCCCGTCTTGCTGCCAGTGCCTGTATATAGCTCGTCTGGTTTTTACAAGCCCCGCTAAGGTGCGCTCCCTGTTGTCAGACGGATGCCCCAACAAAGCATTTTCTATCCACGGTGGCCAGACATAGCGCTTTGAAGCGTCACTGAGTGTAAACGTCTGTATAGATCGCCTTGATGTTCAAAGTTCCGCTAAGGCGTGCCCACAGTTGCCAAACTGCTGCCTCAACGAAAGGTTTTCTACGCATAATGCCCACAATAGCTCTTGAAGCGTGGCTGCTTGAAAACGTGTATACGCCGCACGTTTTATAGAATCCGTGGGAAAGATATATCCTAACCTAAACTAATCATTCGTTATAAAAAAATTTTAAAAATCAGGAGGGTATTAAGTACCGACATCAAAAAGAATTAACAAAACGGGACGTCAGACTACATTCAAACCGGGACGAACATACAAACCAAAAACAAAATACCAACGCGGGACAAGTATAAACAACAACGAGAAGGTAGCAACAAAAGCAAAATAAAGGTCAGGCAACTCTGATCAGACACCCAACGACACGCCTTGCATCCCAATCCTTGCCCATTCACGCCAAAAACAAAAACAGCGAACGAAAATACACGCGCACGTACTCCGGGATACACAGATGATAGAAACACAAATACGCATAAAAAAAATAAAAAAAGAAGAAAAAAGGAATTGACGCGGACGTGAGTACAGCCGTACTTCTCGTATATAGACACAACCTTATTCTCGAGTCTAGCCCGAACTTGCAGTGTTACTATATCCGTAAAAGCGTGGCTATAACAACGCCGCACCTGAAAAGGGTGAATTTGAAACCAGAAATGGTCATGTTACCTACGAAGTTATTTATTATTATTTATTTTTTAATAGCTCCAGCGTCTTTAAGACGTTGACCTGGAGGAACATTTTTTGGAGGAGAAAGTGCACTCAATCACGTTTACAGCGCATTTGTTTAAGTACTCAAATGTGTTTCGTTCAAAGTTTACCATCATTTTTGTCTCAACCAATGTTCTGCTATATTTATTTTTGTGGGAAGCGTAGAATTTTGGAAATGTGACCCAATCATTTTACAAATCCTGCACTACTGTCACTAGTGATCGCGAATATTTGGACGCTACCTCAAACTGTGTCCTAGGCAGCAAATGTCGACTGCGGCAATATTTCCTCAAATCAAATCTATATATGTTTTTGACTTTTTTCAAATAATTTGATAAGCAGTTAAAGGCATTTCCGATTCAGACCTTACATGACCGCATTCCTTCTACCTAACCGACTCGACTATATCACTCATTATTAAAGAAAAACATCAACCACCAATCTTATGGCGAGGAATTATAGAGTCGAGGTCCCCATTTTCGGGTGTGACACTAAACGACGTTATATTAAGCGGAGCGGTCCGTAATAACCGGAAATAGCAAAAAGACGTCGTCGCCTGTGCGAGTCACGTCTCATGCGGTCAAGGATCATCATCCTCTTTCCGATTCAAGAACCCGATACGTTTGAGTCGCGATCTACGTCGTTGCTTATAAAACTTTCCGCAACGTTCCTAATTCTCGTTCACTATTTCGTTCAAGTTATTTTTTTGCTTTGTTTCGCTTTTGTTATTGCGTTTTCAAAGCAATCCGTTCCTCTCTTACCGAGTCCTAGACAAACATCGATAGGTCGATAGCTGATATGCTCTTTCTTTCTCGCTTTCTATTTCTGTGTATATGTTTTTTATTAATTTTTTTTTAGCATAGGTTTATTTTAGACTGGTCTTTTAAAATCTTCCACGAAGCAGCTAATTCCCTCTAGGGTTGATGGAACATCCGGCGGCGCAGCTGTAAGCTACGTGGGGGGTTGGAAAATAAAACGAAAAAGGTTGTCGATATTTAGGTATATTCTCGGGCGCACGCGCGCGCGTTTATGTAAATGACCGCGTGTCCTCGGTTTAACGCAGGAGGTGACATCACAACTCGAAAGGCGTGTAATCCATTAGCGGCAAAGTCAATCGAGTCATGGCGACTGCAGCGAAATCAACGCCGCGTAGCGGCAACGCCGAGAAGCTCAAGAGAGGAGGTCGTTTCGACTTCCGCTGCTTGGTTCTCGTAGGCAGCCTAGAAACAAACATCGTTTCTAGTGATTATTTTTATGCTTCCGCCGTGTCATTCCTACGCACTGACTAGGAGAAGGCTTCCATCGTTAAAAAGTCGCTTTGTTTTTTATATGTAACACCGATTTTACGCCGCAGTGCAAGAAATTCCTTGTGCTGAACGATGAAAACGACCACCTCTCGTCTGCCATTTCGCCTGACCAGAGTGCCCCTTATAATTCGCCGGCGTCGCCAATACTGGGTGTCCGGAGTACAGCGCTATTTAAAAAAGTAAAAATTTGGCCCTACTTTTCGTTCCCCCTTTACCCCTTTTTGTTTCTTCCGGATAGGATTAGTTTTAGTTAAGGGTGCTTTAAATGATTTCAATAATGTAATACAAAATATAAGAACAACGAAATACAAATGAAAGCCCAGATTTTGCTTTCCATCTTACTTTCAATGGCGCGTCACGCAACTTCATCTATTGGTAAAGGACGCGAGCAGGGTACTGTTCGAGCACTATTCCGTCAAAGCGCCGAGCTCAGGGGTGCCAAACTCGTCGAACACAAAGTTTGGGCCGAAGTTCACGGAACGCACCGATTGGACGATCACGACGATGACTTGGCGCTTT
The DNA here is from genome assembly GCF_016920785.2 of Ixodes scapularis. Lineage (NCBI taxonomy): Eukaryota > Metazoa > Arthropoda > Arachnida > Ixodida > Ixodidae > Ixodes > Ixodes scapularis. The sequence continues at coordinate 79,190,073 of NW_024609883.1, forward strand.
TTTCGGCGGCGTCCAATCGACGCGCTCCGCTAACTTCGGGCTCCAACTTTGTGTTCGACGAGTTTAGGGCCCCTGGTTGAAGTGATCACTGGATAGACGGCCGCCAAACTAGCTGCTGCCTTTGCCTTCACTCCAAATTCGAAACGCGTTCGAACGTCGAACACCAGCGTACGGCGTTCCCGTTCAAGCAGTGAGCAAAGGCAAATGTCTACCCACTAATCACTCCAACCAGAGCTAGGAGTTTTGATGTCCCTCGCTCGCTCTCCTCTCCCCCTCTCCCTCGGTTTTTACCAGTATTTGAGCCCAGTGCATTTCCGAACTGGAGCTCCTTGATGCACATCGGTTTGAAACGCAAAGCGTCATTTTTATCCAGGCGATTCCGTAATACACGTGGTTCAAATGCCGCGTGCCAAGTTTCCTCCTTGCCATCATTGCCATGCGGCATTCGAAGCACGGATCTCGCGGTGACTCGTGTTCGAATTTGTACGCATGCTGGCTTTTGTATGATGTAATATAAGCAGTCTGACCCCGGCTTTCGTTACCTGTTAGAGCCCTGTGGTAAATGAAGTAACGGCTGTTCCTTCAAGGTCTAAAGGTAACGTGTGATACTCTTCGTTACTTTATGAACGAGTATCGGGAAGGATATTTCGTTGCACTTTCGTTTCACGAACGTGTAAGTGGTCTTCCAACTCGAAACTCTCCACTCGTGCGCGAAACCGTGCCGCCCAAATAAAATAAAAAGTTTTGAAAAAAAAGCGTTGGTCGTCGCTTCGGGACGGCGACCGCCGGTAATAGGAGCCGCTCTGGAAACAGGATGCAGCTGCAGCGGCGGCGGCGGCTTCGACGACGTCGCTGTCGTTGTGGTGCCGGGGTGTGGTTGCCCGCTTGTTACGTCGCCGACGGTTCCTTGAACGCTGGCGTGTGGCCGCGTCGGAGTCTGTAGCCAAGTGCACGTGCTTGGACCGCCGCTAACCGCGCTGGGCCAAAGGGTACCACCTGCACTGTCAGCTAGCGGGGCGCCGTACTGCGCAAGCCCGCGGGCGCGGACGCGAGCTGCGTTCAATCATGCAGTGCTCGCGCAAATTGAGTCGAACGCTTGGATCAAAAGGGTTTAGCAATGAACAACAGTAATAGTCACGGAAACGATTATAACAGCATGGAGGGAGGTCTTTGAGTTGTCCCGCCTGCAGTGCGAGCTTCCTACTTTGAGTCTTGACCATATCGTCTTTATTGCTTTGTCCCATTAGGTTGAAACAGACGGTATGGCAAGCAGAATTTGAGGGCTGCTGCAAAAGCTTAAACTACGAAAGAAAAAAATTGAATGACCAGTCGAAGGGAAGGTCAGAATCAAAAACAGTACCACTAACCGGTCATTCATTGAAAAAAAAAAAAAAATCATACAGACGCTTGGGGCAGCAAAAGACACCGGTGAGATTCGAACTCACGATCTCCTGTTTACTAGACAGGCGCTTTAACCAACTAAGCCACGGCGCCGCTTTTTTTTTTTTTTTTTTTTTTTTTTTTTCTTTATTGCCGGCTTGGAACATAAACGTAGTTAAACAATCGCACAAAAATTGGAAGGTTAAAAGCATCCGGCTCGGCCTAGCCGGCGCACATGGTTTAAAAGACTCTCAGGGCGACAAGACTGTCTAACACTGGAATCCAGTCAGGCTGTTCACTCTGTGCTCTGTACAATTCTCTTAAGTGAACAATATGCTCGATAAAGTAATCCCGCACGGGGCGAGCATCGACGTCAGCGTGTCGCACAGCCATCCTCGATTTCCACATGCTGTGCAGGGCCAAGGCCATAAACATGTCGTAGGGAACGCCCCCTTCATTTTCTACGGGAAGAAAACGGATGCCATAGGATGACACTGGGAGACTCTTTTTTAAAGTACGCTGCATAATGTCCCAGTGGAATATCGCATCCCAGCAATCCAAGAAAATATGATCGATAGTCTCGGGTTTCCGGCACAAGAGGCAGTTAATCGACCAAGGAACAAAAATGCCTTTTTCTTCAAGCCATGGCTTAACGGGAAGCGTGCCGGTGTGCAGCTGAAAAAAGAAAGACTTCACGGCTGGCCTTACTGGCATCCGTTTAACTCTTTTAAGGACATCCTGGCCCGGGCCCTCACAGAAAAGAGACCGATACAAAGGCACAGGGAAGACCACCTCGACTAAGTCTTTGTACAGGCGCTTTCGTGTAACTTCGCTTAAGTACTCCAACGAAAATCGAACCTTGAGAAAATGGAAAGCCAAAATCACTTCGCGCAGGAAACCTCGAACCCGCGTACATCTGACATCACTCGAGGACACAACAAACTCAGACAATGCATTACGGAGCCTAACTTGTAATACAGTCCGCAGAAAAGGATCCCCCTGATCCCGCAAAAACATAAATCTAGACACCACTTGCCGCAGAAATAGATGAGCCAGGCCTAGCCCGCCACTTTTCACAGAGCGGAACAAATTTGTACGACCGGTGCGCTCCCACACCGACCCCCACACAAAAATCGCGAACACTCGGTGAAACTTTTGAACGCTTACTCTAGACATACACAAAGCCTGGAGCACGTACCAGACTTTAGCAACGATAAACAAATTACAAACTGTGGAGCGGGCAAACATTGAAAGATTTAGACCCCCCCACTTTGCCGTTTTATCCCGAGCCCTCTCGACTTCTTCCCTCCAGTACTCAGTAGAATCGCGGTAGTGCTCAAGCGGCACTCCGAGGTACCTGCCCGGCAAACAAGACCAAGTAACTCTTTCAAAAACAGCTGGTGTACTTTCCCAGCTACCAAGCCAGTAGCCCACGCATTTATCCCAATTGATAACACTGCCCGAAAATTTACAAAAATTAAGTGCTTCTTTGACTACCTCGCAAACACTTTCTTTGTCTTCGCAGAAGACGGCAATGTCGTCTGCGTACGAAAGTATCTTGACTTCGCTCGACAACAACCTAAAACCGCGTATTCTTTCATTAAAAAGGAGTTTTAAACAAAAAGGCTCTAAATAGAGAGCAAACAACAATGGCGATAATGGGCACCCTTGCCGTACCGAGGAGAGGACTTGAAAACTTTCTGTAACTTTCTTATTAACAATCACACTCGCATAACACTCCGCGTAGGACATTTTAACCCATTCCAACAATAAAGACCCAACGTTCACGTGCTCTAAAATACAAAAAAGGACGTCATGTGCTACTCTATCGAACGCCTTTTCCAAATCAAGCTGCAACATAGCTACGCGACCTTCGAAAGCATCACAACATTCCAAGATACTTCTTGCTACGTGTATGTTAGTTGCAATCGTTCGCCCCTTGATGCCACATGTTTGATGGGGTCCGACGATAGATTTTATTACACCTTGCAGCCTTCGCGCTAAGACCTTCATGACGATTTTATAGTCTACGTTTGTTAGGCTAATGGGACGGTAGGACTTAACAGACAACAGTTTCGCGGGATCATCACTTTTGGGGATTAATACTATATGCGTTTTCCGGAAGGATGGAGGCACTGCTTTACTATCGTACGCCTCCGTTATCGTGCGGTGCAGGACCTCAGCCACATCAGCTTTGAAAGCCTTGTAGAAGGCGGCACCTAAGCCGTCGGGACCGGGCGATTTCCCTGGAGTCAGTTCATCAATAGCCTTCTCTATTTCTCTCACGCTAATCGGTGCCTCAAGGCCGGCTTTAATTTCATCATCTAATTTTGGCATGAGGGGCAAAAGGACGCTGGCAAATCCTTCTTCCACGTGTCTGCGGCGACCCAAAAGATCTTTGTAATATTCCACGAAAGCGCGTTCGATGGTCTTTTTATCGCGAGTCACCACGGTCCCATGCTCTATTTCTTTTATTTCATTTTGCGTCGCATATCTTTTCTCGTCCCCAAGTGAACGCTTCGTCGGCGTTTCACCCAACCACAGACGTTCGGCGCGGGCTCTTATCACGGCTCCTCTATATTTTTCGACATCGATAAGCTCCAGTTTACTTTTAACTTCTTTTATTTCCCTCGTAAACTTTCCGGGTTGCGCACATTCGACGCTTAAAAGGAAATCTAACTGACACTGTAGCTCTTTTTCTTTTTGCTTTTCCTGGCGGCGTAAGATACACGATCTTTCAATCGCGCTGATTTTGACTTCATCTTTGAAGCGCTCCCACAGTACAACAGAGTTTCCCGACTCAGCCTCCAGCAATTTCCCAATGCTTTGTTTTACCCCGTCCATAAAAATCTCATCTCTTAGTAGCTTATCATTAAATTTCCACAATTCCCAGTTGAACTGCGATTTTGTTTCTTTCGATCCGATTGAAAATATTACCAGACTATGATCACTGAAAGAAACGTGTTTCACTTCGTAATTCTCGCACAGGGGAACCAGGGCTGCGGAGATATACGCTCTGTCTAGCCTCGCGTGGCTCTCGCGTTGGAAGTGTGTAAACTGGGGAAAATCTGCCTTCGACAAAACAAACCCGACGTCCTCTAAATTGCACTCCTGCACCAACGAGTTCAAAAATAAAGCACTCTGGTCCCGAAGCGGCAGCTGTCGCGCCCTGTCTTCTATTGCGCAGACGCAGTTAAAATCACCCAAAAAAATAACAAATCTTTCACAGTTCAGATAAGATTCAACGCGTTCAAAAAACATTCTCCTATCACTCTCCCGGTTTGGCGCATAAACGCAGATAGCTCGCCACTGCAACCCCGAAAAAGAAAAATCACAAACAATCAAGCGGCCTGATTCACAAACAATCACTGTTTCTTCCACAATTCCCAAAGAATTACGCAAAAAAAGAGCACAACCCCCTGATGTACCAACGGAGTGGCACACACATACATTGTATCGCGATCTGAAAGGTTGCACCATGCGGTCCGTTTGCTCTGCGCCTTCCACCTTTGTCTCTTGGACAGCGACTACGTCAAGGTCGTTTTCCAGGAAAAGGCGGCTCAGCTGGTACTGCCGCCGCCTTGCTCCCAGGCCTCGCACATTCAGCGTAGCGACGCGAAGCGCTGTCTCAAGGCTTACTGCCATCAAAAACTAGATCAAACGGGCCGCATGGTGCACAGCTCAAGTCGCTGAAAAACGACGACAGACTCACAGTCCCGGTGTGCCGCCCGGTGGGTCCGACGAGAGAGTTCGCCGAAAATTCGGGCCACAAAGCGGCGGCACGAGGACATCGTCCCCTCAAAGTATTGTCGGTTTCCAGTCCGAGAAGAGGTGCCCAACAAAAAACGGGTTATCGCACCTACGGGGGTGGTGTCGCCGGTGGTCGCCTCTCCGGAGGGATGTTGGGCTTAGGCTTGAGGCTTGCCCGACGCACAGGAGTCGCTTTTCGGGGCGGTTCCTCGGGAAGGACCGCACTTACGATTAGACCTTCGTCGACGTCTTCGCGAGCCCGCTTGGGGACTGCGCCGCTGGAGCCTGCCTCCCCGACACTCATGGCTTCCGACTCCTCGCTGGGCGTCGCCGCCACAGCCGAAACTGCGGTCTCTGTGACACCTTTCGAAGCAGGGGTACCGTCCACAGGCAGCGCCTCAGGATGACGGCGTCGCTCACCGTCGTTCCCGCTGTCGGCTCTGTCCCCGGCGGAAAGCCCGGTGGGCGTCGCCTCTGTAGGAGGCTCGCCACCTTCGCCTCCGGCTGCTTCTTGGGACTCGACCACATCCATGAGTAGCTCGGACGTGTCCTCATTCCCCACGGGCCCCGTGACGCTAGCGTACGTCCTTATGCACTGGCTGTCTTCGTGGCCGAAGCGCCGACAGAGAGCACAACGCGGCACACGACACTCTCGACGAATGTGGCCTTTCCCTCGGCACCGAAGGCACAGCGGCGCCCTGCCCGGCACAACCACGAGCGCCAGGTCCCCAGCGACGCGCAGCTGATGAGGGAGGGAGTCCACGGTGAGTCCGGCCTTGAGCCTGATGGACACCGAGCGCGTCGTGGACAACATGCCGGCGCACCCCTGGGCCCGCCACACGTCTCTGGCGACTTCCGTCACCTTTCCGTAGGGCGCCAAGGCCACTCGCACTTCGTCGTCCGGGACGTGGTGCAGCAGCCAGTGGAGCTTCAGCCGCGTGTCCTGGTTGCTTGGGTCGACAACGACGCACCGTCCTTCCTTGACTGTGAAATCCCCGGCGGCGAGCAGTTTTTTCTTGCCCTCGACACTCTTGAAGGTGACGGCCCAAACGTGGTTGTACTGGTACGCCCCCAAGGCGAGCACCTCGGGGAGCAGTGCCAGGCCAACCAGGGCGTCACGAAAATGTTCCAGACGGTATGGCCTCATGGTCACATCGGCGTGCAAAAAAGCAGTATTCAAAATAGTTGTACCTGTTGGAAGCGTTGGCAGGATAACTTGGTAGTCCTGTTCGGCAGAAGCCATGTTCCTGTTACCGCGGCCAGCGGCCGCTGAACCCGCTCCGACGGAGCTCATGCTCACACGTCCTTTCGCTTCGGCGGCCGGAAGTGGAATAAGCCACGGCGCCGCAACGGCCCGCGAAAAAAGGAAGTGAAGTGATGAACCGAAAACTGCAGCAAAGAACCTGTTTTTAAAGAAGAGTTCGATACGAACAGCAAAAGGCACCGGCGAGATTCGAACTCACGATCTCCTGTTTACTAGACAGGCGCTTTAACCAACTAAGCCACGGCGCCGCAACGGCCTGCGAAAGAGGAAGGGATGAACCGAAAACTGCAGCAAAGAACCTGTTTTAAAAAAAAAGAGTTCAATACGAACAGCGAAAGGCTGTTCGTATTGTGTTTGTCCTTTGTCCCTCTTGTTCCCCTTCTCCAGGGTTTATTTTCATCAGCGAAAGGCACCGGTGAGATTCGAACTCACGATCTCCTGTTTACTAGACAGGCGCTTTAACCAACTAAGCCACGGCGCCAGACGGCCTGCGGAAAGGAAACGATGAACCGAAAACTGCAGCAAAGAACCTGTTTTTAAGAAAAGAGTTCGATACGAACAGCAAAAGGCACCGGTGAGATTCGAACTCACGATCTCCTGTTTACTAGACAGGCGCTTTAACCAACTAAGCCACGGCGCCAGACGGCCTGCGAAAAGGAAACGATGAACCGAAAACTGCAGCAAAGAACCTGTTTTTAAGAAAAGAGTTCGATACGAACAGCAAAAGGCACCGGTGAGATTCGAACTCACGATCTCCTGTTTACTAGACAGGCGCTTTAACCAACTAAGCCACGGCGCCAGACGGCCTGCGGAAAGGAAACGATGAACCGAAAACTGCAGCAAAGAACCTGTTTTTAAGAAAAGAGTTCGATACGAACAGCAAAAGGCACCGGTGAGATTCGAACTCACGATCTCCTGTTTACTAGACAGGCGCTTTAACCAACTAAGCCACGGCGCCAGACGGCCTGCGAAAAGGAAACGATGAACCGAAAACTGCAGCAAAGAACCTGTTTTTAAGAAAAGAGTTCGATACGAACAGCAAAAGGCACCGGTGAGATTCGAACTCACGATCTCCTGTTTACTAGACAGGCGCTTTAACCAACTAAGCCACGGCGCCAGACGGCCTGCGAAAAGGAAACGATGAACCGAAAACTGCAGCAAAGAACCTGTTTTTAAGAAAAGAGTTCGATACGAACAGCAAAAGGCACCGGTGAGATTCGAACTCACGATCTCCTGTTTACTAGACAGGCGCTTTAACCAACTAAGCCACGGCGCCAGACGGCCTGCGAAAAGGAAACGATGAACCGAAAACTGCAGCAAAGAACCTGTTTTTAAGAAAAGAGTTCGATACGAACAGCAAAAGGCACCGGTGAGATTCGAACTCACGATCTCCTGTTTACTAGACAGGCGCTTTAACCAACTAAGCCACGGCGCCAGACGGCCTGCGAAAAGGAAACGATGAACCGAAAACTGCAGCAAAGAACCTGTTTTTAAGAAAAGAGTTCGATACGAACAGCAAAAGGCACCGGTGAGATTCGAACTCACGATCTCCTGTTTACTAGACAGGCGCTTTAACCAACTAAGCCACGGCGCCAGACGGCCTGCGAAAAGGAAACGATGAACCGAAAACTGCAGCAAAGAACCTGTTTTTAAGAAAAGAGTTCGATACGAACAGCAAAAGGCACCGGTGAGATTCGAACTCACGATCTCCTGTTTACTAGACAGGCGCTTTAACCAACTAAGCCACGGCGCCGTAACGGCCTGTCCTAACGAAATGAAGAACCTAAACTCAGCCTAAAAACCGGTTTTTAGCCGGTGTATGTACCGGCTACAAACCGGTACATACACTTTTCTCGTACAGAAGAAGGGTGTATGTATTGCGACGAGCGTGGCACCCGTGCTGAGCGACCGGTTTTTAGCGGACAGGGAAATTTAAAGCCGGTTGGATGAAGAAGTCATTCGTGTTTTCAGGTACGTAGACGATTACCTGATTGTGTGCGTGTGTGTTTTTCTTTTTTTCATTCGAATGAGGGTTCTGAAAGAGAAGGCTTCATTTCAAGAATGTTAATTAGAAGTGTTTAAGGACAGTGCTTCAGGGCTCAGTTTCCCTGTGAAAGTCCCGGGGATGGTAGCTTACAGTTTTTAGATCTTAACATTTTACTTAGGCATTCACATGTCTGTTGGTTTTATTGTCCTAGGGCTAAGAAAGGGGTGTTACCATTTGATTCTAATCACTCAAAAGTGGCATTGCTTCTACATGCCTGGGGGCTTCCTTAACGAAATCCTGCAAACATAGCTTTAAGTTGCAGGTAGTAAAGGTGGAGGAGGGAAGCTTCCCACCTACGCTTCTTGGGGGGTGGCAGAAGGCCTTATAAAGAAACTTCGGGGAGAGTGTGGTGCTGCAAGAGAGAAGCCATGGCGTAGATCAGTTGTTATACCTTATGTGCATCATAAGGTGAGCCACAAAATAAAGTGGGGTAAAAAAATGAAAGCCGTTTACAACTCCCTGTAACGCCGAATTAGAGCGCAGCTCTTGAGGAGGAGGGGAAAGGTTATTGAGGGGAGGGTATACCCATCCATCCTCCTCCTCACCTCCTCATCCTGCCTGCTACTTCTCCCTCCGAGCGGCGTCACCGTCACCGTCGGCGTAACCGTGAGGTCACGTGACCCGCGTGACCTCACGGGGATCACGTGAGCTTACGGTTACGCCGACGGCGACGCCGCTCAAGCCGGAAACGGGCGCCGAAGAGCTGGGCTCCAAAACATGGGGTTTCTGTATTATCCTCAGCTACTCAAAAATTGGGCAGATTATGATAGGCTCAAGCACTGTCAGTCAGATCGTCACGCTCGGGAAATCTGGCTGTGCACTGTAGCAGATGTGGGTGTGTCCCGAAGTTTGACAACACCATTATCTTAGCTCGAAACCGAAACAAAATGACAAGGGAGATATCCGAAGCGTTCCTCATAACGGAGTGCGTTGAAGGCACGTGTGTCAGCGCTCCATCGATAGCCCTGTTGGGCTCTGAGCTGACGTTTTTAAAATCCTTCGTAGAGTAGACAGCAGATAGACAAGCATTGATTGGATGATGTCGCATTTCTGTCGTACATGTCGTGATTTCACGGTGATATATATGCATGTTTTTCTGTGAATAAACATTAGTTGCAAGTAGCGCTCTGTGCTGTTCGTTTCTTTCACTTGCCCTTTCTTTTTTGCGTTTTTTTTTTCTTTTTTAGCGCTTTTACTTACGAAACAATGAATTACCAACTGGCCCAAGTAGATACCCTTCTTAAAATCGACGTTAGTCAAACAATAGGTCGATAGGCTGTTACCCGCCTTAGTTTAACCTTATCGTCGGTTTTGGGACTGACGACTGTGTGTGAACGGAAAAAAAGACAGTGCTAGCTTTTTTTTTTTTTTCTCATACGCTTTACAGAGTACACGACAGAGTACAGGGCTAATCTTACGCATGAAGGTCTTATAGGAACCCACACTTAGACCGTCAGGTCCAGGCGATTTGCCGGGATCTAAATCGTCGATAGCTTTCTCAACTTCTACGGTGATCCCTGCCTCTAAAATTGTAGTTGTGTCACTGTCCAACTGTGGGAATAAACAAAAAAAACTCGATTTCAATGTTATCTGTGTCTACAGGGGAACACGAGAACAATCGTTCATAGAAATTTGAAAACGCAGGCTCTATATCTTTAACGTTACTAATAACAGCCCTGCGACATTCGATTTCCGCTATCTCATTCCGACTGGCATAGCCAGCCGGCAATGGCCAGGCGGCGCTACGAGGGTACTGCATTCAGCGCCACAAGCGGAGGCGTCTCTGTTAATGGGGCGGCCAGTCTTCCAGTCGGGCCGTTGCGAGCGGCGGCGACCCCGATTTCAGCAGTCCCCGTGTGCACGTGCGTGCCATGTCCTTGGTTCTTTTATGCGGTGTTTGAGACCATCGGGAGTCTTGATAAGTCCAAGTGTTTAGAGAATATTCTAGAGTTGTCATTGTGACACCCAGTTTGAGTTGTCCTCACTGCTTGTGGCCGCCCAGTCGGTCTGTGCTTCGCTCGTCTCCCAGGAAGTGACACAACACAACGAGAAGGCAACGAATAGGACTGTACCATCCCGGTTTCCCGCCTTCGAGAGTCGGCAGTCCGGACCTGCCGACCCTAGTTGTCGCTCGTCGTTCAGAGCTCACAGTCTGAGCCCGTGTCCAGGCCTGCGGATCGTCCTTCCCACGCCAATGCTGCGTAGCTAGCTGTTCCGGGCTATCACAGCCAGAGTCTCGCCGCGGTACCACTCCGAGATCGTTATGGACTAAGGCGGTATGGTCAGGGCTCGACGCTTCCGCCGGTCCTGATCCGAACCTCGCTGGTGGAATTCTCTGGGGTTCGCCATGGGCCAGACCAGCCAAAATGGATCTATCGTTCCTGCCCGGCCCCAGCCTCTTGCAGCACGCTCTTCCTCTTTTTTCGCCGGCTGGACCCCGCTTGCGCTTCGCTCGGCCGTCCTCTTCTTCTCCCGACGCCCCACACACTAGAATAAAATGTGGGCGATTAGAACCAAACTCTGCATGGCAGAGAACAGTACACAAGCCTGGTGTAGAAAGGCGACAGGCAACAAAGTGTACGTGTGAGGATCTTTACGCTTCGCATGAGCATTTTCCAAAGAAAAACTTTTGCATCCTGTTTTCTGCAGGCCGTCACATTTGTTACCAAACTCAGCATTAAATTTGGTAGCCGAAACAAACAAAACTTTGTGCTACGAAAATCCACTGTTTGAAATTTTGCAGGTTTGGAAGGTTTGGGTTGCGACCGCGCGTGCCGAACGGCTATGCACGCGTACAGCTACGAGTGCCGGAACGGGCCGACGGACCTCTCGTTTGAAGACCTGATCGCCTGATTCTCGATGCCACAGCGAAGCAACAATCGGCCGGATCGTTCCTACCGTAATTCTCTATGTGGCTGTCTCAGAGACTCATAAAACAACTTATATAAATATGTTATTTTGCCGACTAGTCTGCAAAACGAGTTCGTCAGACAACTTTCCAAACCTCCACGTCTATTTTCGTTCACTTCAACAATTAATGTAAAATTCACTTACTTGATGCGTCGCACTGCAGTAATTCACTTCTGTCGCCATGTCGCTTCCTAAGACATCGAAGGGAAGAGGTAAAGTTTGACGTTTGAGTCACCTTCGCGACGGTGGCAGTTCTTTCACGCATCAGTAGCGACGTTTACTTTTTGGGGGGAACTCTATAGGGGTAGACGGATGTCACAGGAACCCGGTGAGGTCATAGAGACATAAAGTTGGGACTTACTTTTACGAAAAACGGTTGGAAAAAGGAACACGCCGATCCGAAACACCACGTTCACACGTGGTTTCTAAGTGCGCCCACCCGCAGTCCTTGTGACCCATCCCGGCCTGGCCTACCCAGTTTTTTTATTTCGCAGCCGCTAGATGGCGCAACGTGTAGTACCAAACTGCATTGCCGGTTGCCTATACCGTTTTTCGATCGGCGCCGAGTGCTCTCTTAAGGCCCGTTCACACAATTGCGTTCGGAGCGACCACTGCGCTTACGAACGAATGCAACCGGTTGGAACGACGAGTTACCATAGCACCGAAGCGCCAAACGGTCGTTTCGTTCGTGTTCGTTCGCAGCGCAAGGAGTTGAGCCGGGCTGAACTTTTTCGTTACGTTCGGGAACGACGGGAGCGACAGACCAATCACAGGTCGAAGAGAGCTCCGTCGCGCGCGTTGCATGCCGGTCGTGCCAGGCTGCTTGTCTGCCTGCAAACATGGCGTCGGTGGTGATCGTCGGTGGTGATCGTCGATGTGGACGGCGTGGTGGAAGCTCATCGTTCCGCGTAAAAGCGCTATCCTTGACTGTGAATTTTCGTCGTGTTTCGTTATGATAACCCAGCACGTACTAAAAGGGAAGATCCACCTACTCGTGCGGCAATCTCGTGGCGGCACTCTCGAGACAGCAGAAACGCCCGTGCCGTCATGTTTGTTTACTTCGACTACAGTGCTGCTTTCTTAGCATTTGTGTCCTCAAACATCGTCTGGATTTCTTTTCTGGCGCATTCCATGCGTGTGCTCAAGTTCAAGGTGTTACTGGTGCGTAGCGTATAAAGGTAGCGAATTTTCACGCGTTTTCATCACCCGAGAAAGGTGATTAAAGTTAGCAATTCTGAACGTTCGCAACGTCTCGCTCGCAACGTCTATCTGATCACAAAATTATATTTCTACGTTGCTATATCCCTGCTAAGATTACATCATCTTTTATAATCGTAGAAAAGGCGTGTAGCGAGATTTGTACTGTTGGCAAAGTCGTGTATTAAAGGCGTACTGCATCTTTTTTTTCTTTTTTTTAATGCACTACCCTGCAAGCGTATCCTGAAAAAAAAAATAAAGTTTGTGGTCATAGAAGACGGTCTGTCTATTTTCTTTTACGCAAGTGAGTATCTGCGAGTCCCCTTCTTTTTAGAGGCACCACTGAAACAGCTGACGGCGGCGGAGAGGTGGTCGCAGTGCTGCCGACGCACTGCGCTTGTTTCAGTGGTTGCAGGAGTACGCGCGGCGCAGAGCGGTCGTTCCGGTCACAACGGACGCAGTCGTGGATAGCGGGTTCGTTTCCAGCCTTGACACAGCTATTGTAGGCGCACAGGAGATGTTCGTGACTGTACGCCGTAGCCGAAACCTCCGGCTGCTCCGATGAGGACGGTGGACCTCGCGTCGGGCAGGAAACCGTCCGCCATGTTTGTAAGCGTACCTGGGTTGCTTCCTATTGGCTATTGGCTTTTTATTTCACTGTGTTTGATCGCGCTCGTTCTCTCCAATGCTTTCATTTTTACCTCCTCCGTAAACAATTCCCATTTTATAGCTTAGCTATCCCCCACCGATTACTAAATTTTCCAGGTAGTCCTCGACCGCTGCCGTAAAAATATCGTCGCTCAGCGACCTACCATTCATCTTCCATAATTTACAAGAAAATTATTTTCTTATACTGTTGTCAGCACCAAGCGTAAACGACACGAGACAGTGATCGCCAAAAGACGCATGCATCACACAATATTTGTAACAGGGGCAGCAACTCCAATGAAACATACAGCCTATCTAAACGCGCGTGAGTGGACTCTTGAAAATGTGTAAAACGAAACATTTGTGTATTCCCCATGATCTCGCCAACGTCGTCCAAGCCCCTCTCATTTATAAATTATAAGTTCAATTAAGGTGTCCGCGCTATAGCATCTCTGAAAGGGGTTGTACTACTTTTATCACGCGCGGAACATGCACAGTTAAAATCACCAAAGAGGATGAATATGCGTTCTGTATAAACAAGAAGCTGAATATTTTCAAAAAATCATTTCATTCTATCAGCACTGGTAGAAGTATAAATGCAAATAGCCCGCCATTCAAGGGACAAAAAGAAGAAGAAAACACAGACAACCAGCAGTCCCTCATCACAGGGGGATACAGCTTGAACGACCGCCCCAAACTCATTCGAAACAAGACACACCCTGCCGAAGCACCTACCGCATGGCTGACGGCCACCTCGTAACGCGCCGTAAAAGGCCACACCATACGCCCCGTCTGGTCCTCTCCTGTTACTTTGGTTTCTTGCAACGCGACGATGGCAATGATCCTGCTCTGTGACAAGGCGGTACACTTTTCTTTGTTTCCTACGGTTCGATAGCCCCTTAAGAGTCGCCACTCGCACAAGCTTTTCGACTGAAATCGTCATCAGCTAGGACCAAGCAGGGCGCATGGTGCTTACCTTCGCCGTAATCTCTACCACAGTATCTACTGGGACAGTCTGTCGCCGCGCTCTGGCGACAGCGGCCGCGGCTGGTTCAGGACGCGCTTCTTTGCCAGATTCACAGACCACTGCCGCTCGAGCTGTCACAGCCTCCTTTCTTGTGATGCCTCAACAACGTCATCATGACGGCGCTTTACTGAGCTCGCTTCAATGTCCATCTCGGTAAGAAGGGTCTCGGGGACAGGGGTCACCGTTAGACGCCGGGGCGACCTTCTGGCGTTCGCGGCCGCCAGATCTGCCGACGGACGCTCAACTGCCGAAGCAGGAGCAACCGTCGACCCCTGTGACGAGCTGCAGCTTCGCTTACCTTCGCTGATACGGTGCCAGACTTGTCCTCCTGGCCTGGCTCCTCGGTTGCTTTCTCCGCCTCTTCCTGCTCCATGAGCAACTCGTTCAGGTCCTCGGCCGTGTCCCGTCCTGCGGCCCGAGCGTACGAGCGGGCACAGTCTGCCTCCTCGTGCACCAAATGCGTGGCACTCGGCACACCTGGGAGCTTCACAGTCGTGACGAATATGCCCTCTTCTGCTGCATCGGAGGCAGACCGGGGCCAGCCCAGGCACAACCACGAGAGCCGTCCCGCTGCCGAGGCGCACTTGATGCGGTAGACGGTCAAGTGGGACGCCCTCCCGGAGCACGAGACGTACGAGCCGGGTGGTAGACTCGACCCCGACGAAGCCGTGCACCTTCCACCGGTCGTAGCTCACATCCTTAAACTCACCGTGTTCTTCGAAGGCCTTCCTTATAATGTCGTTCTAGATATCAAACGACACACAGTGGAGCTTTATACGGAGCTCTTGACGGAAGGGGTCCACGATGCGGCATATGCGTCGTTTGACGAGGAGCCGCCCCCTTGGAGCACCTTGGACTTCGCCACGTCCGTCTAGAACTCCACCAGCCAGGCGTGGGCCATTTGATAGGCCCCAATTCCAGCTACATCGCCGATGACTCCAGCATCTAAGAGAGACATTTGAAAAATTTTGGTACGGTACGGTCGTCCAGTCATGTCGCAATGCAACACGACTGCAAGCTTCATTGATTCACCAGATGGCAGAGGGGGCAGAACAAGTCGATAATCGTGAGAATCAAATGATGACTTATCACCACGGCCGGCGTCGGCCGCTATCGCAGGCTGCAGCTCGCCGGGAGCGCTCCATTCTGTGTCCGTTCCTATTGGTAGCTGGAAACAGAATGACTCAGCCACGGTGCTATCCGCTTGAAAAAAGGAAACGATGAACCGAAAATTGCAGCAAAGCACCGGTTCTTGAAAAAAGGCAAGTTCGATACGAACAGCAAAAGGCACCGGTGAGATTCGAACTCACGATCTCCTGTTTACTAGACAGGCGCTTTAACCAACTAAGCCACTTTTTTTTTTCTTTATTGGACACAATGTGCAGCATACAAATGCCATATCAATATTCATACAAACCGCCCAAAAACTCATGGGCTAACTAAAAGTCCTTCATATTTTTACACAATTCAAACAAGTGTGCCCAGTCAGGCGCTGTGTCAGGAGTCCTGCAGTACACAGACTGGACCTGAGTTACCACATCAATAAAATGAAAACGTGCCTGTTTAACGTGCAGGTCTGCATGACGCAGTTCCATTCGGGTTTTCCATAGACTAAACAGACCCAGGACTATAAACATATCATAGGGGACCGTATCCCCTTTATCGACTGGAAGGAAACGAATTGTTTCGTGCGTTATAATCAAGTCCTTTTTCAACGTTCTCTGTAGTATGTCCCAAAAGAAGACCGCGTCCCAACAATAAATGAAAATGTGCTCTATTGTTTCTGGCGTCTTGCACAGGAGACAATCAATCGACCAAGGAACGAAAAGACCCTTTTCCTCCAACCATGGTTTGACAGGCAATGTACCGCTATGAAGTTTAAAGAAAAATGATTTGACAACGGGCGGGACGGCCATCTTTTTGACGCGACACAACACATCTTGTCCCGGACAATGGCTATAAACTGAGCGATACAGGGGCGTGGGAAAAAGAATTTCAACTAAATCCCTTGACAACTTCTTTTTTTTGACGCTGTTAAGGTATTCCAGAGAAAATCGCGATTGTAAAAATAAAGCAGCATCCTTCACTTCTTTCAAAAATCCGACCAGACTCAGAGGTTTACCACAGTCACTGGTAACTAACATGGCGGGCAGGGAATTAGCTAGTTTCATCTGGATAACAGTGCGCAGAAACGGGTGGTTCTGATCACGCAGAAAACAGAAACGTGAAACTAGTTGTCTAACGTACAAGTGCGTGAGTCCCAGTCCCCCGGTCTTGACGCGGCGAAAGAGGTTGTCTCTTCGCATCCTCTCCCAGCTGGATTTCCATATAAAAGTGGCAAAAACTCTATGAAACTTTTGGATGCTTATGCGTTTACATGCCAGAACCTGTAAAACGTACCATAGCTTCGCTATGAGGAAGATATTGCATACCGTGGCACGGGTGAAAATAGATATATCCCGAGTAACCCACGTGGCGGTCTTTGATTTTAAATCCTCCAAAACTTCGGTCCAATAGGGTGTGCTGTCCTTGTAGTGTTGTAACGGCACCCCGAGATAGGTGGTTGGAGTGCTTGTCCAGTCAATTCTTGCAAAAGACAATGGCTTTGAGGTCCAATTGCCGTGCCAGAACCCGCAACACTTCCCCCAGTTGACCGCGGCTCCTGTGGCATCACAATACTCATTTGTGATCTTCACAGTTTCCTCTATGCTTTCTTTATCACTGCAAAAAACGGCAACATCGTCCGCATATGCTGATACTTTAACTTCCACCGTGTTTAAGGTGAAGCCTCGAATATTTTTGCAGGCTGAAATTTTCAGGCAAAAAGGTTCTAAGTATAATGAGAAAAGTAGAGGCGACAAAGGACAGCCCTGTCGCACCGATGTCTTGACTTCTATGCGTCTTGATAAAGAATTGTTTATTACCAGTCTTGTACCACAGTTATCATAAGCCATGGTCACGCCTTCCAAAATTACGTCCCCAACATTTACGTGTGATAAAATCCGCTTCAGCACGTCGTGCCGAACCCTATCGAAAGCTTTTTCGAAATCCAACTGAATCATGGCCACGCGGCTACCCCCCACTGTTTCTAAAATACTCCTTGCTACGTGTATGTTTGTTTGTATAGACCTCCCTTGTATGCCACAAGTTTGGTGATCTCCAATAAGGTCTACGATGACTTTCTGAAGGCGGCGCGTGAGGACTTTTGTAAATATTTTATAGTCTGAGTTGCACAACGAAATAGGCCTATAGCCTGTTACACTGCGTTTTTTGACTTCGTCGTCCGACTTCGGTATAAAAATTGTATGGGCCTCAGAAAATGAACGTGGTAATTTATGCTTTTTGTAGGCTTCTTGAAATACCGAAAGCAGTAAGGGGCTGACAGATTTTTTGAAACATTGATAAAATTCCGCGCAAAGGCCATCGGGCCCCGGCGTTTTCTGTCGCGCTAACGAATCAATAACTAGCTCGATCTCTCCTATGGTTATGTCTCCTTCTAGCCATGTTTTCGCGTCCTCGCTTAGTTGGGGCATGAGAGCAAGGAAGTCATCTAGATTTTGAAAACCTTTAGGAGGCGACCGTTCGCCAAAGAGCTTGTTATAATAGTCGACAAAGCCTTGCTGAATGACCTCTTTATCCCTGCTTATTGCTCCATTAACCTCAATTTCACGGATTTCCTTTGACAACGCATATTTCTTTTCATCGGACAAAGCTCGCTTGGTGGGCTGCTCCCCCAATAGGTACTTCTCAGACCGTGAACGTATTACTGCCCCTTTGTACTTTTCTTGGTATATTTTGTCTAGCTCTGCCTTAATGTTTCGTATATCTTCCATGCTTGTCCCTGGTGTTTGGCTCTCTAAGCGGTGAAGTGCTTCCAGGTTCCGTTTTAGTTGTTTTTCGCGCTCCCTGCGTTGAAAAAGAATGTTGCTCGATCTTTCGATCGCTACCAATTTCACTTCCTCTTTTAATACTTCCCACATTTCGCCTAAGTCGCCGCCCCTTTTGCTAACGTCACGCAGTAGTCCGTCTACAGTATCAATGAACTGTTCGTCCTTAAGTAGTGTTCTGTTGATCTTCCAGAGGCCCCAATTGAACTTTGAGGCTGCGCTTTCTTTTTTCCCTATTTTAAAGCTTACGAGGCAATGGTCCGAGAAAAAAACTGGTTGGACGCTATACTCACGCACTTGTTGTAATAGGTCACACGATAAATAAATACGGTCAAGACGAGCGTGGGAAGAAGCCTGAAAATGGGTGTAGCGCAGACTATGCGTTGGTGCGCACGATCCGCCTACGTCATCCAGGCCACAAGAGATTACCATGTCTCTCAAAACGCTCACGCTGTTATCACTTATCGCTGTCTGCGAGGACTTATCGCTCTCATCGCAAACACAGTTAAAATCACCCATCAGAACAACTGTTCTGTCACAGTATACGTAACTGTGTAGAAACTGAAAAAACTGTTCTCTGTCTCCCGCATTATTCGGTGCGTATACACATATAACCCGCCACTGAACACTTGCCAAATTAAAATCGCATAAAATAAAACGTCCGCGATCATCTGTAGTCACATGTAAGTTCGAAAGATCGATGGATTTTTTCAGAAAAAGGAAACATCCCGCCGAAAAACCAACCGCCTGACTCACGCACACTTCATATTTGGAAAGAAAAGGCTTTAGCGCAATCGCAATGTCATTATCACTTTCCATTTTAGTTTCTTGCACTGCAAGAAAATCCGGATTCGCGTCAGATAACAAGCGTTGCAACTGGTACTGCTTCTTCCTCGAATTTAAACCACGTATATTGAGGGTTGCAAATATGAGGGCTATATTAAAATTTGCGGAGATTAAAGCAAAAACCGTGCAACTACACTGTCATTCTGACAAAGAAAAAAAAACCCACTCACGACCCTAGTGTCCTTTTTTCTGGACGCCTCACCGCGGTTCTTCCGGAGGCTTGACTTCCGCCGAGGTTCGAGGCCTTCCTCCTTGGTATTTTCCCCTCTTGGACATGACCGTTCTCCACCTTTCGAGCACCGTGTTCTGGAGCCCCGCTGGGTGCTCGTCGTCCGGTGTAGCTGATGGCGGGAGAGGCCGCTTGGCAGAGCCGTCCACGGCCTCCATTTGGACGCCATCGTCCTCGCGGTCCGCCTTTTGGGCGGGGGCTACTGACACCCGGTGTGCCCGGTGTTCGTCTTTGCCGTCGGGTTCTTGGGGCGGCAGAGGGTGAGTAGGCCCGCTGCCTGCCGTTTCTTGCGTTGGAGTGACGTTCGCTTGGGTTTTCACCTCAGCTGGGAATACCTGGGGTTGGGCTGAAGAAGTGGGCTTGGTGGCAGCGAGACGAATATGCCACTGAGTTTCTTCTGTCTCACCCTACAGATCGCTGTCTTCGGAACGGTCTGGTCATCCCCGGCTTCCGTATGCCGCGTCACCGCGGATTTGTTGCCGCACGGGTTCGCCAGTTCCCGCTTTCTGGTTCCTGAACCCCCGTCATCGTGTGATGATTCGACACCTTTTGACGACCGGCCTGCACTTCATCTAGCAACACTGGATTGGACCCTCTACGGAAGCACCGCAGCGACACCTACTTCCGCTACAGATGCCATAAAGCCATCGACGCAGTCTCTTCTCTTCAGTGGGCTTGGTGGCAGCGAGACGAATATGCCACTGAGTTTCTTCTGTCTCACCCTACAGATCGCTGTCTTCGGAACGGTCTGGTCATCCCCGGCTTCCGTATGCCGCGTCACCGCGGATTTGTTGCCGCACGGGTTCGCCAGTTCCCGCTTTCTGGTTCCTGAACCCCCGTCATCGTGTGATGATTCGACACCTTTTGACGACCGGCCTGCACTTCATCTAGCAACACTGGATTGGACCCTCTACGGAAGCACCGCAGCGACACCTACTTCCGCTACAGATGCCATAAAGCCATCGACGCAGTCTCTTCTCTTCAGTGGGCTTGGTGGCAGCGAGACGAATATGCCACTGAGTTTCTTCTGTCTCACCCTACAGGTAGAGTTTGTTTCTTTGCCAGACGGTTTTAAGTCCGATGATCGCTTTCTTTTGCTGCTACCGGGCCCACTGGTTGGCATTTGTTCTGATATATTGTCATGGTTTAGGATATGTTCATCTATCCTGTTGTGTAGTGGCGATATTGAATCTAACCCTGGCCCCGAGACGCTAGCTCTCCTTCAGCAATTACTAACTGGCCAAACACAAATTGCTGCGGACGTTACTTCTATCAAAAACAGACAAGAGGCTCTGGATGCTAAGTTTGCCGCCTACGAATCTCGACTTGTTGCAATCGAAGCTGGCTCGTCCCAGATATCTGATATCGCCCGACGGTTGCAGTGTCTAGAAAGAAAGAGTGCCGCTCTCGAAACAGCTGTCTGTCAACTTACAGATAAGAATGATGATTTGGAAAACCGTTCTCGCAGAAACAACTTGGTCGTGTATGGTCTAGAAGAGCCTGTTAACGAAACCCCTGCATCACTACTGGATAGTGTAACTGAACTGTTGACCAGAAAACTGTCTGTGACTTGCGATGCCATAGAACGCTGTCATCGTATTGGTATCCCCGCACAAGGTAAAATACGACCTATAATTTTTAAATTGATGGACTTCCGTGACAAAATGCGGATACTCAAAAATGTTTCTAAACTTAAAGGCACACGGATATTTATTAACGAGGATTTTTCACCTCGTATTAGAGACATTCGAAAACAACTCTGGCTTAGTACTGCCGAATTCCGAAGAAATGGCGCAAAGGTCCGTCTACGTTACGACTACGCTCTTGTTGACAACGACCGATACTCGTGGGATTCAACAAATAGAACGCTGATAAAAGTTCCTCCTCCGGTTCTTGCCACCGGATCGAACTGACAGTTACCGAATAAACCATTGTCTGTATTAAACATTAATGCTCGGAGCCTTGTCCCTAAATTTACAGAGTTCTCGTGCATTGCAGCTTCTTATTCACCGCACGTGATGTGTGTTACGGAAACCTGGTTACACGATGGCATTCTTGATTGCGAATTTACACCTCCTAATTACAACGTGGTACGATGCGATAGGTCTTCTAGAGGTGGTGGTGTCGCGCTTTTTTTTAAATCTGGTATTAGCTTTTCGGTTCTTCCCTGTTTACCTAACACAGAGTCTTTATGGTGTAAGGTGCAGCTTGATAAGTTCGTTCTTGTTATCGGAGCGGTTTATCGCGCTCCTAGTTCGGGCCTGCAAACGATCTTTGATATATATGACTACATTCACAAATACAATCTGGCGAATTTCAAGCTTATCTTGCTGGGCGATTTTAATGCACCCGATATAAACTGGGAAACGCTAGTGGTTGGCTGTCGCGACAGGGCCATTTGTGATGCTCTAGTAGATATAGCTGTGTCATTCGACCTAGATCAGGTTGTCAAAACGTGCACCAGAGATAATTCTGTTCTTGATCTTGTTTTTCTAACCCATAGTATCGCAAACCTAGGTTATGACTGCGAGGTGGTCGAGGGAATTTCTGATCACAAAGCTGTCCTTGTCAGCCTTAACATTCGTGTCAAGCGTTCGAACCCTGAATTCGTCACGTTCCTTGATTTCAACAGAGCTGACGATGTGTCAATTATTGATGAACTTAGTTTTTATTTTGATGATTTTTGTGCCATAAGTCTAGACGCTGATGTCAATACGTTGCTTAGATATTTCAACTCCCTTATAGAAAAATGCATCAACAAATTTGTACCTGTTACTAGAAAGAAAAAGAACCCTGCGCACCCCTGGATTACGAGAGAGGTGCTGCAGTTGATGCGGCAAACGAAGAGGAGACGTCGTTCAATGAAAGATAACACAGAATCAGTTGTTCATACCTCGTTTGAATATCTGAAAACAACCTTGAAAGAAAAGATGTTAACAGCTAAAACCAAATATTTTAATGTAACTTTGTCTGAATTTATGAAATCAAATCCTGCCAAATTTTGGAGATCTATTATTCCAAGATGTAGTGTATCACAGAGTTTTACTATTGAAGGTGAATCTGTAAGTGAGCCGACAAAGATAGCGAACTGTTTCAATGATTATTTTAAATCTGTATTCAGTCGTGACAACGGCAATGATTCAGAGTTTTTCTTTGAAGGTATATACCCAGCTTTATCTGATTTAGAGATTAGTGTTTCTGGTGTCCTCAATCTACTAATGAAACTTGACTGTAAGAAAAGCCCTGGCCCTGATGGAATTCCAAATTCTTTTCTTCGCCGTTATTCACTTTGGAGTTCAAAATACCTATCTGTCATTTTCAAAAAATCTATTTCTACTGCAACAGTGCCTCAGTCATGGAAGTCGGCTAAAATTATCCCCTTGTTCAAGTCAGGCAACAAGCAGGTGGTCACAAACTACAGACCCATTTCGCTCACATCGTCTTCATGCAAACTTTTGGAACATATTGTCTATAAACAGATATCTGAGTACCTCGAGACTAATTTTATTCTTTGCCCTCAACAGCATGGTTTTCGTCGTGGTTACTCCACCTCAACCCAACTTCTTGAATTCACTCACGACATAGCTTTAGCTTTAGATAAAAGAGTACAACTTGATGCCATCTTTGTAGATTATTCTAAGGCTTTTGATAAGGTACCACATCATAAGCTTCTTCAGAAATTACAAGCGATATTAAATAATACGTCATTAGTTAATTGGATCGAAGATTACCTAAAAAATAGATCACAGTTTGTTTCATACAGGGATGTTCATTCTAGCAATGTCTCAGTTAGTTCCGGTGTCCCACAGGGATCAGTTTTAGGTCCTCTTTTGTTTTTACTTTATATTAATGACGTTGCAAATGGTCTTCAAGTTAAAATTCGCCTCTATGCAGATGATTGCGTTTTGTACAACGAAATCAACTCGGTAGATGACCATGCCTTACTAAATGACTCTCTTGAACAGTTTTTGAATTGGAGTAAAAAGTGGCAGATGGAAATTAATTTTGAGAAATCTGTAGTTATGTCATTTACTAATAAGAAGGAACCGTCTGTTTTTAGCTATGGTACTCGTAATATAATTCTGCGTCAAGTTCACGAATACAAGTATTTGGGTATTTTTTTCACGCCTAGTCTCAAATGGGATAAGCACATCAGTTCTATTTGTTCTCGTGCTCTGCAAAGGCTAGGATACGTCAAGAGAACTTTAAAATCTTCAACTAGGGAAGTTAAAATAACGGCGTACAAGACCTTGATTAGACCTATCTTAGAGTACGGTTGTGTGGTGTGGGATCCCTATCTAAAAGGTGATATAAAGCAGATTGACGCAATACAATCAAAGGCAGCTAGATTTATTTGTAATAGATATGACCGCAATTTTTCTCCTACATCTGCCATGACTGACATAGGACTTACGCCTCTTGATTCTAGACGCGCTGTAGAACGGCTCAAGCTCCTGCATAAAATAGTGAATAATAACTGTACACTTAATCGAGAAAAATATGTTAGTTTTGTTACTGAATCACGCACTAGAAGCTTCCATCCATTAAATCTTGTACCATACAGAGCCCACCTTAACTGTTTTAAATATTCTTTTTTTCCTAGAACGATAGAAAACTGGAATAACATAAATGGATCCATTCGTTGTCTCGATTTTGATAAGTTTGTGTTAGAAATACAGTAGGTGTTCTGGTATGGTGCCTGGAATCTGTACTTGAAGTGTATGTGATTGTTTTTGTAATCTTTTGATATTGCATTTTTCAAG
This sequence comes from Ixodes scapularis, assembly GCF_016920785.2. Taxonomy (NCBI): domain Eukaryota; kingdom Metazoa; phylum Arthropoda; class Arachnida; order Ixodida; family Ixodidae; genus Ixodes; species Ixodes scapularis. Next base: position 79,214,021 of record NW_024609883.1, read on the forward strand.
GTTTTCTAAGTTTTGTTTGTAGGGTGTGTACATCTTTAATCGATTGTCTTTTTGAATGTATATGTATGTTTTCTCTCCACTCCTGCGATGACCTCATCGAGGTCGCAGTATTTTGAAATAAATAAATAAATAAATAAATAAATAAGTACTTGCGGATGTTCCACCCTGACCCCGAGGTTCGGGGTTGATGGTGGTCCCTCCGGCTTCTGCCGTCGCCGCTTCCGCCTCGACCTGGTCCATGATGTGTTCCGCCAGGTCTTCTTCCGCCCCCGCGTGGGCCACGACGGCGTATGTCCTGACACACTCGCTTCTAGTGTGCCCGAAGCGTCGACAGCCTTCACAGCGGGGCACACGACACTCCTTCCGGATGTGGCCGGTCTTGCGGCACCGAAGGCAGAGCGGTGCCCGTCCTGGCGCCAGGACCAGCGCAGTGCAGCCAACGAGCCGGAGCTGATGCGGCAGGTGCTCAATGGTGACGCCCTCTTTTAGGGTTAGTCTCACCGTCCTCGTGGTCGACTGGACTCCCTCGAATCCGCCGACGCGCCAGGTCTCTCGGGAAACTTCCTCGACTTTGCCGAAAGGTTCCAGGGCTCGCTTTACGCAGTCGTCGGGCAGGTAAAAGGGAATCCAATGCAACTTGAGGCGCACCTCCGCCCGGTCCGGGTCGAGGATGATGCACTGCCTGCCTTTAACTTCGAAGGCCTTGACGTCAGCCAACTTCTTTTTGGCAGCGGGTGTCTTCAGGGTCGCCAGCCATACGTGGTTCATCTGAAATGAACCAAACGCAGCTATGTCCTTGAGCACTCCTGCGTTCTCCAGCCCGGCCTTAAAATCTTCGATCCGGTACGGTCTTGCTCCGATATCGGCGTGCAAAAAGACAGAATTTAGCAGATGCTCGCCCGCCGGGATCGGGGGCATGATAATCCTGTAGTCCTCGCTGCTGCGTTCATCCTTGAAACCACGGCTATCAGCGGCCGTTGATACCGCTCCGACGGAGCTCATTGCGATACGTCTGCTCGCCTCGAAAGCCAAACGACGAATCCTAACCAACTAAGCCACGGCGCCAGACGACCTACAAAAAGGAAACGATGAACCGAAAATTGCAGCAAATAACCGGTTCTTGAAAAAAGGCAAGTTCGATACGAACAGCAAAAGGCACCGGTGAGATTCGAACTCACGATCTCCTGTTTACTAGACAGGCGCTTTAACCAACTAAGCCACGGCGCCAGACGACCTACAAAAAGGAAACGATGAACCGAAAATTGCAGCAAATAACCGGTTCTTGAAAAAAGGCAAGTTCGATACGAACAGCAAAAGGCACCGGTGAGATTCGAACTCACGATCTCCTGTTTACTAGACAGGCGCTTTAACCAACTAAGCCACGGCGCCAGACGACCTACAAAAAGGAAACGATGAACCGAAAATTGCAGCAAATAACCGGTTCTTGAAAAAAGGCAAGTTCGATACGAACAGCAAAAGGCACCGGTGAGATTCGAACTCACGATCTCCTGTTTACTAGACAGGCGCTTTAACCAACTAAGCCACGGCGCCAGACGACCAACAAAAAGGAAACGATGAACCGAAAACTGCAGCGAGGAACCGGTTTTTAAAAAAACAAGTATGATATGAATAGCACAAGGCACCGGTGAGATTCGAACTCACGATCTCCTGTTTACAAGACAGGCGCTTTAACCAACTAAGCCACGGCGCCGGAACGGCCGCCAAACAGGAAAGGATGAACCGAAACCCATAGCAAAGAACCGGTTTTTGAAAAAAGCAAGTTCGATGCGAACAGCAAAAGGAACCGGTGAGATTCGAACTCACGATCTCCTGTTTACACGACAGGCGCTTTAACCAACTAATCCACGGCGCCGGAACAGTGATGAGTAAGAAAGCGAAGGACCAAAAACTTGAGCCCTGAACAGGGTGTTGTACACACGACTCGATACGGCTGTTTTGGTCACCTAAAGACACCGGTGAGATTGGAACTCGTCGTCGGGACAACCGTTCACAATAAAACCAGATCAACAGCGACCTTAGCATACCGACATCTATATAGTCACAAGTTCAAGTTAAAATAACCTTAGTGCGTGCGACTCACTCATCTAGTCTATAATGGGCGTTCACACGGGAAAAGGTGGGCTGCGCTGTCATCGTTTTGTACGAAGCAAATTCGTGCCAATAGAGCTCTTTCAAAAGCTACTTGACGATTATTAGAAGGTCGAAACCACTGCACAATGGCGGAACAACTGCATCGTGAAACGTGCAAGTCATTCCATAAGATAGCGAATGTCGGAGCGCGGCCAACATTAGGAGCCGACGAGCCAATCAAACTGCGTTGAAAGTGCAACGTCACGGCGCTGACCACCTTTTTCTCTGGGAGTGTTTTGCCTCCTGATCAGACCAAGCGCGTAAAGTGTGCCGGGATGTTGCGGCTTTAGTCGGCCATTGTTTAAGGGTTCCACAGCTGCCGACAGAGGGCAGAACTTCGAAAACGGTGGAAGAGTTACTGAGCCTAAAGAAAATTGATGGAGTGTATTGGATTGTTATTTTGTTGCTGTGATAATATTATTATTGTACTATTGTGATTGTATTCCGTTTTACTTACAATGCGTTCCCACTAAAAAAAAGAAGAAAAAAAAAAACTTAAAGGGCAAGCAAAGATGGAGCAACGATTAATACCTGAACACTTTTCCAGTAATATGGCGAGAAAAAAAAAGAAAACAAGAAACGATGTCTTCTCGCATACTATTATTCAAGATGGCTATGACCTCGTAAAAACTTACTCAGCCAGATACGATCCAGCACGGGAAGAAAAACCGCCATTTCGACCACCATCGGTGAGGTCAATGCCGTGGTATCGAAGCCGAGGAATTAATGCATTGGCAGCGCGACGCGCTGGGTTCAATGCGCAACCTCGACTGCATGTCGTGCTAACGCTAGAAAATTTTGCGACATGAAACGAGCTCGTAAATCTGCCCGGGAAGAATTTTCGTCGGCAGTAAAGCAAACCCACTCGGCAAAAGGATGCCACGCTTTAGTTGAGCTACAGTTGGTACATTTTAGTGAAGGGTCGGTGTGAACTCATAGAAAGGAACGACACAAGGAACCAAGCAAGCTGCTTTGTCCCGTTCCGTGTTTGCTTCATTCCTTTCTGTAAGTTCAATGACTTTAATCTCACCCTTCGGGGGAAAAAAGGAACCGGAAAGTTCCGTCCCGTCATAATCGTTGAGCGACGGTTACTGGCACGAGCGCGCCATTTCTATAATCCCCTAAATCGCGTATTATAGATTATAATGAATGTACATCACTTCCCATAATTTAGACAGTGCTGCGAGCCAAATCAAGAGAGAGAGAGAGAAAGAGAACAAGAGATGCCCTGGAGCAATTTACGAAAAACGCGAATAGGGGGAGGGATGGTAGGATAAGCCGGAAAGTTGGAAAGGAGGTACTCATCGTAAAAGGGAAAGGAGGCGAAAGTTCACGCCCCGCGGAGCGTGACAGAGGGAAAGTGCGAAAAACAGGAAGCGTACTCGACAGCTGTTCTCGATGGGCCTAAACGTCGTTGTCACCAGTTTCACTCCTTCTCTCTCCCCCTCCTCTACTTTCATTATCCTTCCCTTTTTTCCCTGCTTCACCGCCATCACTATCGTCACCACCGTCATTCTTATTGTCCTTTCCTCCCTCTTTCCATCCCCTTCGCCTTCTTTCCACTTTGTACACGAGCAGAAAACGTACGATATATCAAAGTAGAGCTCATGCGGCGTCGTGTATGCACCTTCAATGGGGGCAGTCGGGTGGGTGGAGCTTTAATTGGCTAATTGTTTAACTACCCTTCGGACCTAGCCAACGGTTCCGCCGCGTTGGAAGGGCAGAACGGGAGGCTGCACGCGTGACAAATTCCTAGCGGCGCGGATAGAGATTCATTTCTGCACGGGGCTCTAAACTTCGCATATACCGCGTAGATTGGAAGTGAGGAAAATGTGTAGACGCTGAAGCCTCCCTTTGTGATCAGTTGGAACTCTAAAGCCTCCTGCAAACACTATGGGTGCGAACCTGTATGTATATCTTTGATCGCACTTGTATCACCAAATATATATATATATATATATATATATATAGATAGATAGATAGATAGATAGATATATAAGTGCTTGACATCGTACTGTTAGGGCGCGTGCACAAACCTGAGAGTAAAATTTTTGGTCGGGAACCATGACAAAGGTTAGTTACCAAGACGAGAGTACAGCAAAATTGGAGTTTTTTTTTTTTTTTTTTTTTTTTTTAATTATTGAGAAGCTTTTTAGTTAAAACGATAACACTACTTCTCGGGTGCCAATCGCTTGGGGGCCTGGCGTAATACAGGTCATGGAGAGGCGTTTATGACACGAAGGTTTTTTGTCCAAAAGAACAACGATCAGCGCGTAATCGATTTTCACAACTCATGGTATTAAAATATTACTGAGCAAAGCCCCCCCCCCCCCCCCCTTCCTATTGTATTCACTGCTTGTTGTCAATAGGCCCAACAAAAGGCAAAGATTTATCCCGCACCGTTATGTATTGTCTTCGATTGGGCACTTCCACATCCAATCAACATACAAAGCATACTCGGGGGCTCTGCGCGACAAAAGATTGTAAAGGATAAAGGGAACACTTGTATCATGTCATCAACCCCTTTTTTTGTCGCGTGAGCCTTGAGGAAAAAAAAAAAAGCACACAACAACCCATGGTTTTTAAATGGGGTTCCAAATATTGCCACCAGGGAATACTGTTTCTGCTCAGTTTACTATTAGAGTATTTACCAGTTTTATGTAAATATTTCTATCGGGCTATAGGGCTTGGCAATTCATGGGTTAATCTACCGATTACTCTCCTAATGTTTTAATCCTGATAAACATTTTTAACCGGTTAATCGGTAAAATTTTGACGAACCGAAAGAAAGTAAAAATTAAACGCTTTCACCACGCAGACGTAGACAAGTACACCTCTATGAAGGGCATACTTTAGGTCAAATTTTAGAAGTCGCTCTTGACGGAGAATATTAACGAACCTCTTAGCCTCATCAAGCTGAAGTAACAGTCCATGAGCATGAGTATCTTTGAACTGTTCTAAACTACACGTCGAGATTAATTCTGAATCCAAGTTGTATGTTGCACCGTTTATCACATTATCAACAAAGGAAACAAAAAAAAAACCTTTTTTTTTTGCTTTTTAATATAATGCATAGAAATAAACGAGACCGATTAACCGATTGATTTATTAGTCGATTAAAGGGGGAGGTTAATCGGGTTAAAACTTTTAATTGACGCCCAGCTTTTCCTAAAAGGTTCAGTCACGTTTTGTGCATTAGGTAGAGGTGAACTGTTTATATTAGAAACACTGACTAGGTGGCGCTAACCGCCGTCCTATTATAAGGTTTCACCCGTATACACACATCCATTCATCCCTCTGTGTGAACACAACGAGACGAATCTGCTTACAATTAACTAATACCAAATTGACATGACCTCGTGTCCGATTCGATAGTGCGGACAGGTGTTTTAGAATATCTCTGGGTTCTTAATACGCACCACGTGGCAATTCTGGGACAATAGAGGTGGTGCAGACCAAGCACCTACACTACGTGATCTCCCGAGAGATAGCCCACCTAATATCAAGAGGGAATCTGGTGAAAATAAGGAGTGGGATAACTTTCGGCGTGCAGTCAAGAAAAGTTGAAAAAAAAAATGCTAATATTAGATTATGTGTCCCTGGCAAACTTGTCATCCCGGCGAGGGGCAATGAAGCCAACATATATGAATACTTTCCAGTCATCAATGTTCGCTTATATTACACCATAGCCAACTAGTCGTATTTAAACCAAGTCATTATTGATACGAACACTACAATTACTAGGAGTGAGCTATCTTTCGGTGTTAAAAAAAATAACAAATCTAAAAGCCAAAAATGAGGGTGGGTTATTTTTTTGGGGTGGACCATCTCTCGGGATATTACTGTACACATACATTCATCCATCTATGTGAACGTAACGAGACGAATCTGCTTCCATTGACTAATACCGAAATGTTAAGATAACGTGGGCGATCCGAGAGTGCGGGCAGGTGCGTTAGTTTATCCGTGGTTTCTTACACGCACCATATGGCACTGCTGTGACCATACAGGTGGTACAGAGAGCGAGCACCTACACTAACGATGTCAAACACGGGCAAAGCACGAGCTTTTGGGTTTAAACGCTGCTTCCAGCCTACGATCTATAGCGCTTTGCTCCAGAACCCGTATCACTCTACGTGCTCCCAGAATACAAACTGGAGCGTAGTTTCCCCTATTACCGCGGCTGTCGTGACGGCCGAATTTAGCCCCCCCGGCCCCCCTTCAAAAACAAAACAAAAATACTTTGCGTTGCAAACAAGAACTTTGTAGTTTCTGTTGCAGCCTAAAGTGTGACTCGGTGAAGGCGAAACGTGCGAAATAAAAACGCAGAAACACTGAAGCATCTTAATAGGTGGGAACAGCGCAGGAAAAACCGACGAAGGACGAGTAGAAGAAGTGTCTGTGCACTTCTTCTACTCGTCCTTCGTCGGTTTTTCCTGCGCTGTTCCCACCTATTAAGATGCTTAACCAACTCGCCCAACTCTCTGCCGTGTTGAAACACTGAAGGCCAGTAATGCTCGCACTCATACGCAATCGTCTCAATTCTGCTATTCCGATGTTGTGAGAGGCACGGGCGCATGCCTTTTCAAATAGTAGAGAGTTTTAGAGTAAGGGGCCCTCAACGTCCACCGAGCAGCTTACGGTGTCGCACTGCGCATGCGCAGGAGTTCCGCGCAGGCGCCATGCAAAGCCCAAAGCTGTTTTGGGGGGGACCCAGAAAATTTCCTCCTGTTCTATAGCAGCCGTCCTGCTCTTGCATTTTATGCTACTTCACGAAACTTGGGAGACGGACAGAAAGCATAGTGGAAAAGCCAATCGGTTCCCAACGCGTAAAATGCAAACATAAGGACGCAACAAATGCGTGACTAAGGACTACCCATCTTGGTGACGTTACTAAAAAAAAAGTAATTGATTACGATGAAATTTGTTTTCGGTTAAAACGTATACAGTGAGATTGCTCGATTACCTAAGAAGAAAATTGATTGGCCGTTTCTTGAAAAAATTAATTGTTACTTTTTGCGGATTTACGATTGTTTTGCCAGTCTGAAAACCGTTTTCTTTTTCTTCCGTACTATTCAATATTGGATGAGAATAACCGAATGATAAAATATTTATATTTTTAGTCCACCAATTTCGGTGCACCCTCTTGTCGGAGATTCCGTTCGAGGATTCCTTGGGGGAAAACTTATGCAAATTAAGGGCGCTATTAGGAAGGGGAGGAAACAACGAAGTGACGGTTACGACTCGAGTAATTGTAGTACGTCCAAAAAACAACAATATTTCTCGTAGGATTACTTTCTAATGAATGAAATCAAATGATTACGAAATTACTCCAAAAAGTAATCGATTAGGAGCAAATTTGATCAGTTGTAATGAGTAGCCTACAGGTTTGCTAAAGACGAATACGATTGAATACAACACGCACTCCAATGCCACATTAAACGCGGTGTGTGCTCCTGTCGCCACTACATCAACAAACAAACAAAACTGAGCAACCTATAGACAGGAGAACAGAGATCGACGGACTCGGAGGGACAAGTGCGCAGAACACGAGCGGGAACGCGGCGGTATACCATACAACAAAAGCCGCACTCTTACTCGGAATACGCTAGGAGACAATGCGTATTCTTCGAGCACGTATTTACGTCCGAACTCAATCCATCATTTTTTTCCCCCTCCGGACGAGACTAGGACCAGAAAAAGGCCCCTCTCCCTCTCTCTTTCGTTAACGCCTTGGCGCTTCTATCTATCCCGTTCGCAAGCATGGGTACATTATACACGCAAGGTCCGCGAGCCCAACGAGCCAGATTGGAAACACACACACACACGCACAAAAGGTCTATCTCGCGTCCGAAAGGCCTTCGTAAGCATCGGACAACAAAAGGCTCTTTCATCGAAGGGCCCCACTAAAGTGACGCAACGCCAACACGCAGAACGTTCTTGTAACGACGAGTGCCCCACGGAGGCCGTGGAGGAAGCGAACGATACAAACATCGACGAAGCGCTCTGCGTAGCTGAGGCAGCAGCAGCGATCGCGACAGCGGGAGTAGAAGTCATTAGGGAATGGATGGAGAGCTGAGAAGGCCTCCTACAACAGCACGCTGGCCGGTTTGCACAATCCTTCAATCTTGACTCTATTATTGAGACAAACTTCCTTTTTATTTACTTTTTTTTGTATTATTATTGAAGTGTTGCGTGCACGAGAGCGTTCATCCGTTGTCGTCGGTGCAGCTAACCTTATTTTAAATATTAGCTTTAGGTTACGGAAAAAGAGAAGAGACGGAGGAAAAAAAAAAGTAAAGGTTTCGGCAATAACGTTTTCCCCTGAGCGTTGTATAGAAGCGATTTTGACGAAGTGGTTGGCCCTCGGCTGAAAATGTAATTTGAGTCTGCGTTTCGCCGAACGCGCCGGTTCAGCAGTCGCACTGCACCGGGCGCAAAAGCCCCCCCCCCCCCCCCCCCCCTTTATGAAAAAACAAGCAAACAAACAAACGAGTAAGCAGACTAATTAAAGCCGGGAAGATTATACAAGCAGTGTAGCAGCGGTCGATAACTCTGTGCGAGCGAATTCGGCTCGTGAGTTTGTTATATAATAACAACTTTTTTTTTTTGTTTTCTTTATTTTTCTAACGACTCGTTCATTATAACTTTTAACTAGTGCTACCGGCAGGCGGCAGTTGTAGTCGGTGAGAGGTTAAAGGTAAAGTGGAAAGAGGTGGGAGAGCTTCCACTTCTTAACCTCTTACTATTCTATAGTTGTTACGATTGCAACGATTGTTGCAATTAAGCGGGGCTTGTTCAACTGCCGGTTGCAACTACACTGTGCTAATGTAACACTCCTTTTCTTTTTTAATTATGTTCCTACTGGCATCCATCTTTGATTGTATTGACCAGAGGTTTCGACACCACTGCTTCCAAAAATGAATAAAAAATAATGACGTGCTGATATGTGTCAATCTTGGTATCTGATTAAAAAAAAAAAAAAGAACTTGACAGAAAACCTTTTTCGGATGAGAAACCTCGTCGGGTGTGACTAAAAGTGGTTTTGCGCAAGGCTATACTTACCGAATTACAAGCCTAGCTCGACATAATGGAGCACCTAGGTAGCCGCGAATAACCTGTATATAGTTCTTCGCTTTATTTTATTGCGAAATTTATGTTACACACAGTTAGCGACGTGCTAATCAGCCACATCAAATCCCAACGCAGGATGATTATCTGAAGCGTACCGCTTACAGCACCATTTACATTCAATACTCTCACTAAAATGCCAAATGGAAGCAAAATCTCGTTCACTTCAAACTAAGCCTAAATCTTCAAACTAGGCCACGCCGTGCCCAACCTTAAAGGGGCACTGACACCCCAAAGGTCGTACTCTTTTTTATTGTCTAAAACGATGCAAGTTGTAGTCATAGACACGCAAAAAAAACCGCATCGCGAAAAAAAATTTCCCCCCGCGCGCGCGCGCCTTTTTATTTTTGGCGTTTATATTTCCCGCGCTCACCTCCTTGCTTCTTCTGATCGGTGACGTCAAAAATCAGGAAATTTAGAAGCTTTGTTGGCGACATTTCTATAACATTTAATAACGACAATCGTAAAACATGTTTTTTAACGCAATGACGAACGCACTGCGGCCTTTCTTTTTGAAATACCAAAAATCAGATTTCGGTGTGATGTCGCTTCCTGGATTTGTGCTCTCCTTCGGAAAACTTGGCGGCGCTCAAGCAGAGGCTTATCGCCCTTATCGCCGAGCCGGGGAAAAAACCGGTTTTTCCCCGCGCCGGCTCCCTTCTATCCCGCCTGCTCACCTCCTCCTCTCTTCGGGTCGCGGTAGCAACGGCGCTTTGCTTCACAGCGTGGTGCGGAGGTCCGAAAGAAAGTCGAGTCGCAGGAGACCGCAAAATTTGACTCACTGCACTGGCGCGGATCGCGCGGGAACTTCAAATCTGGCATTTGGAAATTGTTTTTTTAATTCCCAAATACTGAATTCCCAAGTTTCGAATATTGAGGGTAATGTCCCGGCATCATTTTCAATCGTTTCGGATAATAAAATAAATTACGATTTTGATGTGTCAGTGCCCCTTTAAGCTGAACGTTCTTTCTGAGCGAGGAGGAGGTTATTATAAAAAGTGAACCGTGGTGAGCCGAGTAACCAATGAAATGAGCTTTCGACAGATGCGGCAAACAAGTTTGGCCACCGCCGTTAACTTTCTGTGACACTTTCTCATCACGGTGTTCCAGGCACGTAGCCAGGGAGGGGGGCAAGGGGCCCGGGCCTTCCCCCCCCCCCCCCCCCGAAATCTTCCATTTTGCTGGGACCTCCTCTCCCCCCTCCCCTTCATACAGCATTTTATCATCGGCGCCCACCCCCCCCCCCCCCCCGCCCAAAAATAAAAATAAAAATAAAAAATTCTGGCTACATGTCTGCGGTGTTCGCTGGGGACATGATGGCAAACTTTTCCGCGGAAACGCCGCACGAATGCTTCTAAGCATGTTTGCTGCATACGTACATATGTTGCCGAACATGTCTGCAGGCAGTTTTTGCATGGCCAATGTGACAAGGCTCTCATACAAGGAAAAAAACACGCCTCAGCCACAGACTGTCTTTTGTATGACGCATAAGTAGTGGGACCACGGCTTCAGAGTTTCGTACCGGCGCACCACCAGGACTATTCACCCTGGGGAAAAAATAACCTTGGTCGGTTCCCTTTTTTTTATCTTTTTAGAATTTAGAACGTCCGCAACTTCTCTCTTCCTCATTAACCCAATCCCTGGACAAAACTCCTTTTTTCTTTTCTTTTTTATCTTTATTCTGTTCTGCGGCACACCGGATGAGCTTTCTTATGATCGCGGTTTAAGAGCAGTCTCCGACGAGGATTAGGTTAGTCGGCGAAAAGGGGCCTCTTGTCGGCACATCAGAGCGAACGAATGAGACAACGGAGGCACCCACCCACCTTCGCAACTGCTCATCCTGGCCCAGACACTTTCCTTTTATTATATTTTTTCGTTCTTTCCTGGTCCTCTTCATTTTTAAAAACAGAATCGATAGATATAGATATAAAAGAAACCTTTCAGACAGTTCCTTCTTCGAGGGCACTCTCTTCGTTGAAGAGGATACCAAATTTCTGAACTTCATCCTGACATTGCCGCCAGCTATGCCGCCCCCTTCAAATAATTCCTCTTAGCCTCACAGCCGTCAAATCGCCCCCCCCCCCCCCTTTTCCCCATTAAAAAAAGAAAGAGAAAAAAAAAAAGAGTAAAGCAAACACGAAAAAGCTACAATAAATGAAGAGAAGATGACACTTCCCAATTCGCAAGCTTAGAAAGAGTACTCCACCTTTACGTCAACTCCCCCGCCCAAGAAAGTGTCGCGTATATTTTTCCCTTCCTCTTTGTTTCAGTTTGTCCCTCCTCTGTGGCATGGACCGTACGCTCAGAGTCTCCTTAGCTGGATCGAAGAAAACCCTACGATGCAGCCGAGCTGGTCGTGGGTCGCGATTCGCCTGTCCGTTGGCTCGCCACGCGATAACCAATCAGCTTCAACGGATGAGCCACGTCACCGCAAACCTCGAATTGGCCGCACCAATCAGAAGTCGGAAAAGGATCGTGACGCAGCGCTTCTCATATGCGTATGGGGGGCCTGCATTCGCTTCGGTTCATCTTGAAAGAAGAAAACAACGAAAAAAACGCGTATCGAATCTAAAGTTTTGCATATCTTCCTTACTCGTGTTTCCCCTATACAGTGAAGACCACTTACATAGTTGCATCGGCTATAGTCACAGTTCACTTATACACCTTATATGCTTCGTTCCATCTCAAGTCCAGACGCAACCAATGCTACGAGCGAATAGGACCAATCAGGCACTGTAAAATGCGCAAGTCACCTGGTCCGTCCTGCTTGATTGGTTCGGCGATGACAGAATACGCACAGAAACATCGCAAAAACTGCCATCTATGCCTCTTCATTAAAACTTGTTTTTTTCTTTGATTAATAAAGTGAGGAGGCTCTTACCTATCCTGGGACTAAATGTGACATTAGCCGGGAAGACAATAAGCGGCATCGAACAGTCACATTTTGTGTGCGAGAAGAGCGCGCAGTCGACAAAAAGCGGGTTCCGTCTCCCGTACTTCCCCTTCCCGACGCTCCCCACCTTCCCCCATCACGCCTTGTTTCCTTCTGATTTCATTTAGGGGAAAAGTAAAGCGACAGCAGTGGGGGAATAGCGTTTCTCTCGCAAGAGAAGCGCCAATCTATTGCTTCACCCGGTTCAGGGAGAGACCGCTGTTGCTAGGCCGGCGGGGAAGATGTTGTTGCCATGGGAACAGTCGGGCCGTCGCTACCTGCGCATGCGTGGTGGATGGAGCCGCGAAAGGAAATCAGGAGGACGGGGTGGGAGGGGGAGAAGGGGTGGTAGGTAGCGCCGCTCCGTGACCGATGATGGCGAACTCAGCTGTTACTCTGACGGTGGGGAGCGCTGGTTTTGGATATCTGAGGGGGGCACAGTTATAGCTAAAGCCGTATTCACGATGCTCGTAGATTATAAAAAAAGGCACGGAGTTGTCCGCAGCCGTGATAAGAGAATTTTCTGCTCACACGTCTCAGACGTGATGACTGAAGCGTGTTTGCTCCATACGTATTTGCATGCTTTAAATATGTCTGAAGAAAAATGTTTTCGTTTGATGTTTGATGTGAGAGGACCTTCACACGAGGAAGAAACATGCCTCTGGCAGTGTCTGCACACTCCCTTTAGTGTGATGTATTAGCAAATGGATTGCAGCTTAAGGATTTGGAACTTTCCGATTAGTCAATAAGCCTGTTCGGTGTCGGAAAACGTTTTTCTTGAAATGCTCAGCGAAACGAAATGCAGCCCAATCTTTCCAAAACCACCAATGTATTTTCTCTCACTCTTTCTCTCTCTGGTGCTTGCGTGCTAGCGTGTGTGTGTGTATGTGTCTGTGTGTTTAAAAATGACATATTTATGGCAGCACTGAAATTTAAATTGAGATGCGTCCAATGAGCCCGCAGGTTATTTCAATACTCAGAAATATCAAGATATTTTTTTGTTAAGCAGGGCAAAATTTCAATCTATTGGGAAGGTTGTTAGAGACGGCTCAACGGGAAAAGGTAAGGTCGGGTCTGGGAATGAAAAGTATGCGTTCCCGAGGTTCTATCTAGTATTAATCAATACTGTACTACAGGCACGTAGCCAGGGGGGAGGCCCACGGGGCCCGCCCACCCCCCCCCCCCCCCAAATCTTCCATTTCGCTGGGACCTCCTCCCCCTCCTCCCCCTTATACAGCATTTTGTAATGGGCGGGCCTCCTCCCCCGCCCCCTCGAAACAAAATCCTGGCTACGTGCCTGCTGTACCATGACTGTCTATAATTATTACGGGAGATATAAAAATTCTAGCCGTGTCTCTCAACTCAAGATCAAGATTTTTACAACGTTTTGTTAACGAGAAAATGTCCCAGAATCGTGGAAATTGGCCAGCCCCAAAGGACGTCCGATGTTTCTCGGTGGGGATTGAATTGAGAACCCAGGATCCTTGGGTTCCGCATCGCGAGTCTGTTCTTCACTCTGCAGTGATGCCGGTGTTCGCTGCATTCACGACGACTCTGCAGACAGTTTTTGTGCGACTCGCGCGAAAGGAACGACATGCGAGAAAGAAAACACTCCTCAGAGAATAGTCAGCAGACTGTCTCCCGTATAATGGATTAGCGGTGTGTGACCACGGCTTTACCTTTCCCGAGGCCAACAATCAAAAAAAGAATAGCTCGAAAAAAAAAAAAAAAGTAAAATATGGAGCGGCGGTATTTCTTCGAGCAGTCTACACAAACGGGAACGACGACGTCCGACGCCGAAGCACGGACAACGCCCCCTCACCCCCTCGCCTTCCGGACGTCAAGGCCGGAAATCCTACCAGCTGTAATCGACCAAAAAACCGCACCAGCGGTACAAAAAAACAAAAGAAGAAAGAAAACTGCTTTGCCCACTAAATTTTTGCCCGGCCCATGGACGTCGCATTGCAAGACGCTTCTTGCTTGCCCCACCGAAGTCTCCCCACTCGACAGCCTTGGACCGAAGCGGAAGCCACAAGCCACCTGAACCAATCGCGTCACAATAAAAGACCGCGTCACAAGGCGCCTTGCGCCAGACGACCAATAAAAAGCCGAGGATCCAAAACGTCATCACGATGTCTCCCTTCCTTTAGAACCTTTCGAGGGGGGTTATAGAAATAACGAGACGTGACGATGCAGTTTATTTTAGAGCGTACGCGCTTGTGCGTGTGTTCGTGCTCTGGTCCAAGTTGGGACGCAAACCGAGCGTGCCGTTCGTGCCCACCGGATGGCCCCCAGTAATAACAGTGGGAAATCTTTGAAAAGAGGGGAAGGGTGAAGGAGAGAGAAAGGGCATCCACCACGCCGCAGCAGGAAACTGACTTTGTTGCAGCGGTTCTTGTTACAGTCGTTGCCCTTTTTTTTCTTTTTTGTGTGGCGGTAGTTGTAATGGCGTGCGCTGGTCCTCGGCAGGTGAGGCCCCCACGGGCTACTGCCGCCACTAAGCTTCAAGGTCGGGCAAGGAGATGCTGGTTCGGTCGACCTGTTTGCCTTTCATGGGCGGCTTTCTCTGTTTTTTTATTGTGTGTGTGTGTGTTTGTTTCTTTTTTATGGCAGCTGGCTTACTGCTGCTTCCCAAAGACAGCATTCACAGTCCATTTCGGCGTTCGCGAGAACAGTCGTAACTCCTAACAACAAGAACTGAAAGAATGATTAAAAAAGAAAAAAGCGATATCATCTTTAGCAGTGCCAAAAATAAGATAAGCCAAGACAAAAAGAACTCGCGACATTATCTTCAGCAATGATGGAAATTATATTCCGCGAAACGAAAAAGTACACGCGATATCCAGCGATGCTGAAGATTATATAAACTGAAACAAAAAAAAAAACACGCGAAATCATACTCAGCAATGCGAACATCGGGAGACGGTTAAAAAATTCAAATAATCGACGGTCGGAAAAACTCAATGAAGAGTTCTCGGGAAATGTGTTTCTCTTCCTTCCCCAAGCGGAAACTGATTGGCTCATCGAATATTGACTAGTGGCCTAGAGTAGGCTATCTTGATTGCATGGGACTTGTCAAGCTGTTTTTTTTACAGCCTTTCTCCCAATTTTTTCACCAACAATGCATAGTTTCTGTTAGGAAAGAAAGTATATAAATATAATGTACAAATGACAAGGTACTACACACATTGAGAAAAAAAGAGCGAGAGGGAGAGAGAGAATAAATTAAAGTTGTGAGAGATTAGCAGCCTTAAAATCCCAGAAATGATATTACACGTATGTTCAGTTCAGCACCATGTTCTACCAAACGACACAGTAAAAAAAAAAAAAAAAAAAAAAAAGAAACTCGCGCCAAACACGCATTTCGTAGTGGCTAGAACAAGGTTCCCGGACATTTCATCGAACGCTATTTCGTCGAACGCCGTTTCATTAAAAAAATGGACGTTTCATCGAACGGCGTTTCATCGAACACCGTTTCATCGAATCGCTGACGGCCGTTTCTTCGAATGTCTTTTGTATAAAAAGTGTGAAAGATGCTCTTTTATGCATGGATCGAGTGGATTTTCGTGTTATTCACCCATTTCATCGTCAGGTTTTTTCATGTCCAAACTTTTATCTCTTACAATTTATTTTGATGCAAGTAACCCATGCACACATTTGTACCGATTTTTATGTTAGTTTCGCATATTGCGCTTATCTGTTCACCCACTCTGTATTACCCGATGGGCCCTGAGGGTATTGTAACAAATAAATAAAAAGTCGCACTCCCGGTAAGAGCGCACTCCAACTCATGGAGGCCAGAAGGCGACGTAGGTTTTGCACAGGCGCAACAACTTTAGTCATGTGAGCCTCCTAGACTCTCGTGTGTTTCTATTGATACTTTTTTACTGCCCGAAGCTTGCAGCAGCTAAAGCTGAGGTGCTATTTATGAAACTACAACAAAAAATAGTTTTTTTTTTTTTATTTCTAAGACTCAATGAAGTCCAAAGTAAGTACGTCACTTCAAATTATATTTGAAAACTTTAGGGGGGTTTATGTGTTCGGGCGACAGCCATTCACTTTTTCAAATAATGAGCAATTGCTCTCAAAAAGTCCCCCACAGTCATGCTCCGTGGACCTTCTCATTCCTTGCCGCTATGGTCTTCTTCAGGCGAGGAGGCTCTTGGGAACTCAGCATTGCCCCCAGCTTGTCTTCCGTCAGTTGACGTTCTGCGGCGATGCAAGTCAAAACCTTCCAGAAAACTTGTCTCTCCAATCAATTGCATTCAAGTTTCCTTAAGACAAAAAAAGAAAAGAAATCGATAATTGTCAGGTAAAATTAACGCAACGACGTTCGTCAGGTGTACTCCAAGTGCTGATGATATAACTAAGCCCCCTTTTTCCCTCCCAGAAAAAAAAAAAAAAAAGGAAAACGCTAGGACATGTAATAAAACACTACGGTTTCACGTTGCCTATTGACGGACGACACGTAACGGCTCTCTAACAAGCGCGCAGACTTACACAACGCATTTCAAACCTAACGCAATCTCTGCTTTCCCAGGGCGTCCCGTCCCGTTTCCACGTTCCTAAAGGCCACACAAACCGGACGAGAAAAAAAAATGTAAATATAAAAAAAAGAGAAGAAGCGACAGCAATCTCCTCGTCGAATCGCCTATTACCAATCCTGTAACTCCGTTCCATCTTCCGTTGGACTGCAGAGCGAAGGCCAGGAGCCATCCCCAGTCAGTCCAACGCAAGGCGAGTATCACGTGACCACAGAGCACGTATACAGTCACGTGATCATTTCACAGCGACGGCCTGGATGGCCGCCGTAGCGTCCGCTGTCGCTCATCGTTGCACCGCGACGGGCGCTATCCCAGAGATCTTAACCAATCGAGCGCTCCACCTGTGACACGTGACTTCACGCTCCTCTCGATCGCAAGGGTCACGTGACAATTTCCTGGCTGCGGATTGGCTCTGGTGGCTCGCAGCGTTTGCAGAAGGTCCATCTCAAGGCGATACGGAGGCTGTAGAATTTTCATTTCGAAGTGGGAGCGCGGCTATATCGGGGCTCCAGGCCAGAAGCTTGCGAAAGGGCCACCGACGCCGCTGGGCGCTAAGCGAATAGAAAGAGAAGTCGAGGCGATTAAGTTGGGTAATGAATTATAGATGCGCCCCCGGAAGATTAGAAAATGAGAGAGAAAGAATTGAAGTGTTTTAAACTTGCTCCACGTGGCTGTTGCCCCGCATTGTTTCACAACGTTATTACACGGCGGTGGACGTTGTTTGCCAGATCGTGGAGTTTAGGAAACGACTGTTGTCGAATAAATGGGAGGAGCGGGATTTTACGAGCGGTAATGCCGTAATAAAACAAACAAAAAAACGCACGCGCGCGCGTGTGTGTGTGCGTGTGTGTGTGTTTGTGTGTGTGTGTGTCTGTGTAAGAGAAAAGTCGTCCAAGTTGTAGCACTGGAAAATGGATTGAAGAGGGTTCTTTTTATGGCTTGCCGGCTTCGAGGGCCAACGTATTACCCGCGCGTGAACCGGTAATGTTGTTTCCTCGACGTCTGTTGGGACAATAGGTTCAGGGTTGTTCAAACCGGAATCACTGAATGTTTCGCGTGAAAGTAATAAGAAAAACAAATGAGACAACAAAGAGTAATTTGAAAAAACTGAGAAGTGTACGAAACTGAGAAGTATAAAGGGACTAAGACGGAACAAAACTGCGTTATCATCGACTACTCTATGTTTCCCTATAATTGAAAATTAAATGTGTCACTGAAAAAAAAAAACATTTTATTATTAATAATCGACGTAGAGTTTAACGAGACCAAAACGTAAAAAAGAAAATCGTACTGACCTAACTCTCATTTCTTTTGTCCAGTCAAATGTTCAATAGACCCTTTCCGGAATTCAGTCTGGCCGCTTTGATCCCTATCGTGATCATCTGAAAACGAAATATGTGCTATACTAATGGCGGCTTTCTGTTTACTCATGAAGGAAGAAGTTGAAGATGCTCCTAAGCAGATGATTCGAGGCCTGTACATTCTAGATGTTAGCGCAGCGTGAAGCAGGAATTGGACGCAAAAGCTGCGTAAGCGTTCATTTCTAACTCGATCCCAGTCAACCTGTTTGTAGCACCCACTCGGCTTCAAAGCCCCTTGATGTATAGAACTCTATCAAAATGTCTATGTGGGTTGGCGCTTCGTTCCGACTGGCTGCATTTGTTTCGCCGTCGACACTAAGAGAGATTGAAAAATAATTGTAGTGAAGTGCACATTGTCGTTTATTGTTGACCTTTAAAAGTGACGGAGCTCCATAAAATACTGCAGACCACAGGTTCATTGCCGCCATTAGTATAGTTTAGTATAGTAAAAGATAAGCTGCCATTTGAATCACCAGATGGCACTGAATTCCGGAAAGGGATAGAGATAGAGCGGGGGCTTAGGCAGGGCTGCCCTTTGTCGCCTTTGTTGTTCATGTTATACTTACAGGGATTGGAGAACAAACTAGAGCGGAGCGGGTTTGGCTTCAACCTTTCTTTCATCAAGCAAGGTGAATGGATTAAACAATCCCTGATGTATGCTGATGTATGCAGATGATATAGTGCTAATGGCCGACAACAAAGAAGATTTGCAGAAATTAATGGATATCTGTGGTACAGAGGGAGATAAACTAGGTCTTAAAGGGTAACTGCAAAGAAAAAAAAGTTTTTTTTTAAATAGCCTAATTGGGACAAGCATGTCAAAAAACAATTTTTCCGCGAGAAAAAACATTTTTTACAGCAATATTTATTGCGTGAGGCTGATTTTAGTTTGCGGCTATTTCGCCCGTTTTAAATCGCGCGCCACGAAGTTGTGATTATGTGACGTCAATCCCAAAAGGTTCTCATTGGCTAAGAGTTTGATTGACAGCTTAGATCTTGGTTGTTAAACCTTTGTTATTCGTTGCAATTTCCTTTTGAGCGGCATATTTTTACGTTTAAAGAATAACCCATGTGATGAGAGTTATTATTCTTTACAAAAGGTTTACAAGACGGGCACTTCCGTTTGGTTTCATACAAACAAAAGCTTCGCCATCTTTCATGGCCGCCGAAGTCTGCTCCCGCCTGTCTCGCCTACCTCGACTAATCGTTTCGCCGAAGTGATCAGTGTTTCGTCGTTTCGTGCTGACCCAGGTGCTTGAGTGAGACTTCTTGAAGTGAAGTAGTGTGTGTTTAGCAGCTGTCGCAGGTGTTAGTGATAGGAAGCGACGCGGGGTTTTGGCTTTCATAGCGCGGTTCTTTCGTTTTCCTCTTTGCTTGCTTAGCGTGCTTTTTTTTTTTTTTTTTTGCTTGTTTGTGCGTGCAAATGCTGACTTTTCGGAGATGTTAGATGCGTGATCCCGACAGTGAGCCTTCCAGCAGCCATGTCGCCCCGAAAGGAATGCTATTTGGGTGGAGGCAATCGGGCGTTCGCGTAGCGACAAACGTGTCCAGTTACGTTCTCGTCATATCGCTCTGGAGGCCGTCGAGATTCGCCCCGTGTGCACCTAACGTCCGCGACTAGACAGAAAATAAAAAAAAGCACTATGTCCACTACATAAAAATGGTCTCAGTTCATGCATCTGTAGGCAGGTACGAAATCGTGCCAAAATTTATTCACACCGTACGATGCAACACGTCGCTGTGCAAACGCAGTCCAACACGAAGCATAAAAACGGCAGATTTAGGACAACAATGCGGAGTCCATTGTTCAATTAAAACGTAGTAATTTTGTTGAAAACGCCCGCAGCTTTTTACTCACGGAATGCGTCGGGAAACTTCCACATTTTGAAACAGAACGAGGCAGATTTACTTTTAAGAACGCTCCCAGCGTCCTCCCGGACCAGTTTGACTGGATCAGCTGACGACGACGGGACTTCACTGGTTGAACGTCAACCCCACAACAACCAATTTGCGCTCCGTGTTGGCACCGCATTACACACACCACAAACGTTTCAGCTCTGTCTCATCGCCGTGTTGCACCAAACGGAACGAGATCGCCGAAACCAACGCAGCGCTGTCGTGAACCTTGGCTCGTGGTTGCGCACTCGTGGATTCTGTGACTCCCTTCGCTTTGAAAGCGCGCACGACGATTACGAACGATACTTTCCATCTTCCGGGAACATCACAGGGGCACTTCTCCGGTCACGTCTTCGCTACATGTGCTCGCAAACCGCGTCAAACCCACCAAACCAAAAAAATGAGTAAAGCTATACGCACTCCGGAGTGCGCTTCGGACGGAAATGGCTATACGCACTCCGCTTTTCTCGTATAAAACGAGTGAACGCAACGAGTTTTCTAAGCGGTGCCATGGCATAGCGGTTAGGGTGTCCGATTCGTACGCAAGTGGACGCGGGTTCGATCCGCGGTGGGTCAACTTTTTTCTTTTTTTTTTTTTCAAAAATTTTGTTTTGTCGAGGCATTTGGCGATATTTACGACATTTCCTTTTTTGCGATGAACAGTAAAAAAACAAAAAAAATCGAATGTTGTCGAGAAACTTTGCAGAACTAAACGGTATCGGACTCCCTTTCCGGAGGTGCGATCGGGGACAGCGGGGCTTGGATTGCCGGCTGGACGCCGCGAAGCGGCGTGTACTGGTTATGCTTTGTAATTAGCAGCCGATACTGTCGCCGCGAAGCGGCGTGAACGCAGGCGGGGGGCTGTGTTAACGAGCGCCCCAGTGATTCACGCGCCGTTCGAAAAGGGTGGCCCGAGCGGCATGATCTCTCGGAGGAGTGCGTATAGCCATTTCCGCGCGAAGCGCACTCCGGAGTGCGTATAGCTTTACTCCAAAAAAATACCACGGCCTGGCGTGGTTGCCAGATCTTGCCGAAAGTCGAGACGCTGCGTCGTTCAACTCCGCAACGCAAGGAGAGTGAGGGGCGGGGCGTACTCCTCTTCCGCGGGGGTCGAAAGAGCGGGAGTTTCAAATGTGGAGAAATTCTGACTCTACTAAATTACGTCCTGTGGCGTAAATATTGATAAAAAAAATATTTTTTTTCGCGGAACATTTGTTTTGTGACATGCTTGTCCCAATTAGGCTGTTTAAAAAAAAACTTTTTTTTCTTTGCAGTTACCCTTTAAATTTAGTCAAGAAAAATCGGCAGTGATGATTTTTAATGATAAAGATGGTGGCGAGCATAGGATACAAGAGGTCATGTTGGAGGTAGTGGATAAGTACAGGTATCTTGGGGTATGGATAAATAATGGTGTTGAGTATCTAACGGAGCATGAAAAACATGTAGCGATGAAAGGTAGCAGGAATGCAGCCGTCATGAAACATAGGGCTCTGTGGAATTACAGTAGGTATGAAGTGGTGAGGGGGATTTGGAAAGGGGTCATGGTTCCCGGCCTGACCTTCGGCAATGCGGTCCTGTGCATGAGACCAGATATTCAAGCAAAGTTAGAAATTAAACAGCGGGGCGTAGGTAGGCTTGCTTTGGGAGCTCATGGAAATACGCCGAATCAGGGGGTACAAGGCGACATGGGATGGACGTCATTCGAGGGCAGGGAAGCTAGCAGCAAGATAGAATTTGAGGAGCGTTTGAGGGAAATGGAGGAAGAGCAGTGGGCTAGGAAAGTTTTCAGTTATTTGTACATGAGGAATGTAGATACCAAATGGAGAAAGCGAACTAGAAAATTATCAAGCAAATATTTGGGCGGCAGTGGGGGCGCCAACCAGGAATTACGGGTTAAGAAAGGGATAAAAGAAACAGAGAAGGGTCTGTGGGAAACGGGTATGCAGACAAAACCAGCACTGGAGACGTACAGAATGTTCAAACAGGAAATTTGCAAAGAAAATATCTACGATAATTCTAGGGGAAGCTCTTTGTTGTTTGAGGCCAGGACAGGAGTATTGCGGACTAAGACGTACCGGGTTAAGTACCAGGAGATGGACACTTTATGTAGTGTGTGTGGGGAGCAGGAGGAAACGGCTGAACACTTAAAGGGGCACTGACACATCAAAATCATGTTTTTTTATTATCCGAAACGGTCGAAAACGATGCCGGGACATTGCCCTCAAAATTTGAAATTTGGGAATTCAGTATTCGTGAAGTAAAAAAACAATTTCCAAATGCCGAATTCGAAGTTCCCGCGCGATCGGCGCCGGTGCCTTGACGTCAAAAATTGCGGAGACCTGAGAGTCTCCTTTCCTGTCACCACTCCCTGCTGTTGCCATGGCGACCCAAAGCGAGGAGGAAAGGAGCGAGCGCCGGCTAGCGCCGGCGTTGCGGCGGACCGGTTTTGAGCGGTGTCGCCTGTTTTCCGTTGGAGGATACAAATCCAGGAGACGGCACCACAACGAACTCCCGATTTTTGGTATTTCAAAAAGAAGGGCCGTAGTGCGTTCGCAATTGCGTTAAAAAACATGTTTTAGGATTGCCGTCATTAAATGTTATAAAGATGCCGCCTACAAAGCTTCTAAATTTCCTGATTTTTGACGTCACCGATCAAAAGAAGCGAGGAGGCGAGAGGCGGGAAAATCAAACGCCAAAAATAAAAAGGCGCGCGTGCGCGCGGGAAAATTTTTTTTCGCGATGCGGTTTTTTTTGCGTGTCTATGGCTGCAACTTGCATCGTTTTAGACAATAAAAATAAATACGACCTTTGGGGTGTCAGTGCTCCTTTAATACTTTTCTGTAAAGGGCTTCACCCAACAGTTAACAGTGACCGGGCGGATTTAATCAAAGCATTGGGTTTTAAAGACAGTGAAGGAAAAATAGACTTTACACGGGTAGAAATAACCAAGCGGAGGTTATCAGACTGGTGGCTAAAATCGAGGCAGGGGTGAGATTTAATCTTGGAATTCAAAACATATAATTAGATTTATAATGTTGGCTAGGTGGCGCAAGCCACCGCCCGATTCACAGGGTTTAGCCAGATCCATCCATCAGAGCCGTATATGTAGAGAGTTTGGCCATTCGTTGGGAAGTATAGGAGACAAATGAAGCGGCGCCATTGGCCGAAAGACGGCTGGGCGTGTTCCAGGGCGTCTTCAGAAATTCGAATGTGACCAACCAGAAGCCGGAAATAATACCCTGGCGGTGGTCGCGAGAAACAAACTTGATAACTGCATTAGAGTAACTCTCGATGGCTGAAAATATGGTACACGTGATGTTTCAATCACACTCATCTATAATGATAATGGAAGAGTGCGACTAGCGGAAAGATCGACGTAATCCTTACGCCAAACGCCGAGCGCCGGGAATCTGCCGTCAGAGCGGTCACACTCTGTCCGCGCAAAACAGAGTTGAGCGGCGCATTCGTTTCTTACATCTTTCTGCATGATCATAATGAAACAACACGTGCACCTTATATTCAACCACAAAGAGTTACTACACTTCACTCTTATGCACTTATTAAAACCATATACGAACAGAGACATTCGATGACCGATCGGCTCAGAACTGTTTCTCGCTACCACCGCTAGGGGATTCTTTTCGGCTTCTGGTTGGTCAAGAGAGCATGCCAAGCCCTCTTTCCGAGTCTGCCGCACGCCCTGGCTCTGCCCGCGCCTCCCATTGACCAAACTCTCTACATATACGGCTCTGCCATCCATCCATCCATCCATCGGTGTATTATGGCCCAAATAAGTTCTTTTTTTTTCACTTTTACAAAAAAACAAAATTAATAAAACTTAATTCTTCATTAAATTACTGGTGTATTTATGTTTTTTTCAACTTCTGATTGATGCATGGGGTGTTTTTTATAACTTCACAAAACAAATCCACCCCTTTCATCGTAAATTGCAGCGTGCAAAGCTTATTTTTGCAATTTATTTAGAGTGGGTTGAATGAACCAACTGCTCCTCATGGTAGATACCAGGGGGTTTTTGTAGATCGTTCATGTTACTCAGTCAACGAAACCCGATAATGACATAATTTATGCGCAAAGGCCTCGGCGCAGTATCGGGTATTAGAGAGTTTCGGTAGATCGTTCAGATAATTCCAAATCTCTCGGCGCCATTGCTCGTGCATCGCATCCTCGTCGGATGTCGTTATCGCAGTTCTCGATACGATTTACCCCAGCTTTCTAATAGAGAGTTTTAGTAGATCGTTCCCATGACTCCGATAACGATATCCCGATACTTCGCCACCGCCTCCCTTGCGCATGCATAGTATCGTTATCGGGGCTATCGGAGGTATCGGAACGATCTACTAAAACTCCCTATTGTTATCAAGGTTATCGGAACAATCTGATACCGTTCTCGATGATTCGGAGCTCGGTGATGACTTACAGGGATACAATGAAAGAAGGACGAAGTCTTCCTACTTTACGTAGCCTTTTCTTTTATTCCCGATAGAGGTTCGAACTTGAGAAAGCTAGTAGAGCGGCATGTGACGCAACACGTCCCAACACCGGAGACGACGTTTTTCTCCTTGTCCACAGTGTTGTTAAACATCACGCTTCGTGTTTTATATAAGCCGAGCCGCTTCGGCAGCCCGCTTCCCAGAGATTACGCAAGAAGCAATCTGGAAGCCGGCCTCTCCCCTCCCGCTTCGTTACGCGACGAGTCTTTTTCCACGGGGACCCGAACTTGCAAGTCGGCTTCGGCTTCGAAAAGGGGGCATCAAAGCCAATCTAAAACCGTGTCTTGTACGCGTTGCTGAAAAAAAAGATTGCCAATTACTATTATTTCTGGTTAAAAAGTATTCAATTATATTTCTTGATTACTTGAGAATAAAATTAATTGACCGTTAGTTGAAAAAAGTGACCGTTACGTTTTCGATTACTTCAGATTTTCAACAAATAAACAAAAAAAAAAACTGTTTCAAGATTGAAACCGTTTCTTTTTTTTGTTAGGTCTATTATTGGATTAGAGTCACCGAACTATGAACTATACTTACCTTCTTGATCGAGAAATTTCGCTAAACCATCCTCATGTAGGGGACTTGGTTCCAGGAAACTCCAAACGTAATCGACTACAAATAACTTGATTACTTTTAATGAGTACTGTATGTGCCTCTTACTGTCAGTAAGATATGTACTTGACGGTAGGGAGGGGCGCAGCATCAACCAACACCACCTAGGATAATCTAAGTCCGTGCAATAGCATTTCGTCGTCATCTGCAGGGAGATCGGGCGTAGACACGGATTGGACAAGAGGGCATGCCTCTCAGCGTCCAACTAGTGGGACGTTAAGTGCAGCTAGTTCGGTCTTTGGTTACTGGGTGCCAGTGGGTGGTGTCGCAGCAGGCTAGCCACCTCGATACATTCATTCAGAAGCCTGGATTGTTTGGGATCACAGTATTTATTTATTTATTTATTTAAAATACCCTCAAGGCCATTGGCATTACAGAGGGGAGTGGGGGTTAGTGGCAGTAGTACACTTCGCAGCTCAATCTGAGCAGTATAGATTATTCATGGCAGTCCTAAATAAATGGTCAGGAACAATTGTTGCGATAGATGCGGGAAGGTGGTTCCAATCCACTGAAGTTTTTGGAATGAATGACTCTTGGAATGCATTAGTGTTGCATTTTAGAATGTCTACTTTATACATATGATCAATGCGAGGTGAAATATAAGAAGGTTGATTCAGCAGTCGGTTGTGAAGTAATGAGTTAGTATGGTATATCTTATGAAAAAGACATAAGCGAGCTATTTTACGACGTAAATTGAGGTTAGGCAACAATAGGCTAGTTTTCATTGAGCTCACGCTTGCGGTGCGATGAAAGTTATTAAGAATAAAACGAGCAGAGCGGTTCTGAACTAATTCCAGGGCGTTAGTTAGTTTGGAATGACCGGGGTCCCAGATAGAAGAAGCATATTGTAATTTAGAGCGTACAAGCGTTTTGTACAGAGTTAGTTTCAAAGATGAAGGGGCAAGTGAAAAGTTTCGTTTTAGATAACCCAGCATTCGATTAGCGTTATTAATAACATACTCAACATGTATTTGCCAGGAAATATCTGAGGTTATATACACGCCTAGGTATTTATAAGAAGAGACAGAATGTAAGGGGACATCTTCGAGAAAATAAGAAGAAGGAAAATTACATTTACGCGATACTGTCATGGCCTTGCATTTAGTCGTGTTAAGTTCCATCCCCCATAATTCACACCACTTTGAAACATGGTTGATGTCAGTTTGTAAATTCAGAACATCCGAGGCGTTAGTAACTTCTCTGTAAATAACACAATCATCAGCGAATAAACTAATTGAAGAAGAAATCGAATTCGGCAAATCGTTAATATAGATAAGGAACAATAGCGGACCTAATACAGAACCTTGCGGTACTCCAGAATGGACGGAGGCGAGCGGGGACGTTTCATCGTTAGCGGTTACAAACTGGGAACGATTAGTGAGAAAACAAGTTATCCAGGACAGAACATTTGCGTCAATGTTAAGACTGTTAAGTTTTAATAGCAGCAGCTTGTGTGAAACTTTATCGAATGCTTTGGAAAAGTCCAAAAAAATGCAGTCTACCTGGGACCCTCGGTCAAGCGCTAGGTGCAAATCATGGGTGAATGACAAAAGTTGCGTTTCGCAAGAGAAGGATTTACGAAAACCGTGCTGAGCGGTGCTAAAGAAAAGGTTAGATTCTAAAAATTGAACTAGTTGTGAGTAGATGATATGTTCTAGTATCTTGCATGGAATGCTAGTAAGCGAAATTGGTCGATAGTTATTCGGGCAATGTTTATCACCTCCTTTGTGGATTGGCACCACCCTCCCTATCTTCCAATCAGCAGGCAACTCTCCAAGTGAAAGCGACTGGGAAAAAATTTGAGATAATATCAAAGAGCAATACATTTTTGGTATGGTTACGTCGGACTCTGGGCGCCACCATCTTGCTACTGGCGTGTGTATATCGTCTGATAGATAGCCCACGGTTGCCAGACTGACGCCAAAACAGAGCGATTTCCATCCACGGTGGTCGCACTAACTAAGAAGCGTGGCTAGTCACGAAAGTCTGTAGACATGCGTAAGCACGTCAGTCTGCAAACCCAGCCTGAGGCGTGTTTCTTCCTCGTGTGACGGTCACACTCGCGATACAAAAACTGTCTGCCGACATGTTCAAAGTGCACATGCTGGGAACATGTTTGAGGCGTATTGGCAGGGAACAACGTCTCTTCTCTATCATGTATGAGCAGTGTCCATGGTTGCCAGACTGCCGATTAAACAAAGCTTTTTTTTTTTTTTCATCGACGGTGGCCAGACCAGCTTGGCTGCTAATCGCGAGGCTTTGCGGGACCACCGCTGCTGGCAACGTTGACGGGGCAGGGAGTAACGCCCTTGAGGACTCTCCTCCGGCCACCGGAATCAAGGTCAGGGGATCGTCGCCACTCCGGGGGCTGGAAGCGGATACACCTCGCCTGGCACGCAGACGCCCCGCCGGATTCGGAGAGGGCGATTGGTTCCTCCGGTTGCCAGAATGACCTTTCGCTTTGTTTTTCCTTTTTCGCGCTGCTCTTTCTCTTTCGTTGCCTACCCGAAGGGTTCCTTTCTTTCTGGCCACGCTCGAGTTTCGATTAAGCTGTGTGACCGAAGAGTTGCTTTAGAAATACGTCTTTCCTTGACCGGAAACGTCGATGAAGATAGATTCCTAGAACCATTTATATGTATAGTTTTGAACCTCTCTAATTGAAGGGTTTCTTCTGAAAATAGATTCGTTCGATTGCATATTTCCTTCGTGTTACCAAGGGGATCTTTGTCTGATGCCCCGTCAGTATCGGAGAGGGTTATTGGTTCCTCCTGTTGTCAGAAGAACCTTTCTCTTGCTTTCCTTTTTTTTTTTTTTTGCGCTTCTCTTTCTCTTGTTGCTCACCTGAAGGGTCCTTTCTTTCTGACCATTCTCGGGTCAGAGTAGGCCATCTCGTTTTGTTTCGATAAAGAGGTGTGACCAGAAGAGCTGCTTTCGATATAACTTTTCTTGATAAGACATGTCGACGGAAATCGATTCATATATACTTCGTTTCTCCAAATCCGATCGCAGAGGACGCTCCGACTCGGGCTTGTAGCATCCGCTGCGGCGGGAGGCTCAAACGAGGTATAAACCCATTTTAGTTTTACCTCCCTAACTGATGTCGTTTTTTTTTTTTTTTTTTTTTTTTTTTTTGCTTTTCTAAACCGAGAAAAAAGTTTTTCTTCTATTTTTTTATTCAATTTTTGGTTCGTGTTTCGAGTGGCTGTACTAGCAACAAGTTCAAACAGGAAACACTGTTTCTCGGAGATCCAACGGGTTTCTTGGGGATTTTGTCCTCGTTTTCCGTACTCGAACGCCATTTTAAACCGAAAGGGAGCCCCTTCTGGTAAACCAGATAGGTTATGATAGCGAAGGGTTTTGCGCAACCTTTTCTTAGGCGGACAAGTGTTTACATTACGTATCTCCTTGTAACCAGCCCCGTTCCGAATACTTCAAATTAACCTGTTTTACTTTTTCAATACAGACGACACCAAACCGATGAAAGCTCGAAGTGCGATTGGCGTCTCGACGGGGAGTTCCGCTACCTTCGTTTTCTCCTCCGCGATTTAAGGTTGCTTCCCCACACTTACGTGAAGGTTGGTTCACACGCTTGCGTGAGCCCGACCAGCGAGCACGACTGCAATGGCTTGCAACGTACAAGTTCCTATGGCAACAGCTGTGTAGGCTCCAACCAACAAGGTAGAGGGACTTAGAGCGATAAACTGGTATCCCGTTCCCCAGGCAAAAGTGACCTCCACTTGGCTGCCGCCATGTTGTACAATTTTGACCCGTAGACACGTGACCGTACCAAATCCTGAGGATTTTACGCAAAACTGAGCCGAGATTTGTATTGCGATCGCTGTAGAAGGCATGATAAGCCATTTTTTTTTTTAATGCTGTTAGCCCCAGAGATCAGTGTACGGCTCCGATAAAATCCCAAAATACAGCACCGCAGCTGACGGCACCTAGCGGAGGCATTGCGAAGCTGCCCGAATTTTTGTCGTAAAAGCACATTTTGGACTTAAAACCAACGAAACATAACTTATCTCGTCGGTACTGTTATTCAAGATCAAGAAGCAATTATTCGTGCGCGGTACTTCGTTAAAATCTATACGTAAAACTATAACGTCACGTGTCTAGTGGTCCAAAATGTGCAACATGGCGGCGGCCGATTGGGGGTCACTTGCAGCTGCCTGTTTATCGCTCTAAGGACCTCTACCTCGTTGGCTACAACAAAACGGGGCAAAAACCTGTTTTTTTGGAGTCGACGCGGCTGTTGCCATAACGACCCGTCCGTCGCGAGCCGTTGCAGTTGCACTCAGTCGGGCTCGACGCTAGTGCATGAATCGCCGTTCGGTCAAGGAGAAGAAAGGAGAGGTAGTGCAACATTTCCTAAATAAGAAGGCCGGAGGGCTGAATCTTCATCGTCAATCGAAAGAGACCAACACCGCGCAGGGATTGGATGCGAGTTTAATCCGTGCCCAGGTTTTTGAGAGTCGTTTTGACACGAACAAAACGACTTTGTAGGGGGCAGGGGCTTCGCCAAGCTGCAATTCGGCAGCTTTTTCTCTCGCCTCAATCGCCCATTTTTGTATTATGGGAGTAAATAAAATGAATGGAACTGAGAACGAATCGTCCTCGGACGCATCGCCGACGCACCACTGCGCATGTGTGCGCGAGTCGGGGTCTTTGGGGTGCGCTTCTCGTTCGCGTCTCCCACTCCGACCGCTGGAGTCGTCACCGCATCGCAGCGAGCACCGTTGACGACTCGGGTAAAAAATTCGGCAGAGACACACCTAAGACTGCCTACGTGTAGGAATGCAAAAGCATTCCTACAGGTAGGCATTCATACACGCAGCGCATTCCTACAAGAAGCGCGCCACGCCTTCCTTTTTCCCACGGCGCTCCGGCGGTGACATCACACTCCCCCACTGCGCAGACGCGGCGAACCCCGCCGGCTTCACGACGGCCTCCGTGACGAAGCATCTTCGTTGCTGCGACTTTCTTCGTGTTTTATTTCTGATATGCGTCCGCTTTGATCTTGAGCAGCGCGTGCTTGATGGCGTATTTTTTTGACCATATTTCGGGCACAACGCCGACGCCTTTTCGCGTAAAGCGCGAAACAAATGTACGACGAAACTGTGCGATCAGGCAATACGACGGTCGGCGGCGAGGGTTTTCTACACTCTCCGGTTCTACGAAAACCCTCCCCCCCCCTCCCCCCCCCCCCCCCCCCCCCATCATGCAGGCCCGTAGCCAGGGTTTTGTTTCGGGGGGGGGGGGGGGGGGGGGACGCCCATGACAAAATGCTGTGTGAGAGGGAGGGGGAGAGGAGGTCCCAGCAAAATGAAAAATTTCGGGGGGGGGGGGGGGGGCATGCGCCCCCCCCCCCCCCCCCCCCTTCTGGCCACGTGCCTGCCCGAAGTTCATTCCCACAGTTCGCACGTCGGATCGGAGGGTTTCGTCGTACATATGTTTCGCGCTTGATGGGACAAGTAAGGCTTTCGCCTTAAAAAAAAGAAAAAAAAAAAAAAAAAAGATATGGCGCTCGGTTTGTTGAAGGACTCCACCGAGCGTTAGGCTTCGGACAGCGGGACTCTGTCTGTTGAACCAAATAATTTCGAGGGCTGCTCGCAATGGAGAGCGATCGTGAATGTTGTAAACTGCACGTGTGAGTAAACTTTGTGATCCGGGCTAACTAGCTGCCTTGGCGACCGCGCGCAGACGAACTCATTTGGTTCGACGGCACACGACCTGAACGATCCTTCAACGTGACGGAGAAACATCAATTACAGTTGTACTTCGCGGTCGTTCAGACACTCTCTCCTCCATCTAGCTTCGGAGCTCTTGAAATTCCGAAAGGTAAATATTCCCTCGGCCGTCTCGTTTATGTCAGTCGTACGCCAAGAAGCTCGAGCCACGGTTTGCACGCAGCAGACCGTTTCAGATGTTTCCTGCAAGATGGCGCTGCCCGTCAATCATCAACATTGTCTATACGGTTGCGCCCATAGAGTTATATTAATGCACGCTAAAGGTTCAACTGGCGCTAGTGTCCATGCGACTTCCGTGATGCAAATTCAAACAGACAGCAACCAGTCTACTTTTGCGGTGCTCCTGTACATTCCTATGGGAAAACACGCGCACATTTTGTCTCTTCGCCGGAAAATAACATGAATCACTTTTGTTATTTCGATCGTACCGAATAGTATGTACCTTTATTATCAACGTAAAAGTGTAATTGCTTTAGCTACAGTATTTTTCTTCACCAGCGAACGCTGCTAAACTTGGCTATATTTAAGGCCCAAACCATCTGTTTCATAGCAGGCGTGTAAAAACGAGCGAGAATTCTAAGCAAAATGGCAACCAAAAAAAAAAAAAAGAAATGTAGAGTGTGTTTAAGGTTCGGCAGTATTCCGGTCGCGCTATTGCTAATACGCCCGTCCTGTCATTATGTGAAAATGACCCCGTCGTGCATCTTTACGAGAGGTTAAAAGCATTCAAAAAGTAAAGAATAAAGCACGTGGGCTATGAAAGGTGTTTCATTTTATTATTTTCTATGCTGGGCAGCTTTTATCGAGCACTTGTTCTCTGGCGTCTCTCTATTTTCAAAGATTTCGAGCGTGCGGGTGATATTTTCAACGCAGGACGAGCATCTTCGCGCATATTCATGAGCAGAAAGAATAAAGCAGTTCTTAATTATTTATTGGAAATCTAAGTATATTACGTGGCCTTCAATTTATGTTGACCGTCTACATGCACTGGGACTTACTGATCCAGTGTTACTGCGTAGTTCTTACCGTCTCTCTTGGTTTTCCAGATGTCCTTCGTTCGTTTGGCACGCACTTCCCCCCATCCTGAAAAACGCCGACGCCGTGTTCGCGCTAACAGTGTCCGGCAGTGCACATAAATGCACGTATTAAGCTGTTTTAGTGACTGTGTTTAATGCTAAAGATTTGAAAAAAAAAAACTCAGAAATGTTTCAAGCTACCTAGAACGTACGAATTATTCGTAATATTTACTCTTATAATCAAGCGTAGATGAAAATGCACGCACTTTTTCCTATAGAAATGCATTACCGGAAGTCAACGCTCGACTGGTTGCTGTCTGCTTCAATTTTCAACAGCACACTGGCGCCAGTTGGAGCTCTAGCGTACATTATAACAACTACTCTACGGTGGCGCCAGTTTTACGATTCACTAAAACACGTTAAATTTTACGTACGGTTCAACGGAGCGGAGCAGCTCACCGTTCAAGATTTCGGAACCGTGTGCTCCAAAACCTACTCGCTGAAACACCTTAGTCCGAGTTTAACGGTCCTGCCCAGCAGGTTATCTGGCCCGCGCTCCCCACCCGGCACGCGACCAGGGTTACCAAACAGCCATCGTAAGTCACGGGGGTCATCGAGACAGGTCGGCGAGGGCGTTCGCATTTCGCGAACCGGTGTCTACCCCGCTGCTACAACAAAGCAGAAGCAACAAGATAAATAAAACGGAAACCAGCGACACGTACATGACGAGGATCCTAAGTCTGCCCTTGGGACAGCGGTGGGCCGGTCGCATCGCATCCTGTCGCGCCCCCAAGTACCGTTCACCCCACAGAGCTGGGAGCAAAGTGGCAAACACGTGCTCGCAGGACCGGACAACGATTGCACGTCAGAATGTCCGACGGGGCATAAGATCCAATATTGGAAGTTTTGTGTCGATGTACACTTTTGTCCCGGAAGACGTTTTGACCTGGTTTGTTGTTTGGACTCGTTGGACGTTTTGCAATCTCGCTAAGCATTTTGACTCCTACAAAAAAAATTTACCTGCCTAGACATTTTGTAATGCCACGGTTTCGGGCTCTCTCAGTTGTAATGATGATGTGTATTAACGCGTGCGCACGTTAAAATATTTTATTATATTTTCGTCCCGCATACCAGATACAGAATCCACTTGACTGAGAATGACAGGAAACAGCAGACAGGTTAAGAACCTGGTCAAAGCACCGCCTCACCCGTGCACGTTGCCTTCGGCAGTTCTTCCCGCGTGCGACGAAGTGTAATCAAAGGCAGAGAGCTCATGCTCGTGGCGGAGCATATGTACCTGGTTCGTAACCTGTCACCGACTATGGGTGACGCTGTGGAGGACTCGGCCATCCGACGCTGCGTCGTACGGCCCATCGGACGTTTCGTCGTGCACGTGTCTGGCACTTCGACACCGTCGTCGGCCAGCGAACTCCAACCTGCCTAGCAACAAGATTCAGCAAGGACAGCGGCAGCGATGCGTGTGGTTGGGGGGAACCGGTGGTCGGCCCGTCCGCTGCTCTGTGCGCACAGCCAGCGCTCTCCGCAGATGCGTGCCAAGCGGGCAGGACAGCGGCCCGGCGAGCGGCGACGCGGCATGGCGCAGCCGGATCCAGCGGCTCGGCTGACCGCGTGTGCTGCACCTGCCGCCACATTGAGGCGTGACACGCGGCGTTGAACCGACAATCGGTCGCCGGCCGTTGGATCCGCGTATGGCAGCAGCAGCAGCAGCAAACCGTGCCCTCTTATTTTGCTTTCTTGTTCCGGTTTGTTTTATTTCGGGAGTCTCACTACGAGTTGAATGTGTATCTATATTTATGGACCGTTCTTAGATCGCTCAAGAGAGGATGGAGCCGTGGTTGCTCACTTCTCTTCGTCTTACCTAGATATACAGCCACTGAAACTGGCAATAACGGATGCAGGGCATTCCGTAGAACGCCGTTCGATTGAACTACCTTCCACTGAGTAGATAAACGTTTCGTGACAGCCACTTCATCGAATAAGTGAACACCCAATCGCACCCCGTTTCACTGAATGTCGTGGGCGTTTCATTGAAATCTGTTTCACTGAAGGCCGTTTCACTGAACGTCGTTTCATAGGATAACTGAACGCCTTATCGAACGCCCTTTCATCGCATAGGTCAACGTTTAATCGCACTCCGTTTCGCTGTGCGCCGCCTCACCGACCGCCGCTTCAACGATTGCCATTTCATAGAAAAAATGAACATTTCCATAAAAAAGCGTCGAGTACATTGTCTGAAAAGAATCATAATCGGTAATTCCGCTTAGTAAAAGTTCGCCAATCAAGCGCCCCGTTGGCGGTTAAACAGAACCAAAGCGACTTCCGGTAGCCGTGACCTAAATATACCACTTCCCGCATTCAAACTCCGCGAACACGCACTTCCGGTCCCCGTGGCATCAAACTCTCCACTGCGCACTTCACCTCACGAGCTGCGAGCCTTCGCCATTATGCCGACAGGGTGGCAGAAGGAACTCTACTCGCTCCCGAACCAATCAGATCGCCTCCCTTCCGCCGCCTGACCTCGCTCACTCGCGTAGGGAGCAGCGAGCACGATCACGTGGTCCAAGACCAACATTGACTGGTCCAACAAGCACGCAGGTTCCACCGCGTTCCGTTAGCTCAGCTGCGAACAAAGTGCATGAACGAGCCCCGTTCCATGCATGAACAGCACACACACACACACACACACGACCTGTGGTCAAAAGCCTCGGTCCCACTGCTGCTAATATGTCAGACAAAAGACAGTCTGCACACACTGTCTGTGACATGTTTCTTCACCGTACGACGGCCCTGTCACATTGGTCACACGATGGATGGATGTATGGACGGATGTTAATGGCTACACTCTTTGTAACGGGCGGTAGCTTGCGCCACCTATAGCCGTTTGCAGACATGTTCGAAGCACACTTATATGTAAACGAAGCAGACGCGCTTCGAAGTTCGAACTGCTTGTGGCGTTTCCGCAGGTACTTGTGTCATCACGCCTGCAGCCAACACCGAGTCTATTGTATGTTGTACAAGCAGTTTGACCGGGGCTGAATGCTATCGTTTCCAGCTCCAGTGTTCGCAACTCCGACTGTGTGCGTTTCATTATCCCCTTTCCCCTGTTTCCCATTTTGGTCGCCAGGCCGCGCCAATGTTTGGCCGCACGCTTGGATAGGCGGTACAGCCCCGCTCCGCTCATTCACGCCGTTGACGCTGGGTGGCGTCGCTTCCTTTGGGATCGCGAATAGCATACAATACCAAATACTAACCAATAACCGAAGTTCGTATAGCCGGTTCCGTTTACGTGCAAACAAGGGCTAATGAACGGCTAGTCCATCGAGGAACCGCCAGCTATTGACACCTTGAAAGTTACTCGTCACGTGATATTAGCTCCGCCAACCAAGGGTGACTGTAATGATCCCTGTCGTAACGCTCTTCGGGTAAGTGACAGGGTAGGGGAAGCAGGAAGGTTAGAACGACCAAGATATATACCAATACGCTCGGTGTAATTGACGTGTTGGGAACACCGACAAGTTCCGTCGACAGTGTAATCTCTCCATACGTCAACGAACCTCACTTTGGAACAAGTTTCTACGCTGGCGTCCGCATCAAGCGGTCTACCCAAAAAAAAAAAAAAAAAAAAAACCAAAAAAAAGTAATCAGTTACAATTACGAACTAAGATTAAAATTAAACTATCCGATTAGATTAGCGGTCACCCAAATGTAAGTGAGTAATTACTCTACGTGTGGCTATCACTCTCCTGATTACTTTACCAGGTCACGTGATCCTTGGGGCTATACTCTATGTCGTATTTCACATGCAGATTGTATTTAACTCAGCTTCTGGAATTGTATATGGTTTAGATACTTCTTTTATTTTTTTTTCTGATGTTTATGTGCACGAGACTACTTAGTTGATTTTTCATATTAGCATTAATTGATGAAGTTGGTTAGAAATAAATATAAAGCACGAGTATCGGCGTGTTTTCTGCGCGATACTCGTACACAACCATTATTTCAAATTAGAAAACTGCTAGAGTATAAATTAAATACACCTGCCCCGTGAAACGCATCTTAAACAACAACGCGCCTCGCTCATTAATACAAGCTATACGGCTTTCAAACACTTAATTCATTGCTTCCTAATGTTTTAACCAGCACGCAGACCTGGAGAATTGATGCTGCGAGCACCAGCCCAAAATAGGTATTTAATGTTTTTTGGTTTTTTTTTTTTTGTTTTTTTTTTAACTAAAGTAATTTCTCATAGCGTCGCAAATTGATCGTTTTGGGCTGTGTGTGAGGTCCTTTTCTTTTATTTAGTTTTAAATTTATTTTAACCTTTTTACCACCACTTTACCTGGTAAACAAAAAAAGCTTATAAAAAACTGCCTTTTTACTTTTATTTTTTACTTTTTTTGATAAGAGACAAACCAGTTGAAAATATTTTCAAACACTGACCATAAAACGCGTGCATCATTGTATCTTCGAAAATTGTTTCGTGACAAATGTATAACTTAGCCACCACTTCATAATGTTTTACAAGCAAGAACTCTACCGTTCGAGATTTGCCACTCTTCTTCCCCCTGCATTTTCCGACTGAAAGCTTCACTCCTTCTGACTAACTACAGCCTATGTCCTGAGTAGTAAAATTACTTCTGCGCGCACTAATCACTCCAGCGTGACTATTCACTATCCGGCATCGAAAAAAGAAAAGTAATTTATCAGTTCTTCCATCTAAAAACGCTTGATCATACCATAGCCATAAATTCTTACTGCCGCCATGTTTTGCCGCACACACCGACGACCCAAACATCCGACTAGGGCACGAAATGCAAGTTGAAACCAATAAACTTCCTTCCTACAGTAAAATCTAGCCCTACCCTAGCCATGAAACTCGCGTAGGCCATCGTACTACAAAAATGCATAGCTCTGTAGCCGTCGTAGAACCGCCCACCGCGAAACAACGCACCAAGGGGGCAGGCAGACGGGGGGAGGGGGACTGTGCAATCAAGTGACCTCTCTGCCCCTATTTCCTTCCCTCATTCATTCTCTCTCTTTTTCCTTTATCCTAAGCTGATGCTCAACAATAAAGCAAGCTGGGAACTAAGAATGAAAAGAACACAAAAACAAAAGGGGGGGGGGGGGGGGAACAGTAAAATAAACGTGAGCGTTAAAGCGCTGCTAGAGTCAAAGTGACGCCGCCACGAAAGCATACACAGATACCATCGACGAATTCTTGCTTTTCAAAAGAGGAGGCTAAGCCTATGATGGCCCTGCCCGCCGCCTGCCCGCGCCATAGACCCGCATGTTAGCCGGCCTGAGCTCATCTATATTTATACAATACGCCGCCTTCTTTCTTCCTTTCATTTGCCTCTTCCTTTCTTCATTTTTCTTCTCTGCACCCATGCAGTGCATAGACAACAGGGGCACAGATGGAGCGATAGAGAAAGCATGACAAAGAGAAAAAGAACAAGACAAAAAGACAAAAATGGCGAGCCGCGGAGGTAAAGAGAAATGGCGATCAACAATGGATGGAAAGAAACGGAAAAGGAGAAATGGCCTGGGAAAACAAAATAAAATAAAACAACAAAAACAAGAACACATTTAGAAAAGAAAAAGTATCGCTGCGTACAAAAAAAAATGGTTTTGCGTTGTTTTTTTGTTTTTTTTTT
This sequence comes from Ixodes scapularis, assembly GCF_016920785.2. Taxonomy (NCBI): domain Eukaryota; kingdom Metazoa; phylum Arthropoda; class Arachnida; order Ixodida; family Ixodidae; genus Ixodes; species Ixodes scapularis. The sequence goes on from NW_024609883.1 coordinate 79,251,600, forward strand.
CTCTCTTTTGTCGGCTGTTTTAAACGGCTTCCTAGGTAGGTAGGTAGGTATAAGTTCTTCACGACTGCTTGTCGTGCTGTATGAGGGAAGATACCACAAGTTTCGCGAGTGTTTCTCTTTGTGGTTTTGTTGTTTGTTTGGAGGGTTCTGTATACGGTCCATAGTTGCTGCTAGTGCGATTGTTCGTGGTTTCGTTTTAACCACGCGAATATCGCCGTCCAAATCGGGTGTCACGCGTTGAGAGAACGCCACTACTATTAGCGGTAAATAACCACCGCGGTCATGAGCATCCTCCCTCGTCTTAAACGCGAAACGAGAAAACAAATTCTATAATAGACCTCATTTCCATCTCTTTTCCCTGTTTTCTTTTTTTTTTTTATGTATAGCACACGCCTAGGAAGGGTGAACGGGGACCCACCCCATTTCTGTATCCTCCTCATCCCAAAACGCTTCGCCGTCTAAAAACAAGCTTGTTTCAATTTCATGAATGTGCATGCGTTTTGACGTGCTATATTAAGTTATGTTGTGTTACGTCTAGGAAGTGTGCTCTTCTAGAAACCTGTCAATGAAAACCAGTTTCTTTTTTCTTTCCTTTCCTTCTCGCAACCATTGGATATGTCTCTGCTCCTTGAAAAAGAAAGAAAGAGAGAGATGGAAAGCGAGTTAAAATACACAGTATACAAGCTTTATGACGAATTTCTGGCAGCCGTAGTGTTCCGATCGTCGGTGATAAATCGGAATGTTCCAGCGTGTAGTTTGATTGCCATCGTGAGTCCGTTGCCAAACATTTTACGAGGGGAATGCACTTTCCTCGTTCATGGGAAAGAGAAGGAACCATCAGAGAGAACCATACCAAGAGATGACGCTAGCTTCCGCGACGAAATCATGGCGTGTAAGAAGCCCTTCTGTTCGGGTGGTGTGCCCTGTATTGCCAACGATCTGCTACGTTTGACGTGAGAAGCCATAAAACAGGGTGAATGTCCACTACTTTTCCCGAATGGAGAAGCACCCAGGCTATTGTTGCGCCCGCTCGCACCATCTATCGGCGCGGCGACTGGAGATGAAATCTGTCGCTTCTATTCGTATTTGATCGTGAAGAGTGAACAGCAATTGCCCCTAGCAAAGTATTTACCGACACCTCGAAATTGACTGACTGTAACACCTTCGTAGTTTTTTTGTTTTTTTTTTGCTTGTGTATTTGAAGAAGGAAGATGAGAAAGATGGTCGGTAAACATTTCAAGTCGGTGTAGCTACGCTAAGCAACGCTATGATCAGGATACGAATAGCTCCCTGTTGAAGAAGGGTTGTATTTAATGTTCAATGGTGCTCATACAACTGGTATGACACTGCACAAACACGACATTATTTCAATATATCTTCAATGTCCCTTTAGGCGGAAGATAAATGTCTTAAAATTCATTATATACGCTTTGAAATAAAACGTAAGGGGCGTGTTGGCACAGACTTAAAACAAAAAGAATAAACACAAAAGAGGGCGAGAACACAGACGAGTACGCATCTTTAACCAATTTCAAAATAATTATAACAAAATTAAAAAAAAAAATTGTTTGTTGAATATGTAACGAGTTCCCGTTCTGTTCCCACCGGCGCCCAGGGCCGTAACCAGGGGGGGGGGGGGGGGGGGGGGGTTAGGGGGTTCTGACCCCCCCCCCCCCCCCGAAATTTTTTTCTGGGTACGGCCCTGGTCGGTGCACTGGCAGCCAGCCGATTTTAATCTCCACCTCTGCGCACGCGCAGTGGCGCCGGTCGGCTACCGGGTACTAAACCGGGACCGGTTCTCCGGTTTGCTCTAACTCTCCATTATATGCCACCGACGCACATGATTCATAGGCGAAAATAGGCCATAGACACTTTCAAAATGGCCGCCGTTGTCCCCGAAACCCCCCCCCCCCCCCCCCGAAATTTTTTTCTGGGTACGGCCCTGCCGGCGCCAAATTAATATCAATGGCGTTGATTGCTCCACATAAAAGAAACGACTCACGGGAGCGCTGGTCCTCGAGATGCCTTTCCTAAACCGCTGTTTTAAACGAGGTCGACGCTACTCTAGGACAGCTGGACCACCACCACCAAATGCAAAGATACAAACTAAACGAGCGGGAGAAAGAGCGGCAGCCAAGAACACCTGGAGGTTTCCCCGAGGACGTGAACCTTGCTTCGGCATTACGTGGCGTTGCACCCCAATCAAGGAAACGAGGTTCAAGGATATCTCTTACTGCTCCCAACCATAACTAATGTAATGCAAATAAAAAAAATGTCATTGGAACCGTCTCAGATTGTTGTGGAGAAGTTTGTCTTTCAAAAAGTCGCGGGAAACACACACACGCAAACACACACACACACGATATCTTGAGAAGCTTTAGACTAGAGCAGCGTAGGTCCCATTTTTTATTCCTTTTTGGTTACCGAGATACAGCATGGGATCGCGGTGGTGGCAACAGGTTACAAAGCTTTGCCGATTGTTACCGGCCGCTAGTATGAAGAGCCCCTCCAGACACACGCATTCTGGAGAGGACAATATTATAAACGAGCATCAAGTATATTTGATGTTTGTTTATAGTTTGTGTCAGAGAAAATTCTCCGACAGCGCGGCAAAACAAAAACTTCTAAGAAACAAAATAAAAAAGACCAAAAAGTTTGTTTTTGACCCCGTTCACACAACAACAACAACTAAAACAACAACACAGAAATATGAAAGCGAATAACCTTGGTTACGTATTTCAATCAACCCGATTTCTGGTCAATCCTCCTCCCTGTGGCCAATGACACCTCCTGAAGAGCATACACCGTGTCTAAGAAAAAGAACAACAAACAACGTATCGATACTCTACGACCCAGCCTGGAAGACCGCATAAAAGATCAGCGTTTAATAACTAACTAAAGAAACGCAAAAGGAACTGGTGAAGGGTGAGGGCAGAGACGTTGCTCTTTGGGCGGCTGGGGGCCATCCGGTCCAGAACTCCTCTCCTCCCATATTCCGCTCGTCCCTAAGCGGACAGCGCGGTAGAGGCTACGTGGTCGTCGAACCAGTCATAGGTCTGTAGGGAGTTTTAGCAGACCGTTCCAATACCTTCGATAACGATACCCGATAATGATACGATGCATGTGCAAAGGCGCCAACGAAGTCTCGGGTATCGTTGTCGGAGGTGTCGGAACGACCTTGTACAATTCCCTACAGCCGCAGTGACGCAAAAGACACGGTGGTGACGCCTGTGGTCGAAGCATGTTCACTTCATAGATTTTATGCTTCGTCCGCAGACAGTTGTTGTATGGCCAATGTGACCGTTATACAAGGAACGCCTCAGACAGTGGCTACAGACTATCTTTGGTGTGGCGTTTGAGCCGTTTGACCTCTGCTTTATGATACGTTGCGATCATGGTCCCTGCCCATACCCACGCGCAGATAGGAGGACCACGCGATGAAAGGGAGGCGGGTGATTGGTCCGACTGGCGCGTAGCTCCCACATGCACTGTCGGCTAAGGGGTGGACGGAGTTTGGTGTACGACTACGCAGCGAGCAACCGGGCAGGGCAGGACTTGTGCTGCAGGACGGCAGGGGAGCGTGGCAGGCATGGCAACGACGGCGAGCCGCCCTTGGCTTCGGAAAACAATGGGAGCGACGATCGGGAGGGCGATCACCGTCGCCCAGTGCACTGTCCCCCTCCGCCGCCTCGCCCTCTGCTGCTGGGCTGCCGTCCGGTGGGAGACCCGACTGGTTCAAGGACGCCGGCCGGCTGATGCCAGCCAGGCTCGATGTGCCCGGCCCGCATCGGGAGGCTCGGTCAGCGACGTAACCTCTCCGGCATCCGACGTCATCCGAACGGAAATTGGTACCTCACTGGCCGGCCGCCATCGGTCCGCCGAAATGCCGTGACGTACCGGCGGCCAGAAAAGGAAGAGGGAGATTTTAAAGCCTTCTCACTAATACCTTAGTTACACCAGCGTCCTTAGCTGTCATTAGGCCAACGACAGTTGACTCAATCGCGATCGGCCTGAGTTACACGGTGGCGCCAACTGTCATTAGGCCGCTAACGATCACTGAGTTTAACTCAGCTTTATACCTCAGCTATACTCTATTTCACCTTATGATGTACCGTAGGAAAGGCTATAAGCACGAGCTCCTTGCTTTATAAAGCACATCTCGGCTGCACAAGCTGCCAATGTTATGAGCTCGCGCTTCTAGCCTTCGCTGTGGTATAGTGAAACGGAGTATAATTAATTCATCAAGGTTCGCCCCAATAGAGCTAAAGATGGCGGCGTCCGCCGCATGGCCGCCCATGTCCAGTGCCAGCGAAGCACTTGCGGAATATTGGGGAAGGTATCTAGAACGTATCGTAGCAGCAAATATTGTCGGAAGGGGCATGATTCGGGGCCAGAGCTGCCGCTGCTAGAACGACGGCACGGAAGCCAGAGCTTGGCGAGGGCGGCCATCGGTGCCGTGAAGACTTTCGTTTTATCTCTCTTGCTTAAATTCCTGTGAAACGTTCCGATTTTCGTTTCTTTCCTCTAAAAACAAAAAGATAAGTAAATTTTATTTTGTCTCAAGCGTTCGTAATGAATAAAAATTGTGCATATAATTCACTTGCATCGCTATTAAAAAAAAATTGATAACAGTTTTGATTTTGTTTCGGTTTCAACTGTGTCCCTTGACGCGCTTCTCAACTGGGGTTGTCAGGCCTATGTACCGTGTAACACCTGGCGACTTAGTCGAGCTCAATGACAGTTGGGAGATGTCAACGATCGTTAGTTTAATGACAGTTAAGAGCGCTAGTGCAACTAGGGTATTATTCCTTGCCAGCCACGAAAAAACAGGCTAATTTCCTCTATGCACCGTATGTTAATTTGCAATCTCGACATACCTGCCCTTGACAACATTCTCAAGCACGCCCACCTTCTCTTCTGACTTATGTTATGTAATTAGTTACTCCCTTTATCTTGTTTCAGGCTCGCCTAACCCGCCCCCCTCCCCTTTCTTCTTAATGCCCCTTTTTTCATTTATTAAAAGAGGACCACGCAACCACTTCTCCCCCTTCCACAGTCAGACTGTACCTCCGTCCGTAGTGAAAAACCGGAGATATCATCACACCACCCACCGGGAACGAACCAAGACCTATCACACCGTGCTTCTCGGTCGGTCGAACTCATATTTGTTTTTGTTTCCCTTTTCTTGGATCCTGCACACCAAGATCGAATGACTGACCTTAGCAGTCGCAGCGTGGGGGACGGACTTTTCCCTCTCTTCCGTTCAAAGAGGGAAAAAAAAAAAAAGTAAGGGGTCAACGCCGTTTCATTCCCAAATCAATATGTCCGACCTCTTTGTGGTGGTGCGTTTGCCTGGGCGAAGTGGAGCTTGCTTGTAATGTCACAGAAACAAAAGAAAAGTTAGAATAAAAATGGACAGGTCACAACTTTCCAACTGGCGGCGTAAAATTTTATTATTTTTCTTTCCTCGTTTTAATTTTTAATTTTTTGATTTCTGTATCTTGGCTTTTTCCCTATTTATGGCGCCCTTCCTTTTCCTCAGCTCCCGAAGTGGTATAGATCACGTCTGCAGAGTGACCAAGACAGTCCCGTATGTGACTGTGCAGCGTAGGCGGGTAGCAATAATGTTTTTATTCGTAAAACGCTTAGCTTTGAAGTTAACCGGACTTTAATGTAGTAGTTTCTACACTAAGTATAGCCCTCAATTTGAAGAGACAAGTATGCGGAGCGCAAGTTCGTCTGCTTCTTTTGCAGGGATTGTGGTGACGTCAGAACTTCGAGCTCTGATGGGCCTTGATTAAAAGAGAGTGGGTAGACCTCAAGACTAGCTGTTTTGAGGTCTACCCTCTATTCTTCAAGCTGAGGCAATCAAAGCTCGGAATTATGACGTCACCGCAACCTTCAGCGCAAGAAACAGACCAGGGTGTAAGATAGACAGGTGGGGAAACGAGAGCCAAATGAGCGACCGGATTGTGTACCCCTCGGTTTTGTCTTTTTCTGTGGCGCCATCTATGTGGGGCACCGCGAAATCTCACTCCGGGTGGGCGACCGGTGGCGACGGGCTAAACTGACGGAGATGGTTTCTCGTGCATTTTCAATGGAGGACTGTCGTGCTCTCGGTTTATTTTGCGCACTCTCCCATAGAGTTCCACGCAAATCCGATTATGACTTTTTTTTTCCTCTCGCCGCAGCGCCATCTCTCGCAAATCGGGGGTACCCGCAAGCAGACGAGTACACAATCCGGTCACGGTGCTGCGGTAGGCTTCTATGGGAGGTTTCCCCACCTGTCTATCTTACACCCTGAAGCAGAAGAACTTGCTCTCCGCGTAGAACAACGTCTAGTTTCTCAGCTGAGACTAGGCGGAAGAAAGCACTGTAAAGGCTGGGGCGCGCGACCGTCTTGAGACGCGATCCGGCTCAGCTCGTACGCTGGCTTTGGCAGTGCTTTCTTTCGCTTAGTCTCAACTGAGACGCTGTGTTTCTAGCAAGCCGTCACTGGTGTCTCTGCTGCAGACGAGAAATTGAGCCGGTACGGTGCCACCACCACTAGCCTGGGGTCTTTAACGTGAGTCACGCGGTAGTGATCTCACGTATACACACACCGGGGTGATGCTCATCCAGATGGAAATGGGCAGGAGTTCGAACAGAGGCCAGGATCCCTGGGCCGTATACAACGCGAACTTTCATTCCCCTGCTCCGAGCTGCGGCGCGAAAACGCTCTCGTCCACCGATTCCCCCAGTGTTTCTCAGCGATTACCATAGCAATCGCATCGATATAGATGAACCGTAATCGGAGTCATCGGGACTCAGACGATCTCTAAATGGCAACTCGGCAATGACGTCCGATTCCCACGCCGGGTTCTCCCTCCCCCCTTTCTTTTCTTCGCTTCATCCTCTTTCTTGTTTTTTTTTTTTTTTTTTCTTTTCTTCGAAGCTGATGTGCATGAAGCTTCGATCGATAAAGAGGACTAGGTGTATTATGGGCTGGGCACTGCGGACTGCAGCTCGTAGCACGTGGTGAAGCGGCGGAAGCTCACGCCGACGATTCAGAGATCATGACTTCGATTCCCACCCCTGTCAGTTTCGATGCACGTCGTACCGGACTTCGTTCGTGTAATGGGTACCGCGTGGTGGACGGTAAAGACTCCCAGATAAGCGGTCTACACTGCACCGTCGAAATTGCCCCTCCGCACGTGACATATGGCGCCGTATATTACGGCAGACTGATCACCTGCCGCTCGCGTCGATATACAGATAGGCCGATGGGGAGTCTGATTGCTCATTGGCGATTCGCTTAGCTGGCCGGCCTAAAACTTACTTGAGCGAGCACGGATTGTTGAGCTCACTTTCTCGTGCACACTGGACGCTTTGTTTACCATGCAGACTCAACGATGATCCAGTATCCTGCGACCGTAGTGCGAGATTACTGCGAAAAGTGGCACCATAGTAAGAAAAGACAGCAAGTAGCCTCGTTTTGTTTTCTTAAAACGTGTACAAACACGCCTGACGGTAGTTCAGAACGTGTGTCCAGTGGGACTGAGCCAGCACCATATCACTCGACTGCCCTCTTTCTCCTTGCTCACCTAGATATCTGACGTTTGCATGACATATTACCTATTACAAATATCTAAATTATTTTCATTAAGGGACTCACGAGGGAGAACATTTTGTCGCACCTGATGCCACAAAAAGAACCTTACGGCGATACCACCGAAAACCGGATAGCAACGTGTTGTTACTAATTTTCGGACGTATCGCCGTAAGGTCCTCCTTCGGAATCAGGTACGACAAAATGTTCTCCCTCATGAGTCTCTTAATGAAAAAAATTTAGATATTTATCCTAAAGTGCATTGTACTAACGAATTGTTCCATATTTATTCTTTGCGTTTCCTCTCTCTCTCTTTCACTTTTGAAACAATACAAAAACAAATATCCGTTGTATAGTGCCGGTCCCAACCGTAGCTTCAAAATAGCAACGAATTTCCTCCGGCTAGAAGGACAGTCTCGCCTGGGCTGAGCCAACACCATGGGAGTGTCACGTGCAAAGTCCATTAGAGCAAGTACCCCCCCTCCCCCCCCCCCCCCCCCCCCCCGCCCATGTAGCTGTTGTTCGGTCGCTTTGTATAATCTGCCAGGCACAATCACGAGTCAGGCAGTCTCCACTGCGTTCTCCGGGCCGAATCAACCACAGAACGGGTCCGAATGACCGACAAGGGGGGAGCGGCAAGGAGCATGGACACAAAGAAGACGCAACTGAGCGAGAGAACAGGAGACTGCGAATCGTTCGCGGCGAGGTGCGCCAAGTATAGGCAGTCAGCCCCAGCGTAGGAAATCCGCTTCACGGAGCACCGGCCAGGGGCGGGGGGACGAGGGACCGCGTGCCAGACCGTCACGGCTCGGCGCGCCGTCGTAGTACGTGTCCCTGCAGAGCCCCTTCCGCCGACGCTGCCACAGCTAAGAGTTCAAGATCACGTAGAAGCAACCTAAAGAGAGAGAGAAAAAACAAAGCAGGGTTAAGACATATAACGTCAAGAACAAAGATTGTGCGATAGCACTTGATAAGCAGAGATCAGACTGCTATAGTACATCACGCAAAAGACAGTCTCCAGGTGTTTCTTTCTTGTATGATGATCCTATCATATTGGTCATAAAAAAAAACTGTCTAGATATGTTCGAAGATTATTATATAATACACACCGGGTGTTTCAGCGAAGACTGACAAGCATTCCGGAAATTAGTGTATTCCAGCTGAAACGATAATTTTCTCGGGACCGCATATTACTTATGGTGGCGGAGGGCAGAAAATGCGCGATACTTCCTAATTAGTTCGGTAATAAATTCAAGAATGACTAATTAACTTTTAGTTAGTTAAAAGAGACGTATGGTTCCTATTAGAAGCAACCTAAAGAAAGAGAGAAAAAACAAAGCTTGGTTGAGACATATAACGTCAAGAACAAAGATTGTGCGATAGCACTTGATAAGCAGAGATCAGACTGCTATAGTACATCACGCAAAAGACAGTCTCCAGGTGTTTCTTTCTTGTATGATGATCCTATCATATTGGTCATAAAAAAAACTGTCTAGATATGTTCGAAGATTATTATATAATACACACCGGGTGTTTCAGCGAAGACTGAGAAACATTCCGGAAATTAGTGTATTCCAGCTGAAACGATAATTTTCTCGGGACCGCATATTACTTATGGTGGCGGATGGCTGAAAATGCGCGATACTTCCTAATTAGTTCGGTAATAAATTCAAAAATGACTAATTAACTTTTAGTTAGTTAAAAGAGACGTATGGTTACAATTAGAAATTTGCCAAGCGTCATCGAAACTCACTCAACCAGTAATTTTCAGAGACATTGAGCGCGAGAGGAGCATGGTAGCGCTAAAATTACCGGTCGTGGAGCGGGTACAAGGCTGGGGCTCTGATACGAGACGGAAAAATCGCGCTGAAGCCTCCTTATCGTAACCGCTAGCCTTGTACTCGCTCCACGAGCGGTAACTTTAGCGCACAACCACGCGCTCAATGTATTTCCGAAAGTTACGAATTTGGTGGTTTTCGATGGCGCTCAGTAAGTTTCTAATTGGAACCATACGTCTATTTTCACTATATAAAAAATAATAAATCAATTTTAAATTAATTATCGAACTAATTAGTATGTATCGCGCATTTTCTCTCGTCCGCCACTACCAGTAATGCGATCCCAAGAAAATTGTCTTGTTATACCTCAAGTACACGAATTTTAGGAATTTTCGTCAGTCATCGCACAAAACACCCCGTATGTATTTCCGCGGATAATTTTGTCAACATGTGTGCGTCGAATACCGTACGAGCAAGTGTGACTGCACGCGGTCGTAAGGTTTTTGACGAGCAGCACTTTCTGTCACGTCACGTGACAGTCTGACGGTACGTCAGATTGTTACGGAATGCCGCGCGACCAACACCAACACGAGCAAGCAAGGTATGTCTGAAGGGCTCCCGGTTCAAGTTATCGCTTTTGAACGGAAACGATACCCTATATGGAGCGACATGGTCATCCGTAATCGTCAAACGCGAGCATGGGCTGCGTGCTTCGTCTTTCTTCATGACGAGTGCCTGTCGAGTTATTCCAAAGACCTCGGCCATTTACGTTGCCCGTTCCGATGGAGACTTTGTGTGTGTATAGGCGGACAGAGAGAAGCTCTCGCACATATGTACACGCATTCTCTTACACACAAAATTTTCACGCGTACATGCAGACAGTTGTTCACACGCACATATACGCCGAAACAATCATAAACAGAAAATACCTAATAATTTTGTTTTATTGGTGAAGGGGAAAAAAAAAAGGACACGAACAGGAAGACCTAATGACATGCGTTTTGGATGTTGCTAGATTGGTCCCGTTGCCTCGTAGCGACGGCAGCGTCTGGATTTAAACCGAAACGAAGTCTATCCCTGTACTCCGTCTCACGTAAACTGGACAAACAACAGAAGGTACAACCCCAGTGACAGCGATGGGTTTCGCAGTTACGTACACCCGCCGGCAATATGAAGGTGAACATCTTACCTGGTTTCTTGCCTGTTTTACGGCCCCTTAAAGCTATATTAACTCTCAGCGTCTCGTGGCTTGGGGGCCTTAACTTTGCGTTCTAGCCTTCTTCTGGAACAGAGCTTGTTCCAAAACTTGCAGGAGCGTCAAAAACAAGAGGAGGGCGGTTCACCTTTATATCGCTCACGGGTGTACGTTGCCAGGTACTTCGTTGTCCTGTAATTGGAATCGGTCGCCACGCTTTAAAGTTCCGGTAACTCGCGGTCGTGTCTAAACGTTGGACCCCGCAACGTCGTCGAGCGTATACCCCAAGCGCTGCGCGATTGGCACTTTACGCTGAAACGATATACGGTCCCGTGACACGAGGACTCGGAATCTTCAAACGTCAGAGTTTTGGTGTACCAACGTCAGCATGATGAGTGTGCCCAAAAACTGCTTTCAGTGAAAACGAACCACTTTGAAGGAAGGTTTCCAAGACGCGTTGTTACCTACATCCTATAGATATTCGTTGCCTATATATATGTACCATGGCCTCAGTGTTCATATGCATCTGTTTCGTTGTACTAGGTACGTAACGCGTGTTTTCCGCGATCAGAACGGTGGTCTGTCGGTCCCCACCCAATGACGTCATAGAAATGTCACGGTGTCGCCGGTCGCGATCCTGGCGGTGTGTCCCATGCAGTGGCGGTGGATCTGGCAGACGCCTGTTCTGCCGCAGGTCTCTCTCCAGCTTGACAGGCCACGGAATATTCGGCATTTGGGACGCCGTAACGAGAGGCGACACACGCGTTCGCTCCTGCTTTTTTTTTTTTTTTTTTTTTTTTTGCCAGTACTTTTACGGCTTGCCACCAGGAGCGCGACATCCGACAGCATGACACTCTGGCTCTTGTGACGTCATTTGTTGCCACATCGGGACCCTTTTTGATGCATGGACGACATAGGACGCTGAACACACCAGTCGGAGACCCGTTCCAGGCATCACACTTGCGTCAAAAGAAAACTCCAAGATGTTAGAGTGAGATATCCACAGACTCTATAAAGTATATAGCTCGATTTAAATGACGGCTGCGCAGCGTTCCGGCACGAGCCCGCTCCACTTTTAAACTCGGACCATAGAAACAAGTTTACGCACTGTATACATAAGATTTTTCCCGATCGTAACTTCTTTATTTATTTTATATTTTTTCTGGACGACGGCGTATACAAAGAACCCACGCGAAAAATCACTCTTGCCGATGTAAAGTTTCGCGGCTATAAAAAGGACGGCTCCGAAAAGCCATAAAATGACAGCTTTAAAACTTGGTAAAGTGAATTGAGAAGGGAGCAGGCTCTACTATGCTTGCAAAGCACTCTTCAAATGCCCACCACTATATATATACGTATGTATACTTCGTCTCAATTCGGCATATTCTTTCTTGCTTCTTTGTTTGCTCCCCTTTAGAGTTTTGGCATTCAGAGAAGCTACTAAAATGCATTCGCCGACTCGCTTGCCTGAGCGCAGCCACGCAAGGTATATAATAACTTTTCGTTGGAGCGTGCTTGAGTGCAACACCAGCAGGAAGCGTGCGCGTTGTAGAAGTGCAGCTCGTTCGAACCGACACGTATTTCTGGATTATGCATGGTGGACTATTGCGAACCCGTTGGCACTAGAGGGATTCTTTGAATCGAATGAACGGCCATAAAATTTCATTTCCGCCTCAGCACGAATGTTCTCAAAGAAGCCACCAGAAGAGAATTGCCTCAGTCACGAAGGCATATATCATTATGTGATAGTATAAAACTCATTATTTACTGCACGTAAATCTAAAAAAATCAACGCCTTAAAAAAGAAAACAATGTACTATTACGCCGTGTATAATGTTTTTAATCTAAATAGTTGTTTTGTAAATTTGACCTTTCGGTAATCAATGTTTTCTTTTTTCTTTATTTCTGGCACCAAGTGCCAGAAATGTGAGAATTAAGATGAAAACTGTGGGAAATTAAGATAAAAATTCTACAGAAATAGACCACCTGAGCGTCACCCCACTTACGCCTTTTGAACGATGGTTTTCTACTCTTGTACAATGTAAACTTCTTTCTATTGGGGCCATCCTCGTGTAAGCAGTTATCCTGTTATTTAGTATCCTAAAAACACGTTTTTTTTTTTTTTTGAGGTGGTGGGCTTTTTTATTTTATTGAAGAAACAAAAACATATCTTGAAGGGATATCCGTGTACTCTCAGCATATACTATAATTGTAAAAACAAAATAAATATAATTCTTAAATCAATAATCTTATGTCCCTAGATCTAGAGAAGAGAGTCGCGGTTAGTTGCACCAAGCCAATAAGCTACTACCTACAACTTGTTTTTCTCTAGCTTTTTCTCCCCCATTTCTGCATGAAAAATGAAGCGCGATATTATTTGGTTACTTCGCGTGCCTTACAGGGGTGCAAATTTCGCCCAAGAAAATATAAAAGAAACCATTCCTATAAAACATGTCGGAGCTTCGCCAGGTCTCAAGGTGTGCAGCAAAAACAGCGTACAGACTTACCAAGGTTGAACGAACTGACCTGACTCTCCCATCTGCAGGTGTAAGGTGACAAATGTGGTCGTAATAAAATAGCAAAAAAAAAAAAAGCAGGTTTGAATTGAGTTTTCTATTCCTATGTGTGACAATAAAAAAATAATAAATTTGAGTTCAGGTCAGAGGGCAGCTCTCCCGTCCTTGCGACCGAAAAAAAAAAAAAAATACACAAAAAAGGCAACGAGTTTTAGCAAGCTTGGGTTGGAGTTCAGTGGTAGACACTACCCGAAACTCTAGAGAGAACCAGACGCTGCGAGCTTTGAAATCAAACAAACAGAAAACACACTCGCATAAAAAAGAAAAACGACAACAAACGTTCAAAGCCACCAACCTCAAACAGCAAAAAGAAAGAAACAAACGAAAAATCGGAACGCATAAAATGCTTTTAGACAGTAGAAACAAAAATACTCAATGCGAAAACTGCCATTGTAGATTGTGTGCTTCATTCCCTTCACTTCCGCCGTACTCCAGGAAGCACGAGGTCGAGACACCAGCTCGGAAACGGGGAGTTCCAGACAGATGATGGAACCCCTCCGAAGCCGCTTAGGAGGCCCCCCCTAACCGGAAGTGACGACTCTCCGCTCCCCCCAGTGTTGCCACCCCACAGCCTAAAACCCGACCAAGTCTGGCTCGAGTTTAGTGGGGCGCGTCGACCGGTCCTCCTCGAGTTGCCTCTTTTTCTGGTCTGCTGACAGATTCTGTTTGTGTCTCTTCTTTGCGGAAACTTGCGAGGGCAGATTGGACGTGTGTAGACAGGAACTGAGCGATGCACAAAAAGAGGTCAGGAAATGCGAAAAGTTGTTTTTCCACTGAAAGCAAACGCGAAACGATATACCTCACAAAATTCCCAAAAGAGTTCGCGTATGCTGGGAAGTAGGTTTGTGGATCTAACTGTGCCAAAAAAAACAAAAATCTGCTAAAAAAAAAAAAAAAAAGAGTGCGTGTGTGAGAGAGAAAGAGAGAGAGAGAGAGAGAAAATTAATTGTACAAATTTTTCGTGACGAATATAGTTTACAATTTTAAAAAGGCCGAGTTTTCTTTTTCAGTTTTGTTTTTAAAGTTAGAGCTCTCGTCTGACAGAAAGGTGTTTACAAAACATATTGTTTACATATTTCTACTCTTGAGGATAAGGAGAATTACATACTTCTAAGATTAAAAAAAAAAATGACGTTACCATGTAGTTCAGTGATGTTGAGGTAAAACGTGCCCCGGCTGAGGATTCTACTTCAGCACGCGCTTCCACAATGCCCCATGGAAAGCTGTATAGACCTTTTCCCCCTCCGACGCATGGGCGCTGCCATCTTGGAATCACGTGACGGGGCCGCCATAAGGTGGCTTCAAAACGTCCTTCCTGTCTCCCCTCCGCGCCCTGGCTAAAGCGTTGTATTCGAGTTTTTTTTTTTTTTTTTTTTTTTCGTTTTGTTTTACGGCGATTTTTTTTGTCCTGCTTTGTAAAGTGTCGTCTGACACTAATTTTACTATCTAACAGCATGCATTATGTGCGCAACTTTTGCGCTTTATTTTATCAGAGGTTATGACTATTTGCACTGTCGGCATACTGGACACGTACGAGGAAAGGGATCAGCGTTAGCACTGGCGCACATTGAGTATGTAAATGTCTCTAAGACAGACGATGGTTGAGAGGCCAATTATTTTTGACAGGGCAAATTTTCGAAGTAATATTCACTCTCAGAAATGCCTGCGCGTCTAATTAACTGCAAAACACTCGAAGAGCCAATCTCTGCGATCTACGAAATCAGCTTAGGGAATGATGAGACGGAACACCCGTTTGGACATAAAAGTGAAGTATGCGCTGTGGCATTACGCAATCCAAAGTTATTCTAGCATTGCGTAATGCCACAGCTCAGACTTGATTTTGAGGTCTAAAGACTTCATCGTTCGCTGAGCTGATTTCGTAGGTCGCAGAGATTGGCCCTTCAAGTGTTTTGCGGGTAAGTAGACGCGCAGGCATTCGTTAGTGTGTAGTGGCTCAGTGTTAGTGGCGTAATTAGAAGATAAAGGAGTGTTTATGATCATGCATTTCTGATCTTAAAGAAGCAGGAAAATATAGTCAACGCTTGTAGTCACTTTGTGTTTCTTGAGAGCATCGTGATCTGCCTTCACAACAAATTCAAAACAGTTTCTTTCGATGATTTGGGGGATTCATTTCAGCGGTATAAACATTTACTTAATGTGCTTACTTACGAATTATATATATATATATATATATATATATATATATATATATATATATATACAGACATTTGCTCGGTCACATGCCTGCAGTCATTCAATTTTCTTAAGATATCCAAATCAAGTGATTTATTTAGACACAAAAGATTTGGGCTCCCCGGGTGAAAAGCGTGTCAAAGACAGCTTGTGAGTGCCTGACAAAAATCCCTAAAGCACGCAATGTGAGACACCGAAAAGAAATTGTATGCATGGCAATCACTCAAGTTGTCAATGCCAGATATACTCTCGATGTTGCTGAAAATAAAAATCGTACGTGTTCAAATAAATAGATATTTGTCAACTCAAATTTATAAAGTGGTGCCTGGCGTTGGACT
This sequence comes from Ixodes scapularis, assembly GCF_016920785.2. Taxonomy (NCBI): domain Eukaryota; kingdom Metazoa; phylum Arthropoda; class Arachnida; order Ixodida; family Ixodidae; genus Ixodes; species Ixodes scapularis. The sequence goes on from NW_024609883.1 coordinate 79,267,268, forward strand.
TGAGCCAAGCTTGCTGGAGGTCAATTCTCTTGCGCCATTTAATTTTATTTCCAAAATTATACGGAAGGCATACGTTGTAAGGACATGTCCGTATACCAAATAGTTTTCTAAAATCAACATTGTAGAATGGTGCTAATGAATACTTTCGCAGGGCTGATAGCTGAAACAATTTCCTACTCGACTTAGGATGGACCATAAAAACATCTCTCGAATACTTCATTTCTTTCAAGAAACCAATGGAGACAATATCACTTCTTTTTTACATCCCACGCGTCATTACAGGGGGGTTTCTGTACAGCACTGGTTAAATTTCTCATCTAGAGCTGAGACGCCGGACGCCCATTGAGGCTGACTAAATTCCGGCTGTATAAAGGTACACACAACACCAATATTATTATTGTTATTATTAAATGCCCGAGGGACAGGATCTCCAATTATCTGTACAGTATAAATGTTCTGTTTTTTTTTTTTATCTTGCGGACTATGTTTCTTTGACAAATTTTATTAGCCAATAAAAAGACAAAGCTCTGGTACAAGATTAGGCGAAAAAAAAAAGAAAGTATCGTGGCGGTCTTCTTTCACGGCGGAGCTGTTAAGGGCTAGTTTCCCCAGGATCGTGTCCGTCAGCAAACAAATGATGACACAGTACTCTGGACAGCTACCGCCATCTCTGAGCGGCGACGGCGACAAGACAACCGGCCTTCCGGTTGTCTGGTTGCCGCCGTTGCTCATAGATGGCGACAACCTTTCAAGCCTTTCCACTCCGGCTTGCCGACTTACAGCCGGCCATTACTTCATTCCCACCACAGCACAGCTTTACTGGTCTTCTTTCTTCAACAGAGTGGAAAGGCTAAAATATTTATTTTTTCCTGTGTATTAAAGGTGCGACGAAGTACAGAACCCGGAGATTCAGCTATTAATTAACATCTGAGTTTATTAGAGCTCGTTTAAACAGTCCCGGGTTTTTTAACCCGAAGGGAAAGTGCGTTTCGAGATGCTAATTTTAATGATTGGCGATTTCTCTCACCCTCAGTGAGTTTGTGGCGGTTCAAAGCACCCGGCAGGTGGCGGAAAAGGCTGCCAGAACTAGAGTAACTGTATAGTCGCTTTGCAGCAGTTGTGCATGGGCGCCGCCATAACCGACCTTCAGTATTTGTTGCCTCTCATTCCGCTCACTTCGCTTCATCATTACTACAACTGGCCGGGTTATTGCCATTTTAGATTATATGGTGTCCTCGTCCCCAGCATTGGCCTTTGTGGAAGCTCGTCAACGCCCGCCTCACAGGCTCGGCATCCGGGCAAGACAAGAGAAGGTCAGCAATGGCGGCTGTAATCTGGCGCGTATAGACATTTTTCACAGGGGCGCCGCCATCTTGAATTGTCGTCACTTCCAGTATGGGCGACGAAAAAAAAGTAAAATGTTTCAACCTGTAACTAGTAAAAAAATAGAGGGGAGCCAAAACGAGAATGTGTCACGGTTAGGCTTATATCCTGAATGCCTTCTATTGGCGTGGTGACGGCAAAGTAATGTTTTCGCCCATACTGGAAGTGACGACAATTCAAGATGGCGGCGCCCTTGTGGAAAAGGTCTATATAAAGGCTCTTTCACACTGTCCCATTTTCGTCCGTTAAGTTACGTTACGTATAAAAGTGACCGAAACATTCGTGCCTGAAATGTCGCGTGTCAAGGCCCGTTTACACTCTTGCGACCTCTTAAAACTGGGTTCCTTAAAACCTCTTACAACAAGAGGACACACTGGCGCCATCTATTGAGTAGCAGTGTAAACTAGGCGGTCCGGCATATTTTCTATTTCTCTCGCGCATTATCCTTTTTTTCTTGGCTCGAAAAACTTTTGTGACCGTTATAAACGAGCCTTTCTTATACGTATTACGCACATTTGACCTCGGAAATCCCACGAAGCCTTCGCTGTTGTGAAAGGCAGTTCCAGGGTCACCGCATAGATGGCGCCAGATTGCCAGTGTGTTCCGTCGTCCTAAGAAATTTTAAGAAGTTTTAACAGATCTCGTCTCTCTCGGTCGTACTAGGTTGCAAACGTGTGAACGGGCCTTCATGCTTTCTCCTTCAGCTGGTAGCCTCGCTTAATATGAAGCACAGAGGTCATGGTGACTTCAACGTAATATTTCGTAACGTAACTTAACGTCAGAAAATGGGGCAGTGTGAACCAGCCTTAAAGCACCTATAGGCTCTTCTTTCAGAGTCAGATTGCCAGAGTATCGCGTTCCTTTTCGTTCCGCTGGCAGCACCGTACTGGCGGAGAAGCGATCACGCACACCGAGCTTGATCCGATCTTCATGCAGGAAAGCGACCTTGCAGGCGCCGAGTTTCGGGCGCATCATGTTTCTCGCTTTGCGTTTGCGAAATATACATCCTACACTAAAATGGCGCGAACTTAAAGGTTCCTTTACCATTGAACATTATGTGTAGCCACTGGATACAGTATAAGCGCGTTGTATTTGTAACGCGAGCGATGTGTTAAAACATGTTTTCAAAATCTGGGAAGAAGACGACGCGGAGCCTGCGCATCCGGGGCTCTTGCAGAAGCGACGGTCGCTTCCCGCAGTGCGGTCTTAGATCCAACATGGCCGCCCTGGAAGCACCATTGCGGTACTCTGCTCCGCAAGGCGGAGAATATACAGTTACTCTGGCCAGAACAAGAGTTGCTGTATATAGCTACCTACGGTAGCAGAGTTGCGCGATCATCCTCGGCGGGTGGCCGTAGCGCCGGCTTTCCTGCAGTGCCCTGGATGCTTTGCTCGTCACGTGACTGAATTCGGCGAATAGAGGCGCCGCGCGCGCCGCCGCGCATGGAAAATATGAAAAGAGGAGAAGGAGGTGGAAGCAGGGAAATATACGCCGGGGCGCGCGCAACGTCGGCGAAGCGACCGTAGCAGTGTCTTTCCTGCACGGTGCTTGATGCTCTGCTCCTCAGGTGATCCATCTCGGCGAATAACGGTGTTGCGGCTCAGGGAAAACTTACGCGCCACTCTGCTTTCCCCTTGGAGGAAGCATATCGAGGAACTCTAGCCAGAACAACCGGTGCGAATGCCCGGGCTGTCACTTCCCCCGAACACACCCTTTAGCCATTGCACCTGAGCCTGTCCTACTCTGGTCAGAGTGGGGATCCGACCCATTCCCAAATTCATACCAATCCTCGCGAGAGGCTGCTCTGCTCCACTCACTAGGCAAGTGGCTCAGGCCTGCAAGGCCCTGGACTAGGGGACGCAACCACGAGGCTCAATGACACACACCCCATCTAAATAAAGTTTGCCCAACCAATCAACCAATCAGGGCTGACCGGCGCCGGTGTCCTGTGACACGAGTCTCGACTCTCGAGGAGGCACGAGACACGGGCAATCACCGCGAGATGTCGTTCCTCTGGGAAGCTTCACTAAAAGGAAAAGTATTCACTGGCGGCCATATTCGTGTGCGCTGCTGCTGAGCGCGTGCTGACGGCAAGCTTCCGCAGTCCTTTTGGTGCGTGCATTTAGCACCATCAAGGTTGCCGGTCTTAGCAGGCTATTAATGTAAGCTCGTTCCGAGCATGCGCTCTAAACATCGCCCCCAAATATGGCGTCCAGTGAATACCTCCAATACCTGTGTTCGACAGGCCCTTTTAACCGCAGTTAATTCACTTTTAACTGCTGTTACGCGGCACGACAAATAACGCACTGCAAAACAAACAAAAAAAACTGTTTTTGGAATGTTTTTTTGACGCCCAACTCTTTCAGCTCACGAAGAACGGTTTCGCCTCAAGCCCTATCGCCCTCTGGCGCACTAGAAAGGCAGCTGGGCGACAAAGACCTATTTCGCATTAAAAAAAAAAAAAAAAAAAAAAAAGGAGCTTAAACTTATAGGTTTTTCACGAAGAACCCTTTAGGGGAGTGCGTAAAAGACCTTCTAAGGGTGCAAAATAAAGGAGCATGCCGGCGGCGTCGCCTCCGTCGCCTATTCTTCGTTGAGAGCCTAGATTGTAGAGATGGTCCAACTGAAACTATGGGGAGCGTTTGCAGTTTAATGGCGGACGCCTACACCGGAAATCGGTCGCAAGTACGCAAGCGCTGAGCTATCACGTGGCTAGCAGGAAAGCAGACGGGAAGGCGGAGGCGCTAGCGGGCGACCAACGCGTTCGTCACCTGTAGCTGGTATAGACCTTTTTCGCAAGGGCGCCGCCATCTTGAATTGTCGTCACTTCCAGTATGGGCGAAAACACTAGTTTGCCGTCGCCACGCCAACAGAAGGCATTTAGGACATAAACGTAAACGTCACACATTCTCGTTTCGCCTCTCCTTTATTTTTTTTACTATCTGCACGTTGAAACGTTTTGATATTTTTTCGCCGCCCATACCGGATATGGCTACTTGGCGGTCGGAGGCGAGAGTATGCGGAAAAAGTCTATAGCAAACGCGGCCCATAAACCACGTGACCCCCGATCGAGCAGTTCCATACTCTCCGTAATGTAGGCTCTCGAATTGTTCGCTGCCACCTAGCGGTTGTCGCCACCTACTTGTCGGGAAGCAATTGTGACGAATTGCGCGGGCCTAGTGTGCCCGTCATTATTGATGGAAATGATCTGCTTGCCACTAGGGGCGCATGCTTGAAACGTGTCCGCGGATATCTCTGCCACCATGCATGCAAAGAAACTCCGCGTCTTTTGTTTTCTAAGATGTACGAGCAGTGGAACTGCGGCTGAAGGTTAATAAATTAATGATTATTCAGTTATTAACTCGATGATCAACCTAATAAATTAGGGGCCCAGAGCATCACTATTTCAGTGACATAAACCAATCAAATTTTTGCAAAAAAATTGTGTTTTTATTTTTTTTTATTTCACACGATGGCCAAACCTGTACTGATCTTTTTTTTTTTTCTTTTTTAATCACGTGTTTCCGAGATATTTTTAATTCACCGGACATCCAAGTCAGACATCGCGAAACGTAGACCTGAACAACCTGACTTAGAATGTTCGAAACTCCACGATTTGCCACTCAATCATCGTATAACATCTGATGATATTACTTTGATCAAACCAGAAACGATGGAGTTACTAGTTCACACGATATCTCGGGCCTGTGTCCGCTAGAACAGGTTCAGCCAAACGTACGAAGCGCGATAAATGTACGTAAACGTTCTGTTGCATGTCGAAAGCCTGTGTTGTCTGTTTGTCTTCCATGTCCCTCATTCGTTATCATAAAAAAAGATAAATGCACTCACACTGTGTAGTCGCAACCAGTATAGTGCTTCGTTTCATTAAGAGAGCGAAGTCATGCGAGTTCTTATAGTACACCCGTCTTCGACGCCGTACCTTACTGTACAACACCCGACGCACGTATCTTCACGTGGACGAAAAGCAAGGCACAACAAGAAAAGAAAAAAAAAGAAAGGACGCGGAAAAAAAGGAACCTAAACGAAAGAGATTAGGATGATGGAGCGGCAGTGCTTCAGGAACCATTAGTCGGGCATTATACCTTCCTCCTCCCAAATATGGTTAATTCGACAACAAGCCAGGTGCCAACGTTCGGGAGCGTGAACTCAGACACCCCCTACCTACACGCCCCCCACTATCCCCCCACCCCCTGACCCTATCCTCCTTGTTTTCCATTTTTTTTTTTTTTTTAATGATAGCCTACGTGCTTCCAACGCTCGTTCCTTTTAGTCGCATTTTGTTTACGAGAATCTGTGCCTAAGCCAATCTTAGCCACTCATGTTCGAACATACCTATATCTCTCTCTCTCTCTCTCGCCCCCCCCCCCCTAAAAAAAAGGCCGCTTACTTTTTCTTTTTATTTTTTAAGGATTATGTTTACAGACTACGCAATTAAAATGCAAAAATACAAATGAAAAAAAAAAGAACTAGTGTCGTTCCCTCCCCTCTTTAAAAAAACACCCCCGTGTTGAAGAACACCCCCTAGACTTCGCCTAAAAAAATAATAATATAAGGAAAGCTTTTACTCATATACCACCCCATCCCACGAAACAACAGTGAAGATCGGCACCCCCCCCCCCCCCCCTTTTTTCACTTCCCGCGTTTCCCCACCTACAAAGAAAAAAGCCGCCAGTCATCGCCGCCATCTTAAGTCTCGTGTTGCGGCGGCCATCTTTGTTCTCTCCCCATCTCTCTTCCTATCTATCTCGTGCACTCTCTATCTATCTCTGTTATGTTTGCTCGAAGCAGACACGGGTCTCCCCCGGTCGGTCTCCAGGCCTGCGCATATAGCAATCAGCGTCGTGCTACACACAGCACCGCCTGCCGTCTCTTCACTCCACTGCCCGTGGCAGTTTTTCGCAAAGAGCACGCTCGGGCTTTGCGATCACACGCCGCGATTGGTGGACGGGGCAGATGTTTGGGGGGGACGCCGCCGACCAGGCTCTGTTTTACCCCACGAATAACTGCAGGGGACGCTACGAACCGTAACGGCCAATCCAATGCCACGTAAGTGTCACGTGCCCTGCGGTAGGGGGCGCCACGACGCGCAGTCGGGTACTCACGTGACACGGTCACAGCGCCTGATTGGCTGGGGATGGGTCGTAAAGTCCGCCGGGGGTCCATCCTAAGGTGAAACTGAGTAAAGGGGATACGGATGGCTTAGCGGGGAGCAGAGGGGAAGGCCCACCCCGGCACGAGACAGGAGCATGGGGGGCTTCGGGGAGTAGCAGAGCAGCCAGCGGCGTTTCCGCGAGAAAGGTCATATAGCAGGCAGGAACGAAGGAGCCCTGCGTTGTCGTCTGTTGTTGTGGCTCGAGGAGAAAGAGAGTGTGTGTGTGTGTGAGGGGAGGGGAGGGGGGGGGGGGGGGGGAGCGCCAATGGGCCACGTCTTCAGTGAAAATTGGACGAGCGTCCCATAAAACGCCGCGCAGAGGCCCAGCCGGCTGTCGTGGTTCGTGTCCCGAGGGCTCAGGGGTCGGGAACATATCTTCTGTGTCAGGGAAGAAGCAAACAACAACGCCTGTCCTTTTCGTCCCATCCTGCCTGTCTGCAGGATGGCTCGGGGTTCGAAAGGGGAATAGACGGGGGAGGGTTTTTCGAAGCGGATTCGGGTCTTTCTAAGCCCTGATTGAGGGGACAGCCCGGTCATCAAATGGTGTGGTACAAACATGCGATTTGTGTAGTAAGCACATTCTGACACATGTGTGGTTCTTCGTTTAGTTTTTCTTAATACATGCGTTACTCACAACGCGGGTCTGAAATGTCTACTAGAGTCAGTTGACGTAGAGTTCCGATGACATCACAGCCGAAACTCATGAGCTACCCCATCACATTGTATGGCACACGAAACAGGAAAAAAAAAATGAAAATAAACTATGCAACGCAGTGATTTTCACATCCTAATGGTAGTCTGACCGTGTTTTCGGGAAACAAACTGACATTTAAGTGGAAGTATCACGCATACACACAAAAACACATAGGACGCGGGCTGCAAAGACTAACCTGAAAACCGTGGGTGGGAAAATGATCTCTCGTGGGGGGCAGCAATCCTGGTAACAAAGGGCACGCCTTAGCAAAACCAATTGCAGATCATGATGTACAGTACGAACAAGCAATCAGCGGCTCCTTGCACTCTTATTAACAAACTGGAATGTTGTTATCGAAGCTAATAACGCACACAAAACTGCATTAAAAAAAAGACAAAACGACGCCGTGTTTGCATTTTGTTGCGCCATTGTAAACGGCCCGAAAACTTAAACAAAAGGGCGGCGCACAGGGGGGCCATGTCTTGAAAGTTTGAAACCTCTATATCTTGCTACGTTTGGTGTCCTTCCAGTCGTTCTGTAGCGGCCGTATTTTCCAAACATAAATGAGACACCGGGCGTCATAAAAGTCAGACAAATTAACTAGCCAGTGTCTAATCATAATAATAATTAAAAAAAAAAGTCTTGTTTTTAAAGGAGCGATTGCAGGGTACGGGATGCTTCGAAGCTAGATCAATGTACGGAGCGTATGACGAACCTCTAGTTCTAAAAGAAATTAATTTTTGATTAAACTGCCGACTTCAGTAAGTCTTCTCAGGCGCAGATTTCGAGTCGTGGGAAATTTCACATTATGTAAGAAATAATTAAATTATTTATTTTATTTTAAACGCGTTCAGTCTAAATTTACTTTTGTCCGGGGGATCGGTGGCCAAGTGGGCTGCAGCGCACACCCAGCTCGACGCGCGTGGAGCGAAAGCTCGCGCTGCAGAACCCAGGGCTCCTGGGTTCGAGCCCCACCCCTGCCCGTTTCAATCTGGATGAGCATCGTACCGGCGTGCGGTCGTGTATCACTCTACTGCCTGGTGCATGTTAAAGACCCCAGGCTAGCGGTTGTACTGCACTGGCTAAATTGCTCATCTACATCGTGTGACTCGTCGCAACTTTAATGGCAGACGAACTACACGCTGTATAAATGTCCCCACAACCCCAATTATTATTATTACTTTTGTCCCTTGGAGCTTTGTTTATGAGAAATTTACCACGATTCGGCAATGCATGTTTTCTGAACTACGCTGTCTTCCAGAAAATATTCTGTAAAACTCATTATTCTTATATTATATTTTACAAAAATGCGAACTTTTTTTTTTTTTTTTTAAAGAGACATTTTGATATGTTTTGAGGAAAGGGTCCTGAAATATATTAAGAGGATCTTCCCTATTGAAAATTCCATCAAGCTACGTAATTTGGGACACTGACTGCCAGTCAGCAGCGTTGGTGGAACGTGATGGACCATCAGACGTCATCTGATGGTCCATCAGATGACGTCTGACTGCCCCTGCCAAGGGAATTTCATTAACAAGGGCAGCATTTATATAAGAGTAAAGCTATACGCACTCATAAATATCGCCAAATGCTTCGATAAAACGAAATGTTCGAGAAAAAGAAAAAAAAAAAAAGCAGCACCACCGCGCATCGAACCCGCGAACACATGCGTACAAATCGGACACCTTAACCGCTATGTTAGAGAAACTCGATTTGACTATTCGTTTTATACGAAATGCTTTGGCTGCAAATGCAGTTAAGCCGTCAGCATATGCAAAGCACTCGTACATCACTCGCCGTACTTCAGTTCTACTCACCTGCCATGTAGAGTACTTTCGCGTCGTTGAACGATCCTTTTGTTCACGCATCACCGGCCCAGTAGACCTGGTACACCCTGTCGTCTTCAACTACACCGCTAAAGTCCCTTACATCGTCGGAACTCACAACAGGCTGGGTCTTGTCGAGTAGAAATTCTATTAAAACATAAGACATTGTAGAGCCCGGGCAGGATCGACAGGTTGGAGCGAGCGGGCAAACAAAACCAGTCGAGAGCGATCGTTCATGAAAGCTCGGCGAAGCCTCTATGGGCGAAGGGAAGTGCGAAGTGTCGTGTTCGGCGCTTCGGCGGGCTTCTGATCAAGGTTGTCGGTCGGTTGCGTATCATATCTCTAACGTCAGCGGTTTTATGGGCTCACGCCCCGAAATCGTTTTCTCGTGCATGGATTACTTTTCGTATTCATAGATTTGACGAAATAGTGGTATCCGAACGAACTTTACGTCCTTTAACCGTACGTCTGTCTGCACGTCAAAGCTTTCTGACGTACAGTCAGAGACGATCGATGTACAGTCAGAATCACCACCAAGACATCCTGATGGCATTTCGCGGCGGCCGACTGCCACCAGGAAACCATCAGAAAGCCGACAAGCGGGGTCTGACTGGAGTTTGACTGTCGGTCAGAGTAACTTGTTGGCCAATTAGACGTGCTTGACGTACAGTCAGGCACAGTCAGCGGTCCACTAGAAAACATTGACTGCCAAACAGGGTTACATTGATGGATTTTTCCTTCGGGTTGCTAGATCTAAAAAATGGTTAACTGGGATATTTGGTGACTGCGTGTAAAAAGGTAACCGTCGTGAACATGAAGAAAATGGGGAAATAAAACCACAAAATGCAACGGGCAGTTGAGGTCGTAAACTTTAGATTACTAACCAGAAATATGTGATTATAGTTGGTGCTCTTATACGTACGTATGTTGACTTGATGTCATAAGCTCTGTTACAAGCAAAAATTTATCTTGCCTGTCTGTGTTATTAAAACTCCCGATAATAGTTTTCTTCAAAATTCAGGGGCGCATGAGCATCTGTCGAAATAATCAACGGCCACGCATTTGCGCGTGCTGCCAATATCCAAAAAAAAAAATACGACAAAAAAAAAAGAAAAAAGGCATGGAGGAAACATTTTAAAGCCCGTTCCAAGTGCCGCGGAAAGAACCGCTCGGTCGGCCAGCTGTTGAGACTCCGGCGGCGAGTCCCTTCCCAGTCCGCCGCATACAGAAGCTCTTCCACACCCAAGCCGCTTTGGCACACCCCAATACTCTTCCAAACTTTCCAAAGGCTACTCAAACGTACAAAAAAGAAAAAAAAGAAAAAGAAAAGGAAAGAGTACAAAAAGGCAAAGAAGACTCGAAGAACGGCAGCCGGCGGTTCGTTCAAGACGCAAGGCGAACTGGCAGGAGGACACCCCAACAAGAACCTTCTGTAACGACCACGGAGAAGACCTGTCCCCGAGGCATCGGCGGCGGCGGCGGCAAGTCGACAAGGACTGCGCCACCCATCTTTGAAGGCGAAGGATAAAAATGAAAGAAAAATGAGATAGAGCACAGTAGCTTTTTCTTTTTCTCTTTTCCAAGCCAAATAAGCGGCGACCCATAGAAGAAGCAGATGGCAAAGCTGGAGGACGTGTGTGTGTGTGCGTACGCGCTCGCTCGCTTACCCCTCAACGTTTGCACAGAGAATTGCACTGTGAGTGAGTGTGTGCGAGTGCGGGGTGGCTGCTGCATGCTGCCTGCCTGTCTGTCTACCGTCTGCCTTTTTCGACTAAAAAAAACAACAGGCGTCTTGGGTTATGGGAGACGCCGCATCGCCGCCGCGGCTGCCACTTGCAACCGAAGACGTGGCCTGGTGGCGAGCAGACGTCCTGGTCTCGGATGGCTGGGGCTTCGGAGACACCGGCGTGCAGGTCTTGCAAACGAAAACGTAGCGTGCATGCTCCCGGTTTTTACTTTCGACCTTCTTCTTCTCCTTCCGTCGTACAAGAAAGACGAACTCTGTCGAAAACCGCCACCGGCACCCCCACCACGACCACGTGGGTTCTTCCAAGAGGAACAACGTTAGAAAGCTCGACATCTCAGAAATCTCAGTCTACTTCCTCAATTTTTAACAATTTTACACGAAAGCAAGGAAGAGGGATCCTTTCTTCTTTTCTTTTTTTCCGAATAGGGGTCTTCGGCTTTGACAACGGACACCCCTGTCCCCCGTTCTTCCAGGCCTTCTCTCATTTCTTCTTCGCCCCCCCCCCCCCCCCCCCCCTCTCTCCTTTTCATACCCTGTTTATTATGGCTCGTCGGCGAGCCGTGCCTTCAAAAGTCGGGGAATGGTTTTATAAGACCGGTTTGTAGACATCACGCTCGTCGTATCGTGTGTGTGTGTACGGCAGGGCGGCTCGGTCGACGCCACGTCCTATGACGTCACATTTCACCCCTCACTGAAAAATATACGTAAGCAATAGATACGCGGCATCAACGACAGTAAAAACATGACGCTCCCACCGTACACACACCCTATTGCCGTTGGTGTAAGAGTTCGGAGGTGCGGTATGGTGCGTACATTGTGTCAGACGCCTATTGTTGAGCCTTGGGGAGTTGTATTCGAGGATTAACTGTCTCTGTAGATCAGATGAATGGCTAGAAAAGAGGGAGGAGAGGGGGTGAGGGCGCAGCAAGGTGTGTCAATAGGTTACGAAGGTTGGTGTAGAAAGATACCAAAAGTTACGGTGGGGCATTTTAGTTAGGTAGGGAGGGGGTCACCTTTTTCCGTAAAGTTGGAAAGGTGACGGGAGGATCCTGTCAACTAGGGTCGCCGTACCCATTCAGCTTTTTAGGCAGTCCCCGAAGGCAAGTCTCTAGGTGGTTTGGAAGCCTGTTACGATATATTTCGATTTTTTCCTTATTCTTATTTGTGCAGTTATGAGCTTATTTTTATGTCTCACAATGCTTTATTTTGATCTTAAATATTTGTTTGCATATTTTTGATTACCAGAAGAAAAATAAAACTTCAATACCATGCTTTATCGGCAAAGTGTCTGCTTGCAGCTTGCATGCATGCAATGTCGATTGACGTATAGGAGTGCGCTGTGTCCTTACTAAAGGTAATTTTACGCTCTAGGCGCTAACTATACTATTATCACCTGCTACATGTTTTCCCTTTTTGTGTTTTCTGGGCAACATCTCATATCCGGCGTATGTCAATTTGTTTACCCACCGAGACGTCAGCCAACCATAGACGAATAGCTCGGTCAGTGCAGTAAGACTGGTACTGAACGAAATTACATTGCGCATTCATGCACTCACCATGGATGAGGTTGCACGCTTACATGGAAAACGACCTGCGTGCGCATTTGTGCTGATGCTTGTTTTAATCGCCAGCATGACCTCTTTCATGTGCGACGACGCTGTCAAGGCTAGCGTAGTTTTTGCAGCGTTGTCAGTGCTACTCAAGTCAGCAAGGAGCCGAGAAACTGAGGCAGAGGACGAGACAAAAGCGCATGCGCGAATGAGAGGCAAGACGAAGCCACGTGCCCGCATAGCGCTAGGGGGAGTTGCAGCAGTGTGGTAGCCACGCTAGCCTTGACAACGTCGCACATAAGGGTTGACGCCGATTATAGTTCCTTTACACGATGGCCCGTGGCTACTCATGAAGAACGACTGCTGCTTTCGCTCTTGAAAGAGCTGATCAGATCAGCGCTACCGAGTAAAGTCAATCGAAGTTCAATGTTTGCACACCAACATGTTCTAACCGTGGATCGATCGAGTTTTGATGACACTGCGTCTTGAATTAAAACGAGTCTCTCTCCCACCGGGTATTTCCGTCAAGGCATATAATTCGCACGCAAGGAACGTACGCTCGTTTGATGTGTTCCCGCCGGTTTCGGGGAAGGCTGCAGAAGCAATTACACGCGGACAAAAACAACACGATGGAAGGGTATATAACACGGGTTAAGATGCGTCAACTTCACAGTAATGCGCGGGTTGGTACCCGTATGGGAGACGCGAGCAAAGACACGTAGAAGGCGGGAGAATTTCCGGTTACGTGATAAGGGTTTCCGGTGTGAGCTGACCGCCTCAGAAACGGCGACGAATCTGTGCATATACGTCTATGTCAAACATAATTTTGACGGATTAGGGAAAAGCAAAATGGGCGCTGAAATTACGACAGCTTTTGAAGAATCTATTATCCTTTTTATTGGTAGTATTTTGCATATGCCATGAATGATATAGTATATACAAATATATGTGAAGGAAGTGATTGCTGTTTTTGTTTTCATCAAAGATTTAAGCGAAAAATAAAATAAAAAATACCTAGAGAAATTACTACGAAGAGTAAGTGCCGTTCCAAGTCTCATTTTCACTGATGTTTACTCTTAGAGCTTCTTCTTTATTTTGTTTAAAGCAACTTCTCCCGATATTTAGTGCCGAACCGGCGCCAAGGTAGAATGGAAAACAATAAGCACCGCTTTTCGCACAGTAAAATAGGGTCCGGTTCCTAACGCTGATTCTTATATATAAAGAAAAAAAATAATAAACTCCGAAAAGATATAAATCAAGTTGAATTAAAGTATACCGGACTCTTGTAGATTTTTAGACTTTATTGACTGCAGTCGCACGTAGTGACGGAAAGATTTTCTTTTTCTTGATCCATACAGCGAAACGATGGGCTTAAGAAGGGACACTACCTTGAATTGCACCTTTCTTTTTTTTTAAAAAAATGCCTATTCAGAACTGCAAAGTTTTTGGCATGTATGGATAACAAAAGAACACTCTCACAAAGTCTTGTGAATGTGCACTGACAAGCAATGTCAAAAATAATTATTCTCTATATGTTGGTGAGGTGTGCTGCACTGCGTAGCACTCGTCATCCACAAGTGAAAATAGCTGAAAGCAATGTCAGTATATCAGAAAAAGTTTGAGGAAGACATTACATAATTGCTGGAAAGAATTTCTGACATTTAAGACCAAAAACATATTTTTAAAACGTCATCATGAAACTTCAAGTGGATTTATTTCAGCTTCACCTTTCAGTGTCAAATGTCAGTTCACGGAAGCTATCATTTCATAATCAAATTATGCGTGCAGATATATTTTGGTTTTTCTGTATTGACATTTTCTGGAGAACACGACTGTGAACTTACTTTCTGCATTTTTATGATATTTTGCTATGAAAAGTTTGTATTTCTTTTAAATCAAATGTACACCAGAAAAAAACTTTTTTCCCCTATTTTTTATGAAGAAATTTTATAATTTTCGAAATTTCTTTTCATAGTCGTCTGAAGCAAGTATTCTGCTGTATGTTCCAGCAAAAACAAAATCTGGCCATTTCAGTGATGTGATTGGCCTAAGCCATTTTGGAGCACCTTTTGGAGCAGCCAAAACAGTGTTTTGGAGCAGCGAAAGTGGCTTTTGGAGCAGATATTCTAAGCTAAAAATATTCCTTTTAAGTGGCGGACAAACGAAAGGCACTTCGTGCTGTGTTCTGACAGAACTCGCTGTTTGTGTTTTTACGGCTAAGACATCCCACAAGTGTATTGTAGGCGTTGCCGAGCAATTCCAAAAAGAATGCATGCTACCGTTTTACTGGTTCCCGACGTGCCAGATTTTCATCAAAAGTAAGCAAACGTAAAACAATGGATTGCAAGCGTCCCGCTGGTGCCTCTGTCGTAGTCGTAGTATACAAAATGGAACTGTCTAGCATGCGATAAAAAAAAAATAAAACAGTCCAGCGGCGCGTGCTTGCTAGGCCGGAAGGCAAGACAAAGCTGAACACACAGAAAAAAAGAAAAAGAACCTGAGCGCATCGATGCAGGACATCGCGAGCCAGGGTCAAAAAGTTCTTGGAGCACTTTGTGCAACGACTGAACTCGTGACAAACAAGCGCGCTGTGCGGGTTCAGCGTGCAGGCATTGCCTTCTTTGCTTTCGCTCACTTCTCTTCACCAACTTTCTTTCACGGCATATTTTTCACGGGGTTCTCTCGAAAGAAAGCCTACCGAGAAAAACCTAGGTAATCAATATTTCGACAAGCAGTCATTGAGTTAAAGAGGGATTTTTGTATTAGAGTATGATTTAAACAAAGACAAGAATGTCGATGAATAAGTTTAGGAAGCGCCATATCTGCAGCGACGTGGGGACGGCAACACCCGATGTCGCGGGACCACAGTAATTGTGGTAGCGCGAGCGTTTCAGCTCACAAAGTAACTCTCGCCGCGCAAAAACGTGGTTTTGTTTCACAGCATGACGACATTGCTGGCACCCGGCACACCAGCGTCGGAGCGTCCGCACACGCCCGCGTCTATCGTTGAAAAAATTAGAAAAAAGACGCGAGACGAGATTCCCGAAGCGACGAGAGCGCGAAACGCGAGACGGCGGGAAAAACTATAGACGCTTTGCAGCAGCTGTGCATGGGCGCCGCCATAACTGACCTTCAGTTTTTGTTGCCTCTTATTTCGTTCGCTTCACTTCATCATTATCACAGCAGGACAGGTTATTGCCATTTTAGATGCTACTGTGTTCTTGTGCCCAGCATAGGCCCTTGTGAAGACCCGTCAACGCCCGCTTCAGTGGCTCGGCATCTCGGTAAGACAAGAGAAGGGCTGCTATGGCGGCCCAATCTGGCGCGTGTGTAAAGCGTCTATACAACGGGGGACCGGATGGACGATTCACGCAGGGTATCTTTGTGTCAGGAACCGCTTGCGCCACCTAGCTCACGCATGCCTGATAGACCGATCTCACCAAGCGTTCCGCGCATGCGTGACGCCACCATAACTGTAGTTCGTAGGAGGCAGACGCCAGTTCACGAGATAGCTCGTGCCGCCTCGTGCTCTGCTCGCGCAGACCTCCAGCAGGGTTATCGCGCGTGCAGAAAGACTACAGCTCCCACGATGCA
Organism: Ixodes scapularis; assembly: GCF_016920785.2. Lineage (NCBI taxonomy): Eukaryota > Metazoa > Arthropoda > Arachnida > Ixodida > Ixodidae > Ixodes > Ixodes scapularis. The sequence goes on from NW_024609883.1 coordinate 79,283,236, forward strand.
CGTCGGCAGTGGTGGCATACTCAAACTAGCTGATGAGATCGGTCTATTGCGGTTTTCAGTTTAGTTTCGGTTTTAAAAGGCGACCGAAATCGGTCCTTTGGCGCACGCTTGGCGCAGATTACCCATATTTTGGCAAAATGTAGCAGGATGTAGCAGGGTTAGCCCATAGGCGCAGTTTGGCGCAATTGGCGCAGCAATCACATCACTGCCATTTTCATTGCCCTTTCTAAACAATAGCTTTTCTCAGCAGATACACTTTTTTATTATGAACTTTTATGTAACACATCGTGGGATAAATTTATAGGGTTGAAAATTTCCACAGCATCCTTGTCCAGTGCTATGAGTATACCCTGCAAATTTCATGCAAATAAGACAAACGGTTCAAAAGTTAGAAAAAAAAGTATATACATATCTTAACGGTTGTTATCCCAGAAGTGATGCCTCCCAGCAAGGTTATCGAATGCGTCTGTGGTGCACTTCTGTGTGATGTTAGTGCATAATGTTACAGATTATTTGTAAACATCAGTTATCCAAACCGTATAACCCATATCTTTATTTCATAAATTTCTCCGTTAAACTTTCTTTGTTTGCACTCCATGTAACGTTCCGGAATAATAATACAGAATCGCTTACGATATGTGTGGCTTCACTGGACCCCTCATCTCATTCCAGCACATCCTTCTCCCCTTCGTTACCCGCCCCCTTCGTCTTCTTCGAAGATGTCCGCTGTCACGTCCCACTTGACTATGATTCGAAGTCTCGATTCTCGACCCGTGAATATCTCCATCCATAAAAACGTGAGCGAGCGTGCGCCGACCGTGGGACCGCCAAGAGACGCCTCCCACCCACGGCCACGCGCGACAACTTCCCGACTATGCATCCATCCAGCCAAGAGCCACAAAGCCGCACACGCGAGCGAACACGAAAGAGTATACAGGGCCGAAGGCGGTGTGCCGGCCTGCGTGACATGGTCTCAGAGTCAGGAGCGCTTCAGTAACGCTGCCTAAAACCGCGTTCTCGTACGCCACACAAAAGACAGCTGGGTGTTCGCTGCTGACATGATGACAGACATTTCTGATAACGCGCCTCAACCATGTTGGAAGCATGTTTGTGTCATGCCCATGTATGCTTCTAGCATGTGTGCAGACAGCTCTTTCTTTGACTCATGTAGCCGCCCATACGAGGAAGAAACACGCCTCAGACACGGTCTCCAAAGTGTCCATGTTACGATGCATTAGCAGTAGGACCGCAACTCAACAAATCCATACCCGTTCAAAAAAAAAACAAAAAACAAAAAAAAAAAACAATTACATGTTCAAGAAGGCGTCCGAAGGAACAACGCGTATAGAGCAAACAACGATGACTGCTTTTCTTCGCAACTTTCATAAAACAATATGAATAATAACGTGCTATCTTTCATGCTCGCTTTCGAAGAGTATCGGTGGTGATCGAACGTGTTTTGCTTTTGTGTCATTTCTTTTTTTCTTTTTTAGCTGACCGAATGGAATTCATGTTTATTCCTGTCGGTTAGTAATTACCACCTATAGTGTAAACGATATTTGCGTCTCGTTTTGTTTTGTTTAAATCCTGCTTATGCTAGCAACATAACAACCTACGTTCTGTACAATATGTTGCCCATATTTAGCTACAAGTGCGACCGCACCGCTTTGAGTGGGCCTACTTTGCACTTGGCACGCGCTCGTGTAGTGAAAGTGCTAGAGAGCCTCAATGTCCTTCTGTTCTGGGTGATGCCATCGTTTGTAGTACCCGATGCCGACAGCACGCGTTCACAGGGCAAACGCAAAGAAATCACAGGAAACAAAATGTCGCCTTAGCATAGTCAGCGCCACGCTCTTTCACGCGCTTCAGAACAAAGAATAAAGATAAGCGTTCGAAACAAAATGGCCAGATGTCATCACCCCATACAAAGCGCACATGAAGGTGCCCTAGAAAGTGCCGTTAAAAAGTCAAGATTGTGCTTGTAGCATCCCACTCGCTCGCACTCATGGCGAAAGAAAACATTATAGCGGCTTGGGCATTCTACTTGCTGTCTCTCCACCCCCCCCCCTTCCCCCGCCCTCCCCTTCCTCCTTTCCCCTCTTTTCTCTCCCTTCATATAACACTTTCCATGGACTGCTTTTGAGGGTTTTAAACCTGAACGTTCCGACATGCCTCGTGCTACTCAGAAACCTTGAAAGGTCACAGTTAAGACCTCTAGTTGTTCGTCTTCTCTTTTTTATCATTTCATGAGGATAAAGCAAGTTCTTAAGACCCTCCAAGGTGAGCTATCCTCTCGCTAATCCGCATACCTCGCAGCTGATCTCTTACGTGATTGACACCAGCTGTCAGCGACGGTTGAGATGCACTTTGAGTTCAAGCGGGATTCCCGCTGTCAAGGTGTTAGGGGATTGCCCCGTAACGATAACGAATCTCCGCTTAAGTATGGTCGGAATGTCTCTTGGTTGCGCATTTGATTTCGTCCGAGCTGCATGCATGAACAACGACAAGAAGCGGAGAGGGAAAGTAATACACCTGTTACACGGGCATTCATAACTGCAGTTAAGCTAACTGCAGTTGCTCTGAACTGGAGTTTTGCGCACTTACACGGCTGACCAAACTGCGGTTAGCGCGAAACCATGGTGAGCGCAAACTGAGCTCCACGATCTCAGTTTGGGCTCGCTAACTGAGCAAAAGATGGCGACGACTGCGGCATTGCCGGCTATCGAAGCACTAACTATTTCGGAATTCCAGGGGCACACCTATACTCCGTTTCACCTTCAGTCCGAGCGCAGCGGACGCTAGGAGTAATCCCAGCCAATCCAGCGTGGGGAGAGTGTCATGCGACCTTGAGCTTCCTGTGTCCCTCTGCCCAACCGGCAGGGCACGCAATTTTCTCCCGGCGCTGGATCGGCTGGGATGGCCTGTGGCGTCCACTGCGCTCAGACTGAAGGTGGAACGGAGTATAGAAAGAACCGTGGGGACAAATGTCGCGGAAAGAAACATGTCTCGAAGAAAGATACGCAACGAACCCCCAAGGAGATGAGAAGGGTAGGAGGGGGCATGACGTCAGCCGTGTAGCCTCCACAAGCCAAGCTCCCTTGACGCCTCGCCTCTTTCTCATTTTCCACCTTATTCTCCTCACTTATCGGCCCAGCACGTGACCTACCGGACGGAGCTGCTTGCTTCACGTCTAGCCTTCGGTCTGATAAAACCTGCCGGACGGTCCGCGCGCAAGCCTGCAAGGAATCCTACTACAACCAACCATTTATCTCGCACGTAACATGTCACGTGCTCCGATTGCCAGAGAGACCTGGGGGTCACGTTGGGCACAACATCGTTTAAACGTTTTATGACTAGGCTTCACACATATTGCAACGTAACCCCTCATAGTACTTATAGACCTTTCCAATGTTTACAAATCCACAGCTCAGCGTGCGATCTCCACAGCTCAGCACGCGCGTGTGCGTCGCTTCGGAAAGCGAGCAAATCACGCGCGATACGCACGAACACTGAGAATGAAACCGGCCAGCAGCAACGCGAACCCCGCACTCCTCGGGTGCTGCCACCATAGAGATCATACATACTAACTCTAGAGGAAAAGGTCCGCCATTTTCCAATACATTCTGGCTGCCGCAAGCGGCGCATCATGCAGGCAGACCCTCGGGGTCCCAAACACGGTTACATCATCAGAGCAGTTTCGTGAACTTCAACAATCCACGAACTTACCGGTGGAAAGATATTCGCGTTCCTTTCGAAGCTTTCTTTTTGCATAGCGCGCAGATGTACGGCCTCGCGTTAACGCTAAACTAAACCATATACCCGGCTTCGCCGGTGGGGCGCGGCTGGGCGCGGTTGAGGAATACGAAACTGCGCAACCACCAGATTTCCGAGATTTTGACAGAAGGGAATTTAATGCAGCGTAATGACTTTATTACTTTTTATAAGCGTTAGAATAGCTCATAATTTAGTTTACAACGTTAAATTATCACTGTATATATTGCTGAGAGTTTTCACTCTTCGCGTTTACCATGGCAACGTTACTTTGTTTCTCTCGTGTTCTGTCGCTCTCTTTTGCGATCGTTCACTCGGGACCCCGGGTGTCGGCAAACGGGATTTGCCACTCCTCCTCACCCACCTTTACCCCCCTGGCTGCCACTGATTCTGGTCGATGGCAATGCGGCTTCCCTCATGTCGCCCATGTTTATTTATTTATTTATTTATTTTAGGGGTTTTGATAATTATTTTTTACGCACCACAAATAAAATTATGGGTATAATTACTCGTCTTAAACACTTCAAATGGATATGAAAAATGTGTCCTTGATCTGAACACGGGACACTGCAGTTGGTTGCGTTTTGGCTTCGACCCTTCAACTGCAAGCAAGGTGGCCGTGTAACACCATCTCAGTTCAGTTTGGCCAAACCACGGTTAGCGGCCGCGAACTGCTGTTTGCCTAACCACAGTTAAAACGGCCCGTGTAACAAGGGTATAAGATGGTTGACGTAGTTCTTGCCAAAACAAAGGCGACGTCTGATTTTCGGGCAGACAAAAAGGCGGAGCCATACACAGCTATCGCCAAAGACAAAGCCATGGCCAACGAGGATGACGTGGTTACAGATGTAAGCCGATTGGAGGCCCACACAGTGCTGGACATGAAAATTAATGCTATTCCACATATATTAATTGCTTTGTTTTTTCCTTTAAATACATTAACGGCTGCCTAATTTCGATGTCAAACAAATCTTACTATTCTTAAAAGGCGCTGTGTGAGTCTTCCCCTAACGACGGTAATGGCAGTAGCTTGACAGTGGAGTTACTTTTGTAGAGATAATAGGTAAGCGAAACAGAAATCACCTTAGAAGTCATCTTGAATGTTTAAACAACCAAATTTAATTCAATTCTTTTTTCTTTTTGGAGAGGGGGGGGGGGGGGGATGTTACACTGGTTGGAACTGTAGTTGAGTAGCTTAGTCACTGAGATCGAAAATCATCATTTGTTTAGCAGATGAAATAACTATTTCAATGTCTCGACTCCACCGTGTGCATCATTTATTGTTCTCTATTTGATCCGTTCACCAAGTCTTAACGAATAACAGTGTGCCATCCAAATACATAGGTAAACCATTCAATAAGCCTCTTCATAACGTCAACAAAGTGAACGAACGTTCCCTAAAGCCAGCAACTGGGGCATTGCTTAAAACAAACTAAGATGTTCAAACTTCCATTTAGTCGCCAATAACAAGCGTAAAAGAGAAGCCAAAGCCACAAACGCTCCGGATGAAGCAGACGGCACAGCAGATTGGCTACGACAGCGTACCTGAAAGTTAAAACGCTTCGAAACTAAACGAGCAGGTCGGCAGTCAAGACTTGACAGCTTTACAACGCAGAGGGCTCCCCGTAAAATACTACGTTGCAGTCTGCAGATGGAGCAGAACGAGTCAAACCGAAGCCCCCGCTAATTGGAAATGATGTCCGAGTTGCCGCAACGGAATAGAAGGGCGATAAATTACAAGTAGAATGTTACCACAGGGGCCTTCGTCGTGACGTTCTTCCATAAATATACGCGGTAACTAGACAAAAACAGGATAATGATAAAGCTCCAGAATCTCACATTGAAAGCGAAAGCTGAAACTTTCAAATTTCAAAAGCACATCACTGAAAAGAGTCAACTCTAAGCCCTAAACGAGCGGCGGATCCAAGGGGCGGAGGACGACCGCCCCCCGTAAACCCAAAAGCAACTTTTTTTTTTTTTGTTAAAAAGAAATTGGCATATTTAGGCTTTTTTTGTTAGAAAGAAATGTTTAGCTTTTGGTGAAATGGCAAATATTAGGTCAAAGAAGAGATATGTGCTACATCGCCCATGACGTGACATCCGACCGTGACGTCACATATTCCTGCAGCCCCCCTCTCTCTCTCCCCCCAAAGCCTGACCCATAGAGATCCGCCCCTGCCCTAAACAGACGAGGAAGGTATTTGAATTTGAGTTACACCGAAAATGATCAGATCTATTGATTGATTGTCACGGATCTTCTTTGATGGCACTGATTATTAGCATTCATTATTTTGTATAACCCATTGCTAGATGTTTTGTATATAACAATATTTCAGTGTTCGCTTTTTCATTGCCTGCTTTTATATGAAGATATGTTCCACTACTCTTCAGACCTCGTGTAATGGTGTGGTCCCAGGAAGTTTAATACATGATGATGATGATGATGAACTGGTTCACTTTAATGTCATCCTTCGTCCATTCATGAACTTCAGGACACAGAAACGCATACCTTGTTGAAGAATATTAACGCAGCTATTTTATAGTATATCAGCAAATGCTCCAAGCGGGATGTATTTGTAAGCCTTCGTTGATTTCTTCATAGAAAGCAGGTTCTAGACACCATGTTTCTGATGTCACGCAACGGCCTTTATGCGCCTTAATCAACTATATACGATGACAATCACACACCGATAAAGAAAACAAAACAACAACACAGTTTTGATAACACCTCTACACTAAAGTTAACTAGTAATAATTAAGCATTTAATGATACTTGAAGCATTTTTTTTTCTTTTTGCGCCTAAATATATAAACTTTTTTATGTTTTCCAAGAATAGATTTAGGCGTGCTTGTTGTATAATGATTATAATGATTAGGGTCCTTCGAAGCGGGTTCAGCAGCGGCTCAGAATACTGACGCGTGGATCTTACAAGGTGCTTCGCCGACTTGGAGATTTGAGCTGTAGGACTAGGAAGTCGAAACACCTGACCGAAACGCGACCCTCATCACAACGCCCGCCGCGATCCGAGGCTCTACAAGTCCTTCGCCTTGTGCCGTATTGCCCTCCGATAGGACTCGGCACTTCGAGTGGTTTTTATGCATTTTTGTCGTTTAATATTATTGTTTTTTTTTTTTTTTATGGAGAGTAATGCCATAAAGCGTCTGTCGCTGACTGGGCGGCGGAGACGGCTCCCACGCTTAGGATCGGGGTTCGAATCCCGCAGAGTTCAGTTTCTTATTATAGCAATCTTTGCTATTCTGGAAAGTTCCAGGCAATGCTCCGCTGTCATTGTGTGTTTTAGTTAAAGAACGCTCCGGAACGTAACGTGTGTATGAAAGCTGCGGTATTTGGCGCTGACTTAAAACAGTCGTCCTTCGGAAGCAAGGTGGTGGTACTTTTAAGATTCTGGACACAAGTTTGCCTGATTAAACGTGCATTTTCACTTGCACCACCACTCCGTGTTTATGCCGTGCCAAGTGAGTTTTCGCAAATACACAGATTTTCGCCCATTTCTTTGTCTTGTTGGATAAACCCAAAACCAAAAATATATCATCATCACTCCCCCCCCTCCCCCCCCCCCCCCTCCCCCTTTGAAAAAAGAGACGCAATCCTTCAGATCTCTCATCCGTCAAGAACTTGAGCGGTGTACGAAGTTTCGTGTTCATCGCCCCACGAATTCGCGAGACAGCAAAACTCCACACATTGCTTCTTATTTCGACCCTTACTTCAAAGAAGCGCCCGAAAAACGTAGCATTTAGGAAGGAATTCCTCGCTTGGGAATAAAACAAAGTGCTTCATTCAACCAATTCCACCGCAATAAAAAAAAAAAACTAATACTAACAACAATTGACTCCACAATCTCACCGCACGCCTCCGCTTCCCCGGGTAAAGAGTTCTATACGCAGAGGTAACGCAAACCCCGAAATAACACGGCGATACCAGCCCCCAGCTGCCCGACCCTCTCCAGGCTTTTTTTCCTCGACTGAGTACGCCCTCCTCATGAATGGAATCCACAGAATATCCTCGTCGTCTACCTTCCCACAGAGGCCAAAGATTACTTGGATCGCGAGCACTATCACCACCCCACATGAGAAACTATTTTGTTCCCAATTCAAGGTCTGCCCCCCCCCCCCCCCCCCCAACCCTGCTGCAACCCACATCATCTAAAGAACAGCGTACAATGTCAAGACCTACAGCCCCCATCATCTTCCTCCATCTCCCCCCCCCCCCCCCCCCTCGTCTGGCCCCTCGGCTATTTTCGAAACTGGGTCAGGGCAAAACCTGCCCCCCCCCCCCCCCCTCTTTCCTGTAGCCACACCTTTTATTACGCCACGCTTGGCTTTATAAAGTACGGCAGGCGGGTGCTTTTATGTCTGTCGTGCACACGATGTACACGCGTAAAATGTGCCTCGGTGTGTATATGCGATTACGTGATGTGAGCGCGTTTCCTGTACATGTAGAAATAAATCTCTGGTACGAAGTTCAAAATGTTTTCTTGGATTTGTTTATTTATTTTTTGTACCGTAGTAATATACAAACCCTGAAAGGTAGTTGTGTATTTAAAGTGATCCTCGTGCATTTTAGATGTAATGCTTCCTATTGTAATTTTCTGTGCATCCTTAGAATGCGCAAACAATATAGAATGTTCAAAATGTTGGTATAGAAAACTGTAGAGTATATAATGTATGAGAAAAATAAAGTAGCATATGAGTATATGAAAATAAAAGTAGAGTATACACGAACTCAAATCTGTGACATCACGGCGCGGTGGTGGCGTGTCGGTCGCACTTCCGGTCTGGGGCTGTGGGCAGAAGTCCCCATGCCAGACGTGTATTCCTGCGCTGTTTTGAAAGGAACCAGACAAAAACCTGCATTCTCGTCAAAACGCCGCGACTGGGGCCGTACCAAAAGTGTCGAGAAAGGTTTGAAGGTCAGTTTTCACGTGCTCGGTTCGTCCGAGAATCTGGATATGTGCCGTGAAAAGGGAAATGCAGACGCCGTCGGACAACGATTGCTTGGGCGGGAAGCACTTTGGGTTGAATTCACGGATACTTGTGGTCATCAGATTTATTTGTTTTGTTCCAACATGAACGCCAGAAAACCATCAAGTTGTGCGGACCACCTGCGGACGACGTTCAGTGCGTCTTCAAGTTCAAACGGCCGCCCGCTCGTTCGAACTGTCGTCTGCTCTTTCAAACGTTTCTGCTTGTCGTCTGCTCTCTTAGACGACGCCGGCCCGTAGACCAAATGTTGGCTCGGTACTTGCGATAAGAAGTAAGTGCAGGCCTCAAAAGGCTTAAATCTGAAGGTTGGTAAGCAGGCTTTATGTAAACAGTAGATACAAGGAAATGTTGATCATTGTTACCAGTGACCATCACCGACTTGTTATCTCTAATTCACTTGGTCCGATTCTGCTTGCAAATTTCCGTATCGACGTCAACCATCTCAGCTAAGGTTCACGCTTTTGCAGCCCGAGCGGCGTCGCGACTGAAAATTGCGAGCGAAATCTGCGGCGTCCACGCGGAATGAATCGCCGCATGTCACATTATTCACGCGAAGTTTTGCGGTGTAACGAGCCTCGGTAATTTCGCTGAGGCCGCTGAAGTAGTCAGACATTGCCAGGGAGACGTAGAATCAACAATTCGAACGCGAAAAAGGGCAGGGGGACTCACACCGACGCCGACAACATCGCATTCCAATGGTTTGTTTATGGGCGACGGCGAGCTTCTTGCCCACACCCCCATCGCGCATGCGCGGCGCCGGTGGCGTCCGCTAGGGGCGCTCCGATTTGTTTGTAAACATGAGTTGGTATATAGAAAACAAATCACATAACGGGTGCTAACCAGGCCCCGTCAAGTTGCTTTCAGACGCTTTCTGCGTGGGAGACCTTCCGGAGTAAATATGGAAAAAATAACGTTTTTAATTTAAATGTGAAAGTTACAACTTTGCGTATTACTCAGATAGCTTGAGCGAGCGTGTGTATCTAGATCTTCGCATGTTTCTGCTTGCGCGCGCATCATTGTGCGCATTATTTCAGTCACGTGAGAGCGTCCCCCTCTTCTCATTCGCACAGAAGCTCAAGTGGACAGGCGAGCTCTTTCAGTGCCAATAAAATTACACAACCGCGGGCATAAAAATCTAAGTGGTAGAGCAATATACCGATCTCACAAAGCGTTCCACACATGCATGACGCCACCATAACTGTAGTCATGCTGTAGTTCACAGGAAAGGAGGCAGGCGCCAGTTCATGAGACAGCTCGTACCGCCTCGTGCAGAATTTCACCGCGGTTGTCGCGCGTGCAGAAAGACCACAGTTTCCACGATGCATGGTGGCAGCGGTGGCGTACTAAAACTGGCTGTGAAATCCGTCTACTGTGTTGCGTGTATACGTTTAGACCGCGGGAACTGGATCAGCCCCAACCCGGGTCTGATATCTCCGTTGTAGATGAAAAATTCAGCCCGTGATATGCCACTGTTAGCCTGTTTTTTTTTTTTGTGTGTGCATGTGTGTGTGTGTGCTTTAATGTATATATTTAGAATGGAGACAAACGCGAAATAACTTGAAATATTAATGTCCTCATGTGGGATGAAGCTGTATTGTATTTCGCAACAGCAGCACACGAGCGTTCTTCTAACGCTGTAGGAGCCCAACAGAGACATCTTAAATATTTTCGCAATTGTAACGTATATTTGACGCTGCTACGAATCCGTTACATGGCCCGTATGATACGTAATTTTGTAAGATAGCTATACCCGTTTTCACCTCAAGAACAGTAGTAAAAAAAGTCCGGCTCCACGCGGAGCATTACTAATTTCTCTCTTTATGTTGATAATTAAGACATATGTAGGTGAAATTTAGATAAGATATATGTTATCTTGTCAAGGCGTACACGTTCAAAACACCAAAGCAGTGCTTTTTCCTCCGACAAACATATCTTTTGAGAACTACTTCGCGACGCGCATGAACAATGCGCAAAACTTGCTATTTTCTTGAGGTGAAAACGGGTATAGACGCCACCGTCAGCGCTCATGCGGATCATTTGCTTCAGGCTTTTCGCGTAATTTCATTATGTAAAACCTCTCCACGTGCGTTGCACATCGTCTTTCGTAACGGCAACCACAAGCGTTGGGTAAGATGTTACAGCGAGAACTTAAAACGCTTTTGTTTTTCGTAATTGCTCCGCATAATCTTTGACGTTACGAAAAATACGTTACAGACACCCACGTTCCCCGCGTAATACATAACTTAGAGAACCTGTACAAGAAACGAAAGAAAAGTAAAGGTTGAGGCAAACTGGGGGATGTCGAACATATGGTAAGCGCGCCTCAAACAGTCTGCAGATTGTCTTGTATAATGTACGAGTGCAGAGAATCAAGTGACACGCATACATGCCTCGATAAAAAAAGACCCTGAAAGGGTTAGAGTATATAAAACAAACATATAAGGGCATGAAAAAAAAGTTAATCTTGCAAAACAAAACAAAACGAAGAATGACAAGCGCGCATCCTCCGCCATAAGAAACATCACGACGCAGGAAATGTTCGAAAACACGTCGGAACGTAAACAGTTCAGTCCTCCAGAGCGGATGTCCATCCCCGGGGTTTCGTCCAATTATCAAGCTCTCTTCCGTTTCCCATTCGGGGTCAGGCTCGGCTCCGACCCTCTTAGAGAACACGATAACGCTAGTAATGACGACAAACAAACAAACAAAACTAACCAAGAATGTCCGAACGCCACGGAAGAAGACGGAACGAACCAAAAACAAATCAAACAAGCGACGTGCCTCAGATAGACGTATACCGCTCCGCCCAGCGCCGTTCCACGTCAAGGTGCAGCGAAGCGAAAGGTTGCACCGCCACGTTCCCACTAAACTAAACTGCCGCGTCACGCCTCATTCACAACGCCCGATTCGTCCCGTTCACTGACGATGGCGATGACGTAGGGCAATCTGAAGAGCTCATTGGTTGGCGTGAGTCAGGCTAGCTGTGACGCGACGCTTTCGAGGGGTCGTGGAAGGGGTCTAGGTGATTCGTAGCCTTTTCTTCGGTCCAGCTGAAGGTTCAAAAGAGTCCCCGAAAGGATACGTAGGAAAACTCAATTCTCCCCTAAGCTGACAGTGCGGTGGAGGCTACGAGACCATTAGACCAGTTATAGGTCTATCTTTCGCCGCGCAATCACTTCTCTCCCGCCCAAGCCCGGGCGCAGTGAAAGTGGTCAGGTGATGAAAGGTAGGTCGTTGATTGGTCTTCCGCCGCCCTGCCAGCTTAAGGGTGTTACGCAGTGTAGTGGTGGTGGCGACGGCCGCCAAGCAACCAGTTTGGCGGTCCCTGTTGGCATTGCGTGCGTCTTTTTCTCCCGGTTTTACGTGCTTCCTGTGTTCGAGTCCGCGTGTTAAAAGAAGGCGCCCAAAGAGTCCGTCCACCTGTGAAACTGCCCGAGGAAATTTCACAGGGAGACTGGCGCGTCTCGAATGGGTTCGCCGGGAAGGGGGGACAGGAGGGAGGGAACCGGGGGGAGCGCTGCTTCGCGTTTTTCTCAATGGAAAAGGCGAAAAGCATGTTTTTCTTGTTTCTCTTTAATGCCACGTTTTTCTTCTTTTTTTTTTGGGGGGGGGGGGGGGGGGGGGGAGGGGGGGGGGGAGTTGCCAACTTTGGACAACCTCCTCTGTTGGATTTGGGTATGTCTCAAATTGAATAGCTCCAAGCGTGGCTGTGGTCAGTCTTCCCCGATTGGCCAAACGCTCATTGTGAAGTCTCTCTAGAGGGAGTAAGGTTGCTGAAGTCTAGAGTAATAAAGGTCTTGTCTGTCAGTCTGCAAGCTTCAAAGGTCTTGATTTGAAAACGCGACGAGTCCAGGCTTTCACCGTCCTTTCTACACACGCCGTCGAACTTATCATTTGCAGCTGACAAACCTGATCGTGACGTCACGGGTATGAACCATAGAAGCCACCGAAACCAATACACAGCGAAAAGTATAATACTCCCGTTTGAATATCATTTTAAATGATTTTTATGCCGAAGGCCCTCGAAGAATCTTTAACCGACGCGCATGCCGACGCCCACACTGGGGGTGGTGAGCTAATAGACTACTTCCGAAAATCCCTGCATGCAACACTGCGCCCGTTGCATTGTGGGACCTGTTAGACCATGCCGAGAGGAGTGGAATGGTTTCGATTTCGACGGCCCCGTTGACGAAGTAGTCTACACCAACTCATGTTTACAAACAAACCGGAGCGGCCCTAGCAGATGCTACCTGCGCCGCGCATGCGCGATGGAGGGTGGGAAAATCTTGCCGTCGATCATAAAAAAAACCATTGAATGCGATGTTCTCGGCGTCGGTGTGAGTCCCCGTGCTATCTTTCGCGTTACAATTGTTGATTCTACGTCTTCTTAACAATATCCGACTACTTGAGCGGCTTCAGCAAAACTAACGAGGCAAAACTTTGCGTGAATAATGTGACGTGCGGCGATTCATTTCACGTGGACGCCGCAGAATGGGCGCTAAAGCCTAAATCCCACGATGAGATTCTGCTCGCTATTATCAGTCACGACGTCGCTCGGGCTGCGAAAGTGTGGACCGTAGCTGAGATGGTGGACGTCGATACTGAAAATCGCAATTACCAGTCGGTGATGGCCACTGGTAGCAATGATCAACATCTCCTTGTATCTACTGTTTATACTGAGCCTGCTTAACCCAACCAACCTTCAAACTTAAAATTGTTTTGAGGCCTGCACTTTTTATCGCAATTACCGGGTCAACGTTTGATTTACGGGGCCGCTGTCGTTTGAACAAGCAGACGACAAAAAGCAGACACGTTTGAAAGAGCAGACGACAGTTCTAACGCATGCGCATTGGAGTGTGGGTAAGAAGCACCGCGTCCCGCGTCAACAGACCATTGGAATTTCACGTTGTCGGCGCCTGTGTGAGTCTGCTTACTCTTTTTCGAGTTGGAATTGTCGATTCTACATCCTCATAGCAATGTCTTAACACTTTAGTCGTCTGAGCGAAATTATCAACGCTCGTTACGCCGCTAAACTTTACGTAAATAGTTTGACGTGCGGCGATTCCTTCGCGTGAACGCCGCAGAATGGACGCCAAAACCATGATGAGATTCTTCAACCTATTTTCGGTCTCGACGTCGCTCGTGCTGCAAAAGTGTAGACAGTAGCGGCGATGATCGACGTCGATACTGAAAGTCGGAAGCGGAAACAGACCAAGTGAAATAAATAGGCGTAACAAGTGAAATAAATAGACGTAACAAGTCGTAGATGGCTACTGGTATTAATGATCAACATATTATATGTATACTGTTTACACAGGGCCTAGTTAAAAGTCTTTTGAGGCCTGAAATTACTTCTTATCGTAATCACCGGGTCAAAGTTTGACCTACGGGCCGCTTTTGTTTGAGCGAGCAGACGACAAAAAGCAGACAAGTTTGAAAGAGCAGAGGACAGTTCGAACGATCCGATGCAACCGCTCGAATTTGAAGACGCACTGAACCCGCGGGCGGTCCAGACAACTTGGCGGTTTTCCCTCGTTCATGTCGGAACGAAACAAATACATCTGGCGACCACATGTATCTTTGAATTCAACCCAAAGTGTTGCCCGCACAAGCAATTGTAGTTCAACAGCGTCTGGTTTTCCTTTTTTACGGCCCCTATCCACGTTCTTGGACGAACCGAGCAGGCAGAAAACTCACGAAAACTGACCTTCAAACCTTTCCCGACTCTTTGAGTACAGCCCCCGTCGCGGCGTTTTGACGAGAAGGCAGATTTTTTGGTTTCTTCCAAAAGAACACAGGAATGCATGTGCAGCATGACCGTCCCGGGCCACGGACCATCTAAGAAGCCTAGGACATTGAGACGATGGAACAGGACCATGGGCCCGGTACACTTCGTTCCGTGGTTACCTGCGCACACAGACTTAGGTACGTCGGGAGCTCCAAACAATCGTGCCCCAGCAAGTACATCGCTATAAACTAAAGGGAAGTCATATATTCGAAAAATGCATGCACTGTATTTGGTCGTGACGGGGTGTCGTGAAGTGAGGTTGGTAAATCGAAACCGAAACCTTGAGCAACGGGCTCCAAAGATGATTTGTGCGGAACTACACCGCTAGGATCGCTTCGATTTTGCAAGAGGTCAATTCGCTGTTCGCCCAAAGGCCTTCAGAAAAAAACACATGTGAAAAAAAAAAAAAAATCACTAGTCCGGAACACGAAAAAGATAGTCCCTACGCCATTTGTCTTGAAACGAACCACGCGTGGGCATCAATCGGTAAGGAATACGCTCCTAACAAGATCATATGGGCAACTTAGCTACAGAAAGTATACACTCATTTTACGAAAATTTTTGGGAGTATTTTCGCGTGCGCTTATTTTCGTTCCATTTTTGATACGTGGCCATGCAAAGTAAAAAGAAAAAAAACTAACGAACCGATGCTTGTGAAACGGCCAAAAAACAGTTCCACGCGATTTTTGTGCATCAATCGGTAAGGAATCGCAAATACAGTCCCAAAAATATCCCATGAGCGACTTAGCTACAGAAAGTACACCAATTTCACAAAAATTGTTTGAGAGTATTTATGCGTGTGCTAATACTCGTTTTATTTTTTTTTATATAATACGTAGCCACGTAAAGCAAAAAAAAAAAAAAAAATAAAGCTTACTAACCGTTGCTTGTGAACGCGGCCACAAATTACCATAGGTGTTTTGCAATCCCGCAAACTAGTCGGAGTGTGAATACTTGTCTGTTTAATCCGCTCCCCTCTTTCGACACCTGGAAAAGGATAAATATTTATCATACGAAACGATCGCCGCGAAGAAAATAAGCAGAGGCAAAGTTCGAACATAACGTGACGAGGGATGGACGACGACACAAGCTTCCAATTTCGAACCGGCAAGCTTTGGCAGCTGCTGAAGCGACGATCGCACCGTCTTTCAGCAGGTGTGACACAAACAGGCTCTCCTATATCCGAGGAAGCGCGACGACCGGATAATGTCTCCAGGCCTGTTAAAGGAACATGTGGAACGGAAACCGAAAATGACCCGTCTCTGATCCGCCCATTCTTCCGGACCCGTTATGAGGGGGGATGCTCCAAGGACGTCTTTTTTTTTTTTTTCTTTTTTTTTAATGTTAACATGATTGTTTTTGCAAGTTTTCGGCGTTTTTGTGTGTACGCTTCATTTCACCCCTCTCTCTCTCTTATACACTTTTTTTCTTCTCTTTTTTGTCTTGTTTCAGCGCATTTTAACTTAGTGACGCGGGAACTCGATGCAGATTCGAAAATTCTGTTTCCGAACTCCACAATGAGGTGTTTTATTAGATTATTCCGGTAACTCCGACAACGATACTCCGATACTCCACCAACGTCCTCGCGCATGGATGTTATCGTTATCGGAGGTACAGGAACGATCTACAAAAACTACCTCCTTCCCGAGATTTCGAGGCACAATCTCGCGAACGGTGACATTAGAGAGTTTTATTAGATTGTTCCGATAACGATACCCCACACTCCGCCGACGCCTTCGCGCATGCATCGCATCGTTATCAAGTATCGTCATCAGAGACATCGACAACAGTCTGCTAAAACGCTCTACTGGTGCCCTTCACAAAGCGTTGTCCCAAAATCTTTTCAATAAGGGAGTTTGAGCAGATCGTTCGGGAATCTCCGGTAACGGTACGATGCATGCACCAAGAAGGCCGAAGTGTCGGTAATGTAAAGCGTAGCCTCTGTAGTGGCTCTAGTCACTAGAACCAGAGTCCTTCAGTACGCTACTGGTTAGGAAACACTACTCCGTAACGCTATTCGCAGCTCCAGCCCGCCGCACGCCCTCTCGCGGACGAACAAAGAACCAGAGGAACGGGGTACGGCGGCGGAGACGGTGGCAGGGACTAGCGGCCTTGGTGCTGCTGTTACCGCATGGTTCTCGTCTGTGTACTTTAGTGCATCGAGCAGTTTTAACAGAAGAAGCGAGTGCGTTAAGATATAAATTGCTGCGTTCCGCTTCGCAACTTTAAAAAAAAAAAAAAAAAATTGACACGGAGCTTATTTTCTTAACGCACACAACATCTCCGTCTCCTATGATATGCTCCTGCCTTGAGCGCTTCGTACTGGTAGACAAAGAAATTAATTTTAGCCCACCGACGACCAGCGTCAGCGATAGGCGCAAGGGAAATCCTGGAGAATCTATTGCCGTTTCTTCCGTCACCAGTGGAAATGCGAATAGGAGAGCTTGGTACGCGACCACGCGTGACACATGGCACTAGCGTCGACAAGAGGGCTAAGAGCCGCCAATCTAGCCAGCGCTGCTGAAAGCCATCTGGGAACCAGAAAGTGGGATCGTAATTTGAAAACCACTCCGGATGAGCCACCAAAAGATCGCTGTGACGCGTCATCGCACTGACAGCGTTTCTCGCTAATACAAGCGTCTTCAGCTCTCTACGCTTAGCTAAGTGTTCGAACGTCACGCTGCAAGTAGCGTCATCAAGTAGAGGCATTGTAAACCCGTATACACTCAGCTGCGTGGCTCTTTTCCGCTTGCAAAACAGTTTTGTTAAAAAAAAATTAAGTTTCTTTTTTAGAGAGTAATAAAGCATGATCGGTTCTTGCGTACAGTGGTCAATTACAGGCGCAACAAAATGTCGGTGTACGAGAACATTTTGAAAGCTACTTGTCGTGTCGAATTTGGGGTAGTTTACTGAGAGTGGCGTGAGCAAGCGAAAATGGCCCCTCTGGTACGGTAGCGCCCCTGACGGCAGCTGTCGAGCCTGTACCGAACTTTGGGGAAGTTTCGTGACGAGTACCGTATTGGAGGACACTGCAACTACCCAGAGAAGTAGCTGTTATTTTCAACTACGGAAACGGATGGAACATCCTTAATTAAAAGAACGACATAAAAATTCGTAAAATGTAAAATATCCTATTGTTCCTTTTTTTTTTTTTTGACAACGTGGTCGAAACATGCATTGCTATGCAAGTTGGTACAATATAAAGAAGCGACGCTAAAAAAAAAAAAAAAAAACTCGAACCGAGGCATGCGATGAGGGCGGAGGCAGAACTCAAGAAGCGGGTCGTTGAACCGCGTTTAACAACGCCGGATCGACGCCCTTCGACGAACCCCCGGAGTCCACGCGGAAGTTTACGAAGGAGGGCTCCGATTTCAGCGGGACGCTGCCAGCGCCGTCACCATCACTCGCTGCGCGGTAAACACACTCGCACGCGTTCACAGCGGCCCCGCTGCGCTGGCGGACGTGCTCCGAGTCAATCTGGCAACAATAACTTCTTTGGGGGAATCTCGTATGCATTTTCGTTTCGTTGAACTTCAGTTTGGCAGGGCGTGAAGTTCGCACCGGGGGAAAGGGGGAGGGGGGGGGGGGTGCGACTCCGACTATGTATAGTTGAATTCCAATCTCTGCCGGCGTATCTTCTGCAAGAATCACTAAACGCACTAAAAAGCATAGCAAATAGATATTTGTTTTTCAATAAGGAGCGCCCTCTGAGACTTCATTCGAAGTCCTGCGAACGCCGTTTGGAACTTCGTTCGAAGTATGCAAGACTTCATTCGAAGTCCTGCGAACTTCGAATGAAGGTCAATCCAACCTGCTTTCGCCCGTCAGAACTACGGTTGATACAACCGCAGTTCCGCTCGCTCTTGAAGAACCCAGGAATCCTGGGTTCAAACCCCACCCCCGTGCCCGTTTCGATCTGGATGAACATCGCACCGGCGTGCGCCCGTGGATATCACTTTAGTGCGTGACGCACGTCAAAGACCCCAGGCTAGCGGTTGTACTGTGCACTGGCTAAACCTCTCGCCTACAGCTGATTGACAGCAGGGCCGACTTGCTAGAAATAGCGTCTCAGCTGAGACTGGGTGAAAGGGAGCACTGGCAAAGTGTGCGCACGAGCTGGGCGGGACTCAAACCGCCTCTCAAGAGGCTCGCGCGCACCGGCCTTCGCAGTGCTTTCTTTCGCCCAGTCTGAGCTGAGACGCTGTTCTATTGGCGACGTGCGCGACCGAAAACGTCGCTGTGGTCGGCCTTCCACGATTGGCCCAAAAGCTGACTATGACGTCGGAAAGGGTATACCATCGACGGAAATAAGAGGAATGAAAGAACTTTAATTTCGACGGTGTTGGCAGTGTTCCTTTGAGAGCGCAATGATTTCAGGCTTCCACCATGCTATTTACAAACACCATCGAACTTGTTGTTAGCAAGGTAATGACGTAACAAGGGGGAACCATAGGAGGGCGCCACCAAAACATCTCGCCGCTAATAGCAAGCCGGCCCAGACGTGGCTGCAACAGCCTTTTCCCCTAATTTTCAATTTCCGTGAAGAAAAAAAAAATATATATATTATTATTATTATTATTATTACAGTGATTTCCGGGCTACCGGATCGACCAAGTTTATGTTCAGTGCGAAGCGAGATTCAATGGAAAGCACGCTCCTACGCAGATCACCGCTGGCGACTGCTCGCAAGGTCAGGTCAGCTCAGGATCGAAAGGCCAACTCTTTATCTAACCTCTGTCTCCTTGGTTGAGGTCAACATCGCGGCTACATCAAGCGCTTTAAACAAACTGCCCCATTGATCGGACGATTTAGATGCGCGCGGGAGTCAGCCAAGCGGAGTCCCGACCACAAATAAGCCGGGCTTGAACGCCGTACCGAAATTTCAGGAGTCTAAATTTATTCTTTTATCCTTTATTTTAGTGCTTAAGAATCCGGCTATCAGCGTCTTTATCAAAAAAGGTAGCCGTGGTCGGGAATTAGCATTTGAGTAGAACAAACGCCACGGTTTTAAAAGTTCACATTATCAGCTGCACTCATATACCACAGAAATAAAGTAAAGACAGGCTTCAAGAGGCTTCCTGTTTCAGCGCTGAACACGCTGCACAATTACAAAGGCACCCAAAGGGATCGGTGTTCACTGCACGGTTAGTTGGGAGTGCTTGCGTCAGAAAAAGTTCCATTAGCTCACACAAGTGATGTTTCTGTTCTTTTTCCCGTTTCTCCGCATTACGGAGCAGAACCCAAGCATCCTGGGTTCAATCCCCGACCCTGCCCGTTTCGACCTGAATGAGCATCGTACAGGCGTGTGGCCGTGTATCACTACTGCGTAATGCATTTTAACGACCCCAAGCTATAGCGGTGGTATACTGCTCTGGCTGAATTTCTCATCCACAGCTGAGATGCCATTCGGGATGGAGTAACTTTCCGCTGTCTATATGCCACGTCAAGAGATGGCGTTACGCGCTACGAACTGAAATTCTTCCGTGTTAATGAACCTGCATTCATTACTCGACAATTAATGCAGGTTCACGATAAGGTCCTATCCCCTCGCACGTAAAGCTGCGCAAAATATTCTCATAACATACGACGGTTCGGCGAGTGAACCGACGCGAATTAAATTTTCATTTTCAACCCGCACCCCAAAGTATAGACGCGAAACAAAATATTAATTTTCGAAACTAAAAGTAAGAAAGTAACACCACCAAAGCGATTTCTGCGAGGAATATTTTCAGAGATGCACGCTCGGCACCGCCGTCGCCGCACGCAGGTGCGCCTCGGCCAGACCATTCAACCCGTTCAGTCGCCTTTTCTATTTCGAGTTTTGTTTTTTCGCACACCGTCGAGCTTCACGACCGAGCGATCGAAGGTGAGGCGTGTACACCGCTCAGGTCGTGATTGCCCGTCCGACGCCACTCACGATAAAAACAACAACACAAACAACAAAATGATCGCCATTTTCGTCCATAAAAAAAAAAAAAAGGAGGTACGCGAGGTTTTTAATAGACGACAGACCAGAGAAACAAACAGAAGGAAATGGGAAAATTCGACGCTAGGTGCGTGCGGCTGTGTGAGATTGGTCTTCGTTGGGTTAGAAAGGAGAGTGTGACGATCACGTGAACGACAGCGATCCCGCGATTCAAGACCATAATAAAGCCCACCATAATCGGCAGGCCGAAAGCAGCGCCATCTTTTTGCGGTCCAAGGCCAGAATTGAGCACTTCATCAGAC
Organism: Ixodes scapularis; assembly: GCF_016920785.2. Taxonomy (NCBI): domain Eukaryota; kingdom Metazoa; phylum Arthropoda; class Arachnida; order Ixodida; family Ixodidae; genus Ixodes; species Ixodes scapularis. Next base: position 79,304,027 of record NW_024609883.1, read on the forward strand.
CATTTCACTGTTTCCTAACAAGCCCGTTCTGCCCACAGCAGATGTGGGTACTGCACATGCGCACAAACAACATTCGTGTAGGAGTCAAGCGTCTGCGCATGCAGGGTACCGACAGCAGCGCCACCGCAAGGGTGTGACGTCAGTGAGGTGAGTTGGTCTATCTATGCTCTAACGCCGTGAGCATAGACTGGAAAGCATCGGCTCCCGCTTGTTTGGGCGGCACGAATATTAGCAGCGAATTCGTAGACCTGTTTTTCTTTCAATCTAACCCAGATAGTTTATTTTCCTACCAGAGTCACCGGCATTAGCTCTAATGCTCTTGATTTGGTACTTACTACTGACCCATCTTTAATTATTTCTGTCTTCTCTAAATGGCTTAAGCGACCGCAAAGCACTTGATTGCTTTATTGATATTAAGCCACCAAACCCAGAGCCCCATTAACAAAAAAAAAAAAAAATTAAAAAAAACGGTTGTTTTATAAGGGCGGCTATGGCATGACAAATTCTCAGCTCTCGGATATCTTTGTTACTTTCAATGAGGACTTCAACTATCATAATGTTAATAAAAATTGACAATCGTTTAAAAACGAATTATCTGAGCTTGTCGAACGTTACATCCCGTACACAAACATTCGAGCTATGATTTCGAAACCACGCTTTAACCACTCACTCCGTCGCCTATCGAATAAAAGAAAAGATTGTTTAGACACGCAACAAAGGTAAGTAAATACAACGGAGGCCTGGTTAAAGCATACTTCATGTTCCTCTCAATACAAAGGTATGCTGAAAGAACGTAGGCAGATATTCTTTCAGCACGCTTTACTAAATATGTTAATAAACAACCCTCGTCAATTTGTGCAACGTTACTCACCGAAAACCCTCTTCAGACATCAAGCTAGTTGATAGTTGTGGTGGACACGTGCAGATTGATTAGTGTGCCCATGTTTTTAGCAGTGTATTTTCTAACGTCTTCACTGTATGCACGCCAATAACTGCGACTTCTTTGGTACCTTCTAATGTTTTCCCAATGGATCCTATTGTTACAGACTTCAATGGCGTAATCAACATTCTAGAATCACTCAAAATTTCATCATCGTGTGGAATAGATAATATTAATTGCAAACCGTTATTCACCACCAAACTTCCATCTGGACTGTTCCTAACTGAATTTTTTCAGCAGCCCCTGGAAACAGGAATGGTACCCTCCGACTGGAAAATTGGCAAGGCTATTCCAGTCCACAAGTCCAGCAGTAAATTGTCTCCACAAAATCACCGCCCGATATCACTTACCTGCATTTCCAGCAAAATCATCGAGCATATCATTTATAAGCACCTTATTGACTTACCAGACTCCCGCGAATTCTCCACCAACGCTCAGCATAGCTTCCGTAAACATCTTCCATGTTAGACTCAACTCCTTTTTCTTACTAACGACCTGTTTAAAAATCTTGACTCTGGCTTTTCTACTGACGCTGTTCTCCTTCACTTCGCAAAGCAATCGATAAAGTCCCACATAATCGTCTCTTGTTTAAACTCGCTTCACTAAAAATAGGTCCCTAAGTTTTAAAATGGATTAACTCTTTCCATAGCCAACGCTCTCAATTTATTTTAGCTAACAACACTGCTTCCTCCTTATCTCCCCATTTCCTCCGGCGTTCCGCAGGGAATTGTCCTAGGCACTTTGCCTTTTCTAATTTTTATTAACGACCTCCCTCAACTTTTGTGGTCCATTCGCCTTCTTGCTGATAATTGTGTTAGTTGCCGGATAATGAAAACTCCCAACGAACCACCTTTTTATTCAGATTGATATTAACAAAATTACTCACTCGTGCTGTACCTGGCAAATGTATTTCAATGTTCACAAGTGCATGCATCCATCCTTTGTGTGCTCCTCTTCTCTGTCCATAATTACATTAGCACTTAACGGCATTGCGCTTCAGGCTGCTTTCCATTATAAATATCTATGTGTGCATTTAACCCCTAACTTATCCTGCAATGTTCATATTGATAAGACAATTCCCGCGGCGAATCAATCACTTGGTTATATCCGTCGTAATTTTAAATCTGTTCCTTCTCACCTAAAACGACATCTTTATATCCACTCTTGTTCATCCTAAACTAGAATATGCTTCATCTACATGGCACCCTCACCAATCTGGCCTCACTAATGCAATCGAAGCAGTTCAACATCGTGCCGTCCGCTTTATTCTTTCCAACTATTCCCGGTTTTCGAGCGTTACTGCAATGAAATCACAACTAACCCTTCACGATCTTTCCTCGCGTCGTAAAATTTCCCGGTTTAGCGTTCTTCATAAAGTTTATTACTCTGCACCTTTAAAGGAAAAAAAAAAAAAAGGGAAGAAGACGTGCTTCGAATAGGTCTGCGCTCTTTTCGTCTCTCTTATTTGTGGCTATATTTTAATAGTATAAACCCTCTACACGTTTTTCTTTGAGCCTATACAAGTGCGAAGCCTGCCTCCAACTGTATGCGGGCAGGTGTGCCGGTCGGCTGGGGATTATTCCTCGGCTTTCCTGAAACGACTCCGCTATGTCCACCAGAACTCCCTCACTAACGGCAAGTCAAAGAGCTGCAACCGACCGATACAGTGTGAGTTCCTCGATATGCGGTACATCTCTCGCAAAATCGGAGTACGAAGCTTCCGCTGCTGACTTGGCAGAAGACCTCGCAGCTGGTCAACATTCAAATACCAACGTATTGAATGCCGAAGAGTCACAACTCTGTGACATGGAGCTCAACGACGACGAAGAAGGCTGGCAGACCAAAGGAGCTAAAAAACGCAAGAAGACTGACTCAAACTCAAGCAAAAGCACGGATACAGTTACCCACTCGCCGAAAGTGACAGAAGGGCTGACTGTCATCTTTGTATCAACGGTTGAAAATCAGCTGATCGCAACACTCAGCAGCCTTAAACTGTCAATTGCTTTGGAACAAATGTGCCCGGAGTGCATTCTTGAAGTCCGTCCTAACAAAAGACTCAACCTTATTGCAGTAGACACACGCAATGGCCAGACGACTCGAACGCTCCTTGCCTGCTCCGAGCTTTGCGGAATGAAGGTCAGAGCATATGAGCCAGTTCCGCGACACTACGCCGTCGGAGTGATCACAGACGTTGATCCTGCGCTTTCTGAAGTAGAGATCGAACAGAACGTGAGATCTCCGGAGGGTCGAGTGGCAAGATTGCGACGACTTGGCAAGAGCACAGCAGTGAAGCTGTCCTTCTCTACAACAACACTGCCAAGTTATGTTTACCTAGGCCATGTCCGTCACCCAGTCTCTCTATTCAAGGAACGCCCCATACAGTGCCGAAAGTGTTGCGCGTATGGACATCGAGAAGCGACTTGCAAGCGACCTTCTATTTGTAGCCGCTGCGGAGACTTACAAGCAACACCGAGTGTTTGGCACAAGAAAAGTGTGTCAACTGTGGTCAACCTCACGCTGCCACTTCTTCATCCTGCCCTAAATGGAAGAAAGAAAGCGAGACTCGCAATTACGCACGCCAAAATGCCGTTGATTTTCGTGCTGCAAGGACAGCTGTCCAACAGTCTAAGACAGCCAACGCAAATCAACATGGTCAGCCCCCTCCAAGCCCACCGAAAAGAAGGAATGATCCTATGAAGGAGCCTAATGTCAGTGCTGTGGATTACGCTGCAGCACTTCAGCGAAAAGGCAAAACGACGAAGGGAGAATCTCAGTTGAACAACCACCACACCTGCACTGTGGAATCAAAAGCCGACACTGTCAGTCCAGCATTGAATGTGACGCCTGCACTGAAGCCGCAGCCTCCTCCCAGCCCGAGTGCTGAACCCACAGCTAAATCTGCTTGGGAATGCTGGATTCCACTTCTTCAGAAGGCAACCCGCATGGCTTGCGCTTTTCTATCTACTGTGGATTCGCAGTGGGCACGACTTCTCCTCTCATTCCTTAACATGATTCTTCCACTTATGGAGTCATAGTAAAGGGAGGGAAAGCCAACAGGCCGTGTCAACGAATCCGGAACCCCAAATTCCCATCAATTCTCCAATGGAACGTGAACGGCCTTCGTACACGCATTCCTGAACTTCGGCAAATTCTGCAGCAGAGAACCACAGATGTAGTTGCACTTCAAGAAACCAACATCCTGCACGGTGAGGTACGACTCTCTCCATATGTTTTCTACAATTCCACCACAATTGACTCAAAGACTAGGTCTAGAGTTTCACTTTTGGTGAGATCAAGCCTCCATCAAAGAGTCCTGGACCTTTCAGATCTCTGCTCATTAACGGCAGAGTATGCGGGAGTGACAGTAAGGCTCGGCACGCAAGACACCACAATAGTTTCCATTTACGTAGCCCCTGGAGGCACATAGGACCCTGATGTGTTGCACCAAATTCAACAGAGAGCTAAAGGTGAACTTTTATTAGCTGGAGATTTCAACGCACACAACATCAACTGGGGTGATAGCCGAACCAACAGAAGGGGAAGATGCCTGGAAGATACCATTGCGGCCCTGAACCTCACAACTCTATACAGCGGAGCACCCACATTTATCCGTAAATGGGTCAGAAAAAGCGTCCTTGATCTCACATTTGCATCGCCTGCGATCAAAGTGTCGTGGGCAATACAACCAGACACATGGGGTAGCGACCATGTTCCTATCATTATAGCCTCGCCGAACGCAAGTGCAGTCGCCACCAGAACATGCAAAGTAGTCAACTGGGACCTTTACCGTGAATACATGGCAGCATCGGTAACTGCGGCTGACGCTAACGCTACAGACCTACCTGCCATCATTGAAAACTGCATTCGACGAGCGACCCGACTGGTGAAGGTTCCCATCACGCGACCCGTCCCGGACCTAGAGTTTCTGAACCTCCGAGCGGCACGGAGACAAGCCCAACGACGGGCTATGCACACAGATACAGAATACGACTGGGCACGTTACAAAAAAATAGATGCGGCGTTCAGGAGGCACACAAAAAAATTGCAGCGCTATCAGTGGGCTCAAAAATGTATTTCCTTCGGGAATCCGAGGGGAGCCGCGCAAGCTTGGCAATTAGTTGGCGCGTTGGCAGCTGCGAAGGTCCCTCGTCACCCAATTGCAGCACTCGCCATTAGGAACGACAAAACCATGACTGAAACGGCAGAACTGCTAGCTGATGAATTTGCGTGCCCCCTTCCTACACCAGCCGTGGTTTTACCCCAAGAGCTGATAGGCACTTCCATTTCTGAAGCATTCACAGCAGATGACGACTTCACCATCTTTGAACTGCAGTATGCGCTCCGACATTGCAAACGCCGAAGTGCACCCGGGCCAGACGGAATCACGTATCAAGCATTGAAAAACATAGACCAAGCTCATCATCCACGACTTTTAGAGACACTCAACTCAATATGGAGAACAGGCATTCTGCCTATGACCTGGCTAGAATCTATCGTAATTCCAGTTTTGAAATGCGGTAAGCCAAGCCACTCCCCCTCATCCTATAGACCTGTGTCCCTGACAAGCTGCCTGGGAAAACTACTTGAGCGCCTGGTCTTGAGACGCCTGACATGGCACCTAGAGCAATCACATGCGATGCCACACCAGCTGTCAGGATTTCGTGCGAAGAGGTGTACAGCAGACGCAATGGGCGACTTGGCATCTGCACTCGAAGAGGCAAAAGCACGCCGCAACATGCTTCACTGTGTGTTTTTAGACATAAAACGAGCATTTGATACACTTCCGCATAATGTTATCCTCCAGCGCCTCAGACAGCTCGGAGTAAAAGGGAAAATGCTCGAATATATTAAGGCATTTCTCTCTGGTAGAACGATTCGGGTCAGGGTCCCGGGAGCACTTAGCAGTCCACGTACTGTGACTCAGGGCGTTCCTCAGGGAAGTGTCCTTAGTCCTTTACTTTTCAATGTGGCCATGACAACGCTTCCAAGCTCACTTCGCCAGCAGGGACCGTTCCATGTGCAGATATCCATCTATGCAGATGATGTGGCTCTTTGGTGCACTGGCCCAACTCGAAGGGCAAGGAAGATTCGTTGTCAACTCCAAGAGGCACTCGATACAATCTGCAATGCCATCGAAAAACTCGGACTGACACTTTCCCATGAGAAAACAGCAGCGCTGCTTTACCGTCCGAGAGGACGCCCCCCCGAACGAGCGCTGCAACTCAAGATGGCTGGGATGCCAGTCAAGAGGGTGAGGACACACATATATCTTGGATTGTTGTTAGATGATCGGGTAACCTGGAGACCAGAAGTCCGCAAAGTTCTCTCCAAGTGCCGCAGCCTTCTCGGAGTTCTGCGCACCGCAGAACTCCGAAATTTCTATATAACTGAAGGAGGGCGTGCTGTGTTCCCCAGGTATGGCCGCGGAGGCACCCTCCGCGGCCATACCTGGGGAACACAGCACGCCCTCCTTCAGTTATATAAAGGTTTAATCCTTTCCCGCCTACATTATACTCTGCCACTACTCAACATCGGACCAGCACAACAACCTGACGTTGAAACATTTCACCGTGTAGCACTAAGGATGTGCGTTGGGCTGCCGCGATACGCGGGAAACGTTGCCACACTCATTGCTGCTGAAGAATGGCCTGTTTTCCTCCGGGCTGATGAGCGCGCCTGCCGCCAGCTTGCACGAATTCATGGTGTGTCCTCTGGGAGTACACTACTCTCACACGTCCTTGATCGCCCGAACTCGCGCTTTGGCTACTTGGCGAGACAGTTCGAAGATCTTATAGGACCACCCGGACATATCCCTCCACCCCCGCAGCCTCATCTAGAAGTACCACTGACGATAAGTGAAACCCTCCCTTACATGCATAGCAAGGCGAGTGTTTCTGGGACAATTTCTCGCCTTTTGACTCAGGAACTACTCTACACAGAGTATATTGAATGGCTGCAAGTATACACCGACGGCTTTACTAGTCCGGCGACAGGAACTACTTCGACAGCAGTCTTCATCCCAACTCACAGCGTCTGCATTGCAGACAGACTGAACTTCGCCACAACATCCACTACTGCGGAGCTGGTGGCCATTTGGCGGGCTTTGGAGCTGCTAGTGCGAAGTGGAACACCAGGGAGAGCAGTCATTCTCAGATTCGAAATCTGCTCTTCAACTTCTCCGGAACCCCGAGTCTGGCACTCCATTGACCGCAACAACTGTAGCATCTGCCAGGTCGGCTGAAAGAAAGGGTTGGCAACTCGCTTTTCAGTGGTGTCCTGCACATACTGGAATTGCGGGAAATGAGAAAGCGGATGCTCTCGCTACTGAAGCCCATGGACTTGAGACCCCAACCATTTCCCTTCGCCGGTACAACGAAGCATGGCGATTTATACGAAATTTCTACCAAAAGCGCCACCCACACCGAGAGACGGCTGAAGGACGGCCCCCTCCAGGAATCCCCCGCAAGCTGTCAAGAGAACAAGCGTCAATGTTACATCGGCTGAGGGCAAACTGCGCAAACACAAGATCAACTCTGCACAAACTTCAACGAGTCAATAGTCCTGATTGTCTACACTGTGGAGCCCTAGAGGACATTGAACACGTGCTACTAGTGTGCACAGAGTACGAAAAAGAGCGTAAAACCTTGTTTCAACGCTACACTTTCAATGGACTTCCTTCCTCCACCACTCGGGAACTCCTCATCCCAGAAGCCCCACGTCGGCTAGTCCAGAGGGCTTACAAAGACCTCTTGGATTTCTTGAGTGAGACTGGTTTGGCAGACCGTCTATGACCTAATACCACACACCGCAAACAGCAAGGTTGTTAAATTGAAACCCACACTTGTGCCAAAGCCCCATCACATTATTGGACTGGTTTCCAAATTTCCACACTATCTCTTTTAGCCACCTACGGCTCCTCCCCCTTCCCCAAGCCGGGTAGCGACTCGCCCCGTACAGGAGGCCAACATCTCTCCCGGCTTTCCCTTTCCTTCTCTGGACCTCACAAAAAGAAGAAGAAGAAGCACCTTTAAAAGAACCCCTTCTCAGCCGCCCCCCCCCCCCCTTTTTTTTTTTTGGCTGTTTCTCTTTCCTTCTTTTTACCGGGGAGAACGTAGTTGGAACAATTTATTACCCAACTCAATAGACGCTTTACACACGCGCCAAATTACAGCCGCCATTGCTCACCTTCTCTTGTCTTACCGAGATGCCGAGCAACTGAAACGGTAGTTGACAATCCCCTACAAAGGCCGATGCTTTAGAAAAGGACACAGTTGAATCTAATATGGCAATTACCTGGCCTGCTATCGTAATGATGAAGTGAAATAAACGAAATAAGAGGAAGCAAAAACTGAAGGTCAGTTATGGCGGCGTCCATGCACAGCTGCTGCAAAGCGTCTATAGAATAAAAGACCTGAAACGGTCATCGATTTTTTTATTTTTTATTTTCACGAATTGACCGACATTATTAGAACACCTTATTGTCCACACTTCAGCGTTCACCGATTAACAGCCACATCGTGTATCAGTGTTTTTCGACATGTGCGATAGTCAGCCCTACATTCTATCCACACCTCCTAAACAACAAGGCCTATATAGTGCTCAATTTTCAACGTCACGCAAGAGAGGCGATATACGGAGCACAGAATAAGCTCAAGCCCCAGCCGAACGCTGCCGCAGTAGCCCTCGAGTCCAATACGCCTACTCCGCAAAAAAAAAAAAAAAAAAAAAAAAAGCTCTAGCACTAGATTGCAGCGGACACTATGCCCGATGGAGCCAACCAAGCGGCGTCAAAAGTATATCGTGTTCTAAGCGCGGCTTTACCTCCGGTACGTGACGATCGAAAATCCGGCACTATACCACCTCGCTACATAGGGGGTGTCGATTCAACTCATCGGCCACGCGACACAAACAACAGCCCAGCAGTTTCCTAGACCGACCCCGGCAAGGACGTCCCACCAGCCGTGTAGCCCCTCCAGGACCCTGATGACAGCTACCGCGTGACTGGCCGTCAGCAAGACAGCCACCAGCGTCACCCGTATCCACTTCGAGGCCACGGCGTCCCCTCTTCGAACCACGTAAGCGACAATATAGGTCCCCGTGTAGCAGGCCGCGGCGGTGTGTCCCGACGGAAAGGAAAGTCCCGCCTTGGACACCGCATCCGGCGAACCCGCGCAGAAGTAGTCCTTGATCACGCGAGACTTGTTGGTGGTCTCCTCATCGTCAGACCGCTGCATCCTGTGGATGCCGAACTTGATGTGCTGACGCGGCTCGTCGTCGGTAGCTCGAGCAGTCTCTGGACGCCATTGGAGTCGGCCGGAAGTACGAGGTAACTTCAGATGGTGTAAAATGCGCCTGGTCGAGCGGCCACGATTCTCCTCGCGAGCGATAAGGTGCCCTTCTTCCTGCCAACGTCTTCTATCCTTGCCCGCGCTGCTTGCTAGGCTGGGAGTATTGTCAAATGCGTATTCTACAGTGTCACTGGAACCGCGCAACAAGGGTCCAGCACCGTCCCTTTCGGTGACTAAGGGCGTTACAAATCTTTTATCGATGATTTTGTCGACAGTCGCCGCTGGGGCGTTGGATTGCCCGGGGGACCAGTGATCCGTCGTATGTCGCCCCAGAAGCTTAGAGGTCGAAGTGTTGCGCCAAATTTCTTGCGCCCCGAACCTGTCTTGGTTTAAAAGACGTCGACTTCTATTGGTATTTATTAAAAAGCCCAATCCCGAATTGTTCAGAAAAGAGGCACGTATATTAGCGCCGTACTCCAAAAGGCTACTGGTGCTTCCGTTGTTCTGGGCAGAGGGACCCGGACGCATGCTGTGCTGCACCGAGTCGAAGCCTTCCACAGGGTGCGATAGCCTATATTCCACTGAAGGATGGGTGCTTCCAGTGTCCTGAGCTAGGTGTTCAGCTTCTTGCATCGAAGACCTTAAGGGTCCACTGTACCTAACGAAAAGACTCCGGAGTGCTTCTTCAGATGTGGAAGTCAGGGTTGCACTGTAGACAACTACGGAAGGTTTTATGCTCAAATTGTGCTGAGCCGAGAAGCTAGAGCGTGTCCCGACTGCCGCCCCAGAAGGTCTCCGACTGTCATTCGTACGTGGCAAAGAACTGAAAACGGTACTGTACACCACTACGGAAGAGACGAACCTTGCCTCGCGCCGGGCAGGCGGTCTTGTACGGCTCGGTGTGATGACTTTCCGATTTTCTGCCTCCAGCATGGCGTCCGCGTCAGCCTCTTTTCGAACGAATAAATTGACCGAGGAAACGTTATCAGCCTCGATGACTTCCCCGGTGCAGACCAAAAGCGTCCCGCTCGGCGTCTTCGCCGCCGGTTTGCACGAGTCGATGAAGTGTGGTCGCTTGGAGTTGACCGTGAACTTGACCATATGCACCGCGATGTTGAGTATGAACAGGCAAAGCACGTAACGTCTCAGGATCCGGCCGAGCCAGTAGGCCCGGTCTAGTACAGGCGCGGCTCGACGGACTTCAAGTACGGCGATGGTGAAGGTTGCTACGGCGATGACGACTGCAATGAAGGATGGCGTATTGAGGACCTCCTTGCCGTACACCGCCTGGAGCGATGGGTCGTCGCAACGGAACGGCGTCAACGACGGGTAGAGGATAAAGTCCAGAGTGAGGGCGACGTTGAGGACGGCACAGAAGAACAAGACGAATGCGCGCCCGACGTCCGCCGGAGTCGCCATCGGCACGAGTGCTCGGAAGAAGGTCCCAAAGACTGGCAGCTCGGGCGGAGGCGGACTCTCCTGGAGCCTGCGCTGCACTCCGTCGACGGCGTCCAAACCGGGAAGCTTCAGTTCCAAACCGGGAGGCTTGACTTCTCGCGCGGGAAGCATGATGTCCTGAAGGCGAACAAAGGAACCCGTCATCGCGCTTTTTGAATAATTATCTTGCACGATTGTTGACGCGATAGGACATATACGAAATGCGAACCACAGGTGGAGGCGAGGCGGTACTTCGAGACAGCCGCGGTCGACAAGGCACAGTCAATGTGAGCCCGTTCTCTTCGAAAAGTCATGCTTTGCACATCACGCGGTGACCCTACAACTGACATGCGTGATGGACCGAATGACTATCAGCATTGAAGGTATTTAGATTTTCTAAACTGTTCCCTGCGCATGTTGAGTTGCCACTAGCCCGCATGAGCACGTCGTTTTCGGGGGTTACTTGGTTCCAGAATGATACTATTTCCAGCTGACATCATATCTTGTTGATTGGCGACTGCACGTGACTGAGCTTAACGCTCGGTCACATAAGAACTGTAAGACTCCCAGCGAAAAGTGGTCAGGATACACCCGCAATACGAAATGCAAGGCGCGGCTTGTACCGGTGTCGATCGATGCACTACGGTGGCAGACAGCAGCGGTGCCAACACCGGAGCTGGCGTTTATGCTAAGCCTCCGTATTTTGCGGATTTTTCTATAGTCTGCGGAGATCGAGGCCACGAAAGGACCAGACATGGGCCCCTCGAGAACGGACGGGCATGGAACAGCGAAAGGTCAAGGCGTTATCTCCAGCTCGTCCAACTGTGAGACAGTAAAGTTTTAGTGTACCGCACGCAAAAGCTTCGCGTACGCAAATAAATTGCGGGTCGAGACTGCGCATGTGCAGAACGCAATAGAAGGGTTATCGTACTGCGCACGCACGCAACGCTGTGGATTTTGCTCTGCACCTCTTCGCGCAGTTCATCACCAAAAAAAAAAAACTATAAAAAAATTAATAAATCGCCGTCTATCTTTTTTTTTTTTTTTTTCTGCACGAGACATTAGTAAGTCATGGATTTCTTCCCGAGATACCATTGATAAAACGAGCCGTTTCCACGGGACGATTGACGTATGCGGCGTAACCGTATACTTGGCTACGCACTCGCGCTTGACCAGGCAGCTGCGGCGTGGCTTAATTTGAAATAAAATAATTGGAAACGTTTTCATACTCAATATTCCTTTTGAGGAGTATGGTGGCGCTCTAAGCACGCAGAATTCCGCGGCTCTGGCAAATTGAATCAAGATCATGCGAGATGTTCACTCGGCAACGTTTACGGAACGCTCAACTGAAATCGGCCCAAGCACCGTATACTTTTTAGCGTGCGCTATCCTATTGCGTACGCAAGAGCCGGCAACGCTATACTAAAAGTGTGTAATAAAAGCCCTTCTATACCTTGTGTTGTGTGATCTCCTACGGCTACGGAGCGATCAAGGTGGCGCCTGATCGGGCGTTAACAAAAGTGGACACCCACAAGTCGTGGCGAAATCTCCTTGCTGTTACCAATGCAAACAGGGGCCTAGCTGTCTCTGACGTTTGCGGTGCTCACTTGCTTGAGAACGCCACTCGGGTGCGCGTTCTGTGCACTGATGCAGCTGTAGCATACACTCTCATCTCATAATCATCATCACCACACGTGGCACCGCGAACCTCCATGGTACGGGCTGTCGCTTTTCCGCGGCGCCACGGCTCTCCTGAGGCAATAAAGATTATTATTATTATTATTATTACGATTGAAATATGGACAAGCCCAAGAACCAACAAAGTTCTTTAACGACGATTTTTTTTTAAAGAGTGATTTATGTTTTGTTACGTAATTATAGCGTCACACAAGCTGAAAGGTCAGTGGAACCAGATTCGTGAGAATAACGAAGTCAGGCGAATAGCTCGCATTTTGCAACGTATAATGCATACTTACTTTCTCGGTATTAGTTCATAGGCGGTCTTCAGCGAGAGACCGCCGCTCTGTATGCTCAAGTCTTGGGTACAGGTCGGCAGATTATATTTCACACCACCAAGATTACAGCTCTTAGCAAACAATAACCATGAACCATGAGCCACAGCTCAGCGTGCACCGCGAACAAACACCTTAATTACCAAGTCAAATAATAAGACCTATCTTCAGAGCGTCTACGAAATTACATCTTTCGAGTCCGCCAACGTTTCCAGGAGTTACCCCAACTATTTCAATTAAATTCTCCGAAAATTACTAAAGAAGAAAACTCTGGAAACTGCCGCCGAAATGCACTATACATAAAGGTACTTCATAATTTAAAAACAATAGATGGAAATTTCAAGGAGCAGAGGTTGAACACTGGCTTGAGCTGTGTGCGGCCCCGAAGGGCTAGTATTCTTTTTGTAAGGATTATCCCGTCTCGCAACAATGCTGCTATGGAATAAGCTTCCTTGTTAACGAAAAGATTGCCTTCTGGGAAAGCTCAGGGAAGTACCTTTGTTAGCAAAAAGAGCTACCACAGTACTAAAATATTAAGGTGGGCTAGTTGGATATGCATTTTCGAAATAAATAGCGCGAAGGTCAAAAACAAACTGACGGTACAAGCGCAAGCGCTTGTACCGTCAGTTTGTTTTTGACCTTCGCGCTATTTATTTCAAAAAAGCTACCACAGGACGAGGTGTTAGTATTATGTGAAGTCAATCATGGCAGCGCCAAAAGTGCTCCGTCATGGCGCAGGTCATCGCCGTCTTCGTGCGTTTCCATCAATAACTAACCCAATCACGGACAGAAAAAAAAAAGAGAAGAAAAAGCGCAAGATGGCGGCGCATTTACTGTCGAAGATGCACGTTTGGTGCTACTTGACATGGCTTCACCCGATCGTAGCAGGAGTGATAAAGTCACCGTGATAGTTGCGGCCAACTTGTGTGTTTTTGTTCGTCATGATCACACTAATTAGAAGACGCGGTGGGCAGATAAACGGGTGCAATTCAAACCGAAGAGCACGATTAGTAGAATCGCACCGCCTAAGCCTTTCATTGAAGATTACCCCCCAAAGGGTCTACAAGTGTGCGGAGCTGCCGAGATCCAATGTGGAGAGCAAGTCGTCTGCTTCTTGCGCAGGAGTTGTGGTGACGTCAGAACGACGCCGAGCCCTTATTGGCTGATTGAAAAATATAATACGCAGACCTCAAGGCATCTAGCATTGAGGTCTACCCACTATATTTCCCAATCAGCCAATAAGAGCTCGGCGTCGTTCTGACGTCACCGCCACTCCTGAGCAAGAAGCAGACGACTTGCTCTCCACATAGATCCAATCGGACGCAAACTTTGAGTGCGCCGTTCACTGCGTACGCTCAGAACGAGCTCCAGAGTTAGACCTTTGCAGCGTTTATCACCCCGGCGAAAAATGCGTAGTCACTAAGCTATGTGCGCATGCGCAGCGTCCGATATACCGCACAGCAGAGCAACAGCGCATGCTCAGAAGGCGTTCCACGGTCCAGCAGACAAATATGGCAGCGCGCAGATGGCGATCTTTGCAGGGGCTGCCCAAGACAGGCAATCTTGATGGTGTGGAATGCTTGTTGTTAAAGCTCAATGGAAGCTCGCCGGAGGCTCACGTTCAGCGGCCACAGATTCAGCTATGCCCGCTACTGAATACCCCCTGTAGGGAGTCTTGATGGGCGGTCACGTTGCACTACAGAGATTTTCGTTTCCGAAAGGTGCTGGCACTTACCCAAAAAGGACATAGTTTTCCAGCTAGAGAAGCCGCGGCGGAGGAGGTCGACGTGCTCTTGCTTTGGCGGGATTTCCGTAATCGAACCCGGATTAACGCCGCTCACCGTCCGCACACCGGTGCCATTGCGAGCATTGCCGGTTAAGAAAAAATGAATGCGAGGGAAGCGGTAATTACCTTTTTCGGGAGGAAGGTCGTGTGGCCTGCTTCTTCAGATCAGACGGAGAACGCGAGCTCGAGCATTGTTTGGCATGGGTCACGTGCGATTTAGCCACGCGCAGAGCCATGAATGGATGGACGTTGACGGCGATGCCCTTAAAACAGGCGATAGCATGCGCCACCTAACAAACACACATTTTTTTTTAAAGTTAAAGCATTTTTTTTCTATTTTCGTAATTATCATGAAGCAGTGTGAGATATCGCCAGGATGACATTCGGGGAACTTACACTCTACGGCAAAGCACATTATACTCGGTGTCATTATTATTATTATTATTTTTTTATCGCTAGGATATGCTAGAGTCACTAAATAAAGCTACCCTTTCAGAGTACCGAAAATCCAAAACTATGCCTCTGAAGCGCGACAGGCGCCGCCATCTTGAGTCCACGCGCAGATGGAGGGGTGACTCTAGCCAAGTCAAGCCGAGCTGTAGCCGTCGCCTTCTCCAGCTGCCGCAACCGCAGCTGTGGCAGCGAATCAAGGTCGTGTTGCTCGTATCCAGACGTAACACGGAAAACAAGCGTGCTGAGCGACGGAATTCAGCGTGCGCGCGCAGTAAACAGTAAACAGCAGCAGGCAGAGGACCGCTGTACCCAAAAAGCCAAATTAGGGGGTTTTACGTGCCAAACCTACGACGGGCATCTGGCACGCCCCAGCGGAGGACTGAGGATTAATTTCGACCACCTGGGGATCTTTTGAAGTGCAACCGAAAGCTCGGTTACACGGCGCCTTCTCCGCAATAAGCCTCCGTCATACTGCGGGCACCTCGGTCGGGATTCGAACCCGCCACCTGGGGATCCGTAGGCCGGCGCTCTCGCCTCGGAGCCACCGAGGCGGCTGCCGCTGGACCCAAGATGGTGGCGTTGAGAAAACGCGATGATGATGATAGCGACTGACGTGACTGCCGCTGACCAATGACGCCGCAGCGGACCAGAATATTGTTGGATAGGGCGACAGTATTGTCGGCAAAACGACGAAGAAAATGGATGCGGTACTCTGAAAGCGTAGCTTATTTAGCGACTCTGGGATATGCTAAACTAGCGTACTTTCCGCAGCGCTCTAGCTTTATCGATGATGCGCGTGGCTTCGCTTGGCGTCTCCTTCGAAAAAGCAAAACAAGCGTGCGAATGAGACGCAAAACGAAGCCAATAACGATGACCTCACTCAGATATGGCAACACTGGTTCGTGCTTTGGATGTGAAATCTACGCCGCGCAACACGCGCCAAAACGGAAAACAAACAGTCACGTGTTCCGGTGGGGAGTTTCGAGGGGGCGTACCTTTGGTCGATTTTCGAACGTCGTGTCCCGCTAACGCTTGCGGCAGGCACGTAGCCAGAATTTTCTTTCGGGGGGAGGGGGGGCTGCCCATGACAGAATGTTGTATGAGGGGAAGGGGAAGAGGAGTCCCCAGCAAAATGGAAAATTTCGAGGGGGGCCCGGGCCCCATAGGCCACCCCCCTGGCTACGTGCCTGGCTCGCGGGCAGAGAAGAAATAAGCGAGCGAACAAAGAAAGAAACCTACTGTGTACCAAGAACGTCCAACGTTTTATTGGAAAACGTGTTTTTAGGGAAAGGCAATCGTCTCACGATTCGTTAATAGGGACTAGCGGTATCTGTTTAGTGCACTTAGAAGAGGATTTTCAAGGCACAGTTGCACATCACAGGTACATCAAAACGCTCTTCTACAGCGAGTGATTACAAAATGACCAGAACACGCGAGACTTAACATATATATACAAACGTTTAGCGTGTACATTTGAAGCATGAAAACAGGCTTGGACCCTTGTGAAGGTAGAAGAACATAACATTGCAAGAGCTCCACTAAGTGCACTTTTTATAAACTTGGCACTTTGTCAACGCTTTTTCTGAAAACAACATATTGCACACATCGTATATCTGTATCAACTTTTCCGGTATCAATGCAATTCCAGCCATGCGCAAATGCATATCAAATGCGAAAGGCCTGTCTCGCAGCAGTGGCAAGGACCGGTCACACAGGTTCCGGCAACACTGATAATACTTCGTTCCACAGTACGTCAGAGCGCGGTCAAAGGCTCCAACACATACAAACGCGGACACACAGACTAAAAATGCAAGTCACGGAGCATTGACTGCACTTCATTGGGTTAGCGGCTTTAGGCGATGATGGAACACGCACAAAAGGAAGATGGACGTCGTGACGTTGCGCTTTTAAAGTGATCCGATTGGTCCCATCTGCACGAAGCGAACTGTCCGCCGCTGCAAGCGATTACGCGATGTTGGGTTTAGGAAAGACACAGGTTTCCGGCTCGGCAGGCACGCGCAGAGGGACGGCACTCAACCGCATGCAATTGTGTTCACAAACCCTGTTCAGAAACGACAACCGTCGTATATGGCACGGGCAAGTTTCGGGGCTCAAGAAACCAAGTGCTATGTACTGTACACGAGTGAAACTATAAAGTTTCGGGGCTCAAGAAACCAAGTGCTATGCACTGTACACGAGTGAAACTAGAGTCGGGGATTAGGAGCAAAGTGAAAACTCCTCCACCTCTTTATGCTTTAACAGAGCGAACGCTGGAGAGGAGGTCGCCTCCTCTAAAGCGTTCGCTCTGCCCGTAAAGCGGTGGGAACAGCTTCCCCTGAACTCTTAACATGTCACGCACTACAGGCTTCAAAAAGCGATCGTGAGAGAAGAACATTTGGGCGTTGTACAAATTATTTTTCATCGCAAGACACGCCGTAATAATCCGATTTTATAAATTCAACAGTTCTCTCGCATATTCTAAAAATAAGCCCCCTCGCGATCGCTGATAACGATAAATAGGATGAAACGATGAAAACGTAAAATGCGGTAGCAATCAACAAAAACGACAGAAAACAACAACAACAACAACAACAAAAACAGCATTTGGGGATACTTACGAAAGACAGAAAGGCACACGTATAGTATCGGAACATGCGTTGCATTTCCTCTCAGGTCTGCACATCTGTGCATAGATCTCTTCTCGAATAGTGTACAATGCGTTCTTACGTCGGCCTACTTGTAATTACAGTGACTCGTGTGTAGACTAACTTCAAAACCGGGCTGACGGAGTATATACACACATATATGTGTAGTTATATATGCGAAATGTCGGCCAAACTGGCAATATATACCTTTTTCAAAAGTGAGCAGCACCACCTAGTAGCCGCTGCTGCGTCATTTGTACGAGGTCGTCGTTGTTTGGGAGCGTACACTTGAGCATGTATTGGACACGAGAGCTGCGTCCGCGTTCGTCGAGGACTCGAAACCAATCACGTGTTCCATAACCCCCCCCCCCCCCCTTAAAAAAAAAAAAGCGTCAATGTTGGTTGATTTGGGTTCTATTATGCCAACAAATAACTCACCAATACATGAAATGACAAATACAAGGAGGTATAAATGTAAACACTGAAGCGGAATTCATCTCAGTGCAAAGTCGGCTGCGCATTTCTGGCACATTACAAACATACAACGTATATATCTATCCGAGGTGCTCAAATCACAAATGAGCATATTTTGACACTAGAGACGCACAATAAGCAATCACAAAATACGCAACAAGACACGCCAAAGAAAAACTCGGATCTCATTAAATAAAAATCCAGATCCTATTAAATGCAATATAGTACAACGGAATAAAAAGAGATGGAATGGAAGACACTGACAGCTATCTAATTATGAATTTTAAAATAAATGCGATAGATCGACAAGGGTGCAACGGAGAAGCAACATCAACGTTGTCGAAAAGTGCGCAGTGACGGGCATTGTACAATAAACATTGCTTTCTCACTAGATTCATACATCAAGAGATTGCAAAGTGACTCAGAAATGATTACCTCACCTCTAGATTTGGTGAGGTGAGCAAAATGCGCGTTGGAAGTGACTTCTGATCTCCTATCGATGATGCTGCTTAACGACAACTATGATTGACTGGATGATGTAGAGTGGTTCGCTCATGGTGATGTCACCACTATGCATGTAAATATGGCCCTCCCCCTTTTGCAGTGACTCCGCATTGTAGTATGACATGTCACATGTGGGACGCCTACAGATTGTGCCGGGGTCAGCAGGTATTTGTTGGCACGATATAGATGCTGAGCTAGACGGGACACCAAATGCAAACAGCTGTTCTCAATGTAAAAAAAATGAAAGCCGTTTACAACTCCCTGTAACGCCGAATTAGAGCGCAGCTCTTGAGGAGGAGGAGGGAAGGGTACTGGGGGGTGGGTGAAGTGACCTCGGGGAAGGGGGGTCACGTGACCTTGGGGGTCACATGACCTTGTGGGTCACGTGACCTTGTGGGAGTCACGTGACCTTGGGGCGTCACGTGACGTCGGGGGGTCACGTGACCTGGGGCCACGTGACGATACCGATGACGTCATCAGTAGCGTCACTGATGACGCCATCAGTGATGATGATGACGATGCGGATGCCGGTGACGTCATCAGTGACATCACTAATGACGTCATCAGTGATGATGACGATGACGATGCGGATGCCAGTGACGTCATCAGTGACGTCACTGACGACGTCATCAGTGCCTATGACGTCAACGGGGGGTCACGTGACCTCGGGGGGTATCCCCAGGTCACGTGACCCCAGGGGGGGTCACGACCTGGGTAACCATCGTGACCCTCGTGAGGGTAACCCTAGTAACCCTTGTGAGGGCAACTCTCGTGACCCTCGTGAGGGTAACTCTCGTGACCCTCGTAAGGGTAACTCTCATAACCCTCGTGAGGGTAACTCTCATAACCCTCGTGACCCTCGTGAGGGTAACCCTCGTGAAGGTTCCCCTCACGAGGGTTACTAACCCTCGTAACCCTCAAAAGGGTTACCTTCACGAGGGTTACCCTCACGAGGGTTACTAACCCTCGTAACCCTCGTGAGGGTTACAAGGGTAAGTAACCCTCGCGAGGGTTAGTTACCCTTGTAACCCTCACGAGGGTTACCCTCGTAACCCTCGTAACCCTCACGAGGGTTACGAGGGTTAGTTACCCTCGTGGCCCTCGTGATCCTCGTGAGGGTAACCCTCGTAACCCTCGTAACCCTCACGAGGGTTACGAGGGTTGCGGTTACGCCGACGCCGACGCCGACGGCGACGCCGCTCAAGCCGGGAACGGGCCCCTAAGAGCTGCGCTCTAAAAGAAAAAGAAAAGTGGTGAATTTAACGTAACGAGATGTATGGCGCCAAAGCTCGGGTAGCTTGCTGCCTCACAAACTCCTTTCCTCTACCTGTTTTAATTTTCGAACACCTTCTGCTCTTTTCACATTTGGTACCAGTTCCCATCGGCGTGACAACAGAACCTCCGATCAACCAGGCATTTTCTGCAGCAACAAAATGAATCAACAGCAATACACTTCCACCAGACACGATTTTCATGGCGAGGGACGAGGGATATGGGAACTACACCCCGACATTGATCATCTGTTGGCGTAGTTTTCCCTCGCATTAACTGCAACCCCTTCAGATGGTCGTGCCGGAGACGTTGCACAAATCTCTTCCCCACACAGTGGTAACACAGAGATGGATCAAGCCTTGATCCCATGCATCTTAGGCCCCATGGCTCAGCGGACTAGTTCTGGCTACAGGAAAGGCCATGCTCTTCCGAACGCAAGCAAGAAAACAAACAGTCACTGATAATTTAAGAAACGCGGGGCGTAGCATATTATGTTCCAACTTCGTGATTCGCTCTTCGGTGTTCTTATCTGCTAATGTCGAAATCTCACTGGGTAAAGAGCGATGATAGGATCTCAGTCGCACTACGCCCTACGCTTTTTAATCTGTCAGTGGACATCTCCAGCGCAAGGCTTCGTACCCCTTCAAGAGAAAGGCCACACCACGAAGAGGACGGCCAAGCCGAGACCCAAGGCGGCCCCGACCGCCACGTCCCACCAGAAATGCATCATCTCCACGATCCTCGAAACGGACACCGCAGCCGAAGCGGCCGACAACAGGGCCACGACCAGGACCCTAACGGTCGCCGGTGCCACGGCGTCGCCTCTCCAGACCACGTACCCGATCAGGAAGAACCCGGCGTAACAACTGGCACTCGCGTGTCCCGACGGGAAGGAATCGAAGGAGTGGGACACTCCCCGAGGCGAACCCAAGCAGACGTAGTCCGTCACCCACGACGTAGCCGACGACCCCTCGCAGGAGGGCGTCGCGTTCCGGGAGAACACGTCCAGGACGGCAGGCCTACAAGAGTCCATGAAGTGGGGCCTCTTCTCAGACACCACGTCCTTGAGGAGCTGCGTCGCGGCGGCAACCAGGAGTAGACCCACGAAGTAGCGGCGGAGTAAACGTCCTGCCCAGAAGGCACGGTCCCTCAGGGCGCTACCGGCGCCACGTCGAAGTTCCAAGGCTAAGAGGATGATCGGAGGTGCCGTCACCACGAAGGCGACCAGGTCCCTGGTCCGGACGCTCTCGACGAGGAACGGCGACTGGAGGTTGGGGTCGTCGCAGCGGAACGGGGGCGGACGTCTACCAGGACCTCGTCCTCCACTCACCTGGAAGGCGCCTGCGAGAGACAGGACCACGTAGACCGCAAGTGCGGCTAGGAGAACTTCGACCGCGAGTTCGGCGAGGGTCGAGAATGGTATAAATGCGTCCAGGAACACCACTAGAACGGAGGTCGGCGAAGAAGCTCTGGACGGTCGAGGCGTCGAAGACCGCGGCAGGGACCGGAAGGAACGGGGCTTGAGAGGTGCCTCTGCTTCTCCGGGGGCCTCGGGGTCTGACAAGGAGGCCGCCATTTTTGGGTGTTCGGGCTGCGAGGGAGCGTCGGAAGAAATCACGGACGTCGTGTCTGTTTACGAAATTCCTAAGATACAGGCTTTTGAATCTCTGGTTGAAAGTTGGTTCTCTAAATTTGCACTATTAACTCCAGCTTGAGCGGTTGCCGGCGGCCAAAGACCGGCCATAGGTATAGGAGGCTTTAAGTAAACATAGACTTGTTAATTTTACGAAGACATTATATATATAAAGTCAGAGAAAACAAACACCGCCTATCTAGACCATGCTGAGTTTAGGAAAGCGGCGTTATGTTCCGATGGAGATTTAGGTGCAATAAAGAAGACACTTCAGATTTTATGCTTATTTAAACGCAAAAGGGCACAGGAAAAAGAAAAGAAAAAAGAGTAGGACCGTCTTAAGAACACGGGGATTAATACATGCAACCACCTAACACCTCAAAACAAACCTCTGTGTACCAAGTGTTTCAACAACAGTTTGGTTAAAATCTAGACGTAATCAGAATAGAAAATTAAAATACACTTCCGCCAATACGACGAATAAATGAGATTTGTGTGCAATGATTTCTATTAAGCCTGATTCACAGGGGGCGATTTTGCTTCCGATTTCGCAATTGCAACATCGTTCGTGCGAAAAAAAAAAAAATGAAAGACGTTTACAAATCTCTAACGCGAAATTAGAGCGCAGCTATTAGGAGGAACACGGTAGGGTACGGAGGGGAGAGTATCGTACCCCCTCCTCCTCGTCCTCCTCTACTTTCTCCTCCTCCTCTGCCCCTTTTTTCCTCTTCCGTACCTTCCCCTCCTCTTCCTTCTGCGTACCTTCCCATCCTCGTCCTCCGTACCCTCCCCTCCTCCCGCAGTTTCCCCGCTAAATTTAGCTGAAAAATTGACCTCAACAGCAATTCAATTAGCGGGGAATTGAATTGCTGCTGAGGTCCCGTGACGTCAATTTTCCCGTTCATAGGTGACGTGACACCAAGTCATGTGACGTAATATTCCCCGCTAAATTTAGCGGGGAAACTGAATTGGTGTTGAGGTCACGTGACGTCAATTTTCCAGCTAAATTTAGCGCGGTTACGCCGACGTCGCAGCTGCGAATTCGCAAGCAAAATCGCACCTGAGTACATCAAACTTCACCCGCAAAAAAAAAAAAAAAATAATTTGAAGTCTGGAACGAAAAGAATATTCGCTACCATGGGGCCACAAAGCGCTATAAATTCACAAAAAAAGAAAGTAAACGCTATTTGGGGTAATATTCATTTGCAGCACTTTACTCGCGGACAACTTTCTGCGCCCTTTCAGAAGAAGCAAGGAAGTCAGGCACGTAGCCAGGATTTTGTTTCGGGGGAGGAGGGGGGGGGGGGGGGCACCCAATGCTGTACGAGGGAGAGGGGAGAGAGGAGGTCAAAGCAAAATGGAAGATTTCGGGGGGGGGGGGGGGGGGGGGGGGCAAACCCCATGCCGCCGCGCCCGCCCCCCCTCCCTCCTCCCCCCCCCCCCCCCCCCCCTGGCTACGTGCCTGAAGGAAGTTAAGGATTCTCTGTGTTCCCCACCACCCGTTTCCACCGGGATCCATTTGATTCGTCTACTCGCCATTACGTTGTAGCCGACTTATTGGATCGCATTACGCGTTCCAGGTGTCGGAGAAGCCCGCGACATCGAAGAGAAAGGGAAACCCACCTAGAAAGACGAGTCGAGAGTCGTCTGCATTTCACCGGCCCTCGCCTCACCGGCGCTTCGAACTCCATCGTACGCAAGGGACCGCGGCTCCTGACCCAAGAGTACTACGACTTGCATGATGGCTGCCCCCTGCAACACACAAAACAGAAGAAAAACTGAAGTTTCACGTTCGATTGCATCCACCTTCAATAACGTAACCCACTAAAGTCACCGACAGCAAAAGCAGTTCGGGGCGCAGCGAGTCCAGAATATCGTAGCTCTAAGAGTCCACAGTCGATATAATTGCGTCATCGGCCCATCAGAACGCCGAATACCGAATCACGTGATCACGTCTTCGTTTCACCTGATGTTGTACCGCAGCGAAGGCTAGAAGCGCGAGCTCATAGCGTTGGCAGCCGCTCTTAAGTCACGAGAGCTTGTGCCGCCGAGATGTGCCCCAGAGGAAGGAGCTCGCGCTTGTAGCCTTTCCTGCGGTACATCAAAAGGTGAAACAGAGTATAGTCAGGGACGATGCAGGCAAGCAACATACACGTCTATTCTCGTCTGCCTCAATCCAACCCCCTCAAAAACAAAAAAGAAGATAACAAAAATATTTTGGGTTGATTTGCTGCGCTTACACAATAGCTCGTGTAAAAAAGAAAAAGAAGTGCATAGCATTTTGTCGATGGTTTTCTTGTGCGCCACAGAAAGTACAAATACAGTTTTATCAAAAATTCAATTTGCCACAGCATATGGCCTCATCCCAAATCCCTCGACGCGATTGTGTTCGTGTCGAACTTGTAACCAGAGCAACCGGCCACATCATCTCGAGCCGATTATACGAGGGAATAACGACCCACCAAAAATGGTGGGTTGTTATTTATTTTTATTTTCGTTCGTATATTCACCACTTTTCGGCATTTATATTTTGTCGAGGGATGCTTCGGGCGCCTATGAGAAAAGTGTTTATTAAATTTAAGAAAAGCCAATAATAATATTAATATTATTATGAATAATTTGAAATCCGGTGCCTTATGTAGGTGTGCCTGCGCACAAACCAACCATCAAACGAACAAAGGAAGAATAAGCGACCATGTATCACACAATGGCCATTTAAACCTTGTAAAACCGCGGCAGACCGCCTCCCAAAAATCCTTTCTCGGGACGCACAATCGAAAAAAAAAAAGAAAAAAAGCAAAAGATCACCACTTGGGGACAAGGGACGCAGTATGTGTTGTATAGTCACACTATACTCCGCGACAACTTTTCTTGGCAATGCAGTGGAAGGTACAGGCCCGCGTTCCCTCTCCCATTTTGAGTGTGCGCGGGCTCTCCTCCTCTCCCCGGAAATGGGGAAGGAGGAGAGCCTGCGTGCACTCAAAATGGGAGAGGGAACGCGGGCCTGTACCTTCCACTGCATTGCCAAGAAAAGTTGTCGCGGAGCACAGGGAAGGCCATACGACCCATCGAGCCAACCCAACACCCAGACTGTTGTCATGTGACCGTTTGGTAGGACCCAGCAACGAGCGAAGTACCCACGTTGTACATACACAGCCCCGGATTGGCTCGGATGACTCGTAACTTCAGCCGCGCTTTACACGAACGAAGGCACAGGGCCAAATACCGCCTAGAGGACAAGGCCCGCGCATGGCGTCATCGTTGGATGGATGAAGCTGAATCGGGCGGCTGCTTGCGCCACCTAGCCAGTGTTTTTTTTTTATTTAGTTTTTGTGTAACATTTTTTTTTTTCTTTTTACCATAGAGTTATATATCTATAGATCTATTGTTGAAAGCGTTAGTGGCCCCCGGCTCGATTCAAGCGGCAGATGCGTCCGTAGATAGAGAGCGCAGGCGATTGTCTTGGAATCGTGATGCTGCGGCGCCCTGTCCTCCATGTATGTTTGCCTGTATTCGCAGTGGACGACAGCGCGGTGGAAGGCTGCGTGCTCATAGAACCACTCATATCATACGTCTCCCTGCAGATGAAGCACTGTCGAAACAACTGTCTGCACACGAAGCATGCGTATGTATGAAGCAAACGTGCCTGAGGCACATCCGCAGATACGTCTGCTATCATGCCTGCAGCTGTCTTTGGTATGAAACTTAAAGCCTGGTTCAGACAGTTGCGTTTGACTGCGTTTGACTGCGTTGCGGCAGCGAGAAACCAGGACACCCCTACTGCTTATATCGCGTGCCAAGATGATTCCTTGGATTGGATTCCACGCTCCATACGAAGCACAGATGTGCCGGTGACTAGCTTTCCGCACTCGACGCAACGCAGTCAAACGCACTCAAACGCAAGTGTCTGAACCGGCCTTTGCTTCGTCTTGGTCCTCGTCGCTTTCATACTTTTTGAACTGCATGCTCACGCGCCGAAAGCGAAGTCGGGTGATCACAGGGAGTCCGATGATTGGTTCTGCAAGAAGGGCGTTTAGTTTCATCCTCACTGTCACTTTACGGGTACACGGGTCTTCACGCTCCAAAACGACGGCCTGCCCCGGCTGCTATACAACTGCCCCGATATTAGCACGGGGCGAGATATGGAGGCACGGGGGAAAAAAAGCTACGGGGAGTTAGGGCGTGTGTGCTGGAAACTTCTCCCTCTCTGGCAGGCCATCATCTTCTTTATGGGTCGTGCATTTTGCGGGGGATAGAGCCAGCGTCCCCTCCCTCCACGTCCTCCTCCTCATCCTGGTGAGGGGGAAGCGCTCGAAGGCCAGGCCTCCTCCGCGTGCCTGGCGACGCGAGATTATGATTTGGAACGGTGATAAACCCCGGGGAGGAGGGGTGTGCGAGACCATCGCCCAGCCCGGCTTGGCTCTCCTCCGGGTCCAGCACGACCGCTGTGGGGCTCCGTGTTTTTTTTTTTTTTTTTTTTCGGTGCACGTGGTTGATTGTTCGACCGTTGCTACGCCACATAAACTAAAAAGCAATGTAATGCACGCGTCAAAAAAGAACAAACGCGTTTTTCGTTTTCTCTTAATCATGGAACGAGTCCTCGTGGCAAGTTTTGCTGGTTCGAAAGGAAGGCGCTTCCGCTACCTTTCTAAGATTCGAACGTGACGTTACAGTAACGTTACCTCGACGTATTTTAATAAATTGTTGCGCCGGACAACCCGTAGATGCGATAAAGCGAGCGAATGAAAATATTCGCATCGAATTACGTATCGAGCCGACACGATCACATTTGTTACAGGTTTTAGCTCCTCTCGGGCACTTCCCCTCTCATTTGTAGTCGGAGGTTGAAATAGTGGATAAGAAAAAGCCTAAATGCCAATTAAATTAGGGTAAAAGTGCAGATAGAGAGAGAGAGAGAAAAAAAAAAGAGGAGTGATGATAATGCAATAAATGCAAAGGTGCAAGCGACCTGGACAAGAATGACGAAAATAATGCCCGGACAAGGGGAACAAGGGGACAAACGACAAACAGAAATCTCCAAACACGGCTACGTGACTGGTGCGCGACCGAAAAAATCCGCCTGCTCCTGGAAATGGAGAGGTCCCTGGTTCGATACCAGGACCAGGCGTATTATTTCGGTCCCTCACCAGTCACTTAGCTGTGTTGGAGATTCCTTTCGTACCTTCTTGTTCTCCTTCTCCAGGGATTCTTTTCGTCAGTCTTGTAAAGCTCGCTTGCACCTTTGCATTAATTGCATTATCATCATAACCTTAATATGCAGGTCGTTCAGCCTTGTTGGTGTTAGACTGGTGGCAGCTGATAAAACCCGTTTGCTCTACTGACGTCTAACTACTGGTTTGCTCAGTTGGTAGAGCGCCCCACTGGAAATGGGAAGGTCCCTGGTTCGATACGAGGACTAGGCAACTTGTTTCCCTAGTCCTCGTATCGAACCAGGGACCTTTGTCCTTTGTCCCTCCTTGTTTTCTTCTTCTGTTCTCTCGAACACGCAACGGGCTCCCTAGAGCCACTAGGGCTCCCGTTCCAGTTCCGCCCATGCAAGATCGAACGGCGACGTTCCTCCTAGAGGAACGCGTTGCAGGAACATCGTTTCTTGGAACGCCGTACCGTACAACACTGACAGAAAGCCGTAGTGGCCGCAATAGGCGTCTGATACGTCTCAGCAATTCACGAGAAAATTATTAGCCAGTGCAGTATAACACCCATAGCCTGGGGTCTTGAACACGCGTCACGCAGTGACGCGTGTTCAAGACACCAAGACACTGTACACTCGTACAGAGGTTGCCCATATTGATGCTCATCCGCATCAATACGGCCAAAAGTGGGGAATGAAAAACAATAACAAAGGGATATAAAAAAAAGAATAATTTGGCATCTATTATTACTTCCATTTGTGGCAGTTTGTGCTTCGCACATGCCTGCAGAGCGTTTTTGTATGCCTAACCTGACAAAACCGCCATACAGGGAAGAAACACGCACCGGATATTGTCTGCCGATCTGTCCGTTGCATGATGCCTGAGCGCAGCTTTAGGCCTTCTTCCCCCGGCAGGGCAGTTTTCCCAGCCATTTCGGGGTTGCCGGCGAATTCTCCCTTACATATATCCTCCCCGCCCACCATCAGAACTGTCTGCAGGATCGATTCCCGCTCGAAACGGGCGAGCAAGTCCCACCAACTACTCGGAGACGTTTGAAGAGGCATGCAGCCAATCAGGGAAACGATATTTTCACGCCACCTCCCCCGCACGGGTGACGAGAGCTGCAAACGGGACTTAACTCGTTCCCCTTTTGAAATGGATCACATCACGTGATTAGAGAGTTTTTAGTAGATCGTTTCGATGCCATCGGTAACGATACGATGCAGGTGCAAAGACGTAGGCAGAGTACCGGATATCGTCGCTAGACGCGTAACTTTGTGTCTAAATAGTGCAATAAAACTACAGTCTTGATGATGATGATGGTGATTATAAAACGTTGAAATTGTAGTTCTCGAGGTTGCTGCGCGTGAACGCGCGGGAGCCCACTCGTGTTGTTGGAGTTGAAGACGCTGTGAAAAATTGCCACGCCTCAAGCGGGCCTTCCCTTACAAAAATTACCACCGAGTTTAAAATGCATTCTTATAGAGTACATTAGAACCCCAATTGAAACTCATTGATACTTTTTCTAAGGGTTCCCGGAGAGCATCACGAAAGTGCATTTGTTTTTGCTGGTAAACTTTTAATTTCTTTCGCCGTAGCCACATACTGCCAAGAATCGCGAGCCCTTAAACAACACCAGCGGCAAATGATGAGACTATTTACACCGGAGCAATTACGGCTGACAAATGGAAGGCAAATGATGCGGCGTTTTCCACATTTGTAGGAGGAGCGCTGCGATCGAATCGCCCGCGCACAACGCCGAAAGTGTTTCGTAAGAGCACGAAAAGAAACAAAATAAACAGATAAAAACGAGCAAGCAGGGACGGAGGGGGGTCCTCAGCGGGGGGGAGCTAGTCACGCGAGAGCTTGCGAGACTCAGCCACGCACGCGGCAAGCAGCAGCTGGCTCGTCCGGGGCGTCACGCTTATATGGATGCGCGGTCTGCTGAGCGCAGATTGCGCACATGCGCACAAGAAGAGACAGATAGACCGGCATTAGTGCCCAGAAAAAAGAAAAAAGAAAAATCTTAGCGCAGAGTGGCAGATATGTAAGTGTCTCTGGGTGGGGGGAGCACACTGCCGAAGGGGTTCTGAAGCTATTTTGGCCTGCCAATTTTGTTTGTTTTCGACTTTGAATCCCTCATAGGTTGCTTCAATGTGTCGTATGACATAAAAATGAACGTGAAAATAATAATAAAGAAATAAATAATAAAGGAGTCGCGTCTACGAGTTGCGGGCTCGTATTTCATTCGATAGTGAGCTTTGAATTAAAGATGATTCCCTCAAAGTCATAAAAGAAAAGGCTGATTTGTTTTGATTGGTCTTTAACAACCAAGTGCCGTTATAAACCCACACGGACGCATGTACAAAATAAAAGAAAGAAAGAAAGAGAGAGAGAGAAAGAAAGAAAGAAAGAAAAAAACAAAACAAAGGGTGCCTGTTCGAGACACGCCGGGAGTCACGCTTCAGAATACAACCGCGTAAACGTGACCGCAATACACCTCGCGTAAAAGCTAATTTAAAGCTAAAAAAATCTCCGACATAGGGAGGCCTAAAGGTCAGTTTAATGTAAAAAAAAAAGCAATAACTTAAATTTTTTTTTTCACCTTTTAACATACTGACCACGGAAGTCGACACACTTTGTTTATACAATGAACTTACAATGAATTTACTCGAGTAAATTCAGTTCGAGTAAATTCATTATACAATGAATTTACTCGAACTCATTATTGTTTCGACGAAAACCCTTTTGTTTTTTTTTTAATTCCCCAGTTGGGGGAAACAAAATAAGAATGTCTCTTGCCTTTGAGAGTATTTGCAGTGGTCCACCCCTCGGTAACCCGAAATGAGTGTTTATTGATGTTATGCGAACAATTATGATGTTTTACGTGTATTATATAAGCAATGACATAGTTTATTAAAGCACAGTTGCTATCAGGGATGGCTTCGTACCTTCGCGTATTCGTCAAAATTACTCAAACTCTCAATATTAAAGAAAAAAAGAAATAATGCGAATTTTAAAAACCAAGATGACGTCACCAGGGCAGTTAAAATCAAGTGAATAGCCGAAATGAAAAAAGTTCAGCAAATGCAGTGATGTGATTGGTGTGAGAATTTCAGAACACCACCTAGAGCAGCCAAAAGTCCATTTTTGAGGCAGCAAAAAGCTTTTAGAGAAAAAAAAAAACGCAATCTTGATTTTCATTCCTACCATTCCAATATTATACGTTAAGATTCATTCGTTTGTTTATCCAACTAAAAGACACCATCTACTTTGCCTTCCCACTTCCTTGGAATATTTTGTTAGCATCAATTCCGTTAAACGCACAAACACTATTAGCGGCGAGATCTTTTGGTGGCGCCCTCCAGTGGTTCTCTTGTGAGCAGCAAGTTCGATGGTGTTTGTAATGAGCATGGTGGAAGCTTGAAATCATAGCGCTCTGAAACCAACACTGCCAATGCCGTCACAACAGAAGTTCTTACATTCCTCTTATTTGCGTCGAAGAGAAATCATTTGCTGACGTCATAGTCACCACCGGGCCAATCGTGGAAGGCCGATCACCGCGACGATCACGCACGTCGCCAATAGCTGTTTAGTTGCGGTTAGATGCGCCAGGTACCGCGACGCAACGCTGACCCAGTAAAGTGAATGGCTATTTTAGTTCCGGAGTCAAACAGAATTCAAATAGTGTATTCCATAGAAATAACGTCAGAACAGAATAATGCTGAGCACCATAAATTTATGTTTCATTGAAGTTCTGAAGCTTGTAGTAAAACTGCAATTATTAATTAAGATAACACAAAGCATTTGGTCATTGGATTATAAACATTAATGACATTTTATAGTAGAAATTTATAATAACAAAAATTCAGCAAGCAAACATTAAACCTCGTAAAAAAAAAAGATCAGCAACAGTACAGCCGAAATCATTTAAGTTATCTTCTTTCCACCCACTTCTCCAGATCAGTTAGTTTGTTTTTACTTTATTCACAGTGCCTTCGTGCAGATGGAACACATGTATAGGTGATAAGTAAACGAGAAAGACCAGATAAAAAAAAGATACACCTGCAAAGCAGTTCATATAAGTCTTCTCGTAGCACCCAAGTATCCTTGCTAGATCACGAAATTGAAACAAAATTCCTCAGGATATCACAGTTTATGGCACATCGGACATTTTTACTGCAATGTAGGGTTGTTACATCAGCACTTGGCGAATTATTTTTCTTTTTTATAACGCACGCCTGCGTACAAACGTCCCGCTCTGGAGATACGCGAGCAAGATACGCAAAATTGCGATATCGCTTCTGCGGTTCTCGCTTCACTGCAGTGCACCGTTGCGCGGGGAGCAGCGCACTCAACGAAGCCAAACAACACCCCAGAAACCGCGTTAAAGGGATACTGAACCGAAATTTCGAGCCCGAAAAACAGGGCTGGAGCGATAGGCGGGACCCTGCAGAACCTCCAAAGCACCACTCATACAGCGATATCTCTAACGGATGGCAATATTTTTTTGAAAAAAAAAAAGAAGTGCTGGATTGAACATGGCCGACGAGGCCGACCAGACATGTGACGTCACGATTTTCATTCCCCCACCTCCTCGCTTCGTTCCGTCGAGCTGGTGAACCGAAGCGAGGAGGAGAGAAGCGAAGCCGCTTCCCCTCCTTCTCAACTGTTCAAGGAGGATCGTGACGTTATAGTCCTCACTTCATCGCGCCTTTTTTTTTTCTTCTCCAAACAACGGTTTTTCGTTTGAGAAATCGATGTATGAGTGAGGTTTTGGAGTTCGTAGCGTCCCGTTCAACGCCTCTGCGGCCTTAATTTGCGGAATCCGAATTACGGTTCAGTATTCCTTTAACGAACATGAGAAATATTGCGCGATTTCCAGGTACTTTACAGTCAGACTTCCCATACGGGGATCAAATCAAGTAGTATCGTATTCGTAGCAATAACTGAAAGTTCTGAAAATTCGCACAAACCTTATCAGATTTTCAAGAATAATAAAGTGAAATTACGCTTTGGAGCAAAGTTGGCCCAAAGACATGACATTTTGGCGAAATGTGACAGGGCAAGCACTTTGACGCAGTCTGGCGCAGTAATCCCATATCACTGCGAGCGCCATAAGAAAAACAATATTTGATACCACGAAGAAATGAATGGATGACAGCGGCAAATTAATTATGTTAAAAAGAGGTGAAAAAAAAAAAAAGATGTTCACAATTTTTTGTAATGCCGAATTAGAGCGCAGCTCTTGAGGAGGAGGAGGGGAGGATACAAAGGGGAGGGTATACCCCTCCTTCCCCTCCGTAACCTCCTCTCTTGCTCCCCGCCCATTTAGCGGAAAAGTTTCGCTAAATTTCCCGCTAAATATAGCGGGAAATTTAGCGAACACTTCCCCGCTAAATTTAGCGGGGAAACTGACGTCTCACAATGCAACGCGCGCGGTAACGTCGACGCCGCTTAACCCGGAAACGGGCGCAGAGCTGCGCTCGAAAACTTTTAAAATACAACGGCGCAGCTAGATTATTGCTTGGAACTTTCACGTTACGCAGTTCTTTTTGTGGCCAGTTAGCGACGCGCATGCGCATAAGGAGCTGATAACAAAGTGTGTAGCTTGACGTGACAGCGAGCAATACCCGTCGGCGCTGCGAAGCCAGGTGCTCACAGTGGAAATCTAAATTTCTACATCTGACGACGAACTAAGCAAACGTTCCCGTAGTATGATCTCGTCACCCCAATGGTCCATACGACGCGCAGCGGAGGATATCAAAATGGCGGAAATATGCATGATTGAGATCACGAAGAGGCACATCGATTCGCATCTGTGAACAGTAAACAACCACGGCTCAAAATGTGTCGGCAATATTTTCGTATTTGCGTGCTGCTTGTATACACATGGAAAAAAATACTCACGGAATAAACGATACCAGCACCACCACAACCAACGACAACAACGACAACAACAACAATGAGGGAATAAGATTTTCGTGTGTCGCAAGAACGCCACAACAATCTTGCTGCCAGTGGTCAACACCAGGGGCGTTGAGGTCCTGCAGAGTTTCGAGTTCGAGTCAGGTTCGACGTTATCGAACTTTAACTTCCACGAAAGTTGGACCATCGTGCGCATACGCGGAACTTAAAAACGAAGTGATGCCAGATATTTACTACCTGGGGTATACTGTTTCCATGTAATCTAATTCTACGGCATTCACCGCTACCGCCCGCGGCCTGTAGCAATCGGCCTCATTGACGAGTCTGCATATAAACACCGAAATTATACATTTTTACACTCCTATCACTTTGATTCCACTCCAGGTTTTGATTGAACGGTTAACGAGGCTAGCATGCCCCATTACTCGTTTTCACCTCAAAAACCGTAGTAAAAAAAAAAAAAAAAAAAAAAAAAAGGAATCCGTTGTTTTTTTTTGCGGAACGTTACTAATTTCCCCTTAATGTGGAGAGCTAAGATACATGTAAATGCATTTTAGATGAGACACGTGTTATCTTATCAAGACGTACACGTTTCAAAGGCCAAACGCATCGCTTCTTCCTCCGAGAACAAAATCTCGCAAGAACTACTTTGCGCAGCGTATAAACAATGCGCAAAACTTTTTTTCTTCTTGAGGTAGTGACCTTAAGCGGCTTGTTAAACAGTCCTCTCAGCTGCCAACTCAAATCAATGTCATTCCCGCCTTGCACAATGTGGGGAACCCACAGTACACAGGGTGTTTTTTGAGGCTTCAGAGATTTGTTTAGTAAAAGCCGTGAAAGCTAAATAAACACGGTTACGAAGGTTTGTTATTATACCGTGGTTAGGGAGACACAATATTGGGAGCTAATTGTCACGATCAGTCGAATAATAAACTAAAAATTGTTGAATAACTTTTTAAACTGTGAAAAAAAAAAAAACACGGTTCCAATTAGAAACTTGATGTGCGTCATCGAAAACTATTATATACACAAACTAAAAAAAAAAAAAAAAAAAAAAAAAAAAAAACTTTTTTTTTAAGCTTGTGGAAAGTTTTTTTCACTTATCTCTTTGGGAACAGTTACCTTTTCACCGATGACACTTCATCACAATGGTCTGTTCGAAGCCCGACGAGATATAGACTGTCGTCGGTCGCTGCCACTAACATCGCGTCCCGAAACAAAAGGAAACAGCAAAAAAAGCGACAACAGAATATACTGTGGAAAGCCGCTCCAAAGGGGCAACAAAACAGCGCTGCACATGCCATGACCACGAAAAAACAATCACGAGGGAATCGGACGGATACACAGAACAACACAGGCACCGGCTAAATTGCAAGGAAAAAAAAAAAAAAAAAGCCAGGCGTTATTTAAACTAACAACGTACAAACTCAAGGGGAAGAAGAAGCCTACCAAAACACAAAACAGCACCCCAAAACGCAACGCAGAATAAATAAAAACAAAAGAGAAGAGGAAGGGAGGGTGAGTGAGCGAGGGAGATTCTTCTGCGAAAAGTCCTTTGAGGGCAGTTTGGAGCACGAGCCTCTCCCTGCCAGTGCACGAAAATAGCTCCCTTCTTCCAATGGCAGAGGGGGGGCATCGAGCAGCCACACACAGAGGAGACGGCATCCGCTTTTCCCACGGGTAAAGGTTCCCTCACCCTTGAAACCAGCACCGACCCTCACCCTCCCTTCGCGTTCCTCCCCTGCCTGCCCGCCAGTTTGCCGGGGCGACGACGAGTCAAACTGTCATCTCGTGGCAGTATTCTGGGACCGACCGGGCAAACTTCTCTTCGTGGCTGCTGAGTAAACACGCGCCAAGACAGCCTAAAGTGCAGCGCTCCACGAAGATTAACAGACCAGGGATTATAAAGTTGAGGAGACAAACGAAATTTTCGTGAAAATAAACAGAGTTTTACACTACTCTTGTATTTCCAAACGTAACGTGAACGTAATACAACATGGATACATTATTGGTTTACTCACAGATGAACAAAACAAACACCCGAAGGAATGAGCTCAAGACAGGCGATACCGCTTTGCCTGTGTTTATTCTTCGTGAACCTCTCGTTTATCGATGTTATCAGTAAAAATGTCATCAAATCGCGCAACTTTCCAAGAAGTTTTACATAAACGACGTTTGAACTCTTCGACTAACTGATATACAAGTTTATCAAGGTCATTTTCATCGTATTTCCGTGGTCCCTAAAGAAGAAATATTCGAAATATGCAGACGAATGAACCTTACTGATCGAATGGAAGAAATGTAACAAAGGCGCGCCAAAAGACATTAAATATATATTGGCAAGGACGGAAATAGACAACCGGGTTTTTTCACTACCAGTAAGGTGTACTAACCACTAAACACACACGGAAATTAATAAATAAATGAATGTTGTGCGTGTGTATGTGTGTGTATAAGAAAGAGAGAGAGAGAGAGAGAGACGGAGAGATGGGACACACGAAGAGAACATCGATTGAGAGGACCACGGATCATTTGAAAAAGGAAAACGACAGCTAAACGAAACTTGAGCTGCTTATCAATCGATCCGCTCTGCCAGGCAAGTTCCAGTGCACACTATAGACGCTTTGCAGCAGCTGTGCATGGGCGCCGCCATAACTGACCTTCAGTTTTTGTTCGCCCTTACTACGTTTACTTCACTTCATTTTTACCATAGCAGGCCAGGTTATTGACATCTTAGACTTTATTCTGTCTTGCTCCTCAGCATTGGCCTTTGTGGAGGCTCGTCCACACCAATTTCAGTGGCTCGGTATCTCGGTAAAACAAAAGAAGGTCAGCAATGGCGGCTGTATTCTGGCGCGTGTGTAAAGCGTCTATACTCAAAAGGGAAATGACACTAATCAAGAAGTGAACCGCTTCGCCCGCACAATACTAAAAACCCGTGTCACGCAGCCTATGCGCCCTTATCCACGAC
Source organism: Ixodes scapularis (assembly GCF_016920785.2). Lineage (NCBI taxonomy): Eukaryota > Metazoa > Arthropoda > Arachnida > Ixodida > Ixodidae > Ixodes > Ixodes scapularis. The sequence goes on from NW_024609883.1 coordinate 79,339,523, forward strand.
TCGCTGGTTGATACGTTGGGAGAAGGGGTCACTAGAGGTCACGCGACGAACGTGTTCCATGCAGACATTTTCAGCCGACTTCCGAAACCCGCGACCCCTCGTGTAGCTAGTAACTTTTTCGTGTTACTTTTAAGCAACATTTTCGTGTAGGAAGTAACGTTTCGGGGTAGAGGACCCAATTAATTCTTGGAGATACGAGCAACCTACCTGTTACACAACTTTGACGCGATTTGGCGATCGTGAGACAGTGAAGTAGAGGCTGGGATCGTCGCCAAAATCGTTTCGGTGGCCTGGGGTCGTTAAACTCGTCAAACACAAAGATGCTTTGTGTTGTGACATAGTGTCCGGGAGGAACCGAAATATTGCCGCCAAGTTTTCTTTTCTCACAAACCCGCAGATCCGTTTATCTTCGTGAAGTTCCTCTTTGAAGGCGCGAAAAATTCCTACCACCCCTATGCGCCGAACAAGATGAGCATGAAAGAACGCGCGGAGACGACCGTAGTTCATGCGTATGATGCCACGACAAAGATTATCAGCTGCGACCAACAGGTTTGATAGTCTCGGAAAGCACGGTGGAGGCTTGGTGTAAATGCATTCTAAAATCAACACCGTCGCAGTTGACAGCCCTTGAATCGTTATTATTTCCGCCGATAAAGCAGAATTTACCGAAAAACGTCCCTGCCGTTCCTCTCATTTCTGTGGATATGACCAAAGTGTAGCCGGACGTGGTTAGGCCAGAACCAGCCGAGTAGCGTTGTCCTCTTTCGTACGGATTTTGACTCCGACCAGTTGACAATTGGACACATAGGCTACCAAAAGCGCTAGTGCGGTCGGCTTGCGAAGGTTATCCAAACTGGGATGATTTCTGCATTCATCAACGGAAATAGAAGTGATATCGGGTTGTCAATATTGACGGGGATGTTTTACGAACGCGATGACTCCAGGCTTCCATCGTACACGAACTTATCACCGTCGATCGTAACACGCACCATCGAATTTGTCGTTCACAGCTGATAATCCTGACCCTGACGTCAAAAGTAGAGAAAAAAAAAAAAAAAAAAAAAGTCATTTATTTTGGCGAGCGAACCACGAGCCCTAGCACGAGCCTCTCGCTGGAAAGTCTACCTGTTGTTCTCGGCCAAAAAACAAATCCACAAAACGCAAAAAAAAAAGAAAACAAAAAAAAGAAGCTATTTTTTGTTAGCGCCTGCGAGACCCGACCATTTAACGCTGACGTAAGCGGCGTCGTAGCGTCCTATCATACACGATTCACATGCCCGAAGAGCTATAGCGTATCTCAGCGTTCCTCAAAGTCTTTTCAAGGACAGTAAAGGATCTGTTATACTCCGACGTTGAGTGCAGCGGGCGCAGCGTAGCGCAGAACGCCGCGTTTCGTTGGCCGGCGAGCAACAACTCTATATCTGCGACCATAAAGTATCTGTGACCGCAGCGCTACGCCGCGTTTTCTACGCTCAAAATAGGAATATAACAGAGCATTAACAGAGCGGCTGAAAGTACACGATGCGACGCACAAGGGAAATGCGACCTAAATATATCCGAGCTCGCTAGCCAGGGGCGCCGCTCAAAACATGAGAGCGACATGTCTATGGCCGCTCGTGAGTTCATGGAGCGCAAACCGTTTGAATTCCAGAACCTCTAGAACCATTTCTTCAAAATTTGCACCCTGCGGTGTTTCTCGTCGTCGCTCAGTTTGAACACCTCTAATCAAGGAGGGCGAAACGGGGGGACGGGGATGGGGGCGATCCCCCCTAAAGCGCCGTCGAAAGAAGGGGCAAGAAGCATATGGGGGTAGGGAGGCGATCGCCCCAGCCCCAGACCATAGCCTCCTACATATTGCCCAGAATAATAAAATGTTCGGGGGAGGGATATCTCCCGCCCCCCCTTCCCCCCCTCTTCCCCTTCACTGCCATAACCCCCTAGATCTCTTTTTCTCCCGAACGGCTCATCCTGACCCCTACCTGTGTGTGTGTGTGTTGGTCGTGCTCCTTTTTATTTCCCTTCCCCCGCTTTTTTTTCTCGCCATCCCCCGTAGCTTTTTCGTTTCTCAAACAACACTACCGACGTTACTACACACAGCGCTTCTGGGTGACCGCACGGTCCACAAATCCCAATGTTCAAGCTTCGCCTCGATTCCGAAGCGAAGATTTTGAACTCAAATAACTCCTTCCCAAAGTTGTGAAACGTAACTCTGACGTCACCAATAACTTCCCCGAAAGACGACCTCGCCACGAGAAAGTTCAGAGTATTCACAGCCCGCCTAGGGACAATCTACGTATCATTGACTCTAACGCGGCGTAGGGATGTATACACGCGGGCGCGACGCTATCAGTGCAGCCGTTCAGTCGGCTGACCCCACGGTGTTGCTCGAGCGCGCCCCGAAGAAGCTCGCTACGACTTTGTGTGTCCATAATCTCGCCGGAATTTGAGCACCGCAATAGTTTGGATGATTGACATCTCACCCCGCGTTACGCCATCGTCGCGAGAGTCCAGTCAGCACGCTCTGCGAACTCCGGCCCCAACTGTGTGTTTGACGAGTTTAGCAACAAGCAAAACCTATAATACAAATGAAACAAGAAAGAAAAGTCACTCATACTCATTACAGCTTGCCACTGGAGTCATTTAAAGTTGCGAGTTGTACTTTAGATCGTAAAAAGGAAGAAAAGGACGAACTTGTGGCCATGCATAAGCACATGAAACCCAAGAAACTAACGCACACGCAGTGGCGTAAGAATAAGTCGGGGTTTTGTTTTACACCCCCTCATTTCCCGAGTATTCTGCGTCTTATAAGACTACCACTTCACGAATGCACACACTCCCACACAAACACACAAGCAAACACAAAAACAAATCAACAAGCTCGAACACAGAACACAAGAGATTCACTCTGAAAAGCCCAACAAATGGCCCATGACTCCACCATATTTTTTTTTCTTTTTCGCATTTGATAATGTTATTACCAGACCAACCGCCTCAAACGAGTTCTGTTCCCCGTGAAGCGCTCCAAATTTTGATCAACCATCAAGCAACCTATCTCAGACACGCGTACCAATATATTCATTTACCCCTTTGTGTGGTAAATTCCTCACTTGTATGCGAATCTCTATCAAAATGTCCACGCTTCAAACATAAAAAAAAGTATCGCTTCTTTCAACAACAATTCCATTCGGCAAAAAAAGAAAAAAGAAAAAAAAAAGGAAAGTACTTGGAGCAACGTACGAGCAATGCTCAAAACTTGCTTTCTTGAAGTGACAACCACCAGCAGACTGCCCTCTCCTCGGCGTGTCTAGTGTACTCCCTCGCAGCAGCACCTCCTCCCCCTCCTTCTTCGCCCCCCTCCTCCCGAATGCACGTAAAAAGGTTCGATTCTCTCGAGAACGTTCACACGCACGCAGATCCGCTGCTACAGACACCGTTCATTCGACACCCCTCGGGGTGCTTCCACGGGGTGTCAACTGTCAGACGTGTGCGAAAGAAATGTTCCCGTCCTTGAGCGTATCGCATTTGCCCCTTCACGACGGGCGCGTACCGTACCCTAAAACACACACACACACACACAAAAAGCGCGCTTTGTAAGACGCAGCGACGAACCATTCTGAGCATGTTTATTCGAACTGATTCAACCTGGTATAGCAACGTTGCGACCCCCCCCCCCCCCCCCCACACACACACACACACAAAACAAACAAAAGACCTAACTATCGCGCTTGGGACGCGCCTTCGAATGGTGCGTTTTTACCGTCGTCGCCATACCGCCGATGCATTTAGAGCGGTACCCGAAGTGGCCACCAAATGACCTCACAGGAGCCGGCGAGTCGTGTTATCGAATGTCGCGATCCCTGCTAATTCGTTGTTAAAAAAAAAAAAAAAATTACGAGCGATTGCGAGTGTCGCTATCGTCGCGGCGCCCCAACCCCTGACTCCGGAAGTTTCCCCGAACTCTGAAGCTGGAGCGCCACCTGCGGCAGAACTATCGTCTGCCGCATCTACCTCCGCTGTTGTACCACCGCCAGGATCGCGGCGGGCAACAGCGATCCTGGCGTGACGCCTTATGAAGTCACATCTGTGACGTCATAAAGCAGGAAAAATAAAAACGCATTTGAGGACGCGGTGAGGAGATGCGTTCCATAACACTGAAAATAAACGCATATTCTGTGTGATTTATTCTGCGGCAAATAAACAACAGTTTATTCGCCGATGGAACAATCGTGTCAAACTGGGAAGAAAAAAAAAAGAAGAAAAACAGCTTGACATGTTCTCAGCACTTTACAAAAAACTCAGTAACGGCTGAAATACCCACCCATACAAATGCTTTAAAGTCCAAATGTATTGAGGGACACAAGAATTTAACAGAAAGCAAGAGCACAAACGAGCTGGTATAAATTAAACGTAATCAATATTTACGTTAAAGGGACCATGAAGGCAGTTTCTAAGTTTTATTCGACGATTGAAATGGATGTCAGGCACGTCTCAGATACTGTTGACCAAGTTCAAGCCCGAACAGAAGTTTGGGTGCCGCACCAATCGAGCAAACAGGCGCGGTAATAATAGCGCCGGGAACGATGCCTGAGACCCCACCGAGGCGGCGGCAGAAAGGTGAACTAAAGTGCGTCGTCGAAGCTTGACGTCAACGGGCTCCTCGTCTGGCGATTGGTTCAAACGATAGACGCGCTCTTGGTTTCGATTTCGGTGGTGAGATGTGATGAAAAATTTTTATTTGAACGTTGGATAATCTTTTGAAGTTGTAGTTGGGAATTAATAGGTTTCATACCACGTATAAAAGCATAATCTGAAGCGATCTCTCCGTTTGTCACTGGTTGAACGCATCCCGCACTGCTACCTCGGGCGCGTAACAAGCATCGAGCAACCATGCCAACAAAAAAAAAAAAAAAGAAAAAGGTACGAGCGCCAGGGGCGGCGGACTTTTGGTTTTGGTTTCGTGCGTCGTCTCGTGTTGGCTTTGCGAACTGGTGTCTCACCAATCATGCCGCGTTTATGTGCAGTAGTAGGTTGCGCGAAAGGTCGGTTAAAGACGTGCGATCGGGCGACGTTAGTTTGCATAAACTGCCGACCGATGCAGCAATGCGCAGCATTTGGTTGCGCGCCGTCGTCTTGCGTAGAGCTGTTGACAGCGGTGTCAGGATTTGTTCGTTGCATTTCCGACCAGAAGACTTTAAGCAGCACCTTCACGTCAGCCGGAGTCTGGGCAAAAATGGGGCGGGGAGTCGCTCTCAGGCGGCGACCGAGGAGTTGGTGGTAGGTCTGGGACGCCCTCGTAAAGCGCCAATCCAGAGTTCTGCGTCCTTAGCAGCATCTCCCGTTCAGTCGGCGTGAGGTAGCTGAACGGGAGCTCAAAACTGTTTGCGAGCGCGGCGTTGTCGTCCATTTCTTCCAGGTTTTCTTCACAAACCGCCGTGCACTAGAGCGAACCACGGGAACCACACTGAGTGTGCACTAAATCCTACCGATGCCGACAGTGCTCCCTGACGTCACTTCTCTTTCCAGAGGCGAAAAAGGGAAGAAATCTGAATGTTTGTTTCGGTTTCGCAAATTTATTTGCAGGTACAGAAATAAGAGTCACAACGTTCTAGAAAAAGTTGTGTGGCATGCCAGGACCCCAATGCTTCCGAAAACACCTTCTTTTTTAAAACAATTAAATTGCCTTCATGGTCCCTTTAATTATATTGTGAATATTAACTCTGATGCAACATTTATCAACTATGCCAACGACACTAGTTTGCTTTTTAAGCTGAAAATGGTCAATGTGTTATTTCACAGGGCACATCAGGTGTTATCTGCATTAGCAATTTGGAGTCGTATTAATCCCCTACAAATCAACGTCTATAAAACAAAAGCCAGTGCTTTTTCGTCCAAAACATAAGGTGGTCAGAATTACAAGAGATATCGTTTTGAACTCATCCAAAATAGAGGTTGTAAAATCTTTCAAGCTCTTAGGTGTCTTTTTTACCGAGACTATGTCATGGAATAGTCATGTTAACTACCTTATTTCTAAGCTGTCACAAGTACTAGGTGTGATAAACCGCCACCGGTACATGTTATCAGCAAGGGTAAAATTATTAATATATGATTCGTTATTTTACTCCCACCTAAATTATTGCAATTCAGTCTGGGGTACAACAACGTCGACGAATCTAGAAAAAAAAATATACTTGTTGCGCAAAAAAAAAAAAAAAAGCGTTAATGGCTATAGAAGACGTTCAGTTTGACTTCCACACAGCTAGTTTATTTAAGAAGTTTCGGGTTATCAATCTGCATGCTCCATTTAGCTAAAGACTTCTCACTAGTCTAAGACTAGAACAAATTAGGGGTACAAACTTTTTGATAAACCTTGGACAGCTCTCTGAAAATATTCACGCGTATTCTACCCGTCGTGCAGAATGTTGGGAGGTGGTCCACTGCTAGAACGAACGAACTATGGCACACAAATGATCAAACATACTATCCCAAAAATACTTAACTTACTTGAAGATGAAGGATTAGAATTCAGAGCATTGTCCCTTAGAGAAATTAGACTAATTTTCTCCACAAATGCATCTGAGTATGAACCAAACTGTTGGGGTCTAATAACCTCGGTCTACAAATATGTCACTTTTTTTGTTATAGGCGATGATAAAATTTATAGTCTGAAACACACTTTGTTAAATTGCGGTAATCAAAATTTGTGAATGTTTTTTTTTGTTTTTGAATTGCTGCTACTGTGTTTTGTAGGCGGTCCAGGACTTGTCAAGCTGTGCCATACAGCTTTTTTCATTAATTGCCACCATCAATGTTGGATGGAAATAAGCTCATTATTAGTATTATTAATTACAAAAATATAATCAAGAGGTCAAGGAAAGTGATGGACATCACAAAAAACGTATATATGATTTTCGCTTCCTCGTGCCTGTGCTGCAATCCTCTCTCACAAATGCAAGGGGTAAAAACTCTACCATATGTATAACTATATCTAGCATACAACTACGCCGGTGACGAACCTTTAGTTTGGAAAAAAAAAAGCATCTGGAGATAAAAGCACTGCAACAATTAAAAAAAGACAGAACGAATACCGCAGCTGATTCCAGAGTCCCAATCACGAGCCTAAGACATTTCTCCTCGATCTCCAACAGGCAATGAAGAATTATGTTTACGAGAACGACGACAAAACTGGGTGTAACGAGAAATAATCTACACACGAAGACCGCAGCCCGAACATTCATCATGATACCCCCCGTCGCGATGGTTAAATCATAAGAGTTACGAGTCTTCGACCAGATAGAAAAAAAGAAAAAACGACAGGAGCACTCGTGTATCTCCAACAGCTCGAAAGCGAGCAAGCGACGACCGGCTTATTAGGGCTTCGCGGAAAAATGAAAGCCGCCCATACTACTGCACGAACGACACCACTAAAGTAATACTACTAATATATATATATATATATATATATATATATATATATATATATATATATATATATATATATATATATATATATATATATAAAGAAAAAAAGAGCCGCCCGTCAAAACAAGGTTGCGCCATTTGCAACCGTCTGTCTTTCAGCTTTCGCACAACCCTTCGAATTTTTTTTTTTTTTTCTCTATTCAGTTGTAGCGTTTTATCCGCTTTCGTCCCATCTTTCCTGTGTCACACGCATGTGAAAGCTAAGAAGAAAAAAAAAAGAGAAAAATTGCGAAAGCTTGATTATGCTGACAAAGACCGGGGAGCAGATAACGCATTTATTCTGGATGAACGAACCGACTCTGCCGTAAATGTTCAAAATGTTCTGAAACTTTGGCAGCTGGTTCAGACCGCTGGCGCTACATTCGGGCGGAAAATGAGCGTGCGGCAAAACGCAATCTATATAAAATAAGAAGCCTTTTTTTCCTTATTTTGTACATTGCGCGACACTGTTAACACGAACACGACTTGGGCGCTTTTTCACATTTTACTTGGAAAGGGTCCCGGCGGGCATCAAAACGTGCCCCTTGTGTTGGTACCTCAATGAACACTTTCCACCACCAAGGTAGTTATAATTAGAAACCACGTGACACCACATCGAGCAGTCGGAGAGTCTCTGTAATACAGGCTCTCCACTGCGCATTACCGCGCATGCGCTTTTCCCGCGTCTGATTTGTGTACAAACACACTGCCCACACACTTGTGCGGGCAGCAAAAACACGGGCTTGTTTATAAACAGTGGGTTTGCGTAGTGTACACACATACGTCGCGACTACGTCGCGTGAGCAAGTGACGTAACGTCGCTTTTCCCGCTTAAGTTAGCGGAGAAATTAACATCGCGCCACGTGACACGACGACCAAACTGTGACCCCCCCCCCCCCCCCTCCCCCCGCTAAATTTAGCGGCGGAAATTGACGTCCATACGCCTTGAGGTCACGCGCTGTAAGATCAGCGGGGGAAACTGGAATCTGTCGCTTGAACGCTGTATCCGAGAGTCGTATATAGTTTTCATAGACGAGTCGGCCACTAAAACACAGTCCGTGCTAAAAAAGAAGCGCTTGAAAATAATAACGATTATTAAAAAGGAAATCATCCCGCATCGTAGAGGGCGGTCTCCAGACACACATCGTTAACGGTCGACACCCCGTTCACGCTTTACCCCGTATACACGTACCGAGAAAGTCAACAAAAGCAAAAATAAAGAAGAAAACCAGCCACTTGGTCGGACGTTAGAGAAGATCACGAAGGCACAAAGACGCGCGAGCGAGATACGTTCACGACATCGTAACCATGCAAATGTCAACGCACCGCAGCACTCCCGTTTCCACCTCACGATGGACCGCGGAGGAACGCCACGGGCCACCCGAGCCAATCCAACGCCGTCCGAGTGTCACGTGACCCTCGAAAGGGGGCACGGCGACGTAACCGTGCTACGAGTTTGTTTGGGCAGCCCCAATGAACGCTTGGTGTCTCCAACGTCGATAAAAAAAAAAAGAAAAGAAAATAGTGATGTTGTACCGCGGCTATAGTCACTGTCAACTTAAGATTAACACAAGGTGTGGCTTATGATGTTGGTAGTACCTAAAAAAGAAAGTTTAAAAATCGCTTTCTTCAGATAAACATTTAGGAGGGCGGGGCTATCCTTCCAATCAGAGCCAATCAGAGCCCGGCGTCGTTCTGACGTCACCGCAGCTCCTGCGCACAAAGCAGACGACTTGCTGCCCGCATAGGATGAGTCGCAACGTCCGCCGCGGTCCATCTTACGAAGAAACGGAGTAGAACAGCGCGCGCGAGCGAGCAGTTTACGTGACGACGTGTGTGTGTTTCCCGTCTGCGTGGCAACTTTTCTCAATTAAGCCTTAACGTCGGACCAACGGCACTGAGTGGGCCATGCGCGGTAAGCTACGGCTTTAATGGAAGGACGAGTAGGGAGGAGCAGGTGCGCCGTCGTCTGCCTATAGGGGACAGCGTCCTTGCCAAGGGCACGCCGACGACTTCGTAGAAGGGTGGCGGCGTTGAAACGGCAATGCGGCTCGAAACTTTAGCGCGGCACACTCGACGACAAACGGCCAACAAAATGGCGGTCAAAACGAAATGTCGACACCGCCACACAGAAGGACGGTGTCGATAACATTACGGAACCTAACTAAATCGAACTGTAAGACTGGTTTGAATCGAATAGCGCCGTGCCTTTCGTAGCTTGGACGCAGTCCAGAAAACCGGTTGTCGTTGTTTTCCCTTCCGCTGTGAAGGTTATGAATGACGCAAAAAACATGCAATCAACCAAACTAAATTTTTTTTAATTAAGTACACGACACATATTAGCTTTTATTTAGAAATAAATATTTAGTTTTTGATGAAATGGAACATACTAGGCCGACAAAATGGATATCGGCAGCGCTTCACTCCATGCGTCACATCCGTCCGTGACGTCATGTCCGTTAGTGACGTTAGATTTCTCTGCAGACCCACACCCCGCGTCCTACCCGAGCCTGACCTGTAAATCCGCCACTGAATGGCACACTGCTATCCGATGCAAATCACTATTCGCACACCGGTTGGCTTTTATATTCTGTATATATACAAGGTTTTTTTTTTTTTCTTTTTAGAGCTTTACAATTTGTTACAAGGTGTTTTTTTTGTTTTTTTTTTTCTTTTTTCACAGTTTTACAGATTTGTTTGAGAAAAGCCGCGAAATCCACTTACGCGGTATGTGCATGGTGAGCTATACGGCCAGGGGGACATAGTATAAGGGGCGAATCGTAACGACCAGTCGACTAATTAAGTAAACTTTTTAATTAAATTTTTAGTTAGTGTCAATAGACATATGGTTCCAATTAAAAACTTGTTGAGCGTCATCGAAAAAAAAAAATATCAACTCTTTTTAGGAAGATATAAGAAAGGGGCAGCGTTTTACGGCGTTCTAAGAAAAAATGCTCCATTTGGACGCGTTTCTAGGGTTCCGATTCTCATCAAAGCGCATCTTTGCGCCCGCGGTCCTGCTTCCCGGTGGTCGCGGCGCGAAGCCAACTTCTCGTCTCCATCGTAGGATATTATACAAGCGCATAAATGATTTTCTCTTCCCACGTAGTTTAATTATTATTATTATTATTATTATTATTATTATTTTTGCAGAGGTTTGGAAACACCGCTTAAAAACCGAACTTCGTCAAATTAGGCCTCGAGTCCCAAGGTTCGCCGAACTAATCAAATCACGAAATCGAAAAAAAAAAAAAATAGTGTTTTTCATATTTATAGAGAGAGCCTCACGGACAAACACAGCCAAGGCTGCAGGAAGATCGAGCGTCCCAGCTGGAGGCTCCTCGATACAAGGCGCACTTCGTAAAAGCGGTGTCACACTGCCAATAGAAAAAAAAAGCCAGCAGACATTGAGGCGTTCGTCTTCTTTGCATGGCGGTCGTACAGAGACCATCTGGAGACATGTCCATAGCATATACATACGGACGAAGCAACCGTGCTTCGAACATACTTCGTCAGGCGTGGCCGAAGATGATTCTGTCATCACGCCTGCAACGTGTGCAGTACTCTCGAGACCGGTTATAACGAAGTCGGTTATAACGAAATAGCGGCTACAGCGAAGCGATCACGATTTCCCAATTCCTTTTGCACTTCGTTAACCGAAGTCGGTTATAACGAAATAGCGGCTACAGCGAAGCGATCACGATTTCCCATTCCCCTTTGCACTTCGTTATAACCGAAGTCGGTTATAACGAAATGGAGGATATAGCGAAGTGATTTCCGATTCCCGTTGACCTCGTTATAACAGGTCTCGACAGTAGATGTATCGGCAGTGCGGCTGCTGGCTTTACAGAAGTCCATTGAAACTCCGATCGCCTGACGGTGCGAGGCTTTGGGAAGCAAATGGCGGCGACAAACAGCAGCAGATATAACCCAGAGACGCCACTTTGTAACCGCGAAATGTGCTTCGTCAAGCGGCTTGGCTATCGGTATACTCGGAAAACGAAGCATCATGGGACTTCGACCCGAGACCAGCCTTGAGAAACGCGCTCTCTCAAAGCTGGCTTAGGTAAGACCGAAGGCGAGAAGGTGAAAAGTTCCCAAGTCAGCGGCACCAATGTGCCCGGGAATCGTCGTACGGCAAAGATTCCCCAAAAGCCTCGAAATGAGGATATACCGCATCATTTTACCCAGACCACGCAGCTGCGAAGTAATCGACTAAAAGTATTCGAGCAAGTAATTAGTACAAACGGGAGTAATCGTTTACAGGCAAGTGAAACCGTGGGAAGATATAGTATTTTCAATGGGCGTCTGATATCTCAGCTGTGAAAGATAAATTAGCCGGTACAGTACTACCGCTAGACAGCTGGTGGTGGCAATGTTTCAGGCGTGTCCGAACATGATTCATGTGATCGTGTCCGAAGCGAACACCGCGTCCCTTGTACGATGTATTGGGCAGCGCGACGGCGGCTCTAGCGTGCAATACGCAGTAGTATAATTAGTGACCCCCCAACTCGGATAAACCCGGTCAAACATAGCCGGTAAAGTTGGGTGCGGGTCAATAACCTATCCGAAAAAAGTGAGAAAAAAAAAATCCCTCGTATCACACCGCTTCGGGTCCCAAAGGAAAAATAAATGATAATTACGATATCGTGTTCGCGCTCTGCACGTTACAGCATATTGTTCACACTTAACGTACCCACGGTGTCAATAGCGTGCGCCTGTACAGCTGGCTGCGAAGGAATGAACGCGAGCGTGCCTATGGCGTACACACACACACACACACACACACACACACACACACACACACACACACACACACACACACACGCGCGCGCGCGCAGTTTACGTAAAATATTTGTTCTTAATTAACCGCTTGGCCTCATTTACGCTTAACTTTAAACGAGCGGAAAATAACGAGCTCAAGCAACATCAGGTAACAATGTCACGTTCAAAAAGAAAAAAAAAAAAACTTTTATTTTTTAAAATATCAATATGCATATAATACTCTGTCTCGGCATTCCCACGTACTCTATGAAATTACTGGCAGATATTGCGATTGATCCCTAATTATATTTATCTTAAAAAATGCTTAAATGAAGAAATGACGCACATCGAGCGACGAACCAAGCATGAAGACGGAGGGTCAACGCCAGCTTAATAGTAATAATGGTCCCAATACCCGTAATCCAGCCTAATCACAGAGACTCCGATGGCGCCGACACGCCCAATCATTCAGCACCGATCAATCTCGATCTGTGCGACAAGACAGGTCGTTCCCACCGTCTTACCCCCCCCCCCCCCCCCCTTTTCTTTTTTTTTTTTATTTTTTATTTTTTTACAGCGAAAAGTGCTAAGCACGCACGAAAATCATTCGCGTTCTCATTAGTCTTCTGCCCCGTGTGAATACTCTCGAGACCGGCTATAACGAAGTCGGTTATAACGAAATAGCGGCTACAGTGAAGCGATCACGATTTCCCATTCCCTTTGCACTTCGTTATAACCGAAGTCGGTTATAACGAAATAGAGGATATAGCGAAGTGATGAATTCCGATTCCCGTTTACTTCGTTAGAACCGGGGTCGACAGTACGACGAAATTTCTATGCACTTTGATTTGTTTATGCTTGGCGAGTTTTCTGGGTCACAATTATTTTGTGATGTCTTACTTGGCCACATATTAAATTTCAAAATAAAGAACGTGTATTCATCTACTTTACATAGAAAAAAAATAATTCTAGTACGCGTTTTTGTATTTAAATGCCTATACGTGTTTATACATTAAGTATTTCCTCATTATTTATACTTTTATAGATATAAGCACAATCGGGTATCGATATCGGAGTCATCGGAACGATATAGTAGAAGTCTCTCTAATGTGAAACGGAGTATATGCTCCGTTTCAGATTAGCATTGCTCCGTTTCACATTAACATTGTACCGCTAAAAAGATGCTAAAACAACTTATACGCATGACTATCCAATGAAATATGCGTACGGGACCAGACGCAAAACTTATTATTATCTAATTAAAAAAAGTTACGAGCAATTTTCGGTTATTTTCGAGTAGAAGATGGGTCGAGCGTGTTCGCGACAGCAGACGCCATCAATCTCCACATTTTCGCGGCGTTCACACCGACACATTAGACGCACGTACTCTTAAAAACACACGCTGCATTTGGAGCAGTTATATATCATAAACCTTAAAGTCGGGATAAGAGGGTCGGTTATACGTTATAAGGGGCGCAGACCTTAGTCAAGCCTATTATAGGCTTTTTGTCTGCGCCCCCAACATCTGTGCGATATCGAATAAATATTTGATTGATTGATTGATTGATTGATACGATTGCCACATTTAGGAAGAAAAAGAAACGGACGAACCGGTGTTCGAATCGCGTGTTTCTGGGGTGGAAGTGCGATGCGTGTGATTTTCTCTCTGCACATGCATATGTACATTTATAAGGAATTATGCTGAACCCTACTTTCTCTGCATGTATGGGTACACATTTAATGAGCCGAAATGGAGCAGTAGGCACTGCATAGACAGTACCAACATATTATATAAAAAATAAAAACAAATCTAATTTTTCGAACACAATTTATTCGCGTCTTTTCACGGCAAAATGATCTCGTTATCAAAATACTTTCCATTTCTCGGGGCAAGCTAAAAAAATAGGCAATACGATACCGCTATCTTTTTCTTTACGTTTAAAAACAAACACATGTAAGAGAAGAATGTGACACACACCGGGAGAGAACTGCATTAAAAAAAAGAAAAAAAAAGAGAGCCCGAAATTGCCATTACAGAAAAAATAAGAAAGAAAAACAACCAATAAAAACAAAAAAAACTTATGTCTCCACCATCTTCCGCGCAAGCTCCGTAGCCTCGACACTGCCCCGCAGAAAAAAACCGCTCCGACTAAAAAAATAAAATAAAAAAAAGCAAGAAAACCAAATAAAAGCCTCCAAGAAACACGTGCTAGCGAAACGAAGTCAAGGGTGGCCATTCGCCGCCGGCCGTCAAAAAGAAGCGCCGAGGCCGACGCTCCAACAGCCGCCTGGTCCGTGACCCAAACGAACCAAAGACCCCCAAACACCCAAAAAGACCCAGAAAACAAAACAACCCCCAAAAGGAAATATCCCCAAAGCGCTCGGCCGCCAAACAACACACACACACGCACATCCTACCAAGACCTCTATCTGCGAGGAAAGCCGCCGCCGTAATGTGCCTAGACTACACAGTGCTTCCAAACGCCCGACCGGAGGCCACGTGGTTTATGGGTAGAGTGCTCTGCATTTTCGGAGTTTATTTCTGAGCAAAGTGGCAAAGTTTTTATATATATATATATTTCTTCAGCTCAGGTGCGGAGCTCTTTTCTTAAAGCTTCCGCTCACTCATCGTCTAGAAAAATTACGCCTTTTTTTTTTATCTCGGACGTTTTGTGTTATTGGCTAACTAGAGAACAGCAGTCAACATGTTTAGTGAAGCAGAATTGTTATAAACAAAACAAAACGATCTGAGCATTGCCCAAGAAGTGACCCATGGGCAAAACCACGAAACTTCCAAGAGCCGCGAAGGGGGGGAGGGGGGGGGGGGGGGGAAGGGGGGGGAGCAACCTTTGTCCAAAGCAATAAACGAGACTCGAACTACTTTCAACGTGTCCGAATCATAAGCATTCCAACTGTGCGTAAGGTAGCAGTAGCACACGACTTCCAAAACGGAACCAGTCTTTCGATTTAAAAGAAAAAAAAAAATAAGTTCCGTTTCTCTTTCTGGGAAGTGCTCGCGCGACAGCGAGCCGCACTTTTACACGCGAAGAACCGGAGCTTGGCCACCCCTAACATAGACCATAAAAAAAGAGGTGCACAAGGTATATCAGTATAGCCACAATTAAGACTGCAAGTTGGGTTAGCCGGTTCCTGTGTGCTTCTTTTTTTTTCTTCTGGGGGGGGGGACCCTCGACACGAATTATTAACGAAAAATATAGGAAGCGACTAGTGCATCAACAACGCGTTACCTTCAAGTTGAGGGAACGCGTTCCGTTTAAAAGTACTCTAAGGAGTGGGTATAATTTAGTTACTTGAGTGAGTAGCGGGTAATGGTGTTTAGTAACCTTATTTCAGTAACGTGCATAACAAATACATGCCTGGTGCTTGCGACCAATCGGCGCCAGAGACCTCCGTCCATTAAACTGCAGAAACGCTCTCCGAGGTTTTAAGTTGCTCCCCCTGTTGAATCTAGGCTCTCTGCTGAGCCGCCACTCCTCGTCTGCGAGGAGGGTCGCAGGAAGGAAGGAGAGGGACGAGAGAGCGGCGCGAGGCATCGGGAGAAAGAATGTCAAGGTCTTTCTCGAAGAGCGCCTGGGAAGGGAGAGTACAGTGAACTCCGGGTATAATCACACCGCCGCGCTTCCAGGAGGAGAATTTGTGCCGTACGAGGAACCAGACTTGTAGGCGACGGGGATACAAGTGACACGTTACGGGTAACGCGTAACGCTTTTCCGGTTACGTGACACTTTCGTTACTTCCGTCTCGCGGAAGTAACGTAGCTCGCTTTATGTTTTTATTTTTCTACGCCTACCGGGTAACAACAATCATGTCGGTGAGTTCGGAAAAAGAATTACACTGCTTGCAACAGGTATACTAGTAGCCAGTTACAGGTTAAGAAAAGTTTTGGAGGGAAAGGAAGGCTGGGGAGGAGTAAGCGGACGGAACGCTGAAAAGAGGAGGGTATTTCCTCCTCTCCTCTGCTTCCGAACACTACCGGTAAGTTGGTACGATGTACTTGTCACTTGTTAGAAGTGGCAATATATTTTAGCGCTTCTCCTACAAGTACTTGTCACCTCGAAAAAAAAAAAAGTTTTCGACATGTATTGTTAAACTAGTTTGTGCATGATGCACTACTACAGACCTTGTTTGCAGGGCAGTTAAAAAACTTATACACAGGCACGTAGCCGAGGGGGGCGGGGGGGGGGGGGGGGGAGGGAGGGGCTCACCCCCCCCCCCCCCTCGAAATCTCCCATTTTGCTGGGGCCTCCTCTTCCCCCTCCCTCTCATACAGCATTTTGGGATGCATCTAACGCGTTCAACTATACCCCAATCGCCCCTACAAGCATTTTGTCTAAACTTTACAACGATTATGATTATCTCACATTGTGATTTACCTGGTCTCAACCACCATCACAGCCCGCAAGGTTTGATTGAATATACAATGTAAATAACCGACACCGTATTCCTTCAGTTCTCAAAGGCCCACGACCGTAGACCTGCATTGGATTGTTTAGTATCTTCTCAGATTAGCGATTTCATCACGTATCGTGTTCAAAATGATCAGGAATCAAACCTAACAAGTGTCAAGAGGGACCGCAGTGTTCCGTCCGTCGGATCCACTCCTGTTCTTAATCTTCATAAACGATATTCCACTTCAGAGTTCCTCTCATAACATACGACATTGTGCGGATGACTGCGTTATTTATGCCAAGATAAGATCGATAAGCACAAACTCTCAAGCTTCAGAACGATCTCATGAAAATTTAACTACGCTGGTTGCAATCTGGCGTCCCAATAAAGTTATCAGGTCTACTGCATTAATCGCTTAGCCAGAAGCAAGGCCCATCGCTTATCGATTCACCCAGTGTCTCTACTCTAAAATACCTAAAAGTCCCTCGTCCTTGCTTTCTTCGTACAATAAACTAGATTACAACTTTTTCCAGAACTCAGGAAGCCCTTAATCTCACGCCACGATAAAACATCAGCTTGAATAACGCTCGCGCCATCAAACGACCTTCCGATAGCACCAATCTTCTCGATTGATTAGTCCAATTTCCTTCCTCAAGGCACTATATTCATGGGAACCACCGGTTGCCACCCTCCATCTTTATCATCAATATACGATCGATGTTTTTAGAATCACCTGCAAACACACTTTGTGAGTATCGTTTTTCATCCTTGCGGGAAGCATAAGTTGTCCCGTATTTTTTTTATCTTGTTTGTAATCAGCTACGTTATATGTTTTTATTTTTTTTATTTTGTATGTTTTACTTTGCGCAACGCCCCCCCCCCCCCCCCCTCTCTCTCTCGTCCCGGGACCAGAGACAAGAAAGCGAGAATGCCGTCTTCATGCTGTGTCGCGAGCATTGCGTCCTAATTTCGGCATTAATGAGGGATTCAAAACGGCGCAAGGGACGATGAACCAGACGAAGAAGTAACACGGTCACAGCGCTGCGCCCGTGTTACTTCTCCGTCCGGTCCTTCGTCTTTTGCGCTGGTTTTAATCCCGAAGTATGCCGTACCAACTCGCCCACGCCTCAACTTTAGCACTAATTGAGGGACACGGACGAACCAATAGACCGATCTCACCAAGCGTTCCACGCATGCGTGACGCCGCCATAACTGTAGTTCCTAGGAGGCAGACGCCAGTTCACGAGACAGCTCGCGCAGACCTCCAGCAGGGTTGTCGCGCGTGCAGAAAGACTACAGCTCCCACGATGCATGTCGGCAGCGGTGGCGTACTCAAACTAGCTGTGGGATCGGTCTATAACTCATATAACTACTATCCCAAAACCACGCTAACTCAGTTACAGAAACACCGACACAGTTCGCACGACGACCACATTCCTTTCCGGAGATATGCCTATAAACCGGAGTGACAATACACGGTCGCGACTTCTATTCCGACGAAAGTAGAGAGGAACGTGAGCGGGAGACAGCCCGCCCAAAGGACGAATCCAAACCGCAAGAAACTCCAACACCCCGATCCTGTAGGAGCAAAAATCGCCACAACCCCTTCCTTACCCGACGTCTGCAGCTATGTATAGACCTTTTCCACAAGGGCGCCGCCATCTTGAATTGTCGTCACTTGAGGTATGGGCGAAAACATTACTTTGCCGTCGCCACGCCAATAGAACACATTTAGGATATAAGCCTAACCGTCACACATTCTCGTTTTGGCTCCGCTCTATTTTTTTACTGGTTACAGGTTGAAACGTTTTACTATTTTGTCGTCCCCCATACTGGAAGTGACGACAATTCAAGATGGCGGCGCCCCTGTGGAAAAGGTCTATAGCGCGAGCAGGACAGACCCCGACGGTGTAATTGCTCCGCAGGGTGACTCCCCAAAAACAGTCCTCTGATCGACCCGACTATAGAGAGTATTCACTGGACGCCATATTTGTGGGTGCTGTTTAGAGCACATGCTCAGAACGAGCTCACATCAATAGGCTGCTAAGACCGGCACTCTTGATGGTGCCGAATGCACGTTTCAAAAGAACTGTGGAAGCTCGCCGTCAGCACGCGCTCAGCATTCGCGCACACAGCTATGGCCGCCAATGAATACTCCTTATACCCAATCACTTCGATCACGCGCGAACCCTTTCCAAGTGACATCATTTTTTTTTTTTTTTTAAAGATTTTGTTTTGTTTACACGGTTACCGAGCATCTATCGGTCGTTGCGCTGCCCGCGTGTAAAGGCACGCGGACGACCCGTGGCGTTTTCCCATGGAACAACAAAAATAAAGGAAAGTATGAGGAGTAATGACAGACGGTACTTCTCGGGAAATGAGATATAGGCTTTCTAAAATAATAAAAATAAAAGTGTAGAAAATTGCTGTGCAATTCTGTTACACGTAAAATGTTTCGGCATTGCTCCGTAACCTTACCGAGCCCGGTACCTATACGCTCAAGGCGCTCATCAGATAAGTTAACCCGTGACGTATAAACTTGAAAGCAGTCCCTGGAATAAAAATACTGGCGCCAGTCGTTTTCCGTATTCTTTTCGTTTTTTTTTTTTTGTTTTTTTTTTTTCGCTTTCTCTTGCCTACTTTTTGGAGACGTGACCTGCCCCATCAGCCAATCAGCATCGAGCTTCGCGGCTTCTCGTTTATCTCGGCTTCACTTTCGGGCTTCGTCGAAATCTGAACGCCCGAACGTTTCACGTTAATAGAGTGGAGATTACGTGAGTAACCTGATCGACAAAACATGGAAGCTGCGGCTGAGACGCTGCTTTGGTACACTGACAGAATGAGAACGGCAGGGCGTCTTTTTCGAATGCTCGGCCTCCAGCACGCGCTCGTTGCCTTCCGCCGTTCTTTTTGGATCAGCGCGTGCACGTCCGAGGCTCACGAGATAACGCCGAAGCACCATAGAAGGCCGAAGAGCTGCGCTGGATGCGGAACAAGTGAATTTGGCCTTCGATCCTGCCGTTCTAATCCTGTCCCTGACTACCGGTCTAGAAAGAGAGAGAGAGAGAAAAACAAATGACCGAATCTCCACGTGGTGAATGATGTTGATTGGAGCGAAGCTCTGGTGGTGCTGACGACACTGATTTTGTTCATAGGTAGTGCTATATGGTGCTGATTTTTTTTTTTTTTTATTTCTTCAAGGTAGCGCTGGAGCTCCGGGTTGCGTTTCGACTTCATCATTACTGGTTTATGGTCGATCAAATGCAGAGCCAGTGGTTCTTCTAGCGGATCAGCTTGGATCCGCTAGAAGCCGTGGGAACCCATCTCCACCACTAAGTCAACGGTCCATGTCAGAAAGAGAATGTGTGGTATGGAACGTGGTTATACATGCATTTGCGCATTTGACCGCAGCGCCCACTCGTCTATAAACGTTGAGCCAATGCATGCAAAGTTTAACGCGATTATATACGCATTTGATCGCAGTGCCCTCTCCTGTATAGACGTTGAGCGGCTACATGCAACGTTTCATCCATGACATCCCCAGCTCTTGAGCTACTGCCACATCTCAGAGCCCCCTACTCGTCCCACAGTCGTGGCCGTGTGGTTAAGGCGATGGACTAGAAATCCATTGGGGTCTCCCCGCACAGGTTCGAATCCTGTCGACTGCGCAAACATTTTTTATTTTTATGTGAGCAAGGACGGACGGACGGACAAGGCTAGACTCTAAGGAGCTTCGCCCCTAAAAAAAGAAGTTCCGAAGGGTGTCGGGAGCTCCTGGGAAAAAGAAGTCTGTTGTAGGGTGGGCACTGAAAAGGGGAATTAGCGCGACTGTTTAATGGCTCGAACGATGAAATTGCCGCACGCGGCGCTGTGTCGTTATGAATACGTCTAGAGCGAGAGAGAGAGAGAGAGAGAGAGAGAGAGAGAGAGAGAGAGAGAGAGAGAGAGAGAGAGAGAGAGAGAGAGAGCAGTTGCCACCTTCCGAGCTCGCGAGGGTGCTTGGGTAAAGAGTTACCCCTTGCAAGGATTTTTTTTCTTTCTTTTTTTTTTTGCTTTACTATATCGATGCTGTCATAGTAAAAATAGTTTTAATAACAAGCAAAGTAGCGGTATATCATTACAAAGAAGTCCGAGGTTGAAGCCTCGGGCTCTTCGCTATTATGTTTCAACCTACACCACCTTCTTAGCGCCCTTACCTTTTTGCTCAACGAAAGGTACCTCAGTCTAATGGAAGAATGCATTTCAAGCCGCTGCACTTTCCCCAGCCCACCTACGTCGTATCCTCACGCTCAATAAAAACGACGGCTATCCGATTAACGCCAGATAAGAAAACTGGTTCACAAAAGTACAAGTTCAAAGAGAGACCCGACGTTCGAGCTTGTCGACGTTTTCATTTGATATATTTTTATTTATTTATTTATTTATTTTTATTACGGTGTTGATCACAGAGATCGGATACTAGACTCGCTCGTGTTTTTACGCCTTTCGCGATAACAGTGTATACGTCGGACGGATGGTGGGACCAATAGCACCTCGAAGGCGATGCCCGCTCGTGACGTCATCGCTCGTGGACCAGCGACCCGTCCTCAAGCGGCAAACGCGCATCTCGGCGTCGCCTCGTGCCAGCGTCGCACTCGTTGTGAGCATAGAGTTTTCCCCGAGCGGTAATGCAATTCTACGGGAGAGGGTGGGTGAATTTTTTTTCCTCTTTTTCTGCGAGCGATTATTAAAACGCATATTACGAAGCAATTTTTTTATAATAAATATATGAAAAACATTTCTCAATCCTGTAAAAAAATATATATATTGAGGAGTTAGTTCTTTTCTTTCTTCTCAGATACATGGTTTTAAGCATCGTGCAAAACACAGCTTCATACGAGCATTAATGTACATTGTCCGATACTGCTAGCGCGAACACCGCATCGGCTCCTTTCTGCAGGGGTCGATTTACGAGCCAAAGCAACGAAGGGCATCTAAAAAAATTAAGAGACGTCAAGAACTACGCACTAACACTGGACCAGCCTCGTACACGTTACTGGACAAAACGTAATCATCACAATTACTCTCGCTTAAAAATATTTAATTATACCACTCGATTACTTCAGACAATAAGTAGTTAATCGTTACTTAAAAATTGAACAACACAGTAACCATTACTGCCCCGATTAATTCAAATTTCCAAACTGACAAGTTTTCTGCCGGTTCGAAAACGGGTCTATATTACTGTCCATTATTAGACTATGATCACCGAATTACAAACTACTCATGTTTTTAATCCATTCATTTTGCTAAATCATTCCTTTTTTTTTTTTGAGACTTGGTTTAAGGGCGAACAAAGGGCGCCGTTAAAAAGGGGAGGGACAAATAGCAAATATTACAAGGCATTTTAACACATAAAAAAAAAAAAACTTTAACTTTGCGATTGCTTTCTAAAAAAAAAAAAAAAAAAAAAGAAAAAAAAACAACGTAATCAAATGATTAGGCAATTACCCCAAGGAGTAATCCATCACAAGTTACATGATTACTTCAAAGAGTGCCGTACAGGTCTGCACTGAGCCCGTGTTATGTACCTGCGCGAGTAGACGGCCAAAATAAAGTGAAAGCCAAGTAATGAGTGCGATCTGCCATAACTAACGTTCGCTGTAAGGACAGAACGAGCGGGTGGGTATGGATAATTAAACTTGAGGAAGAAAACGAGAAGGCTGTATTCTTTTCTGCTCATGCGTTGCTACAAAGGTATTATTGTTCTAGCGTTCAAAACATGGCATCTGCACACTCGAAAACTTCGAAAATGAGGGAAAGCCAGGACCCTCTTATCGTTGGATACATTCGGCAAAGTAATAAAAAGAGATGAATACTTTTTTTTACAGTCGGCATATCTTTTACTGTTTTACGCATTGTAATCGCTCGTTAAATGGAGGTCATCTTAGTGCCACGTAAATCACGTAAATAATCAGTAACAGCGTCATCGGGATGTTGGCGCTCCGTGAACAAGCGCTATCTACGTTTCTTTTTCAACTGTTACTCTCGGTTAGATTCGTCCATTGTCTTCCGCGAAACATAAGACCGGACCCGGAATATTGGAAAATTAAACATCGAAAAAAAAAAAAAAGAAGACATATGCAGTTAAAGCCAGTTGCACTTTTATAATGTTAATAAAGCCTTATACTATTCGCTACGACCCAAGTAACAAAGACAATTCGTGTTATTCTCCGGCGAAGATACAAAATGCACACGCGTGTTTCCAATGGGGAGCACCGCAAAAGCGGACTGGACCGACTGGTTGCTGTCTGCTTCGATTTGAAACCGAAAGTCTCATAGACACTAGCGCCAGTTGAACACGTAGCGCATATTATAATAATAACTCCATGGTTGTCAGGCGCTGCTAGACGCGCTAGCGGAGAGTGATGACGTTTACGGGAGAATGGTGTAGGCATGTCTTCTCTAAATATTTTTAAAGGACAAAAAAAGAAGTGAAGTGAATTTATAGTTTTGTAAATGGAAACCACACGGCTTCAATGTGTCCTTTTTTTCTAATTTGTATAGTGGGTACGCATAATTTAGCTAAGTAAAACTTCGTATACGAAGAGTAAAAACTGTATAGATATATATACGCATCAGTATGCAAGAGAAAGGAGCTGTTTACATAAATTAAATACGTAATTCCCCCCCCCCCCCCCCCCCCCAAAAAAAAAAAAGAATTTGCCGGCATTTCATTTTAAAGCAGCCCTGCATATGGTAATAAAGATATGTATATGATTACTTTTTTTTTTATTCCACATACGATATTACTCAAAGCTGATCGATCAATCCTGAAGTAATACCCCCAGTAGCACAGTTATTTGGGCCGAAATGCGGCTTTTATACGGCAATTTAGGGTGCTGAAAGCCCAAAGAAGACAAGGTACTCTATAACCAAATTTGATATTCTTTGGCCATAGTCTAAGTACTTTGCCTCTAAACAGAAAACAAAAAAACAGAAACAGGAAATGAAGTCACCAAACCGTTATACGAGCACACACACACACACAAATCATTCTGACCAGTTATATTTTAAAAATCTGCAGACCAGAAAAAAAGCTAAAAATTACAACAAAAAAACAACACTCCCTAAAAAATAAAATAAAAAAAAATAAACCTAACAAAAAACAAGCGTCATTAAGTTAAAAAAAATTAAAAAAAAAAAAAAAAACGACGGCGCGATACATTGCTAACGTAATCACGCCTTTCAATTAGGCGGCATTCCAGAAACTATTATTCACCTCGCCTGTATTTTTCTGTAGTCGCTCGCGCCTAACACCCCGGGGGCAGCGCGCGCGGCATTAACTTGTCACACGACGTCGAAAATAAACGGCCAAAAACCGACGCCATCCATTCAATCTCCCCCTTCGCTGCAAAGTTTCCAGCCGGCCAAGGTTCGCGTTCATGGGTCTGTCTGTACGCGTACCTAAGGGTATACTCGCGTGGTGTGTGCGCGCGTGTATATGCGTCTGTGTGCGTGCGTAATTATACGTGTGTGTGTATGTGTGCGTGCGTAAGTGCGTGCAGTGCTTTTGCGCGTGTGTTGTGTGTCCGTACGTGTGTGCACGTCCGTGTGTGTCTATGTGAATGTGCGTGTCTGTGTGCGTGTGTGCGCATGTCTGTGGGTGCATGCGTGTCTGTGAGTGCGCGCGCGTGTCTCTTTGCGTGAGAGAGAGAAAGAGAGAGAGGGAGTCCCTGTCTGCGCAGCGAGGGTTCGTCGACCGCTCAGGAGGTGCGGGACGTTGATCGAATCGATCATCGATCCTACGTCACCACCATCCCGGGCCGGGGTTGACGCCTTTGCGCCAAACACGACCGTCGAAAAAGCAACGATCGCGTCGGATATCCGGACTTCGCAGCGCGGTCGCGAGCCTTCCCTCCATACCACTCTTCCGTAGGCCCATACCTTGCACTGACTCCCTTACGCAGCGGTCACACTGCCAATACGTGAATACAAAAAGCCAGCCCGCCGACAGCGTCCGGGGCGTGTTTCTTCCTCCCGTTCACATCGGCCATACAAACACTGTCTACCCCAGACATGCATGAAGCCTTTGAAGAAGCTTCAGACGTGTGCGCAGACAATCCTGTCGTCACGTCTGCAGAGAACGCACCTCATAGATGACGCCATCGTGCAAGAGTGTGGCTAGGTGGCGCGAGTCGCCGCCCAATTTGAAGGGGCTCAGCCGTATCCATCCGTCCATCCATTCCCTCGTCGTAAGACGTCACGAGAGCTCGGTCTCAGGCTATCCAAAGCAAATGCGAGTGTGCCAACGAGCCTTTAGAGTATCCGCGATCCCCGACTTGGTGTTCAGTGCAGAGCAGGAGCTAGACCCCTTTCAAAAGTCCGTGTTAACGCTTGTCCGCCATTGCTTGCTCACATATACTCTGAGCTTGTATTGGACACGAGTACTGACGTCAGCGTTCGGCGAGGACCCAATCACGCGCTTCGTGTTCAAGCAATGGCGACCGCCAACGTTGCTCGATGGACTTTTGAAAAGGGTCTATTGGCGATGGCTACGTTTGGAAAATACGTAACTTCTCAAGATTCAGATTCGGTGTCAGGAGTGTCGGGCGATATAATGCTTCCAGTGTCGAGGAACTGTTTTTCGTATTTCTCGAGGGTGGAAAAGCGTTTACCGTGATTTTAGGCAAAGCTTGAGATCACTGTCAACAAGCTTATTTTGCACACCACCTATTGCGCAAAACAAAAATATCAGAAATATCCCATATTTTGTACTTACGATAGATCAGGGGAACTATTAATGTAAATATTTATACCATTGTAGATGTTATGTATCTCGCGACAAAAATACACAAACTTGGCTCCTTTGACGTTTTGTCGCCAGATTTCTGAGCCGTAATTTAAAGAAATTTATGTCATATATTAAAAAAGAAATTTATGTCATATATTATTGTTAAAAGGTTCTTAACGACATACTAATTATTGCTCTCTCGAGAATTGCATTTTTTATGGCGCTCCACACCTGTCATAAAGCACAAAAATAAGGAAATTCAAGGGGGCAATAATAAAAAAGTCATCTTCAATGTTTTTTATTCATAGTGATAGTTTTTTTCACAATACTCTTGTGTAGATTCATAAAAAGAAAAACACGTTGCACCTTTTTTTTTTAAGGTTATATCACTGCAAATGGTACCTTCCACACCGGCATTTTTGCCGAAAGCCAGAGATGATACGATCTTTTGATTCCGTGTATTTGATGACTAGATCCATTTTTTATGCTATACTTGGGCATTGGGCTCAAGTTAAAGTATTCTACTAAACTAACACAATACCTGTAAACCAATATGCCTCTTTTGCACTTGTGTGCACATGACCCACGTTCAAATGCCAATTATTCTCGGGATTTCATTCCAAAAGGGGATTATTAAAAACCACCCACTCAAAGACACAAGAAAGCATGGACCCAAACATCGACTGAATGCACTAGAAAGCCCAGCAGACGCCCAACTTCCGGGCCAAGCATCGAACTTCCGGTGGCTTCACTTCTGCCAGGCTCGGAGAACAGTGACCTATACACCGTTCCAGTATAACTTGGCATACAGCAAAAGCTACCGCCCCAGCGAGCCAATCAGAGCGAGGCACGTGCCAACCTATCGTCGGAGTGCACTTCTCCTGTGGAGAGAGGTCACGTGCTTCGTTCCGTCGCTGTGATTGGCTGGAAGGGGGGGGGGGGGGGCGGTGGCTTTCGCTGTGTGGCAAGTCATGCGGACACAGAACGGTGGACGTGTCACTGGACGTGTCACAGAGTGAACGTATAACAAGTTCCAATCGAGAATCAATAACTGACAACAACTAGATATGTCTAAACTTGTCTGGCTGCTGAATGCCGCTGCCCCATTCCAAGCCCCAAGTGTTTCAAATCAACCGTTCTCTGGGCGGATATTCTTAGATTACTTTGTACAGGGTGTCTCAAATAAAGGTCAGGCTCATTAAATCGACCGCCAAAATCGGTTTCTTAACCTACCGCGCTAGATTTTCTGCAGCGTTGCCCAAAGGTGGTGCATTTTCTCTATAAAATTTGCAAGGAGCGGACCTACCTGAGGAAAAAGTAAAAAAAAGCCTTAACTCCTATCAAAACACAGCGAAGTCACCAGTCTTAAAACGATAGGGCGCCCTATTGTTTTCCCCGACTTCTAACTGTAATTTGCCTTAATTCAATTCAATGAAATATCACAATGCGATTAAATGGGCAAAATACAATTTACGAAGTAATCATTTTAATCGGCCTAAGAAGCAGTGCCAGTACTGAAGTAAGGAAGACAAACAAAGAGATTGAGAGAGAGAGAGAAGAAAGAGCTTCAACACGTCCGTTGCGTTGACAAACCAATCCCGACCGAAGTTCTCGGTCAAGGCTGTGCACGCATCGGTCCTGCGACAACCAAGCACGCAAAGAAACACGAATAAACATCGATACACAAACACACAAAACAAAAATGACTAATAAAAAAAAAGGTAACAAGACAACTGGACAACTTCACGGCCGGCGCACGATAATTGCATCATCAAAATACCGCCACAAACACGGCACGAACCATTCGCGAATATCGCAGCTGACAAAAACAAAACAAGCAAAAACAACAAAGTGTCAAACAAAAACAAGCATACACGCAAGTAGATAAACACACAAAAACAAGGAAAAATAAAAACGAGGAGAGCGAAAAAGGAAGGGAAGAATGCATTTCTAGTTTCTTTATTTTTTTTTTCTTTAACGACCCCTTCTTTTTTTTTAAATTTTTCTCTTACCCGATTTTACTGAGGCCGACAAGCAGCCTCAGCTGCCCCTCTCGACTCTCTCGCACGTAGTAAATGGGCAGGAAGAAAGGAAGGGAAAGGGAAAACCCATAGAGTAAAGAAAAAAAAAAAATAAAAGATCATGAATGAAAGTAAAAACAAATGACGGAGCTACAAACACGAGCCCGAATGAGGCATTCCCGGAGCAAGCGCAAGCGTGGCCACACGGAGCGACCCCCTTCTTCCTGCCGGCCGCATTTTTTCCGAGAACGAAAAGTGAAGGAACTCGACCGATAGGCATCGGTGACCCTGCCCCTTTCCAGCTGCCACGAGGAGAAGAAGAGAAGCGACGGAGCAGACCGCCAGACTTTCCCGAACGGAATCGTTGGGTCTGCCGCCCCCATCCGTTTTGCTCGTCATCAGGGAGTCCATCATCGCCGCACGCGTCGACACGTTCGCCGACGGTTAGCAGTATCGCGCGCTCAGCAAAAGGTCAAGGTGGCGTTCTTCGAAATATGCTGGTTGTGCCTGACACAAGGGGCATTCTGGCTAGCGTTTGGGGTAAAAATGTCGTCACAAAATGTCCAAGGATACAAAATGTCCAAGAAGACAAAATGTCGAAAGAGACAAAACGTCTATCGAGAGGAAATGTCCACTGGGGCAGGAGGTTTCTTTCTAAGGGAATCGAAACATCCACCGACAGGGTCGAAACGTGCAACGTGTTCCTACGATGAATTCCCACCAACTCGCCCAACTATCCATTCTTCTAAGTGTCAACATGCCCTAAGAGACGAACTGTCCCATCGAGTCAAAATGTCCACCCGACACAAAACGTCCAAAAGAGGTCATACCGTTCACCGAGTCAGTCGTTTCGGGGAGTGAACATATATATATACCGTATTTTCGCGATTCTAAGCACCCCCCCCCCCCCCCCCCCCCCACACACACACAAACACACACACTTTCAAACATAAACACCCGAAAAAAAGTTTGCATGCGAATGTATGCACCCTTTCCCAACAAGAATATATTTGAACTGGAAAAGTAAGTCCCGTGACCTGTGCAGGTGACATCAATTTCTCCACTGAATTTAGCGTGAAAACGAACGGACGGACAACATTCCGGGATTTAGGAGGTTCCGTTAAAAAGCATCCCCTTTTACAAAAAGGGTTCTTCTATATAGACCTCAAAAATCGCCTTCTGCGCGCTGGCGTCTTCGTCTGCTGGGCTGTGGAACGCCTTCTGAGCATGCGCTGTAGCTCTGCTGGGCTCTAGATCAGACGCTGCCCAGTGACTCAGCATTTTTCGCCCGGGTGATAAGCGATGCAAAGGTCCATAGCCACCGAGAGCTTTCAAGAAGCTCAGGGCGTGGCTTTGTACGTTCAACGCTTCTTCCTTCGTGATATGTTCAGCCACTTCTTCATCGGCTAATACCGCAGTCTGATTGGCCACTGAGCGGTATACTGAGATGCACGGGGCTCGTGGCACACACTCTAAAAAATTGTCTGTAAGTCTACTTTCCCGCACAACACTCGGAGAGCCAATCAGCGCAACTTACTGAGGCAGCTCAGCGAATGACGATGCGGAAACATATGTTTAGACCAAAAAACACAGACTGAGTTGTGACATTAGCAATGCAAGCGTCACGTTTTGCATTGCTTAATGTCACAACTCAGACTGCGTTTTTTGGTCTAAACATATGTTTCGGCATCGTCATTCACTGAGTTGCCTCCGTAAGTTGCGCTGATTGGCTCTCCGAGTGTTGTGCGTGAAAGTAGACGCACAGACTTCTTTTAGAGTGTAGACGACCAGACTCCTCCGTTGGTGGCCCGACATGTTGCTCGCGACGCCGGAAAACTTTGCATGCAGAGGACGGCAACTCGCACTTCTGCGGATACGCTCACACACGTGGGCGGCGGCGGAAACCAGCGCGCCGATGCTCTTGCGGCGGAAGCTCGCAAGCGAAACAAAAACCCACTTTCTACGACTCAAGATGCAGCGAGCGTATACAGACCCGCGGACTCTCCGAACTTAATTACTCGAACGCGTCGCCCACACACGGGCACGTTTCGTACGGGGAATCTTTTACCGCTCGCTCACTCGTAAGAGATGAATGACAAGATATGAGTCCATCTGGCACACCCCGTGTTCGAGCCGATTCTGCCTACATACACACCCAATATAGAAATCCAGCACAACGAACTGCCTCGAACGCTATGTTCGAGAAAATATACGCGATATTACCTTATCTTGTATACTGCCCACAGTACGATCAAGCAACACGCTTGTTTCTTTCCGCCATCTAAAGCATCAAACCACTGGTGAACACAGAAAACAGTAGTCTTTTCTCCATTAAATATGAACGGAGAGCAAAATGCCGCTCCGGATCTTGAGTACCCTCACACTTCAAAACCTGCAACGTGCCTCGATACACGTTTCTCGCTTCCTTTCGTTCTCGGTCACGTGAGTTTCGTATCTGGTACGCGTGACGAAAAAATAATAAAACGTTTCAACCTGGAATATACGAGAATATAAAGGTGAGGCGAATCAACGCATTTTTCGTGAACACCTTCCATCGAGATGGAGATATCGAAACGACATTTTAACGCATATCAGAAGTGACAACATTCAAGATGGCTGAGCCCTTGAGAAAAATGTGTATACAGTTAAAACCGGTTATAAACGAAGTCGGTTATAACGAAATAGCGGCTACAGCGAAGCGATCACGATTTCCCATTGCCTTTTGCACTTCGTTATAACCGAAGTCGGTTATAACGAAATAGCGGATATAGTGAAGTGATTTCCGATTCCTGTTGACTTTGTTATAACCGGTCTCGACAGTATAGCTCTCTGATCCTCATCCTCCAAGAAAAGAAACGACTTCCCGAATCGCCATCCACCATCGACTATTTCTGAGTAATTCTACCGGAAGTACAGCGTCACCCCGCGGACAATAGGAGCAGTAACGGCCAATCCGGACACTTTTTGCGTCTGCAATCTCCGACACTTTCGAATATCTCTCGTTATCACACAGATTAAAAAAAAAAGAAAAAAGAATGGGACCTAAGTTTCGCGTTCCGTTAAAACAGTGGTTCTCAAATGGGGGTCCGCGAAGGTTTTCTAGGGGTCCGCGAAGCCCTGCCTCCTCAATCGAGCCTGGCAATCAAAGTTGTTTTTTCTCAGATTGTGAAGAAACGTTCCAATTTTAGGCTGAGTTTTCTCGTGTATGTGTCAGTAAGAGAAGTCTACTTCACACTAGCCCTCACTTATATCAATTTATTAAATCACTATCATAATTAACCTATACTTTCCCTTTCGCCCTCCACGAAGGGGGTCCTCCATCATCATCGCCGATCCACAAGGGGTCCGCGAAGCATCAATGGCTGAGAACCACTGCGTTAAACAATTGAAACATAAGCCTTAAAAAAAGCAGGTACGCAGAAAAAAAAAAGAAAAAAAAAGAAAAAAGGGTGAATGATTGTTGCAGTTCATCTGACAGCGATAGTACGGTAGGATCCCCCCCCCCCCCCCCAATCCTTTTTTTTTTCTTTTTTTCTGGTTTGACTTTGTTAACTTTGCGGCCAGCGACCCTGTTGAAAGCTACCCTTTTTCTTTGTTCTATGCCTATTTTTTTTAGCGTAGTCTTGCCCCTGTCACATTTATTACAAAAAAAAACGAACAAGCACTAGTGAAATGTTCCTGTCTCCTGTCTGTACAATTTAATCACGCGTTTTTCATTCTTTGAGTATTTATTTGTCCTATAACTAACCGCTGCCGAGTGAACTGGGGTTGAGAGCTCGTCATGCCGCATAGCACGTTTTCTTTTTTTTTTATCAACCCCACCATTACAAGCAATGGGAAATAAAGCATTATTCTTCTTATTATTAAATGCACTTCACGGGTCATCTCCTATAGATGGCGCCAGAGTATTGCCTCGTCGCAAAAGCAAATAATAATAAAAATATCAATAAATCTTTATTTAATGTGTCCAAAAACAACCACAGTGGGCTGTACTTTGCTACGCACAATAAAAAAGTAAAAACCAAGCGAACAAACATGGCCGATCAAAGATCGAGATAACATAAAACTGACCAGTGGAAGAGATGCAAGGTAAGCGGGCACGCTAAATGGTTAATTATATAACATATAGTTTGCATATAACGTCATTCGCGGCCATGCCAGTATCTGACGCGCCGCGAGCGTTCGCTTCGCCGTGTTAGCTTCACACCGCAGGAGTCGGTAGTTCGAAGAAATCAGTTAGCAGAAATAACTGTCAGTACCAAGCAATGGCGACGCTTGCAAGCTATGTAATAATAATAATAATGCTTTATTTGCATCATGCCCCAGAGCAACCAATGGGTCACAGTACGGTGGCACAAACAAATGGCTGTACAAAATTTTAAAACGATATCTGCCACCGGCAAAAAGACACACGCGAATCAAGAATTCAAAAGATAGCAGTTCAGCTATCTTCTTCTAAACACTAAAAGATCGCAAGGACTCGGTCCCGAGCAAACGCACGTGCACGAACGGGGGCCTCAACTTCCGGCGGGAAAAGACGCACCACCGCAGGCGAAGACGGCCCCCAAAACACTATCATCCTCTCGGAAAAAAAACAAAAACAACAAAAAACAGCGGCAGACGGAACGACTATAGCGCGCCGACCTTCGGCGGGGTCTCCTCCGGTAATCAGACGAGGTGTGTGTGTGGTACACTGACCCCGAGAGAGCCTTGAATCTCCCAGCGGCCAAGACGTGCACGAACAGCGCGGGCAGGCCCCCTCAAACGGCCCCCCCTCAAACGTCGATCCACCGCAGCGACGCCTGCAGCTCGCATCAACATCGCCGTTAGCGCGTCTTGCGGCAGCGTCTCGCAATAAACACGACGCTACAGCAGGCGGCCACGCCGAGACGCACGCTTCAGACGATTTGCGGCGATTCCCGTCGTGCTCCGGCGTCTTCGCCGCTCGGGGCGGGTCGGGTTGCCACTCCCGGTGACGTCATGAGCAAGGCCTTAATCTTCTATAGTGCGGCGTGTTGACCGCCACGTGGCGGCGAAGCGTGTAGCGCGTTCTAACTTTCCTCCCGCCGACGTCGAACAATCGCTGCTTTTTATCATCCTCCCACGTAAAAAAAAAAACACACACAAAAAAAAAACCACTAAGGTTATAAAAAAAAAGGGAAGCCACGCCCATTTGTCGATTCTAGCTTAGCTTACGAAGATAGCCGTCTGCATTCTTGACGCAACAAATGAACTTCCTTTTAGACGGCCACACCCGACAAACCTCACGAACCTTCAACCCCCCCCCCCCCCTCTCTTATTTTTCTCTTCTCGCCGACGTCAAACAGAGCCAAATAAACACCCACTGTAAATGTATACTCGCCTCAAATAACATACTAAAAAAGAATAAAAAAAGAAGAGATACGGCGTTTTGCGGAACGTTATTAACTTCCTCCTTCATGTGTCGAATTCATAAAATGTACAAAAGTCAACCGAAAAAAAAAAAAAAAAATGAAACGCGTTTTTTTTTTTTTTGGTTCTCAAAAATAAACTGCACAGAGCAGAAAGCTGTGTGGCAACGTGACGTTAGGGGTGGAGACAAAATGCGAAACTTTGATAACATGACGTTACTTATAAGTTATAGGTTAAAAGATACGAGAGGAAAACAAAAAGTTTTCTATATGCCCCCGTCCACCTAAGCCTAATATTAGTAAAAAAAAAGGAAGAAAAAAACGTCAGCGGAAAAAAAGAATGCAGATGGTTGAGCGTGTTGGTAGGAAAATATTGCTTGTTTTTTTATGGGTAGACCTCAATGCTAGATGCCTCGAGATCTACCCACTCTTCGTTTCAACCAGCCAAAAATAATTCGCTAACATCATCGCAACCCCCCCGCGCAAAAAGCAGACGAACTTGCGGTCCGCATATAAGACGCGGTAAAAACACCGGACGGAGACGCGCTCTATCATCTGCAGACTGCGGGTGTCGACATCTTCGGTGCACCCCGACTACCAACGGTTAGAGATTGCCAACGAACGGCACGCGCTAAGACGCGAGACCCGTCTCCGTCGAAACTTGGAAGTTCAACCGGCGAACAGCGAGCGGCAAGTTCTTCTGGATGTCGCTGCTAACGACGGAAGTTCCGACAGTTCGGCCTGGAGGTTGGTTTCCGCGCAATACGCGGATGCTCCGGTGCGAAGCCCACCCCCAACGTGGGCACGGCGCTGAGCCGTCGGTTGTTCCCGCGATTCTGCTACGAAGAGCCGCGTGTGCTTTCTGTAAACCTTTCGTCGGAGCTACTCAACGACCGCGCAATCGTGATCTTCGGGCGAGCAGGCTGGGAAATGTTCGCCTTCTAGTCGCGCTGCATTCGCACATTATACAAAAGAGGCGGCGTTGCTCGCAAACACGATGACCAAAATATTATGAAGTCATCTGCAGACTGTGTTTTCTAGGGTATGTATTAGCAATGTGACCGCGCTTTTTGTTATGCCGTTGACACCAACAGACAAAAGGCGCTAGAGAAGGGAAACTTTGGGTTTGACACACACGGTTATGTTTTAATTTTCACAAGAAGCTTGGCATAGCACGTGCTTGAACCAGCGCTGGAAGTGTCCTCACTCAGGGTTGTGAAAAAATTCCACCAGGCGGCGATACCCGAACTTTTCGCCGCGAATAGGGGGCTAATCGTAACGATCAGCTGGCTAATGAGGTAAACTTTGTGAATCGCCTTTAATTAGTTAAAATAGACCTATGGTTCCTATTAAAAACTCGCTGAGCGTAATTGAAAAACACTAGTTCAACCCTTTTTAGGAGGATATCATATAACGAAACAGGGAAATTTTACGGCGTTCCGTAAAAGCAGTCAATTTGTACGCGTTTCTAGGTTTCGGTTTGCTACTGTAGCGCATCTCTGCACCCGCGGTCCTGCTTCCCAGTGGCTGAGACGCGCAACACACGTGCGCCCTACTTCCCTCCATGCTTCGAGGGAGGCGAGGGGCTGGCTTCGCGCCGCGACGACCGGGCCGCAAGACCGCGGGCGCAAAGATGCGCTCCGATAAGAAACCGAAACCTAGAAACGCGTCCAAATTAAGCGTTTTTACGGAACGCCGTAAAATGCTGCCTCTGCCTTATATCCTTCAAAAAAAAAAAAGAGTTGATTTAGTGATTACAGATAATGCTTAGCAATGTTCCTAATTGAAACCATCTGTCTGTTTTCACCAATTTAAAAAAAAGTTAATTAACAAATTATACTTAATTAGCCGACTGATCGGTACGATTAGCACCTATACTCAGAGGTCGGCATTTTAGGTCGCCCTCACTCACCCTCACCCTCACAGCCACACTTACCTAAGCCCCTCACTCACCCTCACCCTCACAGCTACACTCACCTTCAGCCCCTCACCCTCACAGTCACACTCACCTTCAGCCCTTCACTCACCCTCACTGAACCTCACGGCCCTCACGCACTCACCGCCCTCACGGCCCTCACGGCCCTCACCGCCCTCACGCCCCTCACTCACTCACGGCCCTCACGCCACTCACCGCCCTCACCGCCCTCACGGCCCTCACCGCCCTCACGGCCCTCACCGCCCTCACGGCCCTCACCGCCCTCACGGCCCTCACCGCCCTCACCGCCCTCACCGCCCTCACGGCCCTCACCGCCCTCACCGCCCTCACCGCCCTCACGGCCCTCACGGCCCTCACCGCCCTCACAGCCCTCACGCACTCACAGCCCTCACGCCACTCACCGCCCTCACGGCCCTCACCGCCCTCACGGCCCTCACGCCACTCACCGCCCTCACGCCACTCACCGCCCTCACGCGCCTCACCGCCCTTGCGGCCCTCACGCCCCTCACGCACTGATGGCCCTCACGCCACTCAGGCCAGCTTCAGATGGGGCAATTTCGCCCAGAAACTTTACGTCGCAACACCAGCAACACGGGCCGCCCGCGATCACACGCAGCAACCAATTGCTGCAATTTGCCATCGTCATCATAAAATTTTATTTTTCTTGCACTATTTAGACACAATTACGCGTAATAAACGTGTTTTTATGCATTTAAATCTCGTTAAGAATACTAATGCACCTTTCTGAAACAGTTTATTTCCAAAAAAACGATCGATTTCAAACCAGAACCAAGTCTTTCGGTGTCATCATCACCGGCACGAGGTATCACGTGAAAATTTTGCGTCCCTGATTGGATGCAGCCGCTTCAAACGCATTCGAATTGCTCCGAGTTGCATGGCCCTCACGGCCCTCACAGCCCTCACGGCCCTCACGGCCCTCACCACCCTCACGGCCCTCACCGCCCTCACGGCCCTCACGGCCCTCACCGCCCTCACGGCCCTCACCACCCTCACGGCCCTCACGGCCCTCACCGCCCTCACAGCCCTCACGGCCCTCACGGCCCTCACCGCCCTCACAGCCCTCACAGCCCTCACGGCCCTCACGGCCCTCACTCACCCTCACACTCATGAATTTTCCTGGTTCAGAAACTCACTCACCCTCACCTCACCTGTGAAGATGAGGGTGAGTGAGGGTGAGTGAGGGCCCTCATGAGTGAGGTTCGCCGAGGTATGCCTATACTATATCCCCATGGCCGTATAACTCACCAGCACAAATCGCGTAAGTGCAGCTTTCACGGCTTTTTTTAGACAAATCTGTAAAGCCTAAAAAAAGGAAGAAGAAAACCCCCTGTAGTATTACAGTTCTAGTGGAGCGTACGCTAAAGCTTTGCGTACGCAAAGAAATTGCGGGTCGACGGTGCGCATGCGCAGAACACAATAGAATGGCTCGCAACCTTGGGGATTTTGTGTTGCCGGCTAGCGGGCTTCACGGGAAGCTCTCGAGAGATCTCGGGTCCAGCGAGAGCGTCCGTTTCAAGATGGCAGTTACCTCAACTGGCGCAGCAAGGGCGACGTGGTGTTCGCGAAGTTCGTGTTACGTGAAATTGCGCAGCGTTCAGCTGGGCAATTCTTTCCGGAACCTACCGCGGTGGAATCAGATCGCCGCGCAGCTGAAGGAGTGCACAGTGAAAATGTGTGCCGCTCGCAAAGTGCGCGAACTCTTGCGACCGAGTAAGACCGAGAGAGACCAGACCGGTTTTTACGCCTCTTGCGACTTTTTAGGACCGGATACGCTGCAGCGGAGCTGGTCCTAAGACGTCGCAAAAGGCTTAAAAATCGGTCTGGTCTCTCTCGGTCTTATAGTCGGCGCCGACGGATGAACGACTCTTCGAGAAATCGGCGAAGTTGTCGCTATGCACTGGATATATTTGTTCCATTATAGGTCATAGATTTGTTCCCGCGATAGCACTGATGAAAAAGTGCCGTTTCCTCGGGACGATTGATGGAGGCTCCGTGATGGAATTTGGCTACGCACTCGTAGCCTCCGTACCCCGCAGAAAAGCGCGCTTGACAAGGCAGCTGCGGCTTCGTTTAATTTTCAGTAAAATGAATAGAAACGTTTTCATCTAGAATATCTACTTTTGAGGAGCATGGTGGCGCTATAAGCACGCGGAAATTCTACGGCTCTGGAAAACGTAACCAAGATATCATGTAACGTGTTCACCCCGGAAAGTAACGCACAAATAAAATCAATCCAAGCATTTTATTTTTGGCGTACGTCATACTATTGTTTATTGCGTGCGTAAGAGTCAGCCACGCTATGCTAAAACTGCCTATTAACGGCTGGTACCCTCATGAATCTGTATGAAATAATGAACATCTGTGGTAGAGAAGGACACAGGTTAGGCCTAGAGTTCAGTTATCGCAGGAACTGAAGATCAAAGGATTCTTTTTATGTAACGTCGAGAGTTTGGCTAGCAGGTATTCGTTGACCACAATTAAAGAACCAGCGCAAAAAACACGGCCGGAGCAGGAGAAACACACAAACAGGACGAACGCTGGTTGAAAGGGTCAATTAATACAGGTACATAGGTTTATGAGTATATACTTAGAGAATACATCAGTGAGGCCCGTTCAAGCCGCACTTTCGGCGACGTCTTGCCTGTACTTCTGACATCTTGTGATCATAGATGAAAAATAAAAATTGCAATTTGATCCGATTTGGATCCGATATAGCTGTAACACCGTGGAACCATAAGAGATATAAAGTGATGGAGGAGATTTAGAAAGGTAGTTAGATGCCGAGTCATAATTTCGTAGATTCACTTCTGTATATAACACCGAACGGATATACAAGCGAGGATATAAAAGGAAATAGGTTGTTTGGGCAACCAACCATGTTATTGGATTTCCCGAGCTAGCGGTTCGCTCGCAACATGCATTTACACTAACCCTAGGCAATACCCCCCCCCCCCCCCCCCTTTTTTTTTTTTTCGGGATTAAAGCGCGTGTGTGTATATATATATACAACTTCTGCTTTTATTTTCTGGAGAGAAAAGTTTGCCGGACGAAGTGATCGATCAAAATTACACGAGGTTCTCTAAACCAAGTCCAGCCACTGTTAGCCACAAGGTGGCACGCACACGGTAGCTGGCTCCATCTAGCGCCCACTTCAATAAACAACCCCCTCCCCCTTCCAAACGAAAAAATAAAAAAGCAACAGATAAAAAAAAGGGGGAGAGGGGGAGGGTGGCAAACAAGAAGAAAGGCACACGGAAACAGGTCGGCGGGAAACGCGAACGGGAAACGCCGCGACGCAAGACGAGTGAGTGGTGGTGGGTGGTGGTGGTGGTGGCCCCCCCAACAGTCTGAAAAAGCTCCCCGCTCGAGCGAGAACAACTCCCCCAACGTTGCCACGGCAACACCGTCCCCGACAGCAGCACAGCCCGCCTGGAACGGATCGCTCTTCTTGCACCTTCGAGCGCTCCCTTAGCAACACAGTCGGCCGCGGGGCAAGAAGAACGCAGAGCGGCCATCACACACTACTTGCTTGCGCGAGGCTGCGTTTCGCAGCGCGAGAAAACACGAGACTTTCGCAGTTGCATAATGGAGTGTCGACGCCGTCGTCGGAGCCGACACCCGAGCAAGGACAGAAACAGAGGCAGCAGCGGTGACAACGAGCAAATAGAAATGTGAGAAACGAATATTGTTACCGATAAAACTAACGAATAAGCGTAAAACCAAAAAAAAAATATATATATATACTAATGAGGCGAGTTTGAGTTCGCAACTAAAGAAAATACGACACCGTATACGTCCTGCGACGGCGAAGGAAGGGCGACTGTCCCGACGTTGCCAGTCTCGGCTTCTCCTATACAGATTACGCAGTTGAGGACATTCTGAACAGAAACAAGCAAAATATACATATAGTTTTTTTTTGTCGGTCTCAGTTACAGGAGTTTCGTATTCGGTATGCTAAACAAAACAAAACAAACAAAAAAAGAAAAAAAAGAAGAAGAAAAGAAAACAGATCAACCTGGGGTATGCATGAAAATATAGGTGAGGCAAAGCAAGAACGATTCACAATCACGCATCTTTCGTAAACACCTTCGAGCGGCGTGGAGAGATCAAAACGATGTTTTACCGCACACCAGAAGTGACGACGACATTCAAGATGTCTGCTCCCTTGTGACAAAGGTGTATACGCCACGAGATGCCACTAGAACGTTCTATAGAAGAGCCGCGAAAGACAACATGAAGAATGAGGCTGGGGGAGGAGGGGGGGGGGGTGGGCGAGAAGGGGGGGTGTACGAACATCGTGCTTTCGCGTGGGATCCGCGCACGATGCCAATTCGGGCCATGCACGCGGCAATATAAATAATCGATACCCGTCATTTCGGAGAAGAGAAATGCAATGGAAATAAATAGACCCTTTTCATAAGTCGGCGACTCGGCGCCATCGCCTGTCCGCCATTGCTTGCTCACCTCACGCACTCTGAGCATGTATTGGACACGAGCGATGACGTCAGCGTTCGGCGAGTACTCGGATCCAATCCCACGCTTCGTGTCCAAGCAATGGCGACCGTCAATGTTGCTGGACGAACATTTTTAAAGGGAATTTGCCGAACACGAACTCCAAGCTTCGGAACGCGTTCAGATTTTATCTCGTAAATGCCGCACATCCTTCGGTCTATCTCATACGCAGATCGCAAATGTTTTTAAAGCTATCCGATAGATGACGCTACAGTGTGCCCGTGGGAGTCGTCGTATAAGCGGTTATAAGAGGTTTTAACACAGTCATGCACACTCAAACGCAAATGCGCGAACCCATATTTAGCACTTCAAAGCTCGTCAAAAAAAAAAAAAGAAAAAAAAAAGAAATAAAGCACGCTTTAAGAAATAATAAAAATAACAATTCTTTTTTTTTTTTTTTCTGAGAATATTACAATACGTTCTAGCAGGGAAGGGAAAAGTTGCGTAAATCGCGCAAATGTCAGTTCGACGGCGTCTCTTGCACACACTACCGTGCGGCACTTTCAGCTCTACGGGAAAAGAGCGTAATTTCGAAAAGGCATATCCTTTGAACCTCGGATCAAAAAAGAGACTCTAAAAATCCAACAATGAATATATATATATATAAAATACAGGCGTTTCATTTTGGCGAGCGTTAATGTAACGTCGCATTGGCCGCTCTGGTTGATGGGGACGTTCTTCTTTCACAATTTTCTAAACTGCGCGGCTCTTGTATTCCAGGTTTATGAAAACCGCAGTCACCATTGTTCCTTCATACACATGCGCGGTACAAAAGACACGGCGTTCGCTGCAAACACGATGACACAATCGTCCCCGCGGACACGCCTCCTGAAGCATGCATACGAAGCAAACATATGCTGAGCATAGTTGTAAACCCGAGACTGGGGGGGATACGGACAAGGGACAAACACAGAACGACACGGACGAAGTCCCCCGTCTCGTTCTGTGTTTGTCCCTTGTCCGTATCCCCCCCAGTCTCGGGTTTACAACTATGCTCAATTTACACCAGCTAGCCTGCACCCTCACCATTGCTTCAAACATATGCTCTTCGAACACGTCCGCAGACCGTTTTCGCACAGGACCGTCCAATATGAAGAAGAAACACGCCTCAAGCAATGCCTGCAAACTGTCTTTTTTTTTTTTTTTTTGTATCGGATGTATTAGCAGTGTGACTACGCGCACGTTCTCTTACACGAGCACACGCGATATATACTCGAGCACCGCGGCGCGTTTCCCGCAGCGATAAACTTCCACGCCTCCCGGTGGTGGCGCGGCGGCTCTTTAGAAACTTTCCGAACGACTCGCGCAGTATCGCGAAATCGATCGACTCGGCACCGCAAAATTGCTTTGAAACTTTGTATCCATATTGCAGTTACCCTCCTCCCTCGACGAAACAACGACGAAGACGCTTGGATGATCGCCGTACCACACGGCTGCAAAAACGTCAAATAAAATAAAATAAAATCGCTTCGCCGTTTATTTTAATTTTGAAAAGCGGCGCAAGCAGCGCTGAACAATTTAGCAGCGCCAGACACCGTCAGCGCCCTTCGCTACAGATCATATTTCCTTACAAACTCTACCTCACGTTCTCGATCCTCTTTCCGCACCGCTAGAACATGGCGTATTAACGCTAATTTAGGGGGCAAGCCGCAACCGTCGGTACATGCGGTATATCTCAAAGGCGATGTACGCCCATAGCATTCATGGGTTCCTCTCTGACGTAATGGTGCAACCTGATGTCAGTATCACGTGCCCGTATAGTGCCA
The DNA here is from genome assembly GCF_016920785.2 of Ixodes scapularis. Lineage (NCBI taxonomy): Eukaryota > Metazoa > Arthropoda > Arachnida > Ixodida > Ixodidae > Ixodes > Ixodes scapularis. The sequence continues at coordinate 79,380,574 of NW_024609883.1, forward strand.
CGCGTCATAAGGAGAGCATGTGGTCACGTCATCTGACTTCAAAAAGTCACATCGGGTGTCGCTCGAAGTTACGTCAGTGCCACCATCATGACGTCATCGATTCGAGGCTATATATACATCCCAGGCGCGGAATCGAAAGCGCCAATATGCTGGTCCTATAACTGCAAGGGTGGAACTCATGAAATGTACTTGGGGGTAGCCACGGGAGCAGCTGAAACAGCTGTTTTGGAGCAGGTTGGGAGCAGCTAAAAGTATACATTGTGGAGCAGGCTAGGAGCAGCTCAGATCAGCTTTCATTGCACTTCAGCTTGTGTCTTAGACAAGCACGGGAGCAATTTGAATTGTGTTTAGCAGCGCAGACGAACACGAGTGCTTAGGGACCCATGTAGATGGGATAACAGTGTAACAGATGCGAAAACTTCAAACTTTGTGAGCCTTAATGAGGACCAAAAAGCAGGTACCAAACGTTTCTGAAGATAGTGTCCTCAATAATTTCTGAGAAACTTTCAGCTGCTCAAAATCCAAACCAGCACCGCTAATCGCACAGCCTACGTGTGCATGACATAGTAATCATATGTGCGAACCACGTGACGTGTAGTTGCGCGGAGAAAGAGGGCAACAATTATCGGAGCTTATCCTATTGTGCAGCTCAATATCGAAGCAGCAGACTACAGCAGATCTAGCGCTCGCGTGAGAGCCGCTGGCCGGCAAGGTTTCGGATCGGACCGCGTTTCAGTTCTATCAAATCACGATTCATCTTGCGGGAATGCTCTTCCAACTTCTAACGATCAAGTACTAAAAGAAATCTTTTGCTCTTTTGTTTTCAAATGGCAGACGTCCGGATCCCGGGCTGCGGAGCCTCAGTCAATCTGACGCTTAGCGACTCGACCTCACCTCGACCGACTTGCTTGCTTAACCGCTGATGGCTGAAGAATAACAATCCAGTCGCAGCTGGTGTAGCGCTTGGAATCCGACCCCTGTGTTTTTTTTGCGCGCTTCCGACTCGGGATCCACAGGGAGAATAAACAGAACAAAGGATTGCAAGGTCGACCAAGCTAAACACGCTCGTCGTTGCCAATCGAGTCGATAGAGACCGAAACCAAAACAAAATACAATTTTTCGGCGCACGTTTTGCGATTTGGTGCATAGTGACGCGAGGTATTGGCTGTGGCGCAGTTTCCGCAACATGGCGCAGACAAATGCGTCCGGCGCAAAATGAGGCAAATGGCGCAGCCGTTCCCGTTCCCCGTTCCCCCCCCCCCCCCCCCCCCCCCCCCCCCCCCTGAATTGCTACGCATCTGAAAGCTCAACGGCGACCCAATAAAGTACTGGGTGAAAACGCTGTAACGACCAAAAAAACACTTCCCTGTACGAGGAACACAATATGGCAGATGGCGCGCTGTCCGAGCACGATCTTCGATATCTTGGTCAAATCAGTTTTGGCGACCCCAACGGCAAAAGATACTACAATCATATTTAAGCGTCCACCTTTTTTGTGGTTCCCACGTCTCTTGGAGTTCGGGCAAGCCAGCGGGCACGGAGAGAGTAACTAAATATCAGTGCGTCATATTTTAACCGGACGACGCGGAAATCTCCTCCACCGACGAGGGCGACCCGCGGTTCCGAAAGCGCGCAAAATGTGACGTCTTTGGTCCTGGGCTTACTACTGGTCAGAGCCGCTAAAAGCTTCTTTTTAGTCGAAATACAAAATATAAGTGGCGCGAACCGTTTCAATTATTTATGAAAGTAGTTCTTGTTCAGTATTTTAGATAAAAAAAGAAACGAATGCAGTTCATAAAGTACGGAAACAAGAAATTACTCGTCGACATACCCGCCACCAAGCGGTGGAAAAGGCGGCGCATACTAGAAAGGAGTAGTGGGATCAGGCGCCGACACGGACGGTCACGGATATACGCGGCGGCGCTGCGGTCGTTTGGGCAGGAGGATCCGACCGGCTCCGAGCGTTTCGAAGGCCTTCGGCGAGAAGCTTTGTTTTGCGGTTTGGTCGTTTCGCGGTATGGCAGTGCAAAGTAGCTCCCATTCTGAACTGATCTTTACCCCGTGTTTGCTGTCGCTTGTGGCCAATGGAATGTCATGCCGAATTAGTATTTAATCACGTAGCAAATGCAATGAGAGCCGCTCTGGCTGCCCGCTGCATACAGCCTATCCAGAACATGCTTCAATGGCGCCCTCTCGCGCCGTCGACTCGGAATGCGGCAGCCAAGGAGGTTAGAAGTACTAGGAGGGGCACGTTGCAATATTGGTGAAGCCTAGTCATAAAAGGTTTAAACGATTTTGTGCCCAGCGTGACCGCAGATCTCTCTGGCGATTGGTGCGCGTGACATGTGACGTGTGAGATGGATGGTTGATTGTAGAAACACTCCTTGCAGCCCTGCGCGCGCTCCATCCGGTAGGTTTTATCAGATCGAAGTCTAGACTGTGGTGTATTCTAGTACCCCATAGCAAGACGAAGGCTAGCTACGGTCACGTGATATGGTCACGTTGACATGGTAGGTGAGGAGAGTAAGGAGGAAAATGAGAAAGAGGCGAGGCGTCAAGGGAGCATGGCTTGTGAAGGCTACGCGGCCGACGTCATGCCCTCTCCTACCCTTCTATTCTCCATGGCGGCAGCCGTGAGCGCTCGATAAGCTCACTACCCCTCCCTCTAGTTCATGGCCACTCTCAAGCAACCAAGGACGTCATGAGGGAGGTTATTTTTTGCTTGTTTTTGTAATTTGAATTTGCCTATAACTTTTGAGATAAAGGGAATTTCGAGAAAAGAAAAGTTTCACTAAGTTACTACGTTCAGTGCGCTCAGGTTCGGTGCAAATTAAAAATTAGTAAAAAAGGCATTGCAGGGCCCCTTTAAGGACGCCAATGAGTGATCAAGGGAGTCAGAGTGACCTACTGCAAGACTTGTACCTTACTTAAATAGTACTCTACTCAAGTTCCTGTATCTTAAATCCTTCTGGGAGTAACTCGGGATCTTGCAAATAATTCCAAAAAGTCAGCACTCCCGCCAACTTAGATACTTTCTGCGAATAACTTGTACTCACTTCTTGTAAGTTACTTTTGCCTTTTTCGGAACGTCGACGGTGACCTAGATTCAGATCCGGAGACATCGCCTTCGTGCCATGGTGGCTTACCTTACTCCCCCAAGTTAGCACAAAAATACTCCCCTTCCTACTGGCGTTTTTTTTTTTTTTTTTTTTTTTTTTTTTTTTCCATTTAAGACATTCTTTTGACACGGGGCGCCCCGGGTTTTTGCTTTTCTTTTTTATATAACAATTTGTAACTTGAAACTATCTTGGAAGTAACGAGTTATCTTTATGAGTACCTTAGCACTCTACTCAGATACTTCTCAAATTTGGGTATTTACTATTTAGTACTCTACTCAGTTACTGCCTGGTATTCAGTAACTCCAATACTTTTTCCTTCCTAATACTCCACTCAGTTACTGCCTGGTATTCAGTAACTTAAACACTTTCTTCGCCTCAGGCAGGATGACACAAATACCCGCGCCAAGCATGTCTGCTTCATATACTTCGAACATGTCGGCAAACAGTCTTTGTATGACCAGTGCGGCTGTCGTACTATAAGAGAAGTAAAATCATCTTTTTTCTCTAGCAGCTGAAGGTAGTTGCCTTTCTTTCTTTGTAATCTTTGTAACTAGTTTTTGCATAATTTTGTCTCTGCTGTCTGTCCTGCCTCAATGTAAAAAAGGGGAAAAAAATCTAAAATTTGTTTTAAAATGTGTGATAGTGACAATCATTGTACAATTTTTTTTTCCTCCTCTTGAATATCGTTTTTTCCGGCTCTGTTGCTGCTTTCTGTAGGCGGTCAGGGACCCGTCAAGCTGTACCCGACAGCTTTTTTCCCTGATCGCCACCATCTTATGGGGGAAAATAAACATTATTATTATTATTATAAGCCAAACACGTCTCGGACAGCTTTCGCGGACCGTCTTTTGCATGACGTGTTATCGGGGTCTTCCGCAGTTTCAACGAGACGTTCCTCGTGAACGAAGAAAGGAAGTTGGCCTCCCCGGTGGCGCGCGCTGTCTCGATACACCAGTTTCAGAGCAGATTTCCGCCCGCTGAATCGCCTGCAACGTGCGTCACACCCCGGACACCACATCTGCTCGTTGCTCGGAGAAAGATAAAGCTCATTTCCCCCACCGATGCCGAGTTTTTGGGGCGCAAAACTCCCTGGCTTTTCTGGACTATATGTAGCCAAATTCACTGCAAATACCCCGCTCGTTCGCTGTTTTCCCCAAGTCGGTATATGACGCTTTGCACACGCACCTGATTACAGCCGCCATTGATGACCTTCTCTTGCCGTATACCGAGATACCAAGCCACTGAAGCGGGCTCTGACGAGTCTCCACAAACACCTATGCTGGGGAGAAAGGCGCGGTAGAATCTCGAAATGGCAATAACCTGCCCTGCTGTGGTAATGGTGGAGGGAAGTAAACGCAAGAAAACAAAAAACTGAAAATCGGCCATGGCGGCGCACATGCACAGTTGCTGCAAAACTTCCATATGTCTATTGTTTTTCTTTTTTTGTTTTGTTTTTGGCAACGGCAGCACAGCGAAACAGATTCGAGAGACAATGATCAGCTATAGCTATGTCTGGAGTCACTGTATGGGTTCCCAAAGTAACGCATTCCTTTTTTTTTTTTTTGCGTTTTGCCGACAACATACTCATTCTAGCCGATCATGTTTTGGCTCGGCGAACATCATTGGACGGTAGCGATCACGTGACACAAGCACCGCTAGACTCACCTCCATCAGCGCTTCAAGCGGTCTAATTGCCACCATCTTGGGTCCAGTAAACAGCTGCACACACGCACGCTCTGCTGCTCATCGAACGCGCGTTTGCGCGCCGTCTTTTCCACGCGGTTACTGACGTCACAAGTAAGGAGGTTGTGTACTTATAGGCACCGGTGGCACAATGCCTGCTTGTTGCGCTTTTTGGTGCAGCACCAGGTCGGAGGATGGAAAGAGACTCTTCCGAATCCCGTTCGGAAAGAACGCAACTGCAAGGCGGAGGAAGAAGGCTTGGCTGGCCATAGTAAAACGGAAAGATTTCGAGCCCACTGCAACAAGCAAGCTTTGTGAGGCGAGTGCCGGTTACAGCTGGTTCATTCCGCGCATCGCTCGTTGCCTCGCAGTCGAACAGGCATCAACTGTGTTCAGTTTCGCACGAGCGACGCTCTTGCAATTCGGTAAGCGACGGGCTAAGCATAAGCCGGTGTTGGGTCAGATCTCTCGCTGTTGCATATCGCGCCGCTCAATTTTAGATGCGTAGCAAACTTAGCTAATCCATCGAAGGTCGCCTGCATGCAGTCGCCTCTTGAAGTGAGGTACTGAGCGAATGCGGGTTCTTTTGACTCTGGGAAAAATTGCTTTCATGCAGTTTATATTCTCGCTACTTTTGTAGCTTCGTGAAATGCTTCTGAACAGCATTTAGATCGGAGTGTTTTCCGTTCAGATTTCCTCAACACGCTGCGTCTTTTTATTACAATGAATTCTAGGATCACCTCGAAGAGTCTCAATTCAAAACGCACATAGCCGATGGCAGAAAGCTCCTCAATCCGAGCGCAGTCCCTACGATGCTTGGCGCCGGATTTATCATCGCAACCAAGCATGAAAGGGTCAGAGAGCAAATTATGTAATAATTATGTAATACAATGTTAATTATCCACGGAAGCTACTCAGCACCACAGAATCTTTTGTGTACCTCATCGACCATTTAAATAAAGCTCTTTCAACACGCTCCAATGCATGTCACTATTGCCTTCATACCCCCGTCGACGCGTGGACCCGAGATGGCGGCGCTATGGTTTCGGTTTCAGCGCCGTGCCGCGGTTCTAAAACGAACCTTCGGGGTTTCATTACTCTGGGAACCCATACAGTGACTCTAGCTATGTCCAGTCGCCCATTTACAAGGTTCGTTCTACATTTGGAAGCTCAGCACTTCCACGATCCGCTATTCTACGCTCGTTCTCACCTAAGAAATCCGCAATAAAAAAAAAAAAAAGAAGTCAAGTTTTAACGTACACGTTTCAAAAGCCCCCCCCCCCTCCCTCCCCCCCCCCAAAAAAAAAAATAAATAAAAAAAATTGCTTTTTATTTAGACAACCAAATCTCCGAAGAACTATCTTGCGCGGCGTATGAACAATGCGCAAAACTTCCTATTTTTTTCTTTGCTTGAGGTGAAAACGAGTATAAGCAAAAATACAGTCAAAGACAACTTAAGAAAGGCAGGGTGTGGCGAATTCCGCGCACACCTAATTATGACTGCTCACAGCCAACCAACCGGATTTGCGGCATGAGACGACAAAAACGCCGAAGAGCCAATCACGAAGAGAGAACGACGAACATAATGAACCGCACTCCGCGTTTTCTTCAGCTGTCGTCAGTGGCTCATGGCGAGGGGATCCGAAGTATGCGGAGCGCTACTTTCGTCTGCTTCATGCGCTGGGGTTGCCGTGACGTCAAAATAACGCCGAGCCCCGATTGGCTCCGTTATAAAAATAATAGGTGGACCTCAATGCTATAGCTTCCCTGAGGTCTACACACTATCCTTCCAATCAGATGCAAATCAGAGCTCGCTCGCCTCGCCTTCGCCCTCCCTCCCCTCCCCCCCCCCCCCCTCCCCCCCCCCCTCCCCCAAGAAGCAGACGAACTTGGGCTCCGCATAGTAAGTAAGGATCAAAACTGATCGTTACTTACACTTCAAGGTGCTTTATGACCGCGACAGAACGTGTAAGCCGATCGGCTCGCGCACTCTTTCTGGTAATGCAGACGGATGACGTTCGATTTCATGTTTTTGCGCGAGGTTTTTTGTTAACGGTGTTGTCGATCGCACGGCGCCACTGAACCGCGTACGTTTACGTGTTCCTCAAAGCTCCATTGTCGCGCACGCTCACTGTTTTATCCTTCCGTCTGTTTCGTCCAAGGACAAATCCCCAACAATTGGACCGGCCAGTGCCAACGACACGTGACGAAGCGCCGAGTGTAGCGTTACATAGACGCGCCCTCCACAACAGATCCCGACGATACGTTGCACATAGCCGCGGCGCGCATACTCACATTAAAATAAATCCCCGACAACAAAAAGAAGAAAAAAAAAGTAAAAAAGGGACGTGTTTGGTGCCACGTGACTTGGGCCAAGCGGAACAAACGACGTGTAACCCCACGAGCGCAGCAGACTCCCGTCGCTGTTGTGTTACGTCTGGGGCGCGCGCACAGCTGACGGCGTCGTCGACGCCAACCGCCCCAACACAATCGCCCGCTCGGCAGCTGCGCCCGCCCTGGGTTACGTAAATACAAAACATACGCGAGCGAGAGCAGAAGGGGAAGTCGTTGTGCCGAGCGCCGCTGCGCCGGGCGTCCGCGTACACAAAAGACGCCAGAACAACGAGAAAGCAACAGCGGCTATAATGTTTCGTCTTCGAGAAGCGCAGTAACAACCGGTATGGGGTGATGCAGATATGTGCAGTTATGATTGGTTATTAATTTATCGACACGTACACGTGTAAACCCCCCCCCCCCCCCCAAAAAAAAAAAAAAAGACATTGTGTTTTTTTGACAACAGCAGTGCATGAACTAAGCGTAAGCTTGTTTTCATTTTTATTGTTTGAGGTAAAAACGAGTATTGCGCTTCGTGGCAGGGTGCTCGAGACATCGAGCTTACTCAGCTGCGACCGGGAACCGTTCTTTTAAACATCGACCTTTGTTGAGTGAGGTGATAAGCCAGGGCCCCTGCATAACGCGGCCCGCTAACGGTTTTTCTGTGCTCCGCGGGATCACTTAAACTATAGGTCACTAGCCCAAAAAGTACCCAGCGCAATTTCCCTAAAAGGCTGAAACTAAATTAATTCAGATGTCAGTTGGAGTTGCAAACGGAGACGTACAGTTCAGGTGTCTAGGCAGGACAAACAACCTTTTAACCAAAAAAAAATGTATACGTACACAGCGCGATGCTGTTTAACGCAAACACGGCATATGTACTTTCTTCGCCTCTCACTTCGAAAATGTAATAGGCCGTGAGCAATCCTTATCCCTTGGGCTGGTGTCCTAAATGGGTATTTTCCAATTCTTAAAAAGAAAGCCAGAGAAAAACCACGGCGTGACTCTTCCTTGTACTATGACGGCCCCCGTGACACGGGTCACACAGAAACTCTCCGCAGACAATTCTGTCATCATGTCTGCGGAAAACTCCGCGCTTCTCGTACGACGCACGAGCAACGTGTGCGACCGCGGAAAGACTGCACTCAAAGCTGCGACCGCGAGCTAGACCGCGCGCTCCTTACTTTCAGACGTGGCTTTCTAGAGCTAGGCATCGTACTCTCCCACTCGTATGCGGAAAGCAAGTCGTCTGCATTTCGCGCAGGAGTTGCGATGACGTCAGAACGACACGGAGCTCTGATTGGTTTTCAGGGAGAGGACAGTGGGTAGACCTCAATGCCAGATGCCTTCGGGTCTACCCACTATTTTTCCTTCAATGAGTCAATAAGAGCTCGGCGTTCGAACATCATGGCAACACCTGAGCAAGAAGCAGACGAACTGCACTCCGCACAGGCTTGGCTTGCCTTGGCTGCAGTCTCAGCTTAGAGGGTAAGCGTAGTATAAAAGGGTCGCGCCCTCTACAACCCATTTGACTCCCAAAAAATAGAAAAAGCGAGTGAAAAAAAAAAAATCACGGATAGCAAATAATTTTAGCAATACCACCTCGAGAAGGCTAGAACCGAAGGCTCGGTCATGTTGTCATCGTGGGTGGACCCCCCGCCCGACCCGCCCCAAGCGGCAAACGCGCTGAAGCTCGATGTGAGCAGCAGCAATGCGTGAGACGCGTCCGTCGTTGCGTCGCCGCCTTGCGGCGACTGTCGTCGAGCTTCAGTGCGTTTGCCGCGTGGGGCGGGTCGGGCGGGGGATCCACCAACGGTGCCGCAATGCACGGGCCCTGTCTTCTAAGTGGTATTGTGCTCGAGTTGCTCGAGAGCTCCCCCTGTCCCATTTGCAACACCACCGGAAGTGACGTGCTCGGGAAATTCCCAGAGTTCTTAAGGCACAAACAAAAACGAGGAAGTAAAAACGAGGAACGAAACAAATATACATCCGAAGTGGACGGGGGTAAACAAACAAACAGGGGGAGAGTACATTTCCCCTCAACAACATTCTTCTGCGCACTATCAACCTCCTTTGTCGTCGTTTCGCCAGCTTCATCTTAGTCAAGCCCAGAAAGTTCTAAACAGAGGGAGACGAAAAAAAAGAATGAAAAAGGATCGTCAGAGAGCAACACCGCTTTCAACTTTTGGCACAGGGACAAGTTTGGCGAACTCGTTACATCTGGCAAGAAAAACAGAAAAACACAAAAAAAGAACAACACGACGAGCACGAAGAACAAAATTGGGTTCAACGCATATTCACAAACAGGAGAGCGAGGTGCGTGTCTTAAAAATGCACACGCAAAAAAGAAAAACAACAAAACACCGAAATAATCGCGTTTAGGTACCCTCTCTGGAAAGGTACTCATCAGCTGAGCGTTTTCTCCAATCGAGCTTCGAACCACATATGGCAACGCATATGCAAACGCAGAGGAGGAAAATTACTTCCTTACAAAATTACATACATTATGTTTTGATTCTTCCGTGTGTGTGTGTGTGTATGTATGTATATATATATATATATATATATATATATATATATATATATATATATATATCAGCCTTCAATCGACGTTCCCTAGATATAAAGCAGGGGGTGGCCAGGCTGGCCTGACCTAAGAGCCGCAAACAAAACCACGGAACTTCTAAGAGCCGCGGGAGGGGGGGGGGGGGGGGGGGGGAAGGGGGCAAACGTAACTTTTGTTGAGAGTCTGACTGTACGCATGGGGGCACAAGGCTGTACGACTGCACGTATGGGAGTACAAGGCTGTCCTACTGCAAGCTGCCGTGTGCTTTATTCTGAAATCTTTTCTTCTTTTTTTTTTGGGGGGGGGGGGGGGGGGTGGGGGGGGACGCGGAAAGGGGCGAAGGGGAGGGGGTTTTTCCTTACGAGGGATCCGCGATCCGCACTTCGACCAGCAAAGAGCCACATGCGGCTCGCGAGCCGCGGTTTGGCCACCCCTGATATAAAGCAACGGAGAACTGAGCTACTTTCTGCCTGCAAGGAATTACTAAATGTGCAGCACTTTCGTGATGCCTGACGAAATCATACTGGGTAGAATACGTCCATGGCCAGGTGGTTTGTACCACTACGGGGTCACGTGACCGCGGTTGTGCCACTACGGGACACGTGGTTTGTGCGACTGTGCGTCAAGTGAGCACGTGGCGTGACGTTAGGTCCCTTTAAATTTAGGAAGCATTCTAGTACGTTAACAGGCCGTCAATTTTCCGGTGTTTATTTACACAAGAGAAATCAGCGAATGTTTTGTTTTTGTTCATTTATTTTTCAAACCGGCGTATATCGGCAATTTGTTCTGGCGGACATTAAAAACGGTGATTATTGGTGAAAAAATTTTTTTTACAAGTCTTATAGTTAATAAAAAAAAATTTTTTGTGTGTTTTTGTTGTGGCCGATTTTGTATTTATGACACCGACGGATGCCAGTCAGTCGGCAAATCTGTTATCCAAAACATAAAAAAAAAAACAGAAAAAAAAACAACGAAATGCGAGCATTTTCTTGACGCGCCATGTCCGTGGCGCCATCTGCGGGCATTTCCGGGAACTTCCCTCAGCACTCACGAAACAACTAAAAAAAAGAAGAAAAAAAAAGAAAGGGAAACTACGCAGATTCGTGTTTACGTTGCCGCGTGCGCGGAGAGCTAAAAGGAGGGTCTGCAGGGTCCAGACAACTTCAGATCGGCCGATGACACCGGGACAGAGGGCGAGGAGGCACAGGCGTCGAGGAAATTCCCGCGCCTGCACACGCGTTCACAGGATGCTGTCGTCGTTAAAGGAGCTCCTCGAAAATCCCACCGACACCACCACAAGCACCGAGAGTCTGTTCGCTTATCATCGTCATCATCATCATCACTATCGTGTATCAATCAAAACCGAACGCCTCCAACTAAAAAAAAATAATAAGATTTTACCAATAGCGGCCGCGGTCACCGTTAACATCCTACAAAAAAACAGCCTGCAAACATTGTCTGAGGCATGTTTCTTTTCTGTACTGACGGTCTTCTCCTATTGGACACGCGAAAACCGTTTTTAGACAAGTTCGAAGCCTACGGGTGTGTTGTGCGAAGTAAACTTACTTCGAGAATGCTCGAGGGGTGCCCGCAGGTAAGTGTGTCACTATCCGTATGCGGCGAACACCATGTCTCGTGTACATGGTACGAGTAGAGTTAACAGCGGCTTTACACGTGCGCACGGTATGCCATATGCAAGCATATATTCTAGTAGAGCAAACATGTTCAAATTAGGCGACAAAACACGTCGCTATCGAATAATAATAATAATACTAATAACGAAGCAATGATTCAAGGGCAACTCCGGTACATGTTCTCGATTTTAGCGGCTCTTTTGAATGAAGAAAGTGTCCCTGAATTACGAGGTGTAATCTTTTTTTCGGTGCTTTTTGTAGTTTTGTAGATATCTTACCTCAAAGTTTTGTTTCGGGGGGTCTCCGCCGAAACCGAAACTACCGACTCCAGCATGATGGACACAATCCTTGTGATCAGCTGCGTGGCGATCGTGTGGTAGAAAGCTCGTACCGCGGTATCGGAAAACCTTACGAAGTGGCCGTAGTCGCAACAGCAGTTCCGATCAGTCAGGTAAGGGGACCCAGGGCTTTGGTTCCTAGATATCCAACATCTGTAGCAAATCTGAATATACAAATTCGTAAAGTTTCGAGTTCGCCACGATGAATGCGGGCTCGGCGAAAATTTACAACCCCCCCCCCCCCCCCCCTCCTTTCCCCTTGAGTACGAACATGGCTTCGGGGCACACGGTTGCTTGACAAACAGCCAACCTGCTGAATGCCCGCTGAGAAGCTGGTGGTAGCATTTTTAATATCGGTTTTAGAGGAGATCGCGGTTTCCCAATAGCGTAACATTTTGGCAGTGCTCGTAGTTAGTCTCCGTAAATCGATATCACTCATTTATTTTGGCTCAACTTTTGACTTAAGATTCTCCCCTTCCCAGTAACCACTCTCAACTGCAACTCACTATCGTACAAGAACCCGGAAACGTTCGGAGGCCGAACACAATACGTATCCACCTAATATTTCTTTTCACTATTTCCTTTTTGTATATTTATGTCTCTCTCTCCTAATGCAAAAACATTTTTTTAGCGATATTAGAGTTTATGAAGATTAAATGAACAAATAAAAAGGAAAGAAATCGAGTTTCGTTTCAACGCTTCCTTTGAGATGAGGACTGGGACGCTCCGGCCCGACCCTCTATGCCAGAGCGTTTTGGCGGTTTGCCTGATTTGTTATTACGGCCAAATCGAGTGGTAGATGATTCGCGAAACTTAGGTCTTCACGTAAATTAGTATCTGGCAGGCGTGAGAATGGGTTTCTAAGCTTCCATTTATGTTTTCTTCCTTGCTGAGGTACCTAACTTTTCCGGCAATTTTTGTTTGACAAATCAACTCCAGCTCGTGGGTCTCAGTAAAAGTTTCGCACGCGAACATGTTTTGCGCGATTTTTCCGTCTCGCGTATTAGGGAAATTGCACACACCACTAAGACGATTTCACGTTCTTGTCTTACACCCTGATGAACCACGATTACTTAGTTTATCACGATAAAACAGGCTGTTGCCTACGAGAACCAAGAAGTGAAAGCAGACGACAGAAGCGAAACTACCTTCCTTTGCAGCTTCTCGGCGTTGCCGCTACGCGGCGTCGCGTTGAGTGGTTTTGTGTAATTATACTGTGAAAAATGGAGTCTTGTGCAGGACCCTCATTTCAATTTAAGCGACGCAATGCTGTAATCGTGTTCCTGACAGCGGAAGGTGTCGCGTCAGTGTGGAAATTCACAGAGGAATGGAAGTCATTTACGCAAAAAAAACGTTGTACGTTTAAGATTTTTTATTTCCCTTTTTCTGTTAGGTGGTGCCCTTTTGCAACATTGACCTAAGAGCGCCCATGTTTCAAGAGCGGCACAAACGACAATCGCTTCAATTTATTTTGCTTCCGACGTTTACACAGAATATCCCCGGCTATGCAATGCCCCAGTCATCACGCACACGGTGGGCGTGACTCAACGAAAAAAAAACAAAAACACGCTAGGGTATTTCGTCAATGCTCAATCAAGCCGTCTTGTTCCATGCCAGACGGGCGGACGCCTACCCGTCTGTCTGGCACGCGTTCATCTGGCACTCGGTGTAACTGCCGAAAAAAAAAAAACAAAAAAAAAAACGGTTGTCTTTTTTTTGACTTGCAAGCACCGTCACTGTCAATAATATCGTGATTAACAGTAGGGTTCATCATGAACGTAAACCGACAGGGAAAGTCATTTTTTTTTCCTCATGTTACAAATAACTGCCTTCGAAGAGAGAACACACTAGAGCCATCTATCGGCCGGATAGCACCGGAACAATTCCGATCCGCATAGTACTAGACCGAAGGTTTTGCAGCAACTGCGAGACGAAATGAGTGTGCACCGTTTATGAGAAATGGTCGCTCATAACATTGACAGAAGTATATATATATAAGTGGTGAAAGAATGACACCCAGAAAATATATACGGAGATCGGAAGAGTTCCTTCCACCCGATAGATGGAACCAGTGTGCTCTCGTCATAAGCGGTTAGAACTTAGAAGTGAGCACAATTCACACTCGATCCCACTCAAGCGTAAACGAGTGAACCAGCCTTGGGTGCCTTAAACGTAGGCTCTAAGACCTATCCAGAAGTCCCCGAGTTTTCCACAGTCGGGGAAATCGCGTATTTAGGAATATATTTAAAGAAGAAAAAAAAAAAAAAAAAAAGGACATGCCCACGCGGTTAGCAACAAAACCTTCGCATCGGCGTCCTCGCCATAATGCGCAAACACCTACTGTGATGCAAGACATATTGCTCACTCAGAGAGAGATTGTCTTCTCGCGTGACCTTGTTTTCAAAACACGGCAATATTCCCTTACGTCGCCGATCTCGTTTCAAAGTGCATATATATATAAAAGAAAGTTAAACCTGCGTCGCCTAAGCTTTCTTTTTGCAAAAGAAGAAAACGACAAAGTTTAGTACGTTGCAACAAAGGCCAATAAATAGCGTTTAGGCGGTTTAAAACGGTCCAACAAACGCACTGGAATTGATCATTCCAGTTTCCGATCATAGTAAACATAGTGGACCTTGACAATATATATATATATATATATATATATATATATATATATATATATATATATATATATATATATATATATATATATATATATATATATATATATGCTAGTGTCCTGTGTTTTTATATATATAAGAAACACACTGGAAACTAGCAAATGCTGTTCATGTCACATGAACAAATAGCAAACCGACGTAAAAAAAATGAATAAAGATATTTCATTACAATTCCTTTAATGCGTCTTTCTTTCTTTTTCAAGAGTAAGCAGCATGAATAATTTTTATAGGGAACTACCAAACTAAAGACCAACTTTCCTATGATACCGCCATCCACGCAAACAATCAAGTAAAAAAAAAAAAAAAAAAAAAAAAAAGAAATATACGGAAAAAAATTAACCCTTAAACGGCACCGAAAAACAAGGCCAACTAACTTCGTGCTCTTTTTGTTTTCCTCATCAAAGCACGCAGCAAACCTAATAAATTCACGCACAAAAATAACTGGGCACCCCATTTTATTCGTTGATGGACATAGTCATAAGAGCATTCTCCCCAATACACAAACTCCAAGCTGCAAACGCAAAACACACTTCCTTTGTTATGGTAGCAGACTGAGAATTCCCCAAACAAGATAAAAAAAAAAAAAAAAAGTATAAACGGTGGCTATAACTTTCTTACGACGACGACACGATCCGATCCCGAGCCGATGAACGCTGAACCCGACAAAGCAAACACGACGGGACTGGTGGCGCCATCTATCGACAGCAACGTAAACTATTCTCTCTCTCTTTTTTTTCTTTCCAGTTTTAACGGTCGTTGCTGGCATTGGAGGACCACCGCGGCCAGCAGATGTTCGATTCGATGCAGCCCTCTGGGCAACGCCATTAAGAGACTGGCCCAGAGGAAGGGGGGCCTTAGCCAAAAGAAGAAAAAAGAAAAAAGCAATAATAACAAAGTCAAAAGGGAGCAGAGAAGTTCTCTTTTCTCACGCACCCAGTAATCAATTTCAGCGTACGAAGGGGACATGCTGGGTTATTGGGATCCTGTTTTTACTATTATTATTATTATTTTTTTTTTTAAAGTAGACTATGAGACTACGGATGCAGAATAAGTCCGCCCAGCGTTACGGTGAGACTGCAAAGTTGATTTTAGAGGACGTCTGCGAATAGGCTGGTTTTGTCCCGACTGTTTTTATTCTTTGTTTTACTTCTTTCTCTCACATTTATTTTTAAAGTTCGGATAAAGGGATTAAGATAAGACGTATTTCATTTTAATCTTGGATTCTTTATATTTCTTATATTTAAGCGAGCTTCCGGTTAACGGACGTCGGTTTCGATATGCCACAGCCGAGGTCGCCTAACTTCCGCCTGGGAAATAAAACGCAATAAAGAAGGACTCGAGTTGTTTTTCTTCCTCGCGAGTACCTCGACAACATCCGCTTCTTCACCGAGATTCTCTTTGTCCGTGATGACGAGTGATCGGGTAATCGTAGAAACAAATCCAAAGTGCAAGTCATGCAGCGAAGCACACACAGGTGAAATCCTGCAAGCTTACACCGAAATGTAAAGAAAGAAAAGAAGAAATGTTCACTGACGTATTCTTCGGTTTCAACCGAAAAAACAACAAAACAATAAGTATAAAAAAAATACAAAATCGGTTCAAAGCGATAAACAACAGTTCGTGTAAAAAATACAAAACCGGCTAACACCGAAAAACAGTAATTCCTAAACATTTTTGTTCCAACTAGGACTTTTTCTTGTAAAAAAACCTTAGACTCGAACACTTCGTTTTTCAGGAGTATTTTCCCACCGACAATCACCGTTTTTAGAGTCCGTCCAAACAGACCACCTAATTGTATAAATTTTTAAAAATGTGAGCACAGAAAAAACGTTTTTTTAAAATTATTTTTCTACAAATAAACTGCGACAGAGGCATGGAAAAGCTCAGAAAACATTATTGCTTAAACTGATCAGACAATGAACACATACCCTCGAAGAGACTTAGAAAACAGATTGACATGAGACCAGACTGGGTCGCATGTCGAGGAAGAGCTGCTCACGAGGGCAGTGACGGAAGCGGCCTTTGACCCTATTGTTGCAGGTCCTGCATCAAGCAGAACATTGGTTTGGCGCAGCTAAGGACGCTTTTGGAGCAGCTGCAAAACATCTGTTAGCACACTACTTGAGAATGAAAAAGTGATTGCATCCCTAAATGAGTTCATTTATGATAGTGATCAAGGGATAAAGGGAGGACATTGGCGGGGTGAGGGAATTGTGTCCCGGGACGTATATTTTCCCGCTAAATTCAGCGGGGAAGCTGAATGGTTGTATGGGTCACGGGACGTCGATTTCCTACATTTAGCGGGGAAACTGAGTTGACGTAGAGGTTACGTTGGATAGATGTTAATGGCTATACCCTTCGTAACGGGCGGTAGCTTGCGCCACCTAGCCTAAGTCTAAAAAGACAAAAACGTGATTCCTCCCGCCCTTTTAAGACCAATTTTCTCCCCCTAACTATCACCAGGTAGTGTGGGATATCACCAGGACGACCTTCGAAGGATCGGGCAAAAAAAAAAAAAAAAGAAAGGAAACTAAAAACACTACCTTTTTGTTTCTTCCCGCCGCCGGCGAGGGGGTCGCCAATTTTCCTCTGGTCAAACCTAGTCGGCGTTACCCCAGCACCGGACCTACTGGGAGACAGGGTTGAGACTTTGGGCCGGAGCCACGCGGGAGGGAGTCCCAATTTTTCTCCGTCCCGCTTGTCCCCAGCTGTGTTAGTTAGTTCATCGTTTAATTTTTCCTAGATAAATTCCACAAATCTTCCAATCGTCTCTTTGTCACCTTTTCTCTTCCGTCCTTCCATCGTCGCCAGTAAAACCCAGGGCCCCGGCCAAATCCGTTACCCCTTCAGGGACGGCAGGGCGAAGCCCCGTGCACTTCAAAACCAAGTGTTCTACTGTCTCGCTATCATCATGGCATGCGGCACATAATGTGTCTGTCTCCTGAAATTTAGCCCTATACGTCCTCATTCTCAAAGCTCCCGTTCTTGCCTCGAACAGCAAAGCACTTCCCAGTGAATTGTCAAACAGTATTTCCTTTCTTATGTGACGCCTTCGTGACCTGTACACTGTTAAAGCTGATTTCTCCCGCATTTTCCTCTCCGCCTCTTTCACCTCCTTCACTGAAGTAGTCTGTTCAGCCCCATCACCAGTGTGTATAGGTATTTAAATGTAAGCTTTCGGGTTCGGTTTGTCCATTTTGTGTACAAACTTTTCATGTATAAGTACTTGAATACCTTCCGTACCCACCGCGTATCATCCATTTCGGTCAACCTTTGTTCAAAATTCAACTTACTAATTGCCTTCCTGCTCTCAAAAGACGACCATCCCAAGTCCCCCTCTACTCACTCATTTGATGCTTTTCCATGTGCTCCCAGCGCCAATCTGCCTACGCTTCTTTGTCGAATTTCTAAACCTGATTGAACCTCGGATTTCATGCACAGTACTGCCGTCAATTTCCCTAATGGCGAATTCGGGTGGTCAGTCGCCGGCAACTTATTTTGCCGGAAAACCGGCAATAGTGTTCGCGTGGTCAGTTTCCGGCCGGCACGCACCGTTCGGGTGGTGGTTGCCCGGCAAGCACCGGCAACTTTCCGGCGCTTTTTCCGCCCGAGCTCCAAACGGCCGGGCGAGCGGGCGCCAGACTGTATCCGGTGTCGTCACTTCCCAAATGGGAGAGAAGGACAGTGAGAAAAAAATGAACGAAAGAAGGAAACTGATCTGAAGTCACTTCTGTAGCCGCTACTCGAGTCAATCCAAGGCGTTGGCACATGGGTGGCGACCTCGCTAGTGGTGTTCGGGTGGTGAGGGTCACGTGGTGTGCCGCCGGCGCGTTTCTGGTTGCCGGTTCCGCCGGCTCGGTCTCGCCGGCGATTGACCACTCGAATTCGCCATTAGGTGATAGGTCCCGTGACGCCACTTTCCCCGCTAAATTTAGCGGGAAATGCACGGACCGATGGACGGACGGATACAATTTTGAGATTGGGGGGTGGCTTAAAAAAAACAACAACAACATTTCATGCCTTCAAAGCAGGTGAGAAGACTGGTGGAGGAACATCAACCTGAGGAACATCAACCTGAGGGGACATTAAACACACACCTGTCCCCAGGCTCGGGAATGAACACTGTTCAAGCCCACAGGATCCAAAGGGAATAGCCCGCATCCTCATCATCGCTGTACTACCGCGGAAAATACGAGTGGAAACGGTCCTTGAGCTCTGGTCCGAACAAGCAACGGAATGCGAAGTTAAGGTCCTATACTTCGGGACTATATGTGACAAATAGATCGGATATATAGAGCTTATAGACCTTTGCAGAAATCGCCTCCTGCGCGCGGCCATCTTTGTCTGCTGGGCTGTGGAACGCCTTCCAAGGATGCGCTGTTGATCTGCTGTGGGGTATATCGGACGCGCTGCGCATGCGTCCACAGCTCAGTGACTCAGCATTTTTTGCCCGCTCGCTTCGTTCGAGACTGCCACTGGAAAGGTCTATATGTGGACAGCAGACGCAGAAAAAGGCCTAGTTAAGTGTTTCAGCTCATATTGTCCGCGGGTGTGCGCCCTTGTTCTGCCCACGAGGGCGAACGAGTCTCGTAAGCAGTCTCGTCCGACGAGACTGCAAACGAGAGACCCTCGGCTGTCAGACTCGGGAAGGCAGCGAGCGGGCAGCAGGTTACAGCCTTGTCTTGTCTCGACTTACAAGTCGGCTTCCCGCGCAGCTTAAAGCCAGCCGTAGACGCAGGTTGGGGGTCTGTCCCATCTAAATGTGACGGCTCAAAGCGATCTCGTGGGCGGACGAGGATTTGTTTCTGGAGTTTGATGGAGGGGAGAAAGAAATGCAAGTTTATTATTATATATATATTTTTTTTTTTTTTTAAACCTACGATTGTTATATTCTGTTGGCTACCCGCACGGACTATCTCTTCTCGCATCCTTCGCGGAGGTGGGTTTTGTGTTTTGACGCGGCGCGCGATAGAAGTTGGCGACCGGCGCCAAGGTCGTCGGAATTTAAAAGTGAGCCGTGGAACGGCGGCAGAGGGCGGAATAGATTTGGATGACGGGGAAGAAAAGAAATGTAATCGTAAGAAATAAAGCCTTCTCTTTTTACTCCTTGGAAGGTCGCACTGATGGCGTTCTCGTTTTCTTTTTTTTTCTTTCTTTTTTGAGTTAACGTTATGCTACGTCGTTTGTACTTTTTTTTTTCTTCTTTTTAGTTTCGACTGTCGACCTGACGACCGCAGTGTGCGGTGCTTATGTGCATGTCGGTGAGAGTTACACCAGGTATGTATTGGGGCAACGACTGTGTGGAGCAGCCCTGCTGTAATCGCCACTGGTAGTGGGTAGCGCCAGGAGTGGAGAGAGCTTCGCGAGGTCGATCCAGTGAAACGCGAAACCGCGTAACGCTCGCCATATTATTTTGTTCGCGTGCGCGTGTGTGTGTTTGTGTGTTGTCTGAAGTCACATCAACGTCGCTTTTATGTGACACGGCGGGCGTATTGTTCTAAGTCGGCGGGTGATACTACGTTGGGCGTTCGTCGTTGTTTATGCATCCGTTTCGTTTTCGCTAGAGTGTGTATGTGGTCTACATAACGCTGAAAATAATTCTGTAGCTCAAAAACAAATTCGTCCTTAGTTGTTTATACAGCAGGAGTTTAGTCCGCCAGCGGGGTACGACCGCTAACCCTTTAACGTGCACAAAGAAGTGGTCATACACGACCGCAATGCTGATTTAGATCGAAACGGGCAGGAGTGGAGATTGAATTCTGTAGCTCACTATGCCTTTCTGCAGCCATACACGTAGTCCCCGACTGAGGGAGGACGGAAGAGAAGACCTTCAGCTGCCCTGTCTCCAGAGCGCGCACAGCCATAGCCATAGTCCCCTCTATAGTTACAAAGTCTGGCAGTTTGACGACGGAGCCATAGAGTGTCCGGTCGCAGATTTGGGGCCCGAGGGTCTGGTAGCACAGCAGCGCACAGCTTCTACAGCGGCAAGGACCCGAAACACACTTGTTCGCTCGGGAGAAGAGTGTTTCGGCGTCTCGCCGCAGCGGGGCGCCAGTCCCGTGGCTCTCCTCTCATCCGTTGCCTGCCGCTCCACCTTTTCCGTTTCAGCGGCCGC
This sequence comes from Ixodes scapularis, assembly GCF_016920785.2. NCBI lineage: Eukaryota > Metazoa > Arthropoda > Arachnida > Ixodida > Ixodidae > Ixodes > Ixodes scapularis. Next base: position 79,401,044 of record NW_024609883.1, read on the forward strand.
TTCTCGCGGCGATCTGCCACGTCTTGTCAAAGCACGACGGAAAAGAACGAGTGCGTTCGTGCCTATTTCTGCGGCAGCAGCCGGGCGTCCGTAAAGAGACACCGCGCTGCGTGCAACCATCTTGAATGTCGTCATTACTTCTGGTAAGCGGTGAAACATGGTTTTGATCTCTCCACGCTGCTGGAAGGTGTTTACGAAGAATGCGTTATTGTCGCACATTCTTGTTTTGCCTCACCTATATTTTCTCGCATATTCCGGGTTGAAATTTTCGATTATTTTTTCGTCCCGCATACCCGATACACAAAACCACGTAACTAAAAAAAAAAAGAAAAGAAAAAAGTTTTAGAAGCGCGCGCAACTTTAGCAAGAAAAAAAAATAATCCGAAGCATAATCTGAAACGGCCAAAAATGTTAAGACAGTACGCGACAAAGCAACACGATATCGCCTCTGAGTTTTCTGAAACTGTATCCAAGGCATCGGGAAGTTGCAATTTCGACTCGTAGCGATCGCCACTAGACCCCTCGTTCAAAACCCCGTCGAGCAACATTGACGCGGTCGCCATTTTTTGAGGCACGAAGCGTGTGATTGGGTCCCGAGTCCTCACCGAACGCTGACTCGGCCCTCGTGTCCAATACGAGTTGAGCCGAGTTAACGCCGAACGTTGTCGCAGCCCTCGTGTCCAATTGTGCACGCTTCAGATATGTGCGTGCCCAAAAGGGTCTTTTCAAAAGTGAGGGTTACTTTGCCCTTTTCCATTAAATCATAATTTATTCGAAGTTATAGTTAATGGTTGGAATTTGAAGTTTCGGCTAGGTGGCGCAAGCAGCCACCCGATTGAAAGGGAGTCAGCCATGTCTATCCATTCGTACATCCATCGGGTCTACAGCACCCAGTCTACCACAAATCACCAAAATGGCGGCGCCCACAAGAAAATCGGGGGATGCAGTGCCCGCACTCTAAGCGTAACTTAATTAGTGGCTCTATATAGTTCACACACTGCGCAAAATAGTTCTTATATAAATTAATGTTTAAAAACAAAACGACCGCTACGTTTTACACCATAGCCTTGGGCGCATCGAAGGGTAAGGGTGCATCGAAAGCTGAAGCTTGTACGGATACCGCTGAGGCTGTTTGAATTTCTATCGCACCTTATTATCTTCAGGCTCGGTGAAACTTGTCTCCTCATTGCTTACAATAAAACAAGAGGAAATACTCAAACTCTGGCTTCATAAAAAAACTCCACCTCCTTACAGAGATCAGTCATCTCGGCGCCAATAATGAATATTCACTGGCTGCCAAGTGTTTGCGAGAAAGCGCGAGCTGATAGTGAGCTTTTACCACATGATGCCATACCGCCACAGCTGTTCTTGACAAACAACACCGTTTACCTACGCCAGCGACCAGCTGTGAAGTTACGAATATGTTTTGTTGATAGTGCCACACGTGGTCAGTAGCGTAAGTATTTATGCAATCCGCGAACTAATTTGCTTTCCTGGGTTGCCTGGCCTCTAATGCATGTTCAGTAATGTGATTGGCATGAGTAATATTGGAGAACCTCCTGGAGAACCTAAAAGTCAGTTTTGAAGCAGCAAAGGACAATTTTGGAGTATTAGCCCCCTTAATATTTATTCGTACCATCGCAAATATTATATGTTAAGATTCGTGTTGGCCCTTGCCTGTCAGTCAAAAGACATTGTTTACTTTGCCTTCCCACTTCCGTGCAACCTTTTGTTAGCATCAATTAAACAGAGCTAATTATCTGTTCAGCTGTGTGTGGAAGCACCAGGGACGACTACAATATGCTGATAGATTAATTATATTCCACGGAAATAATGTCAGAACAGAACACTGTGAACATTGAGCAAATTGATGTTTCAGTGAGGTCATAGAGGTTGTAACAGTAATCATTAACCGAAATGAAAACAAAGATTTTGTCATTCCATTATTAACATCAATTAGATTTTATATGTAAAGCTTCATAACACAAATCGGCATGTGCACAGTAAATGAGCCCTAAAAACAATCCAGTCGAAATCGTCAAAATTTTTCCCAAGTTTCCACCCTCCCATTTAGCTAATTTAGTTTTAAGTCACTCCGTTCATTGTGCCATCGCACAGATGAAAGCTAGGTAAAAATGACAACTACACGAGATAGTTTACATAAAAATGTAAACCTACGGACCACCCATATAAATCTCCCGCAACACGTAAGTATCCTCGCTAAATCTCGAGTTTGACAAAAGAACAAAAAAAAAAAAAAAAGCGTGGGTTTATTGCAGTTCATTATAAATTCTAGCCGCAGTCTTATTCGGTACTTCTTACTTCGAGGTAGAGTTGTTACATCAGCATTTACCAAGTTTTTTACCTAATCTTTTTATTTTATTAAATCCAGCTTGTAAGCCCAACGTCCTGCTCTGGAGGAGTGCTTTCCCCTTAGCACGCGGCTGCGCTGCGGCGAAGCAAGATCAGCCAAAATCGCAATGCCCACTCCGCGGTTCTCGCTTCACTGCAGTGCACCAGTGCTTGGTGAGAAGCGCACTCAACGAAGCCACCTAACCCACACGAACAGGCCACGGACATGAGAAATATTGAGCGACTTTCGAGTACTGCGAGCGTTTGATACAGAGATCAAATCGAGTAAAAGAGCAAACGCTATCAAAATTGAGCCAGTACATTTTCAGTTAATAAAGTGAAACTACGTAGTGGCGCTGTGTTGGCACCAATTCATTTTTTTTAATTATTTTTGGCGAAATGTATGGCAGGACGTAGCAAGCACTTTGACACAGCAATCACATCACTACATGCCGCACAAAAACGAACACGAGCTGAATAACAATGCCACTATAAACGAAAACAATAATGGTATACAAACGTGTAGTTACGTAAAAAGAGAGTGCGCTGCACCTAAGCAGATGGCAAGCTTTGTTGCTTCGCTTCACCACAAGTGCAAGCGAAGCGGAACCTACAAACGCGAGCACGCTGCCCTGAACCCTTTTTCATTGAACAAGCGCACGTGCTCGGTTGAGCCGTTCAAAGCACAGAGCAACCTATACTCCGTTTCACACGTCGCGCTGCAGAACCCAGGGATCCTGGGTTCGAGCCCCACCCCTGCCCGTTTCGATCTCGATGAGCATCGTACCGGCGTGCGGTCGTGTATCACAACTGCGTGATGCACGTTAAAGACCCCAGGCTAGCGGCTGTACCGCACTGGCTAAATTTCTCATCTACAGCTGGGAGACTCGTCGCCCCTGTGAGGCAGACCAAGTTCTAGGCTGTATAAACACACACACAACCCAATTTTTTTCGTTTCACACGTAGCGTGCAACGCTGTCAAAGCTACTGGCGCGAGCGCGTGGCTTCATCTATGGTTTTGTTTGCGCGAGAACGCGTGCAAATGATCAAAGAGATCAAGCCCCCATGCTCGCGCCAAAAGCTTTGACAGCGTTGCACGCTAAGTATGAAACAGAGTATTGTGAGCTGAGGAGCGAGGTAGCTTAAAATAATACATAGCACGAGGCGAAAAAGGAGCATTGTTCTAAATCTGTGTTGAGTTCCAATTATTTAGGAATAATTGGGAACTCTGAAGGGACATTTAATAATAATTTCCTTGGATGACGAGCAAAATCACGACTGACAACGGACGCTTTGTAGCTTGCGACATCATGCTTAGCATGGATGAAGTTTCGACGGTTTCGAAAGGCTGTTTAAAGTCAGAGGCTTTTAAAGTGCCTCCACAACGGCCGTTTCATTATGGTGGTGGTGGTGGAAAACCTCTTTATTGGTCCTGCGACCGTTTCATTATGTCTCACGTTCAAAGTGATTTTGTGCATGAAAATGGTAGAGGCGCAACGCCGCACTCCCGTCCCGGCGTTCGTTATAGCGAAGGAGACGGGCCGGTGGCGCCATCTCCCGACATATGGAAAAAACAGAAACCCGGCCCAGCGACGAGCGGCACATTTGAAACTCGGGTGACTGGCTGGGCGACCGTATGCCACGGAAAAGCAACTGTGAGAACCCTCAGCTAGATTCAAGAGAATTGAATAGAACACTTAGAGAAGTATAAATGCCCAGGAGTACGGCCCAATGAGGGAAAACAATATTTAGAAGAACCGGAAGAAAAAGATAGATATGAAGTTGTTAGGGGAATATGGAAAGGAGTCACGGTGCCGGGGTTATCTCTTGGCAATGCGGTATCGTGCAAGAAATCTGAAGTCCAGTCGAGCTTAGATACCCGGCAGAAGGGCGTGGGTAGACTGGCACTGGGGGCACATGGGAATAGTACACCAAATGAAGGAGTGCAGGGAGACATGGGCTGGGCACCTTTCGATGCTAGAAAGGCGATCAGTCAGTTGAAATTTTAACAATGGGTAGACACACTTGAAGATACACGATGAGCGAGAAAGGTACATAAGCATTTATACATGGAAAGCCTGAACACTAAATGGACAAACCGAACCCGAAATTCAAATACCAACAATCAAGTGCTGGATGGTGCAGAGCAGACAACCTCTGTGAAAAATGAAGTAAAAGAAGCCGAGAGAAATATGTGGGAGGAAAGAATACAGGGAAAATCAGTTTTAACTATGTATAGGGGTAAAAAGACAGAAAACGAAGAATGAATATGGGTGTGATAATTCACGGGGGAGCTCGTTGTCATTCGAGGCTAGAGCAGGAGAATTGAGGACTAGCACATATATGGCAAAGTATGGGGAAATGGACACGCGCTGTGCCGTATGCAGAGGGGAGGAGGAGACAAAAGCAAGTTTCAGTAGACCGTGTTTTCACCTCCGCTAGCCCTCCGCTACGAAGAAACCGCCACTGCGCCTGCGCGCCGATGGCCTTGGCTGTAGAGTTTCGGGTAGCGAAGAGGCTGAGCGGAGGGGGAAACACGGTCTACTGATACTCGTTAATAGAACATGCGGTGTTGAGGCAGAGGTCGGCATTTTAGGTCGCCCTCACTCTCACAGCCACACTCACCTAAGCCCCTCACTCACCCTCGCAGCTACACTCACCTTGAGCCCCTCACTCACCCTCAGTCACACTCACCTTCAGCCCTTCACTCACCCTCACTGAACCTCACCGCCCTCACGCCCCCGCTCACTCATGGCCCTCACGGCCCTCACCGCCCTCACGCCACTCACCGGCGTCACCGCCCTCACGCCACTCACCGCCCATTAAGAATACCAATGCACCTTTCTGAAACAGTTTATTTCCAAAAAACGATCGATTTCAAACCAGAACCAAGTCTTTCGGTGTCATCATTACCGGCACGAGGTATCACGTGAAAATTTTGCGTCCCTGATTGGATGCAGCCGCTTCAAACGTATTCGAATTGCTCCGAGTTGCTTGCTTATTTCGAGCCGGACCCGATCTCAGCAATTCGTGTCGATCAAGGGAAAGCTAGAGAACAACCCGTCATTAACAACAAAATTGCTGAGACAGATGCTCGATCTGAAGGGGGCCTCACGCACTCATGGCCCTCACACCACCTCATGCACTCGCCGCCCTCACGGCCCTCACGCCTCTCATGCCACTCACTGCTTTCACGCACTCATGGCCCTCACACCCCTCACGCACTCACCACCCTCACGCGCTCATGGCCCTCACGCCACTCACCGCCCTCATGACCCTCATACCCCTCACCGCCCTCACGGCCCTCACTCACCCTCACACTCATGAATTTTCCTGGTTCAGAAACTCACTCACCCTCACCTCACCTGTGAGGATGAGGGTGAGTGAGGGCCCTCATGAGTGAGGTTTGCAGAGGTATGTGTTGAGGTGCACAGGGCTTGATCCCGCTCTGCCGGAGAGGGCGACGGAGTTAGCCGGAGCGCTGGGGTTTCGCAGACGAGAATTGAAAAATGAATGATAAGTGCATTTTAATAACAAAGGAAAGAATGGAAGACTGGTGGAAACTATCCAGGGAGAATCGAATGACGTACAACTGACACAACTGAGGACGGGCGGGAGAGAGGAAACTTGGGACTACTTCCCACGTGGCTCTGGCCCAACGCCTCCCCCCTTCTCCCAGTCGGGGTAACGCCGACTAGATTTGACCAGAGGAAAGTTGGCGACTCCCTCACCGTGAGAAAGAGGCGGGGGGCGATGTTCTTAGTTTTTTTTTTTTTTTTGCCCGATCTCCCAAACGTCATCCTGGTGATATCCCACCCCGCCTGGTAATAGTCACAAAATTGCAGACGGTAAGCTATTTGGCGAAAGAAAGAAATCATCATGGCCTCCGAGAGCGCGCTTCGTGATCTCGGAGGCCATGGACATCATACTTTTAGTCCTTAATTTCTAGGCTAGGTGGCGCAAGCTACCGCCCGTTATGAAGGGTACAGCCGTTAGCATCCATCCAGTCGCATGGCGCTCGATCCCTGGCAGCATTCAGGCTCTCCACGGCGCTACATGGCTTACCACTTGGGAGGCCCTAACTAGTAATAATTAGGGTGTTAATGCCATAGTCAACCATAAAATAAGAACGGTAGGGAGCACCTTTCGAACGCCCGACCTTCAGCACGTGCTCCACGCCTTCTGGGGTGCACTGGCTGCGCGCGCGCGCGCTCGGGGTGCACGAGACGGAACACAAGCTCCTCCATATCGTTCTGGTTTGAACATAGAAACAAAACCAACAGTGCTTCCCAGTACAAGTCTTTTATCTATATACCCAAGTAACAAATGTAACAATCGACAATGCACGCTATACATCAGAATATAATGTTCTCTGTCGTGCGTACTAGCCGTGGTTTTATTTTCCCAAGGCAGAGTTGTCACATCAGCACGAGCTGCGGAAGCACACCGGAGGAGCGCTCTTCCCCTAAGTGTGCAGCCTCGCTGCGGCGAAGCCACACGCGCAGGATAGCGATGGCTTCTCTGCGGGTGTCACTTCTCCGGAACGTACCGGTGCGCGGCGCACTCAACGCCAAACCGACCATCACACAATGAGCGATATTGTTGCGAGTGTAGCAGGCAGAGCTAAGCAATTATCACAGCGCAGGAACAGAGTTACCCAGTCGACGATTCAGCAGCATAACAAATGGAATCTGGTACGTTATGTGAAGTGACACTAAAAAAGTCAAGAACAGAAGAGCTGGTAATGAACCACTGTTAATGGAACAATAACACACACACGCGCGCGCGCGCACACGCACACCCACTTGAAATTGGGTAAAACGTTAAAAACGCAAGCCATACACAAGCAAATGCAAGTTTTGTGGCTTTTTTTTTTGTGTGTGTGTGTGTGTGTGGGCAAGTTACAGTTTAGCCATGCATCACCTCGGCCTCTCGGAGAGGAGGGTATCGACTATCGAGTGGCCGTGGCGTCAGATACCAAGTCTACGATGAAAGCATGAAATGTAAAATGTACGCTTAATATATATATATATATATATATAAGGAACGTGATTAGAATTATTAAATGACACCACCATCGGGCATATTGAACAATTCACTTCTCATGGGCACTGCCACGGAATTTACCGATGCGAGAACGATTGTAACCGTTATCTCTTTCAAAGCAGACAAATCAATGGCGGCACAACAAACAAAGCACAACCGTGTGGCAGTATCGGCAAGTCCGACGAAAGGAAGCCCATCTGCAGCATCCTCATCAAACGAGCCACTTCCCCCTCATCGCCAAATGAAGCGACAGCAAGGCCGGCCCTATTCCACTGACGCCCCGTCGAACACACGCAGGCATGATATAAAAAAACACAGCATACAGTCACAGGGATCAACAAAAAGAAGTTGTGACAGGAATGTACAAATGGCCGGTGACAACTGTTACGTTACATCGAAAAACTAAATGACATATCGTCCGAATGCTGAACAATTATTATTATTTGCCCCTTACGATAGCTGGGCCCTAGCCACGGCTGGGCGTACGCAACAAATCTGAATTCCGATGGAGAACACGAAGAGTTAGACACCAAATGCCTCCGACGCTAAACTAAAATGTGTTTAAAAATATCAATAAGCGAAAAAAAAAAAAAGTGTTTCGTTCTTTTTGTATTTAAATACATTTAAAGCGGAAACCGCAGTTTTCGAAAGCTGGGTCCGATAAATACAACAATACGAATACAACTCAAAACTTCGACCAATCAACAGGCACGGTTAAATTTATTTGCGCAAGAAGAGATCGCACTAAAATGGGATCAACTATTGGCATGTAACATTAAAATTCACCCATCGTTAGCCAATGTAAAGTGCTATAAAAAGGATGTCGCAACCGGCTCAACTTTGAAGCATCGTGACCCCCGTACATGCATCGCACCGCGGGGGTCAATGACCCCCGAAAAGGGGTCCCAAAACGAAATGCGGCTTGGGAATCCGATCAAAGTGACTGGGACGAACGTTTCTCTAAAAACAAGGCCACAAATTAAGACTTGGTTCTTAATCTTATCAACCCAGAATTAGAATGTTTTAGAAAGAGCATCGCACAATGATAATACTACTTGATCGGGCGGAATGCGAGCACGTCGCGTAGACACCAACAAGCCACTACCCGGTGGAGCAAAACCAGCAACGCTCTCACGCGAGGAACAACTTGGAGCATAAAGCGACCACGTCGGCGAGTCACTATGTTTCCATTGTCCTCAAAGGACGCGAAGATCGCTTTTGTCCCCATAAGCATCGACAGAGACACAGCAGCCACGAAGATATGGCAACACTCACCCAACGACTTAAAACAAAGAGATCATAGGTGATCATACTGGGGCTCTGCTACACCACAAACAAGTTTGTTTCGTCGAGATCTTCGAGCCCTTTCGAATTCTCAGATGCAAGAAAACAAAACGAAACGAAGCAAGCGTCCCGTCGCGAAATTGAATATTGCAAATACGCGCCATCTGATCCAAAACAAATCCGGAACGCGAAATGCTCCTAGAATCAAACACCAGTTGCTGAGTACACTACCGCGTAATTCAACTTCCCAAGGAGGAAACAAACGAAGCCAGCATACGGAATTTCTCGCTCACAAAAAAATAGAGGGAAGCGGGGTGCGCTGGAATGTGATTAACCCTAGCATTCCGACGTCGACATCAAAGAAAGCGCTCAGCGGAATCACGCGCGCGCTCGCTCAAATATTTCGGAGTCAGTCCGCCACCAAAGCCGAGCGATAAAACTATCTGTCCGAACAACTCACCCGTGTTTGTCGCGTCCTAAACGGACCGGCGGAGATCAATGGTAATCCGTAATCCCTGGGCGGGCACTCCTCGGGCACAAGCGCGCACAAAAAACTTCCGTCAACAAACCCCCTTCGCCCCGCCGCCAGCGCACAAACGGGACCCATTCAGCGCGGACAAAGGGCGCTTTCCACATGCCGCCATTTCCTTTGTTCCCGCCTCGGCACCCACACTTGCCCGACTCTCGTAATCCTCGAGTGACTCTCGGTGGCCGCGCAGCGCTGGGTCACTGCTTGGCTCGCGGTTTTTGTTGCTTGGATATTCGAACCAGTGCGGTGTTTGTGGCGGCAAAAAGTTTGAGTAATCGAACGCACCTGGCGTGGTCTATTTTTTGAGATGCGTTCGTTTCGTTAAGCATTTCAATAGCAAAAGAGTAACCTTGATGGGCGAAAATACTAATGTGACGTCAGGTTTGCAATACATTTTGCGTTAGTGAGAGTTGGTTATTATCACGTGATCTTAGTTGAGTAGGTAAAACATTAGTATTAGTTAAAATGAAAAAAAAAAGACACAATCAATCGAGAAGTATTCAAAACAAAATATTTTGTAATTTTTAAAGTTTTGATTGTAGTAAAAATAAAACGTAAATTATAGCATGGAGTTCGAGGATAACTTGCATGGTGGCCGGCGTGGTGACGTTACATCTCGCGTACACCGAAAGCTTGTTTTGACGAGAACTCTTCGCAGTCTCCGATCTCCAGGTTAGTAAACGGCTTAATAACTTCAACAGGTTTGCCATTACATAGTAACGGTACTTTCTACAAAAGTAACGTGCGACTCTCCTTGGAAGCAACCGGCTAAAATTTTGCTGGCTAGGCGGTACACGTAGACATCTCGGCATGCCCTTTAATTCTGGCCTAAAGAAGAGCTTTCCACATGTTGGGAGACCCAGAATGCTTTATCAACTATTGGAGCGCGATCATTCGGGCCCCCTTGTGCAACCATACCATGCATTTTGGCTACTAACCTCGGCCTACAACTCGTAATTTGGAGACGCCGGTCGTGCTGGAACCGGACCGCTCCGTATCACGAAACCGTATCTCTTTTTTGCAGCACGATGATCACCGACGTCCAGCTAGCGGTCTTTGCAAACGCCCTCGGAGTGTCGCTCTTCCTGCTCGTGGTCCTGTACCACTACCTGTCGGTCAACAATCCAAAGAAAGGGGACTAGGTAAGTTTGTCGCGGCCCAGGACGAAGGCTTGGACATTGTAGTCGGAACTACAATCGATCTGTACTCTCAGGCCCAAGTTCGTATTGGGCAGGAGATCGAACTATAGGTGTTTTATGTAATTCCTCTTATTTACATCAGCATAACTGGTCCCTGCTTCGATCGAGTCCAGACCCTGTTCTCGTGCGAGTCCAGCTCTCAGTCTCGTGCCCCGTGCAAGCGGGAGCACATCATCTTCACACGCACCTGGTTCGCTCTGGCCACACCCATGGCCAGTCGCTACCACACATCCCCCTCCCCTTGGGAATGATCAGTCATCTAAGTATCGAGAAGGACGTCTAATGCAGCGTCCCGTCCTTGTGTGAGGATGTGATGCGTCCTCGCACCCCTCCTGTGGTACTTCTTGCCCATCACTATCGGCAGGAGCCGCAAAATTCGTGAAGGTCTGAGTGGTCTCATTGGTGTATGGTACGAGATGTGTACGATTTCTTCGCACGACGCTTTGGCCGGTGTCAACGAGATATGAGCGTGGCTCTGATGTTGGGCACTGCACCGTTCCCTTCCTTTGGAGATCGACAACCCATACGTCTGTTCCATCGACTATGTCGGGCAGATGGCGGACACCATGGTGTTTGTCGTAAGCCGACCGTTGCTTGAGCCGGTAGCTTGTTTCAAACTTCGCGAGCTGCTCTAGGTTTGGAGCTGTTGGCCTCAGCAGTCTGCTCGGGATGGGAAGCTTTGACCGCAGTCGGCGTCCCATAAGTAGCTCGGCTGGGCTGTACCCGTTTTTCAGGGGTGTTGTTCGATAAGACAGCAGGGTCTCATACGGGTCTCTTGTCTTATTCATGGAGCTCTTTATTATTTTCACTGCAGCTTCCGCAAGTCCATTGCTTTGTGGATAGTGAGGGCTCGAGGTTATATGTTGGAAGCCGTATTCTCTAGCAAAAGTGGCGAATTCTGAGGTTGGCACTCGTGAAAATTCGTGAAAATCCCACTTCTGACACCATGTTTTATGTAATTCCTCTTATTTACATCAGCATAACTGGTCCCTGCTTCGATCGAGTCCAGACCCTGTTCTCGTGCGAGTCCAGCTCTCAGTCTCGTGCCCCGTGCAAGCGGGAGCACATCATCTTCACACGCACCTGGTTCGCTCTGGCCACACCCATGGCCAGTCGCTACCACACAATAGGGGGCACTCTAACCCGTTTGCTGTCCTCACCCTCCGTGTTTACTCAACACGAGGCCTGTGCACATGCCCACAGGCCTTATGGGCATGTCCATGTCATCTTCAATATAGCGCGGGGCACAGTGTAATGTAAAAAATACTAACAATGAACGAAGTGCCGTTAAGTGCTGGATCCCTCCCGAAAGGTACGCGCGCAGCAGCAAGGTCCTTCATGATGGCCGCTGCAGATGTGACGTCGGAGCAAGCCATGTATGCATGTTTGCATGTACGGCTTTAGGGCGCCGCCATCTACGATAATCTGATTACGAACCATCCGATTACGATGCGTAATTGTATTATGACGCTCCCTAGTGCATTCCAACTCACCAAGATGGCGGCGCCCTGAGGCCGTATTTGCAAACGTGTGTACACCGACCTATGTTACTAGATTCGCTCAGTCAAGTAACTGCCCGTAGCTAGCTGGCAACGGACAGGCGGCACCAGTAGAGTGAGAGCCCACGGTTATACTCTGTCTCGTAACTTGGCAAAGGATGAACGATAAGCCCCACATTGCGTGCCGACGGCTTCGAGGTGTGCTACGCATACGAGTGCAGCTCACACATAGCGAAGCATGATGCAGCGAAAAGCCTGATACTTCTTTGCAGTAAAAGCCTATTTTGATGATACATAGTCTCATTCCAATTGGCCTGCCAGGGCTGTAGCTTCTGCCGTACTGGCATGTTACGCGATCACGGCTTCCTGGGATACCCAGTATTTCTTGCTTCAGACACTAGGCTAAGTGGAGCCACCAGAATAATAGCTTGCGTTTTAACAACGCAGCCCGCACTGCCAGGCATACCCAATGTTTCTTGATTCAGAAGCTAGATGGCGCTAAACCAAACAGCATTGCAGGTTGCCTATAGACGCAGCTTTCACGAGCAGTGCCCCCCACGGCCCGCCTCTCGTCGTTTGACACACCACCGTTTTGGGGATGGCTGCTATGCTAACTGCAGTGTATTCCGTGGAATACATGCGTTTCGAAGCACAGCGTCTAGATGGCGTTTCACCATACTCTGGAACACACAGTTTTGAAACGAAAATCTAGACGGCATTTCAAACGACAAGACTAAGCTGTTGAAGTGTAAGCTGTTGAACTTTCAGCAGCTTACACTGAAGAGGGTGAGGGGGGGTACTTCCCTCTGCGGGAGTTCCACAACTGAGCTAATCTATTACCGACGCCAACACGCGGCTCAGACGTCACTCCGCTGCGTCACCTGGTTTCTGTGTGCATGCAGTGCCCACACCTGCTGCAAGCGAATACTGACCTGTTTGTAAATGGCGTGTGGGTCTATAAGATCCATTTCACAACCAGATGGTCAGTGGTCATTCGAGCGAACAGACTGCACTTGCCCGTCAGTAACAACTCTGTGTACTGATCTTGCTCTGCACTGCTACAAGTGATTTGATCGGTATCGGTATTTCCCGCAGGAAACTAGGCAGTGTGCAGTGAACACTTTGGGAAATTACAGAGCATTGCTGATTACACCCAGTAGGCTGCTATATCTGGCTTACTCAGACAAGAATACTATGGGGTATATTTAGAGCGAGGCAAAACTATGACTGATCACACAGCAACCTGGGGCCCTATGTTACACAGCGGGACCGGGACAACGCCGTCTGCGGCGATTGGTCAGCGCCGCGTCGGAGACCAATAGCAGCAGAGGACATTTTCCCTGTCCCGCTTGATTCCACCGTGTAGCATTGGCCCCCGGAACAACAACATTCACCGAGAATTATTCGTGGGATGTCGCATGTGATCTGGCAGCGAACTGGAACAGTAGTTCAAACTCATTCTAGCAATTCTTTTTTTTTTATATATATACATGCAGTGAAACAGATTTCACACTCACTTAGTTTGATGTAGATGATGGAAATATACAGGGCTTAAAGTCTGCCTCCAGTCTGGGGGGGTCTCTCCTAGCTCGAACAGAGGCCCTCGGAAAGAGCGCGGGGGGGGGGGGGGGGGGGAAGGGGGCTCAATTCGTGCGCTTTTTCGGTGAAGTTAAACCGACACTTATACAGCTTCTCTCTACAGCTATGTATCCTTTCAATTTATCCAGAACTTTTCATCTCTGTTCCCCAAGCACAGGACTAAGACAGAGGGAACATAGGTAAAACGGGGGGTCTCAGACCCCCCGCCAAAATTGGAGGGGGGTCCCGGACCGCCTGAGACCCCCCAGACTTTAAGCACTGTCACTTGCAGTCAGGTAGGCCAAAAGCGGAGTGCATCTGTATAGCAGAATTGATTTAATGCTGCTTTGTTGAGCATGCTTCCACGCACTCAATGCCTTAGAAACTATTATGACAGCTTGCCAGCTGACCTTCCTTCTGAATTCTGCAAATGCCCTACTGCTAGCAAAGAAGCACTAGTGACCTGCTTGCTTTGTAGAAACCGTCTCTCGCTGATTTCTCTCTGAGGAGGCAACACTTCCTAGCTCGGACAAATTTCATTCGCGCCGTGGTTGCACCGGCCAGGGACATAAAGAGGTGGCTGATGCTCGTTGCTAAATGTTTCCAAATACCGGCTGTGACTACGAGTCAATGCCCAGGCAATTGGATCATTCGCATCGAGAGTTATTCCGACAGTTATGGTGGGAAAAGTTGGGAGTAAGCAAGGATTTTTTTAGCGTGCTCTGGCATGCTTGACAAGCTTCATTATTGGTGGAGGTACTGTGCTATGTTTCTTAGGGATACTGACTCCAAAAACAACACTAATATGCGAGTGGCCTTGCACAGACTGTCGGGTAAAAAGCCGACGAGTTCACCACAGTGCCAGATGTGGAAACTGGGCTCATGGAATAATTATACAAGTATCTCGTTTTTCAATTAATTGCTCGTCATATGTGAACGAAACTTTACACACTCCTTTTTTCACATTGTGCATAATGATCCAGCCTGCACTTCACTCCCAATAAAAGTTACCCTCAAACTGCCGTTTTTGGCCGGTAGTGCAGATCTCGCCAATGCTTTTAAGGAACTGGAAGTCTGCTTTTGACACTAATCGTACCAAATCATGTTTCGCAGTCCCGCAGGAGAAAAAAAGGAACGCAAAGTCAAAATCACGTTTGTTTTGGTTGCAAATTCCGTTTTTGAGACGCAGCTGGGTATTTCAGTTGCTCCAGGTTTATTTTCTAACCTGTTCGACAGCGCAAGTCCATATTTATCTCACTGCTGTTGGAGTTTTTCAATAAATATTTCTACTAATTCTAGGCAGTGTGCTCTAAATAAAAAAGATCCAACAATAAAAATGGCAAACGAAATAGAAAAGCCTTGTTTCAAAAAAGCAAAAGCTATCAACTGTATTACAACAATTACAAGGTCTACGCTTTTTTGTGACAAACTTTTTTTAAAATTGAGTGGCTTAATATACATTTGGCGATATTTATGTCAGTATATATTGAACACCTAGTAAATATTTGCACTGACATTGAAGAAGAGTTTTCCTTTCCAGGCACTGAAGCATGGGGCTTCTTGGGCAAAAGGCACTTTGGACTTGGAACGGGCAGAAAATGCTTGAAATCATCTTGTATTTGAAACCCTCCAGCATGGACCGGTCTTGTTGTAAATAAACTCTACCGCCACATTGGTGACTGGCTTCATGCTGTCCACGCTACGCATTGGACTTGATGAATCTTGCTTGTATTCAATACGGCAGTTTTGATATGGCAGGCGGTACTGGTTTAGTGACAAACTAAATGTGCTGGTGTATGTGATGCCAGTGTTTGCGGAGCTGAGAGAACTGTGATTAGTTTAGCTCCAAACACAGCGAAAGCAATATACCTTTGTATTGGGCGAGGTAGTTCGAAGCTATAGTTCTGGGAGTTTGCCCCTGCCAGGTTTGATATGTGTGTGTTTTTATGTCATCACTACGCCTCGTAGCGGCGAAAAAATAATGTCATGCTTTGTTAATTTACTGTTTGCATTAAAGCGCAAAACATATGTACGACGAAACCGTCCGATCTGACGGGCAAACTGCCGGAATGGCCTTCGGGGGCGAGGGTTTTCATAGCACCGGAGTGCGTTGAAACCCTCACCTCCAACCGTCGGATTGGGATGTTTCGTCGTACGTGTGTTTCGCGCTTAACACCTTACAGAAAATATATTTTCGGTTGCAGATACAAAAAGGTTGTATGCTTTTGGTGGGAGCAGAACATGGGACTAATATGAATAGCACACAAGCAAAAAAACCACGCAGAACCCAGCAGGAAACGACAGGTGGAATAAGCAATTTTTGTTTTTATTATAGCAAAAACAGGAAAATTTGTGTACAATAGCTGGTGGGTGTTTTGAGTTTGGCTACCCAAGGTTGAAATAGAAAGGGGTACGGTACATACATAAAATGCCAGCACTTAACTCTGTACTTGGAACACCCTTGAACATCTTGCGACTCGTCGGTGTTGACGCCAAGGTGCATTATCGGCCCCTTTAAAAAATGGTGCCATCCCTAAAACATTGTTGCTCCACAGTGGCCGGGTTCCGAATTTTTGTCAAGTAAATCCAACTTGCTCCCAATATATGCAGATAGAGTGATGTGAGTGCGTGAGACACTCTGGAGCAAGAGTGAGCATATTATGGAACGCTGCCAATATTACAAGCCACCCATGCCCGTTTCGATCTGGATGAGCATCGTAATTGATGCGCAGTTGTGCTACTGCTTGGGGCAAATTAAAGACCCCATGCTAGCGGTTGTACTGCACTGGCTAACTTTCTCATCTACAGCCGAAACGCCATACGCCCATTGAGGCTAACTTCCGGCTGTATAAACATGCACATATCTTTTTATATGGCAGGAAAGCCAAGGCTGGGAAATCTACAAGTATGGGCCTATCAGTATCACCTCCACAGGATAATCATGCACCACCCCCTGTGCAGTATTTTCACATCTATTCATAGGACGACATAATTTTGAAAGGGCACTGTAAGGCCCCTTTAAAGCGTAGCGCTTTTCCTTGAAGCTCTAAAAGAACTGCAATACAGTGGAACAAGGAACACCAGAAAAAACACTTCTATAACCCCACCAAATGTCCCGAAAGGAAACGGTATATAAATTATGGACTTGTCCGCTCATTCGTGTCTTGTGCATACCACTGTGCAGTATTTTCCACTCGCCCAGATGTGCATACATTTTAAAAGCACTCTTGTATTGTGCATGCAATTGGTCAATTTTTTCTTTTTCTTGTAAGCGTGACAACTAGATAGGTTAAAGTTGTCTCTTGTTGCATTCAATAATTTGTACATTTGTTCAATTACCTATAGTTTTTCACACAAATATAGAAAAAATGTTTAATGTGTCGGAAACCAGAAGAGAATGTACATACATGCATTTTTGTTTTGAACGAGTATGCCCTGGTGTCATTCCTTGTCGCAAAGATGAAGAAGATGAAGCTGTGGCCACTGTTCTTCACAACCTCTTTTGCAAGCTTGCTGGCAATGGTATTTTTCCATCATCATTTAAAGTAAGTCCTCTTGAACAGCTAACAACCAAGACAGATCAATTTTCTTTGCAGACTCTGTCTACATGTGCACCTCATCATCATCTCTGAAAATCTCCAAATGGAGTCTCCAAAGTGAAATAACGCTAGTTGCTTTTAGATGGGGCAAATAATGGTAGTATGGCTAAAGGTTTCTAGAGTGCTTGCATCTGTGAGGACAATTGGGCAGTGACCATTTAAGAGGTGAAAATATTCAAAATGAACTCTACAATCAGTTATGGGATGATTGATACAGATGGTACCGAGTATGTGGTTCAAAAAGGCTGCAAAAAGAGTGCAGCCTGCATCTAATTTCGTAGTCAACATTTCACTCAATAAAGCAACTTGTGCAGTGACAAGTGCTTGCACAAGCGATTCTCAATGACAAGGATGCTGATGAACCATCAGATTGTATGGATGAGTTGTCTGTCGTCAAATTACCCGATAAAACATTGTAGAGACAAAGCTTCATTTGGCACCCCTGCTCCTGCGATGTGGTTGCAATGCTGCTGCATGACTGCTCTTGAGGTCAACAAACGCCATTGTTGCTACCCAAACCTAAAGGACCACAGAGACTCGAGCACAAAATACACGCGAACAGGTCGCCTCCTTTTTGAACCACACCATATTTTACCAGTAGTTTTGCACACTTTCCGCTGGCCGGATTTTTCTTTCTTTGAGGGAGTCAAGACTGACGCTCCCGAGAACCGAACCAGTAATAGTCTATTGGCATAAAGGTTTTTGTCCGCTGTGTCGGGGCAGAAAGGGGAGAAGAGCAGATGAAGCTCAAGTTGATTAATCCCGCTGCGTGCCCAGTGATCTCCACCTGACTGGCTATGAACGCTGCACCCCCAAGAAGAACATAGTGTTCCTCAAGCTGCACAAATGTGCCGGCTCTTCTGTCTTCAACCTACTGATGCGACAGGCGGAGGAGCGCAACCTCCTGTTGGCACTTCCCACCGCAAACAGCCACCTCCTGGGCTATCCTCGACTGTTCAACCCCAGGATTGACCTGCTCGATTACCGGCACTGCGGGGGCAAGCCCAACCTCCTGACCTACCACATGCGGTTCAACGAAACAGCCGTGCGGGAGGTACTCGTCAGCAAGCTGACCTTTGGTGTCAACCTTGTAGCACAGTAGTGGCAATCGGTTCGCCAAACGACACTTCATTGGCAGATCTTTTCCTCGACGTTTCGTCGAAAGCCCCTTGCATTTATTTCATTGACAGAGCCTGCAATATTCTGTCGAAGGTATCTTTTTACGCACGTCACGTCGGTTGCTGGCATTCGGACAATAGCCTAGCTTGCCAAACCCTTGGCGGCTCCGACAAGGCTTGGTGCAAGCTCGAGCCTAATCATGTGCTTCCAAAGAGACCGTGCTACGCACTCTTTGGAAGCCTAGGATTACGGCTCGCAAATTTGTCTCCGCTCTATCGAAGCCTCCTGGGTGGCCTAGCTATAGTTCTGGTATACTCTCAGTGAACAAAACAGAGCCAGTAATCCAATAAACTTCGTAAAAGAAAAAATTAATGTTTTCGACGAAACATCACAGGAGCAAGCATCTACAAAATGCGTTTCCACAAAATGTTGCAGTGTCAATGAAACGGGTATTCAAAATGTGTGTTGTTGAAAAGTTGTCCACAAAATGCAGGTTTCAATTTGACGAAACGATATGAACTCACAAGGCAGGGGTCCACATAATTATACTTTTTCTAAATCTCAAGGAAAGCCCATCTCCCCTGTATGGCAGCCGAAGATCCCCTCCCGAGGCGAGATTTTGGTCAAGATGAGCGCGTTCTTGGCCTCCAATTGGACGTATTGCCATAGCTTGTGCATAATCAACCAGCAAGATTTTTTTTACCAGTTTGAGAGTCCAAAATCAAGCAAAAGTTAGGCAAGACCGTTGCACCAACTCCCAAAGAGCAAAAAAGGTGTTGCCACCTCCGATTTACTTGTCCCTAATAATACTCCATCTACCGATCAATGTCGTCTTGTGTATGGCAGCAGACCTACCTGAGGTTTGCAAAACTGCAGGTTGTTAATGGCTTCCAACGTGAAATAGACAATCAAAATTTTTACCTGCGTCTAATCCCACATTGCTACAATGCTCGGTTTGTAGCGGACGATAAATCTTTTTTCAGTCTCTTAGTGGACAACGTACGCTGTTTTTTTTGTTTTATTTCCGTCTGCGAATGGCACTTCGTAGCAGATGAACTGCACTCTTTGCTGGCTTTGGCGGACAGACCGTCTACAAATACCATCTTCGCTCGCTCTGCAAGAGGCAAATTAGATCTCGCTCTTGCTGCGACCAAAATCCGACTCCTGTTCTCGGTATTGATGCAGAACACCATGATAGCCAGCACATACTAAGGAATGTTTTCCACACAATTCTGCATCAATGAATGGCTCGGGTCTTCTAGAACGAAGCTTAAACCCGGTGAACGCTTTGCTTAGGTGCAGGGCTGCCCAAAGAAATTTGGGAGCTCAAAGAACTCCAGTGGGTGATTTGGGAAAACTCTCGCATTCCTAGAAACCTAATTTGAGAACCCATGCTGTAAAGCATCCACCCATGGTATGGGGCACAAGTCAGAAAATATGGTTCCTTCAATTCTCTCCAGAACACACGTTAGGACACAAACTGCTCTGGCCAAATTGACCCCACCTCCTAAGGAGGAAGCACTCAATACCATTTCAAAGCAGACAGACTTCCTATGCCTACGCAACAAGCACGGTTCTTTCAACCTGTCGAGTCTAACCGTGTCTCCGTGCCTCTCACCCACACAGGTCATGCCCGAAGACAGCGTCTACGTGACCATCATGCGCGACCCCACCGACCTCTTTGCGTCCATGTTCTACTACTTCAAGCTCGACGCAGTCTACGACGTCAACCTTTCCCAGTTCCTCCGCGAGCCTTTCTTCCTCGAGATCATCCGCAAGTCCCGACTCCACAACTCGATGGGATTCAACCAGATGACCTTCGACCTGGGCTTTGAAGCAGACGATGAACGAACTGAGCTCGCAATTCCCACACTAATCCAAGCCGTCGAACGCCGCTTCCACCTCGTCATGATTGCTGAACGCTTTGTCGAGTCCCTCGTGCTCCTCGGCAGACTCCTGTGCTGGGATGTCGACGCGCTCGTGACGCTTCGTCACAACGTCAGGAGCGAAGGGCGTCGCCACGAACTCGACGACGACGCCGTCGCCACGCTGCGACGCAGCAACAGAGTCGACGAGGCGCTGTACCGCCACTTTTACCGCAAGTTTGACGAAATTGTGGAGGAGTTTGGGCGGGACAAGATGCAAAATGAGGCAGCCATCTTGGAGGGCCGCATCCACTCTTGGCACTGGAAGTGCGTCGACGGGTACCGGGTGCGACGGCCCTCCGACGTGTATGAGTACGTCGGGAGGACGCGCAACCTTTCGGCGCACGAGGGCGAGACGTGCCGAAGGTTACTGCTGCTCGAACAGGTGTTCGCCGCGGAGGCTAGAAAAAGGATGCTGAGGCTGTGTCCACAAGATGTCACCTTGATGGTGGGATGATATTGAATATTGGTGGTATAACTAGAATGCACGGCAATGCTGTATCTACAAACAGACTGCTGATTTCTCGAGTTATAACTGGTAGAGCCGAAAGCTATCCAGCATCTATCATTCTTGTCAGCAATAAAATGGACCAATACGGATTGAATAGTGCCAAAGGAACATGTCTACAAAGATTGGGCGTTTCTGGAAAAAAAAAAGTTTACCGGTTTTGGTCCGCATAAACAAACAGAAAGCTGGAACTTCGTCAGAATGTGACACTAGAGCTTGTGATGGAACGCAAAAGTTTGAGAACGTTGCCTGGATGAGAAGGTAATTGAGAAAGAATTTCTTTATCAGCTGACATCCACCTAAGCCTAATATCGCCACAAGAAATCACATTGAGGGTGCCTGTAGCGTCTATTTCATTGAAAAAAAAACAAAAAAACTTGTCAGTGCAAAAGAAAGCAGAGTCTTTGTTGCCGAGAAGTGTTTTTCGCCGATGTAAATGCCGCAAGCACCCACAATCTGAGTTCTTGTTTTGACAATATTATTAGGCTTAGGTGGACATCGGCCAATAGAGAAACTTAGTACTAATACCCATGCCACACGGGCAACTCGAATGCCATTTACAACAAATGACATTTGAGCGGACGGCCAATCGGCACGCGACACTCCGGGCGTGTTGCATTCCACGCGCGACAGATTGCGAGCCGATTTGCCGATCTCACAAATGTCATTCGTCGTAAATGGCAGTCAAGTTGCCCGTGTGGCACAAGTATTAGTCTTTCTCGATTATCTTTGATCCAAGTCATGTCAAAACTTGAGATTCTATCCCAACTGCTACTGTAACATTCTCACAAATTTTGAGCTTTCTGCGACGCAAGGCTTATTTACGAGTGCCAAAAAAACATGGTTTTCTTTTCTCGCAGGACATCTGATATATCTAGCTGTGCGATGTGAAATAAAGTCGACATCATATGCACTCTCGAAGCACATTTGGGCTAATTTTCAGCTTGTGCTGCACCCAGCAACCTAACAATGTGAACAAAGACTTGACATGGGGGAAACACTGAAGTAATGGTAGTATTCTATAATAACTAAGTTGCATATAATCGGCTTTTCATGAACTGATAGAACCGTGCCACCGAAAGGAAGTAACACTTCTGGCAAAACGTTTCTGTAAACAACAATATTCTTTATTAAAAACAATAAAAGTTAATACATCAGAATGCAATAGTACTCGATTCTTTCCGCTTTCCGATGGAAGAAATGTAAGATTTTAAAAGAAACTGTACAGATCACAAAAAAAAAAAAAAGCAATATTGGCTAGTTAAAATACGATGGATGAGCGTCGCAACCTTGTGTCAGGTTCACCGTTAATAGGCAATTTAATAAGCTGCTGCAATTAATACAGCAAGTTCAGGCAAAGCTAATGTGGCTTGCTGCATGTCAATCTCCGAAAATGAAAGATGCACAGTGGACAAAATGTTATGCATAAATGTCTTAAGCAAGTCCCGTCGACGAACGTCGTCATCTTGCAGAGAAGCAAGAAATCATATTGAGTTAGTGCAACTGTGACTGTCAAGAACAGTTTATGTGTGGCCTGAAGTTAGGTTGGTTATATGGAGTTGTGACGAAGACTATAATAAATGTTAAACAAAGAAAACGGACAAGGTTAGCAAAAAAGAACCTAGAAACCAATGTACTAAGCACACTTCGAAACCAAACACTTCATCCTCTTGCAAAAGCAACGAATTGAGCAACGCAATCTCTATCATATTTCTCTTGACCATCACAACGTGGTTAAGTATCCTTCCCAGAAAGAGAGAGAATGCGCAGAAGTTTCCACGAAAATACAAGTAACACATCAGAAATTGTCTCCATTTACAGGACAACAAGTCAGGGTGGCGCGCTGTCACCAAGTGCTAAAACAAGAAAAAAAAAAGTAAAACAATGACTAGCATCTTATAAATAATACAAGAAACAAAACTATGATACGGAAACCACAAAGTTTCAGTGTTCCCATACACCTGGTGCACCGAACGCTTTACATTTGTGACAAAGGCTACATTGATCCAAGATTCGTAAATGCATGACAGAACGTATGTGACCAAAAAAACCCACACTTCATACACATGGCAGCCGGACTGACACTTCATAAAAGTTGTGACGCAAGTTTGTGACAAAAGATCCCCACCCAACATGTCCCCCAACAAAAGTTGCTCGATAGATGTGACAAAAAGCGCCGACCGTCAAAAATGGGCATGAAAGTTCATTCCTCGAACAACGCATGCAGTCAAAGCTGTGACTCAAACTCATTCTTTGTGACCCTTGTGACAAGGGCTACCAACTTTCCAACCAAATTTCAGCTCTGTGCTTTTTCTCGGACACGTGTAATGACACTTAGTTCACAGTAGTATGCAGCAGATACTTTACGAGGATATCTTCGGAACAGTTTCGCATCTGCTGCAGAAACCGATTAGGGCAAGGGCTCTCCGACCACGTGCACATTCAAGCTTGTGCTTAACTAAGAAACATCACTATGCTCACGGGATGGGCCAATTGATCGCCAAGACTTGCTCTGCATAACAACAATCCAAAGTTGTATTCCTCAAAAATAGCACCTCTCATCTCTTTCTATGCCTAGCACACCCTGCATATTTCACCAACCGCTTGCCCGAAGACGTTTGGCAGAGCGGCCATTTTGGCAGCATTCTTTCTCTGAACAGAGAGAGCCATTTCACCTGCTACAAAGGGAAGACAAAGGTTCTTTCGCAAAGTAATGAAAAGAGAACAAAAAGTATGAACTTCTCACACGTGTTAAAAAAGGTGTGCCACTGTTTTAGTGGGCTCAACATGCCATCGACGGCGGGAAGCTCGCACATTGATGTTGCTAATGCCCTACGATGGGCCAAACTTCTTTCGTCGACAAATAAAACTGAGCGAGACCCAACATATTCGTTGATTTGATCCCTCGAGCATTTCTGTTGGACGTCAGCTTTGAGAAACGAGAAATAAAAAAATCAACCACAGAGGGAAAATAAAGCTGACTCTAAACAAAACCGCCTAAAAAGCACATCTATATGCGTGTACGACAAGATGAGCTTCCCTCAAAAGAGAATGGAAGAAACGGTCACAACAAAGAAAGTGCTAAAAGGAAGTACAGACTAAAGCCATCTTTGTTGCAGTACATTCGTCCTTATTTACAACACACCCTCCTAAACCTCAGTCTTCCAAGCAACATTACATTCCTTTGACATTCCCTCGGAGGCATTCTGGAGCACAAGCTTTCCCATCTTCCACCTATACATTGCTTCATACTAAGTTGGAGGACAACCGATGTTATGGGCCAATTGAGTGGCATCAAAAGAGCACGTCACGGCCCTTCTCTTTTTGTTCGTGCCCCATCATCCACAAAACCGATCAAGCACAGTGGAATGCTCAGTGACCTTGCGGTGTTGGTATGCGCATCCATGTTTGTACGTTGCTAGCCTCCAAGTGCACTCCAACTCGTGATGAAACAAAGTCTAGTTTACTCAGCCACCTTGAAAATCTACGAAAATTTGGCTACATTACAAAGTTCACGGACACAATGAAGACATCACACACACACACACCACGAGTTTGTTCCACGACTGCGAAGAGATGCTTGCGTCGGGACGCGCTTAGGGAGCCCTAAATTTCGCAGCTAATTGTACGGAAGAGCAGTAGGTGACTGACACTAAGCTTGCTGGCACAGGAAACTTGTAATAGGAAAGAGTTTCGTAGTTGGGAGTACAATGAAATGTCGGCAGCTACTAAAGTGCTCCAACCACATGACGGTCATCTGGGTTAAGGTTGCGTCATGGTGGGTAAAGAGCCATAGTGTGCGTATCAATTTGGATGCTTCTCAATTCCAAGCCTGCAGAAACTTACAATCCTACGTGTTTTATGATCAGGGTTTCTGGTCATCGACAGGAGCTGGCGTAATAGGCTGGTGTCTATAAGTACCTGGCCTGCATACGTGCAACTCAAGTGCATAAAATCTGACAAGAATTGTTCAAAGAAGCAACCGGTGGTGTAAAAAAGCAAACTAAAATACATTTGTTGACTGAAAACGAAAGGAGCATACACCACGTCTTTTGCTTTCTGGTTCTTTCTAATTTCTTATCCTAAAAAAAGCCACAACTATTGAGTTTACAATTTATACAAACTGCAGTACCTAATCGACATCTTGTAAGCCCTGAGATGGGGAACGATAAAAAAACGTTCGATGGTTGGAACTCTCTTCGGCTCGCAAGCTTTCGTTCCTCGTGGGCTGCCAAGAAAAGAGAGGTCTTGAAGAAACAAGATTCGACGAAGAAAAGGTCAGCTTTATCGGCTTCTGTATAACGTTTTTTCAATCCTGAAAGTGTTGTAGTGTCTCAGAGTTCCTAAAGCAAATTTAAATGAAGGTCCAAAGTTTTGCCTGGATGTGAAACCGTCACGGTTTGGTTTGTGCTCAAATGTGCATGCTATTAGTACCAAAATTCCTACCCCAGTGTATAGAACGACCTTTGTAAATCAATCCTTGAGCAAAGAAATTTCAGGAGAGTGTCGGCTTTGAAAAGGGAGTTGAAAGATAATTCTGTTTGCAGTGCTCTCTGATGGTATTTTTAATGAGAGAGCCTTGGTGGCTGTTTCTGAGTCATTTGTAAAGAGTGAGGAAAATGTTGCGGTTTGAGATTTTGTTGTGTTCGTCATTTTTTTTATCGTTCCCCATCTCAGGGTTTACAAGATGTCGATTAATTACCAGCTCGCCTGCACTCTCTCACTGCTTGCAGTACCTAAATGCAAAATGTCATAAAAAAAAAATCTGGTGTCAAAAAATATTTTAGTGACCATTTTGTTTTCTGCAAAAACCTGTCCGACAAACGTCTGAATTACAAATTTAGCGAGTTTTCCTTTTTTATTCTTGAGTTGCTAAAACCGAGAAGCTCTAGCTCAACATTGCAAATTGGTTTTAGATCTCGGGTATTTATTTCGGGAAAAAAAATCTGGGCACCTTTCACGACGACTCGCTTAGCGCCGACGTCAAGATGGGTTGTTACACCTACTTCCAAGTGTTTGTTGAATGCCGCAAGACCAGGCAAGGAGAAAACTAGCTTTTTCCGAGCTTTGAGACAATGAAATAAAAATAATGTTAGTCCTTGAGCTACTGGTCACGAAAATTCAGCCGAAGTGAAATACGGGGACAAAATCCGCCACCAGGTGCTCCACTATCGACAAGAGTGCGCTGTCACTTTACCACTCCACTCCTCTCCAAGCGAGCCACTCGCAAACTGAAAAGCACGAGCAGTTAAAAAAAAAATCTCATACACAGGCATTTTGTTACGCTACAAGTGTTTGCTGCATGCAATCGCCGGTCTTTTCTTGTCCATCTCTAACAGATGTTACAAATAAGCTTTCACCGTTTGTTTTCAAACAGAACAATGCTTTTCCTTTTCCGAGCGAGTGCACCGGTTCGCAAAGCCTCCACTATAGTCGGTTGCAAGCCAAGAAAAAACCGGAAATGCCTCTCAGAGGAAAATGTAATCCTACGCCGAGAAACGCCAGCCAATTGTTTTCATGACGTCACGATTCTGTGGACCAATCGCGATCCTTTTGAAAAAAAAAAAGCTCAACATGGCTGCTGGCCTTAGCAACGCGATGCTATAGTTTCTCGTGACAATTATTCTGCTTTTTTGCACCGTGTTTTACGTGCCCGAGGTTACGCCACGAAATCTTGATGGTATCGGCTTGCGTTTGCAGCAGTTTTTGCGCGACAACGTGAGAATCCAGCGACGCTATCGCCAACGAAAATTTCGAAGCGGGCGCGAGGCTTAGCACTGCTGAGAGGTATGTTAGACGGTATGTTAGACAGTATCTTGGACAGAAAATGAATTGGGAAGACGGTACATTGGACATGAATTTCTTTCTTTACTAAACAGCTATTTCGTTGACAAAAACATATTCTAACTTATTTAAATGTCCTGAATGAATTAAATAAATATTGTATTAGTTTAAGACACGTTTCCTGGAGGAAGAAAAAGCAACGTTGCTAGCGAACTACTTTCTCGACGGCGGAGGCACTTCAGATGGGCGCAATGCGCTTGTGGGTGGAGCTAAAAGATTGTTCTTAGGTTGCATCCGACTATAGAGGGCGCTGCTTGCGAAACTGAATTTCAACGGTCGTGAAAATCCATATTGAAGGAAAAAAAAGAATAAAAAATGTTATGGGGTTGTTGCAGATAAGAAAGTTTGAGCTGCTGATTGAGTGAAGCCAAAGACACCTAAATTAAAAAGAAACCCTGTCAGTGCAACAATGTGTCACCGCAATCTGTGGATGGCTCATTCAGAGAGAGCCATCCACAGATTGTAGTTCATTCATTCATTCAATATTATGACACACTTCGTGATTGCCAGAGCCCTAGTGGTGCTGGCCAGGTTGGCAACTCTGGGCTGCCTTGTCCACACCAGTGCTGCACGCGGTCGCGAACCATACTTTTGTTTTTAACGCTGGGGAGAAGTTTCATGGCCAGTGACGTACTGAAAGACTCTGGTAATGCTCACTGGTTTGAAAAAGAAGTAAAAATTTTGCAAATTTTTCGCAAGGAGTGTGGGAGTGCCGAGGGTGGGGGAGATCGATCATTTCCTCGGGCAATACGGCTAGATCCTACATGTCACTTTTGAGGCCATTGTGGCTAATCTTTTGCCCCCAAGTTCTTGTATCAAGAAGCTTCTTTCTTGACATTTTTATTGAAACCTTTTCTTTCCTATAAGGAATTCTCAAACTAAGTCCCAAGTATACCCACCCAGATATGATAGGTGCCAGTGGATGTAGCAGTTGAAAAACACTCTTCCCAAATTTTTTCGAAAATTTCCGATTATTGCAAATTTTCTGAAAATAATATTTGAAAAATATTGATGCATAAATGAATGTACTCCAAAATGTGGGAAGATGTCTTCCGTGAAGTTGAAATTTAAGATCATCTTAACATTTCCACTGCACCCAATGCCCAGAATATAGTCTACAGAAATAAAGGACTTCGCAGCATCTCAATCTTTCACAAGGTCACTTCGCTATTCGGGTTGGGGCTAGCCTCAAACACGGGTACCTAATTCGCCCAAAAACCAAAGTAGCACTTCAGATTCTTACTTGTTCTTGTCGGCATTCTACAAATTCAAAAGTTCACTGCCTTGACTGCCTTTTTACCACTACATCGGTAAGAGTAAATCTCAAGCTTCAAGGTCCACAAGCGTGCGCTTGTTCCCTGCACGGCCGCACAAGTGTTCATTGAAACACTGCAGATCGCTTCGCTGGTGCCAGTAAAACAAAGAGCTGAAAACTACAATGCTCTGATGTAGCCGATTGCATTGGTCACCAAATTTTTGGAGATCTCGTTTAATTGTTACATCTCCAAGTTTCCAGACCATTTTAATAATATTTAGACATATACTTGCATAGTAATATTTGGTTTGTGGACTTACCAAGTTACACTAAAAAAAAAAAACTGCACTGTCTTCTCAATAACAAAAGCCTAGCAAGTTGCCCTTCAAGTAAATTTGATTAATTAATCTAACTAGCAGAGTTCATCTGTCAATATTGACTACCACAGATCAACTTCAGGTCTGCAATGGTCCCGAGCTCAGATTCAAGCTAAAACTCGTGGAAAACATGACTCATTCCATCAAAAGGTTTGTATGGATTGCGAAATCCGGTTTGTCAGTCGTCCCTTCTGGTCTTGCATTACTGCCATTTTTTGCAGACATTTCAGAATGAAACAAATCTATCTGGCAGCGGCAGCAATGCTCCTCTAAAAACTGCTCAAAAGACTATCACTAAACTAGATTTGTTCGTCAGCCTACTGTACACATGCACACACATTGAACGAAAACCCTGGAAAATCATCCATTCTTCTTGCTATGGTGGGCCAAGTCTAAAGTTTGTTTGATCTGAACGGATGAAGTTTACATCCTTTGTTATATTAATTTTAAAATACCTAGTGGTGGAAGATGTAATAATACGTGAACAAAGCGATATGCTGTCGCTTTGACATCCTTTGCAAATGTTGCACAACACTTCATTTCGCCTCGACAAAAGTGCACAACAAAAGCTACAGAACAAGTCCATGGCCTCTAAACATGCTTCTGCTGAATAGCCATGCATTGGGAAAGTTGACTTTCCCAAAGCCACACAACAGGTAGCCTTTGCAGGCATGCCAAATTAAGGGGGTACAGCTGTCTTTAGACTTTAGACGGCAGCAGTAACGCGTTCTGCCAACGTCATATTTTTAAGATAACTTTAAATTCAAATTCATGAGGGCGTGTACCGGTCACTGGGGTAGCGGGAACGATTACAGTTTCCTAATATTAACTCCAGGTAGAAGAGCAATGTTTGGCAGAGACAATACCTCGAGAGATAGACCAAGCTCTTGCATGAACATTTTACACTGGTGACATGAATAACTGCACTGACAGTATGTGAGGGTGCATATTCAACAGGATATATACACGAGTGCCGTAAACATGCAATTTCATAAACATAAAAAACAAGGCAGGCTTGTAAACGTTTACACGGACAAGGAGAAATATGAAATACTGAGTGCCTGGTGCTAAACAGGACAAGGTCGGGGCTCCGGAACAGTGTTATCGCACGGACTGAAGACACCCAAGCGACAACACGCGTGAAAATACCGAGACTGTCGCGGTATCTGCAGAGATACATAGGCCCTCCGAAAGTGAAACCGGTCAAGAGTGTCGAGACTCAAAGCGTGTCAACAAAAGTAGTTCCTTAAAAATGCACGACGAAAGCGTCGCTGCAGTCGAATAGTCGATGTATTGATGGTGCGCAAAAGAGTCAATAAAACAATTCCGACAACACCACCTTCGTAAAACGAACAAAAAGAAAAGAAAAAGGGTGCAAGTTTGCCAACCACGCCTTTTCGTCGCCCAAGAGTATGAATGCGCGTCTTCGTGGCTGACACAAACTTGGATATGACTTCTAAAGGAAGAATGCTTCCCTCAACGCATGCTAGCGGGAGTGTTCGGCGCGGGGCGCTCGTTTGATCCCGATTCCCCAAACAGTGGTTGCCAGGATTCGGTCCTGGTCACTTCCCTTTGCAAGGACTGCAGGGGCGGGGGGAAGGGAACTGGGCATTGTCGGGAAGCAGACGACTCCTGCACTGCAGCAGGAGACGCTTGCGCAGGAGCAGAAGACGCCTTTGAAGAAACAAAGGGTGCCCAGGGGGGAGCAGACGACGCCAGCAAAGGCGGGATGGGGCGGGAGGAGGGGGCGCTGCCGCAGCACAGCGGTGGGTCAGGCCAGCAAACCCTTGATGCTCCTCGGTGTCGATTCGTCGTTGAGGTGCCGCGTTGTATACCTGCAAGGCGCCGGTCGTGGCGGATGACGGACTAAGAAAGAGGAACTGGACGTTGCATGAACTAAGTTTAGTGCAGTACAATGGCATAATAACATGAAAAGGTGACTAGTAGTGGAATTTTTAGTTTTGGAGAGCTATGCCGAAACAAATTATTGCCACTTTCAATTACAGCTTTGGGAAAATTATTGTATTTTCCGAGCTATAGTTCGCGAACTACACATGTTTAAAAGTTGAATAAATAAGAACTTCATCCCACATGCTCGGGATGCAGTTCTTATTTTATGATCTCAGAAAGAAAACAATCTCGGTGTGCACTGTGCGTGTCGGAAGCGTTGTGGAAGCTTTCCGTCAACCCGTGCTCAGCAGTAGCAAGCTCAGCTATCGCCGCCAGTGGACACCACCTAGATTTTCCGCTTTGTTTTGGCTATAGGCACTATTTGCCGTGAAACGAGTAACTATACTGTAAAGTTATTTATCATTTGTACAATTCACTTTTATTTTCAGGCACAAAAAATTAGAAATAGCATCATTTCATTTCGACCAAACAGTAAGAGCAAATCTAGATTAATATACAAAACGTTGTGTTTATACGACTTAACGTCCATTTGTTTACCTTAGTCGCATATATTTACCGGAATGGAAAACTTGACATGAAGTGAGGTGGTTGCCAAAAATATCCGCGATTGGTACGACTTTGAGTCGCAGTCTTAAAAGTTGAATCCTAGGTGGGCTCTTGAACTAAAATATTACCGTATACCGAAAAAAACGAAAAAAAAAAAAAACCTGCTGCTATTACACGCATATACACGGTAAGTACAGTGCATAAAATCATGGGATGCGCACATCACCACATATATCGTGAAATATAGTTTGTGAAATATAGTTCGCAAAATACGCTTCACAATGCCGACGCAACTGAGGTAAAAGAAATATTTAAAAAATGTCATGAAAGTTTTAGGACAAGCCATTTTAGTTTGCCTTTGATAAAAACAGTAAGCAGCAATCACAATGCCTGTTTTCCTAACCAACATTGTTTACACTCACACATGTATGCGACACATGTAGGCGAAGAATCGTGCAGAAAGGAGAGATAAAGAACTGTTCACTCTAATCTATTCGCACCTTCATACTCAGATTGAACCTGTCCAAGTCAATGTTTTCTTATACAGGATAAACTGGTGTAGCCTGGCTGTTGAGGTTTGTTCTTGACAAGATGCCGGTCAATTAAATTTCAAGTAAGCATCAACTTTGCTAATTTATGATTTTTGTTCAATAAAACAAGCAAGTATTTCATACTCTACTCGACATGGCAGCTACTTGGTCACTTTCTGACGGTCTGCGTGTGCAATCATCATAGTTCTGCCAGGCACCCACAGGCACATAAAATTGCTGTTCATCATATAAAAGAGGCAACAGACTTCAATATGTTTGATAAGTTATATATGTGTCAGGAACACATTTATTGAAATCAGCTTCAAAATCAAAAATTTCTTTAAGGCTCTCCCAAATCACTTATACACGTGTATCGAGGATAAAGATGTCGGAAAAGATTTGCAGAGCCTATTTCAGATAATTCGAGGGTGCATTTACTTATGATGTATATCTTTAAAGTAAATCTTTATATATTGAAGGTATATCTTTAAGGTAAATAAATATAAATATCTTTATTTATGTTGTCAAATCTTAAATCAGTAATCAAATATATTTTTATTATCATCAATAGTTTGAAAGTATGAAGATCACATAACTGATTGATACTGACACAAGAGTATGATACTCGAAAATACGGCAATTTTCTTAGCCGATCAATGGAAACATACTTTTTTGTTCGCTGATTGACAGTGTGAAACGTCGGGTTGCCGGGTACGCCAAAAAGAATATTGTGCTAGAACACTGCACAGGCCTTGGTCAACCTGAAAGCCCAAACCTGGCCCGGCCCGCGGGCTGGGCTCAGGCTTCAACATTTCAACACACATCAACCTAAAAGCCCAAACCCGGCTGTCCCTGGGCAGTTGTGTGCAGCAAATTTTAAATTGTTGATAACAAAAAGTGTTCTCATTGATCTTTTAGGTTCGATGAAAACAAACAAGCAAAGTGCAAAGTCACTACGGTGCCGTTCAAAAGTGAACACAAAAAAATGAGACGTTTAAAATTCTCTGTAATGCCCAATTAGAGAGCAGCTCTTGAGGAGGAGGGGAGGGTATGTCCCTGCTCCCCCCCTGCACCCTCCCCTCATCCTCTCCTGCTCCCTTCCCATTTGGCGAGAAATTTTCGCTAAATTAAGCAGAAATTTCCCTGTAAATTTAGCGAAGAACTATTTCCGCTAAATTTAGCTGGGAAATTTACCAAAATTTCCCCGTTAAATTTAGCCTAAACATTTCCTCGCTAAATTCAAAGGAAAAATTTTCCCGCTAAATTTAGCAGAAGAATTTTCCGCCAAATTTAGCCGGAAAATTTAACCCTCGTGACATCATTATGGGAAACATCCAATAATGCAATGCACGATTACGCCGACGGCGATGGCGCCGTCGCTCAACCCGGAAACAGATGCCAAAGAGCTGCGCTCTAAAAGACGTACTGCACGTGGAAAGCCTTAAAGTGTATAAATGAAAACGTATTGACTCCACCAGCATAGTGGAAGAGTGCACGCTTTATGCTTAGACAGCTTAAAATTTTTTCGGGCACATCTGTAAAGCTCAAGCAAGGCTCAGGCTCATATTTAAAAAACATTTGTCGGGCTCGGGGCAGGCCCGGGCAGCGTCTCTACCGGGCCGGGTCGGGCCAGGCCTACAAATTTTGGCCCGAGCAGTGCTCTACATTGTCTCTACATAAGCTTTGAAGGCAAATACACGAAAATGTGCAGAGGAATAATATTAATAAATGATATTGTTAAAAAAAATCCAATACACGATGCCTTTCTTTATTTTTTAAAATTTTAAATTCCAAATTTAAATTAAATTGACGTAACGTGACTATGTGACGTGATATTACTTTACAGCCTCTTGACTACACGAGGTCACGTGACGACGTGTCACATGATCAATCATAACGCCAATACAAAAGCGCTACGAAAACCCAAAATTTCTTACACTGAAATTTTGTACGTGACGATTTGAACAATACATATAAATACAGCTGCAAATATATATATTTTTTTTTTTTCAAATATTTATTTTGTGATACTAACAAAATAAAAGACTACCGTTTTAAACTAGTAATTATCGTTAAATTTTTTTTCGGTTCAGTTCCGGTTCAGCTAAAATTAATGGCTCTGTCCCGGTTTTCGGTTCTGTTCGGTACTCTGAACCCGAACACAGTTTTTAATTAAAAAAAAAGCTTGGCCCAGGGCTCACCTTAAAGCGTTCAACAATCCCTCCACGACGTTGGGAGGTTGCTCCTTGAGAACCCTGATGGACCGCTTCACCTGTTGCCACGGAAAAAGTACAGCAAGCAGTGTTGCTAGAAAAACTAGGAGTCCCAAAAAACTGGAAACCCGGCAAGAAATGAACCCTGAGCAATTGGATTTCTCCAACTGCAGACTGCATCCTAAACACAATGACGCAAATAAACCTGGAGATACCTTTATAGCGCTACGTGATTTAGTTGAGCTGATTGGTTCATGCTTGTTAATGTGGAAAGCTAAACGAATACTGACGAAGCATGAAGGTAAGGAATGGATGAAGACAGCCGGTGGTGTTTTTATTCATTCCTTACCTTTTTGTTCCAGTGAAATTTGTTCGGTTGTCCACATTAACAAACAGTTTCATAGCTCCCTATGTTAAGCGCTAGACGCCACTGACCTCCGTTGACACAAGGAACGCCGGCCAAGCGCACTCTGAAAGCTTTGTGTTTTGAACAATTGACGCTGACAGCACTGCAGCAGTCTATGGGAAGTCACAAGAGGAAACACCTGGGACTGTGGCATGCAACCTCCGCAAGCTGCGTGCGACTGTTTTCCGCAACTTTCAATAGTTACGCACAACTGTTGAAAGCTATTTGCAGCAGTCACGCGGAATCGTTGTGTAGAAAGACTCACGTCAATGTGCGATGTCTTGGTGAATGCTCCCTGCGGGTGCACGTGGTCGTAGAGGATGATGACTCCGACCATGACGCGCAGCACAAACAGAATTGTCTCCTCATTCTTGAACCTGGTGCAAATGTCCCTGCGGGAGAGGGGGGGATGGACGGACGTCGCAACAGGGGGCAGGGAAGGCTGTGTGAAGCAGGCGGAATGAAGCAAGCGGGTGCAACACTCTATTCCAAGCAGAAGCGTGCAAGCTTATTCGCTAAAGCCACACGGCTTCACGGCTTGCGAGCCCTGAAGCCATGTGGACAGGTACAGCACTCTCAGCATTCAATTCTAGGCAGACGTATGCACGCTTATCGCCTGAAGCCATGTGGGCATCAAACAGTGAACCTCCCCTCCCCTCCCCTCCCCCTCCCTCCCTCCCTCCCTCCCTCCCTCCCCTCTCCCCCTCCCCCCCCATTTCAAGCTGTCATCGAAATAGCTAGGCAAAATAAGCCCTTATAACAAACTCAATGGAATATTAAAGAACAGATGTGTACAAAAAAGTGCTACGACAGGTTAGTTGTATGCTGCATACGTTAGTATAAAAGGGCTCCAAGAAACGTACAGTATATTTGTTAACAGCTGCACTTATACATGCAAAAGAAAAATATATTTGTTAACAGCCGCACTCATACTTGCAGACTGCAGCACATACAACTGCTGCATTTTAATCTGTTCAATCATGTTGCAGCATCGTCCGAAAGCAGCCAATTTCTGATTCCTCTCCCGCTCTTGATGCCCAGCTTCACTTATCTCTGAGAGTGCGATAAAGTGTGAACGGTGCATGCTAGGTGCCTTCATGCGTTGTGTGTGCGTTCCTCAGTGCATCCTGCAGTCTACTGGAGTGCCAATAGCTTTAAAGCGCCTACTACCTACGTCATCAGGACAGATAGCAACCGGTCTATCTTTCCAGATATGTGCTTAAAACAAAGCCATTGCTGCCAGCGCACAGAAGCGATAAAGGTCTATTCACACGGTGCAATTTCTCAATGCACAATGCGAAACCGAGATTTCGAGCAGTCGGCTAATTCACATGTCAAGTCCGACTCTCGAGAACCTCGTTGTCTGTACCGGGAATATCGAGCGTTTTGCAGCAAATGATATGAAGTACGTACAGTGTGAAGAGACAGTCTGCTTTATTAATATCACTCGACAAACTTCATCAGCAAAGATTTGGCTCGTTCGGTTTGCTAGGCCTGCCAAGGGAAAGACCGCGAATGTCAAAGAACAGGCGAATGAACTCGAAGCATTTTGGAAGAATTTTAACCGTTAAAAAGTTAGTTGTTTCCACTCATCCCATTTAAATATAGTGCTTGCCCTTGTCGCAACTGCTAAGGAATCTGCACCGTGCCATTATTCCATACTGCCTGTATTATACAGCAACCTAGCTGTACACACCATTTCTCTGCTTGTCACTCGCCGCCATAATCGTTTCCTTTCCGGGGCTTTGGCTTGGATACGAGAATGGCCGGAAATCGGGTTCCTCCAAAAGCTTGTTTTGCCTCAAAGATCAGACGCTACAGCCAAGTCCAGCAGCCGTTGGCGGCGTCCGCGTTTCCGCTTCGGGAGATTGACAGGCCCCGGTAAAGTTTCGGCCAAACCTCGCTCTAAGAGCGCGGCGGGTAAAATCCTGGTTCGGATGCGTGCGTTTTTTCTAATCTCGTTCCCAAATGGCGCATACGTTTCCCGAAACCACGGTGCAAGATATACATGGGTGTGGACACCATGCGCGTAGCAGCCTGCCAGGTAAAGACCTCGCTTCGTTTGCAAACGGTGCCACCAGATGGCTCCTCAATGTGCGGCTAATGGCAGCCTGTCGCGGGCCCGGTTTCCTG
Organism: Ixodes scapularis; assembly: GCF_016920785.2. Taxonomy (NCBI): domain Eukaryota; kingdom Metazoa; phylum Arthropoda; class Arachnida; order Ixodida; family Ixodidae; genus Ixodes; species Ixodes scapularis. Next base: position 79,436,897 of record NW_024609883.1, read on the forward strand.
TGCTTCTCTATGGGAGACGCGCTTGTTTTTAAAGTCGCTTTCTGGGTGCGTCTAGTCATGTAGAACTTGGCACTTGCACTACGCGTGTTGCTTAGACGTTGCTTCATCAGTTTAAAACGGCAGCGATGTCATGTAATATGGACGCCTCCGTACCCGAAGAAAATCGTCCACAATGCGAGTTGTCCATAATAACGATAAAGAATGCAAATATTTTCTGAGTTTGTTCCCTAAGATGGTGTCCACATTGCGTGGTGTCCATATAGCGGGGTATTCATATGCCACAGTAATAAAACAAACCAAACTGCCCTGGAAAAAGAAAAAAAAAAGAGAGGAAGGAACAGTGAAGAGGCAAAGAAAAAGCAGGCCACAGCACAAGCAAGCATTGAGCAGTGAAAGAAAAGTCCTTTTGGCTTTCTGCTGTCTGCCACTCGCCGCCTGACGAGAGAACTGCTGCGCAGTGCACGTTCGTTGCATCTGTTTATTTTGAGTTTCTGCTCAATCAAGCACAGGGTTCTCCCCTGGAATTTTTTAGGGGTGGACATAACCACCATGCGAGCGGCGGAGGTGGGGGGGGGGGGGTTGTAGTCGGCGGCACTTTGCGGCTCCGCTCTCCTCGTTTGAAAGAGTGGCGGCAGTCGGTGATGCAATAACACGCGATAATGTGGCAGTGTGCAGGCCTGTTGAGTACGGCGGTCTGCAGCCATGTGTGCAGGAAAAATCGCATCGTCATCCTGTGGCATAATTGAGCGGTGGGCAGTCAGTAGGAGCGGTAGGTGGCAAAGCCACTGCCGCCCACCTTAAAGGGATGCTGAACCGAAATCTGGACTCCCAAAAACACGCGGCAAAAGCGTGCAACGGGATGCTAGGAACACGAAAACATCACTCATACAGCGATATCTCGAACGGATGGCCGTATTTTTCAAAAAAGAGGCGCATTTGGCAGGAATGTTGACGTCATGTTTCTCCGATAAGGAGAGGGAACGAAGCGAAGAGAGGAGGAAACTCGATATCTTAACGTCACGCGCCTCGTCGGCCTGGTTCAATCTTGACTTCTTTTGCCAAAAATACGGCCGTCCATTTGAGATATCGCCTTACTAGTAGTGTTGTAGGGATTGTAACGTCCCGCCTACATCTCCAGCATTCTTTTTTTGAAATCCAAATTACGGTTCACCATCCCTTTAAGGAGAACCCTGCGGCGACTATACATTGCTTAAGCCGTCAGTGACTACCTACAATGCATTTGCTTCAACCTCAGCGCGGGGCTACCCTCTCCGGAACAACAAACCGGTCCGCAGTGGCACAGCACGCACCTGTTGTCGACCATCCGCTGGCAGACCTTGGCCATGGTGCCCAGCGTCTCGGTGGTGTTCTCAATAGGCAGGTCCTTGTTCTCGGCCACGAAGCGGGTCGTGGCGTCGCTCAGCACCTTCAGCATGGGCGTCGCATGCGCGTAGAACAGCGACATGTGGTTCGCCAGCTCGTTGGGCACCTCCAGCCCGTCCTCTATGTTCTCCTGCAAAGAGAGGCACGTCCTTGGATGAACTCGTCTCTAAAAGAATTACTTTGTGTTGAACGCCTGTGGGTCCGATGTGTTTCATTGCACCGTGTTTTTTTCAGACGGCACTCTGTCAGACGGCACTCTGTCAGACGGCACTCTGTCAGACGGCACTCTGTCAGACGGCACTCTGTCAGACGGCACTCTGTCAGACGGCACTCTGTCAGACGGCACTCTGTCAGACGGCACTCTGTCAGACGGCACTCTGTCAGACGGCACTCTGTCAGACGGCACTCTGTCAGACGGCACTCTGTCAGACGGCACTCTGTCAGACGGCACTCTGTCAGACGGCACTCTGTCAGACGGCACTCTGTCAGACGGCACTCTGTCAGACGGCACTCTGTCAGACGGCACTCTGTCAGACGGCACTCTGTCAGACGGCACTCTGTCAAACAATTCGTTAAACACAGCTTCATCAAAGGGCACTTTATAAAAAGATGTTTCGTCAAATGATGTTTCGTCAAATGGCACTCTATCAAAAAATGCTTCACCAAATGACATCGCAACTAATGTTTCACCAAAGCGCAACAAAGGACATTTCATCTGCAACAGTTTGAAACATACTTTGCTCAAAAACCATTTAATTAGTACTAATACCATGTTAGTAAATATGGGTCATTTAGCCGAATGACATATTTGCAAATAAAAGCCCTTTCACTGAACCATCTTTTAATCAAATTATGTCATAGCAAACGCACGAGATCTACTTTGCAGGCTAAGCTAGTGTCACTCATATCGCTTAATCACACAAGACACCTGCTCCCCTTGCAGACAATATCATGGACAAGCAGTGGGTAAGCATTATTTTGTTAAAGCTAATTCAAGAAAAGGCCAATCACCACTGCCTTTAAATTGCCTGCTACCAAAAAGGGGTTGATGAAATATATTGCTAAGAATAAATTCCAGTTGTGGCATACAAGCCGAGACTAAAGTTATGCAGAAACCGAAGCAGGGAATGCGCGGAATGAACAATCAACTAGACAAGAGCTGAACACCAGTGGAAGAGTTCTTGAACAGGCACAGGACAAAACAAATGCAAAAACGGCAACACTGACCTGGTTTGCTAGCCGTAACCGGCTAACCGTCCTGCGGTAGTAGCTGAAGTCGTTCTGGATCGCTGGATTCGTCATCTGCGCAACAAAGTCAGGAGAAGCTCGAATCAACACTCTTCCGCTTCCACTATACATAGTGTGTACGAGAGCATGTGCAAATCGACACAGTCAAATCCCCCTAGAGAAAACGGCGCTTCAACAAGATTTCCCCGGGAACAAAGCGCTAGTTTCGATTTCCCGTCAGTCATCCATAAAAGATCTGTCCTGTGCAGTGTGATGCCAGCCTTTGTAGTACCCAACGCCATGCGCTCATGGTGAAATTACGAAGAAATGACAGGTAACAAAATGATGCCGGTCAATGCCAAGAACTCATGCTGATAAACAAACTTTCACGTGCTCCAAAAAAAAAAAAAAAAAAGGAGTCACAAGCAAAATGGTAAAGATGACGTCACCCTAAGTGAAGTGCACATGAAGGCACCCTAGGTAGTCAAATCGACCGATCGACAGCACTAGAACCGCTTGTAACAGCTCACGACAAGGGAACACTAGAAAAAAAAAAAAAGACTGGCGCCATCTACCAGGTATCCCTAGCTGGGGGGGATCGGTGGCCGAGTGGACTAGCGCACACCAGCTCGGAGCACGTGGAGCGAAAGCTCACACTGCAGAGCCCAGGATCCTGGGTTCAATCCCCACCCCTACCCGTTTCAAGCCTGCATGATGCCCGTTAAAGAACCCAGGCTAGCGGTTGTACTGCACTGGCTAAATTTCTTATCTCCAGCTGGGAGACTTGTCATCCAGTGAGGCAGACCAAGTTCTAGGCTGTATAAACATACACACTACCCCATTATTTTTTTTGGTACCTCTGGAGCTTTTCTAACATGTTAATAGACTAGGTTTGCGGTGTTTGCAAGATCAAATCTATGCACTGTCTAAAAAAAAAAATTGGTCTCTTCTAATATTGTCAGAGTTATTTCGAGCCCGTGACGAATGAATGATGCGCAAGATGCAGCTCGGAAATGTTCCAGGGATACCGACAGATGGGGCCGGTATGTTAAGGCTGGTTCACACACTCGCATTCCAGTGCAACCGAGGCGCGTGTGTGGTCACCTTGAGGTCGTCAAACTTGAGCACGAAGTCTAGGATCTCGGCAAACTGCTTCACCAGGGCCTGCTGGGTCTCCAGGTGCTCCCGTGGCGTGCGCGGCCCCGAGCACAGCTCCCACAGGATTCGGGGGACCACCTCCTCTGCACGCCAAAACCGACGGGGGTTTTCACACGGAACATGCTATGGGGCTGGGTTTCACGAGAAAAGGGACACACTTGACCGACACGTAGGTCACGTGACACGGTGACTGTTGTGACAAAACCTATAAACTATCGCTCGGGAGAGACTGCAAAAGTAGCCGTCGGCTGCAGCAATATCACTTCTGTGCCACGCTATGTCGGGGCTACGTCTGGTTTACTGAAGACTGCTCAATTTCATTGCACAAAAAAAGTAAAATCCATTCTAGAAGCAGATTCAATTGTCAGTTTGGACTGTGGGGAAAAGGACCGCACGAAAATGATGGAACGCTACCCAGCATTGCTTCGGCAGTAGCTGACTTTCAGGCAGCTCATTAGAGAGCCGGCGATGCCCTTTTTAATACCAGCTTTAGTGAGGACCCACAACATTATTTTGAGATTGTGCTTAAGTTACGATCGCATGTCCTGCAGAAGTGACATTAGTAAACTGTTTCGCTCTAAACTCGGGGCAGAGTTGTTTTTTAAGAAGAAGCACTCACCCAGGCTCTGGGAGAAGATGTAGAACTGCTTCAACTTGGAGACCAGTGGCAGCACGGCTTCCCAGGCCCTCACCTGGCGAGCTTCGCTTCGAGGGTTTGCAATCGCCTGGGTGGAGGGGGAGAGAGAAAGAGGCACTGCTGACACAACCAGACATGTCTGACAAAGCTTCTGGCATTTTACCGCAGAAATGCCACTAGCTCTCTCTCAATCTGACAAAAAGTTCACTGGCACTACATATTGACAAAACTCCACTGGCCCTACATGCCAGTGGCACTCACATATTGGCATGCTGGGAGTTAAGTTGAATCATTCATGTCACTGCTCTATGAGAAAAACAGGAATGATCCGACATATTGTAATATCCCAAAAGATCGCCCAAACCCTGAGGGTGCCAAACATTAATGATAAAGGTGAGAGGGGGCTAACTTTTGATGTAAGTGACCCAAGAGGGTTCAGAAAACATGCCTGCCTTCATTCCTCACCCTATCCCTAGGCCCAACAATGAGCACCATATCTGAATGATGAAGAAAAAACAGTTGATTCTATCCTACTACCAGCTGTCAAGAAGGCACTCCCTATTGTTGACAAAATTAAATTTGCCTGTCCCACTGAGGAAATTCCAAGAGCCCAGGGAACATGGTTTTGGGAGGTGCCCATCTTCCTTTCTTTTTTTTTTAGTTTAAAAACACATGAATTGATTCATAGTGACAGATGGGCCAGTTGGTACATGATCTCTTTTGACAAAATGCGCCGCAAGACCCTTACTCTGTCCCTGTCTTGAGGCACATTTTGTCAAAAGAGAACATGAATTGAACAGGAAGCACGGTGGGCTATCTCTTGGGATATCACGGTCATTACTCACGAGAGTATGGACCACAAATAATTTGAGAACTCGTAATGTTTCCCCATACAAATGTGGTTCCGGTACCCAAGGGATGAAGAGGGATTTTAGACAGCCCAGCTATGCACTGCTTGACCAATCTGAAAACTATTCGGGCAAGAGGCTCACCTCTCTGATTTCGTTGCCAGCACCTTTGTAGGTTTGTAGCTCCAGCAAGATGTCCCTGGAGTGCTGCAGTACATCTTGAACATAGTAATAGGTCTCTTCTTCCGATTCAGAAGGCTCGGCATCTGAAACCAAATTGGCAAAAACAGTTGGGGCTCTTGATTTCCGAAGTTTACTTATTAAATAAAGTGTAATTCCAGTCAACATTAAAAAAGTTACTGAAAACCAAGGTTAAGACGACCCTGGGTCAGTGGACTCTCCAGGCTTAAATTTTCAAGTTTGTTTCATCACCCCTGTGCTAAACCAGCACGGCAAAAATGAATGAAAACAATATCTGCACAAAAGGAGTGCAAGGCTAACTTATTATCCATATTTAGCACTCTTCCACAATTCCATTTAAATCAAAGAAGTCAAAGGCTGACTTGCAAATGTTTATCAATTCTTATACTAAACAAGTATGGCAAAAATGAAAGAAGACACTATGTTTGAATAAAAGATATTGAAGTCAATTTGTAGCATTGTTTAGCAATTGATCTCTTGCTGAGCAAGCAACAGAAAAAAAAAAATACTAACATTCATTTAAAAAAAGTCGGAGCCCAAATTGGCAATCTTGTTTGGTAACTGTCATGGGGCAACATTCCCACAAAAGATATAAAATGCCAACTCCACTTCCATTGATTAAGAGCGTGCCATATATTCCACTATGGCAGTGTCATTAGCTCAAAGACACATTCATACGAGGAAAACAAACACTCGTTGAGGAATGCCTGTCAGAAAGGAAGACCGAATACGGCCTGGAAGTGGGGTCGACTCCAGCTACTATTTCCGTGGGTTTCTCCTAAACGCTTGCCCGGACATGTTCTATATTAAGCACATCAGGGTGGCGGGGCAGAGCTTAGATCTCAAAGCCCCTTCTAAATTTGGATGATTTCAATCTACCCACGAGACAGCTGTCACAAGCAACCTGCCACCGTTCCTGGAAAAACGTGGCAGGTCTCCGCTCTCTGCGCACAGTGGCCATTTCGGGAAGGCAGTTTTTGGGTTGCCTTTTGGGTTGAAACTGAACTGAATTTCAAAGTTAAATTTTGTGGCTGGACTAAGCAGTGAAGGTGTGCCAGAATTTCCTGATTAACTTTAAAACCAGACAGATAATTACCTGCACCAGAAATCTAACTCCCAAGACACCAAAGGTGCAGGCAAAACCAGACGCTGTAGTGAATGCATGTGACGTTCGTTATGGCCATTCCTGTCGCACCTCTCTCGCTCCGATTTAAATCGCCAGCATAAGTTTGGCTCATTTCCGCTAGTAGTTTTTATGTGGACCACTTCGCGAAAAAATACTGGTCCGCCTATCTTGAAAGAATTGGCAAGCATAAAACCTGCCCCTGGAATGTGCAGAGTATTGTCATTTCTACAAAAACACTACAACTGTCTGCAATGACTCCTTACAATAATTTGAAGGCATCTTTAGCAGAACAAGGCACACCAGCAGGTCTTTTTGATTTGCACGATGCCTGATGACAAAACCTGGCATTCATAGTCATATCTAGACAATTACATCTAGTAATTAAATATCTAAAGATGATGACAGATTTAATACCAAGTCGCAAACTAGCCAAAGCCACTCATCCAGTATATTTACTTTCTAAACCTTATCACTACCACACAATGCACAAAGTGGTGAAAGTGGAATTTGACCTTTTGTAGCAGACAAAAACCCGGTTGGAGCAGCGACTGATGCTTTTGAAGCAGATGCCAACATCTGGTATCATATCACCTAAAGATCAAAAAGTGACTGCATCGCTAAATGAGTTAATCTTTGACAATGATTTAGGGTCCCTCTTTGATGCTGGAGCATGTTACTTATTACCTTTTGTAATAAGAATAAATAGGGTGCAAAAAGAACATAGAGCTTTCGTTTTAGAAATGAGGATTTGGTGAGAGTAAGTTTCGTTTACAATGGGTACAAAAAAAAAAAGCAACGGATGAAAAATGAATTGCAGCACAACAGTTCAGTTGGGATAAAGCCTCTCTCCCCTCCCACTTTTACACCCGGTAGTATATTTAGCTCGTAAATATAATTTCTGTAAAATACCACAAAAAACAGTATATCCACTAACATGTCTGTCAATAAAAATTATTCACCCCCAAGTTCTTTGAACCTACCAAACCCAAGACTAATATGAGTATTATAAACTCCAGAAACAACCACCAACAGATATTACGAAAGCCTACACTCGTGCTTTAAAAGCGACTGCTCTTCAGCTGCGTTGGAACCAGAGGGAAGTCAAAGTTCACTGCTCTTTCGATCGGCAGCTGCACGGGAACTACCTCGATTGTATTTATTCAAACATAGACCCTCATTTCTTTTTCTTTCTCTGCACAGTTTTTCATAATTAGAGATCAACCTACAATCAAAACCAAAGAAGGTGGACCTGTAATAATACTGATCATAATGTCGGAGCCTATCGCGCTAACCCAGGTGCTCACCCATGTCAGCCGCCACTCGGAGGCAATGAGAGGCGTCACGGAGGCACGTGGCAGAGATGATAAACAAGTGACTTTACCAGGGGTCAGTGGCGTACCAGCTTGTTTTTGAGTGGGAGGGCAAGCCAGACACCCACCCCCACCCTCCAGGCTGGGGGCAGTGCCCTTGGTATCCCTTGGGCACTGCCGGCCAGTGTTTGCCCTGCCCAGTGGCGGCCGTTTCAGGGGGGTGCAAAACACACGCCTTGCCCCCCAGTCTGAGAACTGGGGAGGGATAGCGCCCCCCTTGCCCCACCGGTTGGTACGCCTGTGGGAGGGGTATAAGACCCTGGTTCTGTTGTATCACAGTAGCCACCACCCTCCTATTTGCGATTTATTCTCATGACTTTAAGCTCCTGACATCGCCTGAAAATTCAGACCATGTCACCGACCAACCCGCCAGCGCATCAATCGGCCAGCGCGGTTGAGCAGCAATTTCTATACTTATGTTTCGTCTTAATTTTAAGCGCAGCTGACACTACGAGCCAATCAAACCGACCAAACAGGGTAAAATTGTGACATCGTGGCATTTGTTCCTCTTCCTGTACGCATTCTTTCGTAGACTAAATCAATCAAGTGCAGCAAATATCTTGTGACTCGCGCTTTTACTATGTGTGTTTGTGGTTGTGTGTTGGAGCCTTCGACTGTGCTCCGACCCAAGTTGAAACTAACCACACGGTGAGGAAATACATATTTGTACCATTTTTCTTTCTTCCTACGTCTCTGAATAATAACGGGGTACTCCAGCAATTTTTTATGTTCACTGATTTGCCTCAAAATTGTATCAACCCACTGATAGACACGGCAGTACCAAACTCCCAAATATTGCGTGAAAAAAAGAAAAAAAATTGCAAAGTTATTGAATTTTTTAATTTCATACTCATTGCGTTTCTCAAACTGAGAACACCTCCTGGCAACACGGAAGTGTGATGACAGAAATGGTACAAAGTAAGCAGTAAACCTTGCTCGAAATATGGCTAAAGGAGAACAACCAAAACGTCCAAAACACCGACTCACTTTCGAAGTCCACGAACACGTCGTACTTCGGGGCATCGTCCCGGGACAGCAAGCGCAGAAGGTTGCCCATCTCGCATCTGAAAGAGAATTTCAAAAACGTCCATCAGTATGAATAAAAAAATGTGCAAGTACACCACACGTGTCACCCACAAGCACATTGCGGCCCAGCACACGGACGCAACCGGGGCCAGAGCAGTACGCCATATAAAAACAACATTCAGATCTTCCAGGTCCCTTTCCGCTCCGTGACCCCCAACACGGGCTCGCGGGACTGTGAAGCGTGACTCTTCTCAAAAGCCTTCATGCGCTGCTTCGCCCGCCGGAGCAAACGTGTTGTGCATCATTTGGCAGTGCAACGCGTGGCTTCTCGAGGCACCCGCCCCTTTCTGAAGGCTCGTGCGACGTCTTGGATGCAAATCCAAATCGGTTCCTCAGACTTCCAAATATAGTCGCCGCGGTTGTTTATTGTTCGATGCAATGTGTGGCAACAGGTACAAGTGGCAGCCTGCAATAACCGGTTAGGTTTTACATTTGCCTTGTAACGGCGGGGTGTTTTGCTTTACCTTGGAATTTAATCATCCTCTACTTTCGTCACATGTTCGTGTTCCTCGTGGAGAATTGCATCATCCAGAGTGAAGCACAACTCCATCCCTGTGAAGCTACCATTATGCATTATGCAGATCCCTTGCTCTTGTATTGATCCTATCTTGTCACGAGCGACAGACGGTAAAAGTTTTGGCTAAATTTATGATTATGATCCCCGGAAATCTAGCATACAGACTCCTGAAATATGTCAGCTTTCCGAATTTGCCCTCAGAGTTTCATCAACACATGAGGCCCTGTTGAACTGTGCCCCTCTAGCTCTCATTTTCCTCAAAGCTTTGTAACAATCATTACTGCCAATATCAGTAAACTAGAAGACTGTATGATTAATTTCCAAACAATATTTGTTTGTAAATTAACAATTATTTTGTTGAAGCTGCTTTAAGAGAACGACCAGGAAAGACCCACACTTAGGAGAAGCACCGATTATAGACCTAACCAATGTTTCTTTTGGTTAGGTAATTGTACCAAAATGCAAAAAGCAACAGAAGGTAAACTCAGTGACAATGAAGACGCTGCTTTATGTTAGACATTGCCAAAGATGTACTAACACTCTAAAACCCCTAATGTTCGCGAATTTCGTGACTTGGAAACTTTGCAAATAGGGGGCGCAAATATTTTTATTGTCTAGAGGGGTGACTTCCAGCCTTTAGGATTTGCGAAACTCAATGGTCGCAAATTACGACCCCACTGCCTAATTCGCGAAAATTTGGGGCCAGGAAGATAAAGGGTTTTACAGTAATATTTGTTCTCGAGGACCACTACAGTGAAAACCATGTTATGTCACTTCCCCCCTAGCTTTCAATACAGTTCGACAACATGGTATGGTCTTGCAGCAGGCACTGTACAAGGAAATGATAACAGAACAAAGATAACTTGTGAGTGATCCCTCTTTCAAAGGGTTGGAGATATCAGAATTTGTTATCTCTGGGATTTACGTGACTCTGAAGCAGATAACGGTTCCAAATCGCCAGATCCCCAAAGTTCTCTTGAAATGACGCCGCAATGCTTTCAAACATCAGTAGACATATTCGTTAGATTGTAGACACTTGGACGTAGTTGTGGGTGATCAGGAAGGGTTGACAGAATGGAGAAACAGCACCAGAATTTAGAATGCAACATTTGACACAACCAAACTGCAATGGTTTCAACATGTTAAAAAAACCAGAGACGACTGACGAAGAAGGGGTCAAACACAAAACGTCTCCTTCGTCCGTTGTCTCCGTTTTTTTTTCTTTAAATATGCGTAACATCAACCAACTCATTTGTTTACATAGTCTTTCTGCAATAGTTTAATCGCAAAATAAAATAGCGCCCAGGCAAGATTGGCAAGAAAAAGTTTGAGGCGGCTGGTCTACAGTGTGCTCTTGTAACATTTGGACTCAAATTCTGCACACGAACCACACTAAACTCTAAAGCATAGGCACTGTGAAGCTTTGTGCGATAGAGCTAACGATGTGCCTTTATCCCAAAGAAAAAGCAGACGACGAGAGCTGCCCATTCCCACAATTAGACTGTGACGCGCACGCTCAGTAACTTTGTAGACGCGGCTGCGCATGCCCAGAGTAGTCCGGTGCCATTACGGACAACGATAAGGACTCACAGAAAAGTTTCCGGTATGAACACGGGGGAAAGGAGAGAGAGAGAGGGAGAGAGAGAGAGAAAAGCACACACAAGAAGCGACACCTCCAGGATACAAAAGCTACTACTGGTAACACGTACAACAAAACGTTGACCGCGCGACGGTTCTTTCCTAGAGGCCGCGAGTGCGTGCTCCCCGTGCAAGAGTTTGCGCGCTCATTTAGAACGGAAAACACAGGAGTGTGCGAGGAGCGAGCGGCAGCGCATCGCCCAAAAATAGCCACTTACTACCCGCGCATGCCAGTAAAACGCGTCGCACCGTTTTGTCGCAACAACACGACGGAGGCGTCACAACAAAACAAAAACAAATAATAAAAAAAAAAAAGATTGTCGAGGCAGGTAAACGAACGCGGTTAATCGAAGTTCGATGCCCCAAAAGTTCGTCAATTCGTTGTAAATAAATAAATAAAAAAAAAAAAAAAAAACATGGTGTGCGAGTTTTATAATGATACTAGCTCTTGGAATTAGTTCGCTATAAAGCTGATCGTGTGTTGCTCCAAGGATATGCAATCTAGGTCTGGGTCCGTGGGGTAGCGTTTTTTCGAGGAGAGGCAGCTGAAAACAAGAAGGATAAAATCCAAAAAACAGGAACACAGACACACACAAAAAAAAGTCTAGTTAACGAGATGAGCTCTACAGCGCGACCGGAAACACCTGCCTCTTCGCGAAGGGACAGGAAACTTGGGCAAAATACAAAAGAAGGTAAGGATGCGAAAAAAAAAAAAAAAAAAAGACGATAAATAAGCGCGACCTCCAGTACCCTTCTTATCGCACTTAGCCGACGAGACTGCTGCAGCGTTGCAAAGACAACCAACAAACAGCAACAAGCGACGATAGACCTCGAAAAAGTTGCTTTGGAATGTGGCCCCGACGAACAAACGCTGAAGTGTGACTGATGCAAGCGTGGATAGTGCCTCTGTCAGCATTGTGACTAAGTAAAGGAATAGAGGCATTATAACTACACACAAGGGAACGGCATTATTAAAAAAAAAAAGCGTGCAAGAATTTTTTTTTTTTTTTTTCTTTTTTGCACCCTGCAATCGAACAATACTGCAGACATCCACCCACCAAATTTGTTACGGGTATTCATTACGCATTTCAGGCTCGTGGATGGATACTAGAGATTAGGAGAACAAACTATGAAGGGAACGAACACACAGTGTGCTCGGTGCATCCAGCTTGCCTGAGCGATTATTTTAGCGCTTCGACCAAAAGTGGCTTCGTGTAGACGCAGGATACCGCGTTGCAATGTTTGTCTTGGCCGACCCGTTTGTAAACCGTGAAAAACCGCAAACTTTCTTTAAAAATATTATTAAAAACAAAAAAGCTAGAGCTAGCCAAGCAAGGTCACTCGCCTCCGTCCGAGCGATGAGGAGCACACTTATTTATTTATTTATTTATTTTATTTAGCGCGCATTTTATTATCTGGATTCTTCAGATGTTTGCGGGGCCCCAGACGAACAGCGGACCGCTTCCCATACGGGCGCACTTTTGAATAATGCATCCTTCACAAGGAGTAATAGGACAAAACAAACGCGTGAACGGGTGAGGTGAGGTGGTTAAAGTATTTTAAAAGGAAATCGAGAAAAAAAAAAAATCTAAAACAGGATGGACGGGCAGACCCACCGCATGGGTTTTCGTTGCGATTTTAGTCGCTGTAGCGGGAACGAGGTGAAGGATTGAAGACTTACACTTCGAAGAGTGGGTCTTGGGCGACTCGTGCACACTTGAGCAACCGATTTGCGACTAGAAGAAAGACTCGCGAGCATTATCAGAGACGGAGCCACAACTGCCGCCCACAGCCGTGCAGCGCCATTCGGGAGGCGAAGCGCGGAGACAGGAAGTGTCGGATCCTGCTTCCGGTTTTGGCCAGCCAGCCGTAATTCTGACACGTGTAGTTGCGTATTAGTTGAGAACAACAGTAAAGTTTCACAGGTCATTAAAAAAAAAAAGCTCTTTAAAATACTGATACATTATTTAAGCCATGTTTTAAATAAAATATTGGTGTAATGTATTATATTAACAAAAACCTAAGAACAACCAAGTTTTGATTTGAGCAGACGACAGAGGTTTCCTGTCTTCCATTCGTGCGAGTGGTGGCACTTGCTCTTTTACCGACCACTACAAAGCGATTACTGCAGGTTTATTGTCAAGACGGAGCTTAAATATCAAGATAAGTATACTCCCAGGTGCGTACAACAAAATTTGTTCAGATATGTTTCCTATCTTTATGCAAGTGGGTATGGCGAAGCTCAGGAGTTGCCGTCAGCTTGCTACCTGTGAATATTTTCTCACACCGTTAAGTAACTGCAAATATATATATATATATATATATATATATATATATATATATATATATATATATATATATATATATATATATATATTTGCAGTTACTTAACGGTGTGAGAAAATATTCACAGGTAGCAATATATATATATATATATATATATATATATATATCTTTTTTTGGTCCTAAGTCACCAGGTTTGATCTAAAATAGACCGTAATAATCGACGCCTGCACGAATTTTTCGTCAAAGGTGTATTTAACAGGTCCGATTTTTGTTTTTTGTAAAATTTCAAAGCATAACTCCTTTTCTGTAAAAAAATAGGGCCAAAACACTTGGCAGGGTCAACGGCGGGCGGCGACGCAGACGACTGACTCGAGCGGCGGGGCACGTTTGGCGCGCGTATTGATAGATGGCGTCAGGAGCAGCGTCGGAATAACGCCCCTGAATACGAAAGGTAGCGCCATCTTCTCCCTCCTCCTCTGACGCGCACTCCTTTTATCTTTATGTTTTCCTTTTTTACACCCGCGCATCGACTGTAGTGCCGTCTGGATCGGGCCAAGATAGCAGACGGCCTTCCTATACTTGAGTCAGAGAGCAGTCAAAGGTGAAAGACACGCACAAATGCATACAGACAGGTTAAAAGCGCATTGTCACGGTCTACCAGCCTCGAAGGATGGGCTCAAAGAAAGACGATGAAAGCCGTGACGATGCGCAGTCGGCGTTATTTGATTGGCGGCATAAGCTCATAGCATGCACTGCACTCCGACAGCATAGGCATTCCTTCTCCCTCCTCCTCTGACGCACACACCTTTTATCTTCATGTTTTGCTCTTTTACGATCGGGCCAAAAGAGCGTAAGGCGTAGCCGACCAGCGAAAAAAAAAAGCAGACGACACACAGACGAAATCTGTTGACAGCAAAAGCGCCGTCGTTATGCAAACGAGTTTTCTACTTCTTTAAGTAACGCTTTTATTGTCTGCATTTATTTTTTAACCAAAGATTAACTCTACTTGGTTGTCTGGGTCGTCGCCCACCGTTGACCTTGGTAAGTTTCTTGGCCCTGTTTTTTACAGAAAGAGCTAGAACTACGCTTTGTAATTTTACAAGACAAAACCGACCTGGGAAATACACCTTTGACAAAAAGTTCAGATTGCTACATGCAGGCGTCGATTTTTACGGTCCATTTTAGATCGAGCCTGGTGATTTAAAACACCCTAATATATATGTGGTGTGTGTACGTGTGTGTGTGTGTGTGTGATTTGTATTGTAGCGTAATAATAAAACAAATAAAGATGTATCTTTTTCGTCAAAATACGCGTTGCTTTGAACTGAGCGTTGTAGAGTAGCAGCAAACTGAAAACGAGATTGTTGTGCATTATCCTACACTGAATAGCTTCTATCTTTCGCAGACGTTCAAGAGGTCGGCAAGAAGGCTGGACAACGAGATGGAAACCGCGGAAGAAGCGCAACATGCTCGCTTCGAAGCACCAAGAAACCGTGACAGATTTCCTCAAGGACAAGAACATGGTGGCTCTAAAAAACTTCTCGAGGCGATCTCTCTCGGACGTCCAATTGGAGTCGGCAATTACACTTCGTTGCCCTTCCCCTACGGCGAACCGTTAAATCGACCGCAATTGAAGCCGTCCAATTTCGCCGAAAAAGCAGTCGCGTCGACTGCGACACAGCTGCCTAAGCCTGCCGTTAGCGCGCTGAACCCAGAAGCCGCTGTCTCAACGAGCCGCTTACGATGTTCTAATTCGGGAGTTGTTTCGTCTCCTTCGTCTAACGTCCGCCCTGCCACCTCGTGGTTTCATCAGACTGGCGGGAAGAGCCTTGTTTTCAAAGATGGACCAGCCGTCCCGATCTTCGAGATGTTCGAGAGCAACCCTGTTCGTAGTTGGAAACATTTCCAAGCTAAAGGTTGCTCGACAGACGTAGGGGACAGACAAGCTGGAAGTTCCTTCCCTGTCGCGCGCCAACAAGACACCAGAAACGAGCTACAGTTGGTTCCAGTTGACGGAAGCTTACCCGAAGATGAGCCCAGACCTACCGAGGTTTCAGAAGGTCACGTGTCCACGGTGCCTGCCCTTACTGAAAGTCCGCTTCAAGTTTCTGAGTACACCCAGAGTACAAATAAGCTAGCGACTGCGGTTACTCCCTCAGAAGACGACATGGTACGATCCCACAGAGGACAGCAGCAAGACATCGACAACACTGCTAAGATTGTAAAAACAGAGTATGCTCAAGTGCATCAGACGTTGACACGCTTTACTCCCACGTCTGGAGACCAAGTTCTCTGGGAAAGAGTGTTGAGTTTCGGCCGTAGGACGGTCATGCAAAACCACGGTCTTCACATGACGAGGAGCACCATCGACGACTCGAGGTGCGGTGAACTTCAGACTTATGACGTTGGTGCGAGAAATCAGCTCGTAAACGAGACTGACGTTCTGACTGAGGAGGCTAAAGAGCCTTCTTTCTATGATGTCGGGAAACAGCTAATACCGGGAAAAGAGATGCGTGCGCTTGCTGCTGTGCCGCAACGTCTGCCTTTGTGCGAGGATCAAGTGATTCTATGCAGCGGACTTGAGTTGCACGACGTTGCCGAAGCAAGCATCTATCACGACAACAGCTTCGGACCTGATTTCGACTTAAAGCCTTGTACCACTGAAGACGTGGTGGCCTTCGATTGCGAGCTCCCGATGGTGAATCAGGAACGGACAGTTCATGCCGACTACGAAGTTCTTCAAATAGAGGATGAAGCAAAGGAAGACCTGATTTCCGTGGACGCTACGTTTGAGAAAGAACTGCCAGAAGCCACGGAAGCGTCTATATTGACTGACATGGGCGACAGAGCGACGTCTGTACTTGAAGTGACATCGCCTGGTTTTATGCCTCCGCAGTGCCAGTCCTCAAGCGATGATCAAGTGATACCAGACTGGGAAGAACAAAATTCCAGCAAAGCCATAATCTACGAACATGTCGCAGCCACGTCCGATGGCAGTCCGAAGTCGGCAGGTACGGGAGATTCAGAGGTTCCTTGCGGACAGAAAACACCACAACAAGCCATCTGTGATGACACACTCAGTGAAGGCGCCCGCAGTCAGCACGACAGCGTGCTACTAGGAACAGATATTGCTGACGGGAAATCAACAGAAGATGATGTCTCTGATGAACATGCCTACTCCGCGAGTCAAGCCAGCGTAGGCGTTCAGCAGTCAGCCACACCACTGTGGATGCTAGTGAAGCCCGACGAAGAGGATTACTTCGAGAGTACGGACGAGAACTCTGAGATCACATTAGGTTCGTCGGACACCGAAGATTTGGGCTCTTACACGTTGTCCTCTGGAAGCTGTACAGATTCTTGCGACGAGTGCGATTCTTACAACGAAACAATGTCGTTGGGATTTAGTTGCGTCACTGAGCTTACCTGCCCGGAAACAAACGTTCTTCAACCTCTTGAAGACTCCAAGACTGAACAGCCAGTTAACCTTAGTTTGTGTCCTGAAATTACACCTGGAACAATCTCAACAAATTCGAATACAGAGGTCGGGGTACCTTGTCAACCTTATCAAGATAAAGTTGGTCATCTTTACCGAGTGGAGCAGTCAGCAAATAATGAACCAGGGGATGAAGTACTCTTTGACACCGAAGATTCAGTCACAGACCAATCAACCGAGGAACGCGGCCTAGTCACAGTTTCTACGTCACCTGCGGCACCCACTTCACCAAGTTGCGAAAATGCAGTTGACGTACCGCTTGACCTTCGCACAACAACCACGAGTCTCGAAAAGTTCTCAACCACCGAAGAAACCGATTTACACGTAGATAACCAGTCGCAGAGACAGCACAAGCTTGTGGAGTATTCCCAGGACACCTCCGAAGATGAGCTAGCCGACCAATACGAAACTCTTAGTCAGACCGACTTGGACAACGACCACGCCGTCGAAACAACCGAAAAAACGCCGCTTCAAGATGTCAGAGATCAAGACCATGCCAGCGACGGAACGTCCACGAAGACCTACACAAAGGTCATGGAAGTCTTCTTTAACCAGGACAGTCGGCAGTTCTTGGTGGTACCCGCCACTTCTGACTGCGTCGTTCCAGATACCGGCCCCCGCTATCCGAACCAGAAACAAGCGACAGTCAAGGTTCCTGACTCAGCAGATTTGGGGAAGTTTGAGGCACTTAACGAGGCACGACATTCGGGCACTCACCAAGCTCACGTGGACACTTCTGACGCTTCGTTTTACAATGAAGAGAAGGAAGACTTGGGTACGTTAGGTTCTGTTTAGTTTTCAATTAGTTGGATCTTAAGACTATATTACTCTTGTTTTATTTAAGGTCCCAAGAGGAAGCTTCCGCGCCTTGGTTTGCCAAGATTTCACCGCGGTCAAAGGCTTCACCCAAGCTGGACTGGAGGACCTTCCAACTGATGTCAATGTACTCCAGAAACTTCGAGGAATTAAGAAATAATGTTGTTCGTTCGTCAAGTGTTAACGAACTTAGCTGCCGTGGACTTGTCCTCTCAATCAAATAATTAAGCGTTTGTATTACATTATTAACTTTTGAAAAAAAAAAAAGTCTATACTTTTTGAACATGCGCTGTCGCATGCCACGCGCATTCTCTTTTAGCCTCTGTCGCCACATACGCTTAGTTATGTAGTGGATAATATTCATTTTAACCACTCGGTAATACAACACCTTTTTTTTAATTTTAAAAGTCGGATTACAGAAAAAAAAATGATAAGAAAACATGACATGTACCCCCGGAAACGTTGTCTTTTTCACAAAAAATTTATATCTATAAAAAATAATTTAGGTGATGTCATTTGCGGTCAGTTTGTTGCAGGTCTTTAAAACAAGAAGGTCACTATGCAAAGGTGTTTCAAGATGGTTGCTGCGAGCATCGGCTGTTTTAACGAGTTCTTCATAAGTTCAGTAGAAGAGTATGCTACCCGATAACGACGTTCACGCGGTGGAACATAACACAAGTAGGTTCCAGCAACCAAGTTACACAGAAAAAAGGGCATAAGATAAAAAAAAAAGAAACGAATGGGCGATTGAGAAATATCAAACTTTAATTACAGCACGAGCTAAACGCGTTGCACATAAAAAAGCGTTTAATAAAACAAAATCACGGGCAAATAAATATTTTTTTTTGAGCACACTTAACAGGGGAATCGTAGTACTATAAGCGCCAAAATAGCTTACACACTCGCGCACTGCATTGACTACGATGCTCGAGGAAGGTATAAAATATAAAACATTGCACGTTTTCGTAGCTCGCCACCGCAAGCTGGCTTCGCCGCATTAGTTTGAAGTCATAGGCGCAGCCCACTTTCAGTTGTTCACTTGCGCACTTTCAGCGCAAGTCAGTACATAAGACCGGAACCCGTCGCTGACATACTTACAAGTTACAAGGCAATGCTTGATCTCAAGCGATTTTATTTGAACGGTATGTTAAGGACACTGATATAACAAAATGCTAGCAGTTGTTTGAAGGGCTTTAATATAATATTATTTGATATTTCTATGTTCAATCTCAGAAACATCTACACTAAGACATGGGTACGAACCCATGGCTTTGGAAAGTGTTTTCGACGCACGAGTTCTCGTACAATCAGAAGCATTCTGCTTAGGTAGGCTCACGGTCCTATTCTTTTGTCTTTACTGAATACGTTTATGAGATGGAGTGAAGATAGGCTGTGGCGTTATTTTGTTCACAACAGACACATTCAATCTGGAGTCAACAATATGGCGTTGTACATCATATCTTAAAAAAGAAAAAAAAAAGTAATTTGTTTTTTAGATGTGCAACTATTTTTTTTTTATTTTTAAGTATACAAGTATAGGACAACCGGTCAAGGCGACACCCAAATAAATTTTGTTGTCTGTATAAGTTTATAAATAGCTTTAAAATACAATCTTTCAACAATTTGTCCGCAAAAGGCATTTTGGTTCGTCAAAATATCCTCACCGACCGATCTATTCACACACATTGTCGGGTGACTTCTGAAGAGACGATCAAGCAATGAAAGGTTCTATTGGGATCGTTGCTTGAAAGTGTCTGAGAACACATATCCAGGAAAAATTCTCTGATTCAATGTTTCTTTTGTCAGAAAAAGAAACATTTGGTTGTTTTTTTCTTCGGGTAAGTTACAACCACGCTGGTTACAACTAACTAGAGTGCCATGTTACTTGCACGATGAAATTCTTCCAGACGAGCTATTCAAATAGTCCAGAAAAGATTCTAGAGGATCGTCGCTGGTTTGATGTTGATGATGATGATGATGCTGTGATCGATGGGGGTGATAGTGGTGGTACAACTGCGACTGGTGCTGACGGGGCGTGCTTTCGCCCGTCGGCTCGTTATGAAAACCAGAGCAGGAAGTGACGTCACGGTGGGCCTTTGACTGGACGACGTCATCTCCTGGACATGGGAGCCTCTGGTTGAATGAGAACGGCCATGTCTGAAATAAAAACAAACAAACAATCAATTAATCAATCAATCAATCAATCACCAGATCAATCAGTCAATAAATCCATCAATCAGTCGACTGATCAATCAATCAATGTTTAAATATATTATGAAGACCAATCAATCAATCAATCACCCGCTCAGTCAGTCAATAAACACAGCAATCAATCGACTGATCAATCAATCAATGTTTGAATATATATCACTGGAAGAACCTTGTAGGGAGGGGGGGAACTGTAGATTGTATACTTGGAATGAAGAGCGTGCTGGTAGGGGTAAAATATAAATAAGGGAAGAACATAAAAGACGAGGACGGATTTTCTTTATTTTAGGGTGAAGGAAAAGGGGAATGGGCGAAAAAGAGCGACGTAGTTGGCAACCCCGCCCATGGATGGCGCCAGCTGTTGCACTGATGTGACAGTTTCGAGAAACGGAGCGACCGAAAACGACTGCCTTATAGCGAGTTCGTTTCACGGCACTCGTGCCCACGCGTGCCCACTCGCAGCGTGGAACGGGTTCGTTTCGGCCGGCACTCCACGAGTGGTTGCACTTTCCGAGTTCGTTTCAGCGCTGACACCCCACGCGTGCATGCACTCGCTGCACCGAGAAAATCGGGAGTGCGCCAAAATGCAATCCCGTCATGCCTCGCTCCGGCGGGGCCGGCGAGGAGCGGGAGCAGACGACGAGGGTTCGTCTGCTACGATGTGTCACGGAACCGAACGGAAAAAGAAAGTAGATTTTCTGATAGAAATCGCGTCCCGCGGGCAACCAAATCAAACGCGAGCTTGAATTGTGAGCGTCTGCTATTTCCCGAAGGAAGCAATTGACAACCCGTGATTTATTTGCAGGTTTTAAATCGCTCTGTTGCCGTACAAACGCTGAAATATACCAGTGTGTAAAGGAATGCTCAGAACAAACGTAAGAGCGGCCCCCGAGATATCTATCACCATCCGTTTGCGGGTGAAAAATTTAACATTTGTCGACAAAACTCCCCCTGCAGAAACCTCTGACTGCCCAATAAGCATCAGAGAAAGCTAAACATAGTGACTTTACCCGAGGCTTGGGCAATATCATCATGTTTCACGTTTACCTACGTCAGCTAACTTGCCCCGTCGTATTTTGTTCGAGAAAGCTCTCGTTCTCGACGCCCTCACCAAGGCTAATATCTGATCCACCTATACCAAATCGAAAGTCCCAGTTTTGCCGGATATTCCAACAGGCTAGTTTTAAGCCGTACCCTTTCAGTGGTTCAATCATAATACCATGCTCAAACGGATCAAGCTTCTGCTCGGACAGCATCATCAGTTTTCTTCAGTGTAAACGGTTATAAGAATTGAAAGATCGCAACCAGCTGCTTTGTAGACAGCCGAGCTGCTTGCAGCGACCAACGTTTGTAGATAAACGTTGGTAGCGACTGCACTCTCGCATTCCCACGTATCACTCCGAACAGAAAGACACTAGTTTCGGTTTGAAGTCGGTACCTTTTCTACAACATAGATGGCGGCAGCATCAGTCTTCTGCACTCGGTGCATTGGGCGAGTTCGTTTGAGTCCAGTTTTCCGTGCAACACTTTGTGAGTGCGATGCATTCTGGGAGAGAACTCGAACGGTGCCAGTGCGTGTGAAACGAACTCGCTATGAACCAGGCCTTGCCAGAACACTAAAACGGTTTTTGTAGGCGCTTACGGCAGAGTCGGTGTTATCTTACTATTCGGTGTAGCCTCTTGTATATCTATCTACAGATAGAAAGAAGCCTATAGGTTCTCCATTCACTCAGAAGCATAAGTGTCCTTAACGAAGAAATAGTCAGAGTTCAGGCGAGCTGGTGTAAGTTGGACGTGATGGTAAACCTGAGACTGGTAGGAAAGGGAAATGCAAAGGAAGACAAAAAAAAAAAAGAAAAAAAAAAAGAACAGGCAACGCCTCAATACGCAAAGGAGATTAAAACTGCTTTAGATACGATTAACGAAAAAATAGTCAGTGCAGGCCAGGTGGTGTAGGTTGAACATGACGGTTAACCTGAGACTGGGGTAGGAAAAGGAAGGTCGAGGAAGACAGAAAAAGAACACGCAACGCTGCCTGTTCTTCTTCTGTCTTCCGTTGCGTTCTCTTTTCCTATACCAGTCACAGATTTACCATCATGAGTGTCCTGTTTGAACTGACACTAAATCTAGAACGTTAACTTGATAATGCAATTAAGCGCAAAGGTGCAAGCGAGCTGGACAAGAATGACACAAATAATCCCAGGAGAAGGGGAACAAAGGGGAAAAAGGTCAAACACAAATTTCCAAACACAGCTAGGTGACTGGTGCGCTTTACTGGCAATGGAGAGGTCCCTGGTTTGATACCAGGACCAGGCGGATTTTTTCGGTCGCGCACCAGTCACCTGGCTGTGTTTAGAGATTTGTGTTTGTCCTTTGTCCCTCTTGTTCCCTTTCTCCAGGGATTATTTCCGTCATTCTTGTCCAGCTCGCTTGCACCTTTGCATTAAATGCATTATCATAATAACCTTAAAACGCAGGCCGTTCAACATTGTTCGTGTTAGACTGGTGGTAGCTGATAAAATCCGCTTGTTCTACTGACGCCTAACTCCTGGTTAGCTGAGTTGGTAGAGCGCTCCACTAGAAATGGAGAGGTCCCTAGTTCGATACCAGGACCAGGTGGGTTTTTGTTCGGTCATTCACCAGTCACCTATACTCCGTCTCACTAAAACCGTGCAGTGCAGCCAAAACTACGGGAGAGAGAGGGTATCCCAGCCTGTTCAAGAGAGGGGAATCTCAGCCCTTCTCACCCATTGATCCTCTCCCTCCTCTTGAACAGGTTGGCATACGCTCTCTCCGCTGTAGCTTTGGCTGTACTGCACGGTTTTAGTAAGACAGTGTATAGCTATGGTTTGGATATCCGTGCTCGTCCTTTGTCCCCTTGTTCCCCCTTTTTGCAGGGATTATTTTCGTCAACGTTAATTGTCGTTGTTCCACAAATCCCATCACTCCAAACAAACAAGTTAATATAAAAGCTTTGTTACGTCTTAACATCTTTTTTTTTTTTCATACGAAGTTTTAATTAATATTAGTACAATTTGTGGACTTCTGAAGTAGTTTATGCACTGAACGGAAAACCGGGTGCGTTTCGCGGTTCGTGGCACGTGGCATATGTCACGTCACATGGAGTCTGGAGATAAAGCTCACGCTGCAAACTTGAGGTTTCGATGGGAATGAACACCGCATGGGCTCGATGGATAACATAATTGTCTGGCCTACCGAATGCCATTGTTCTTCGTACGCGAAAATAAAGTGTGCACTTTCGAGTATCTCCTCCGGATAAAACGCTAACAGTAAAAAAAAAAAAAAAAAAAGCTAATATTTAAATGTTTACCGGGATTTTATTGAATAGCTCTAAGCAATTTTGGAAAATATTAAATATACGAACATTGACCGACGAAGCTGGCGAACACACGTACATAAATGGCGCCTGAATGGCACAGTAAACGAGCCCCATTTTCTTGTTCAAAATATCCAAAAATAGCTTATAAAATTTGAATGAGGTAACGGCAAGTTCTGGAACTTTGGTATATGGTAAGTCCTAACTATATTCCGTTCACCCCTAAGGCTGAGACTGTAGTGCAAGTTACGTCCTCGTCGGACCAGTCATTAGCTTTTTTTTCGCCACGTCATCACGCTCCCGGCCATACCCACGCTCGGAGAGCCGGGTCAGGTTCAGGGCTGGAATAAGGAATTTTGGGGCCCGCAGGGGCTAAGGCTGTTCATGAGGCCCCTAATGATGATGATTATGCTGACTATGATGCCGATGGTAGAGGTAATAACGACAATGACGGACAATGTGTATATTTTACCATCTTATGAACTACAAATGTCGCTGATTTTATGATACATCTTGGAAGGCTTCTGTGTTGGTAGATTCGATGATTAGGAAACACAGGTTTTACTGGACGGAAATGAAGCAGATGGGGATTGTGGATTAGAGGCTGCTTCGAAAATAGTCAATCGCTCATGTGGTACAAAACGCAAAGCAAAGAACGATTGGGGAAAATGTCAAGAAGTGTTGCGCACATTAAGCAGCTCCATAGGGCCTCGTAAACTTCCGTTGAAATGTAGAAAATGTTGACTCCGTGTTCCTACGAACTTGTTTAACCAGATCTACAACCTTATTTCTGCAATGCGTGTCGCTGCCGGCATGCATATATTCATCATGATGTTGAGTTAGAGAGATGGCACAAACGACCCCCTTGATGTAAGATGGCATGATTACTTGGGCCCAAATTGCATTAGACAGTAGCCAAAAGGATACCCGCAAGTTGCCATCAGAAAAAAGAAATATTTCGTTGCCCCTAAAAACATGTCTTACGAGTCGCAACTCGAAAACTCTTCCGAGCATATAGTGTTTTTATTCCAGCAATTGCTCCGATTAATTGGAGCAATTGTCTCACTGGCCATTTTTCAATTAATTACTGACTTGATCAGTGAAGCAACAAAGACAACAAGGTAATCGGAGTGGTTAAAGTATTTAAGGCTCAAACCGCTTCGTCCACCCTCTTCCAATAACTGAACTCTCGTGTCCCAAGCTAACATACTTCTGCATTCAAATATTAAACGAAATAATTGAGAATGAATGCGATTGTAATATAACAACTGTTATTTGGCACATTCACAGGCATTTTTCGTGACCAAGGATATATATTTTAAACACTTCTCCTACACGCTGTCTATTTTAAGGAGAAAATGCTTCAATTCGTTTTAGAAATAGTCTTGTTTCTTCTGATTGCAGTTACTTAGAACTTCGAAGCCGTTTGGACACATTGCTCTAATCTAAGAATAATAGGTCATACCTCAGAGATTCGTGAAAAAATTGCAGCGATCATATCACTCGATGGCACGAAAAGTGTTGTCTCGCAATGCCAGATCAGACAGAGGCTCCTGAACACTTGCGTGCAGTCACTTCCTCCCGAAAACTTTTGGGAATCCACTCAAGAGCCGGCTCCTTGAAACGCCTGTTAGTCGTTAGAAAGAACGGCTTCGGGAGGTTCACCTATATTAATTTTTGCTTGTTTTAGACTTGTCGTTTCGGAGGAAACTTTCCATGTGAAACTACGCCAGAAGACAAAAAATTAACAAAAAATAATGTGTAGCACGTATGTTGCTCATTTAATGGTGCTTTCACAGGGCAATGGTGAGTTGGAAGGCAAACAAATTTTGCCGAAGGCTACCTTCGGCAAAATTTGCTTGCCTTCCAACCCACCATTGCTCGTGAAACGCGCCGAGAGAGCCCTATTACAAGATATAACTCCGTGACCATCCTTCAATCTGGCTTAAATTAGAAGAGACTTCAACGGGACAGCCAACGTCGACAGCTTCGCTCCCTCCGACAAGGAGGATGTGGGGCGTCGCTTGCATTTTGATGCGCTAGCAGAGTCTTTTACAACGAGTTCACAAACACAAGCTCATCTGGCTAGAGAACAAAAATTTATGGCATTTCACCGTTAAAAAAAAAAAAAGGAAAGGGGGGGGGGGGGGGGTCAGACCAGAAAGTCAGACCCCAAAGGCTCCCCTGAGTTTTGTTCCTGAGCTCAGCTGAGGTGAGGTCTGAGCTGTTTTAGACTAAAGCCGACTAAATTTTTCTTTAATTTTTTTTTTTCGTGGGTTAGCACGGGATCTTTGGGCAGCCTGGTGCAGTGTGCTGCCCGCAGCCCCCTTAGCCCGTACCTTAATCCTGCCCTTGTCAGGTGATAAGAGGGAGGCGGCTGATTGGTCCGGCGAACAGGTAGCTCCCACCGTAGTCTCATCTTAAGGGTGAACGGAGCATAGAGACACTAAATAAGCTACGCTTCAGAGTAACGACACTTACTCATCTTGGGGCTTACAATCATGGTTGCCAGCTATGTGAAGCTTTATCAGAAATCGCAGGAAACGCTTTTCCGTCCTCCACATATGTTCAAATAGCTCGTGACAGAGCAAAGCATATAACACGAGTTTTCAAACATCGAATCTAATGCCGAGGAAGTCCCACTCTTGAATCATGGCGATCGGCAGTTGCGTCTGCTCTGCATTTAAGCACCAAGATAGCAGCGCCCATTAGCAGATCGGGGACGGAGTGCCAATACTCTAAGCGTAGCTCTTATAGTGGCTCTAGTCCTAACCATTAGCGCTACATTCAGTTCCAGATTGAGCGTTCGGTGATAAGTAGAACACTATACCTCTGCTATTTCCTCCAAGCACCCCGCACATCAAGGAGACCCAGATTAGCAGTAAGTTTGCGTAGGCCAAATTTCCTCTGCACGACGGCGTAACTCGGCTTGCTAGAACTTCGGCGCCTCGAACCCATCTCTGACTGGTATGTTTAGCGTCCTATGCGAAGCGCAAGTTCGTCTGCTTCTTTTACAGGGGTTGTGGTGGCGTCAGAACGCCGGGCTCTGATTGGCTCTGATTGACGGAGCAAGCTGCCTTGGGGTTTAGCCACTATCTTTTGATCAGAGCCATTCAGAGCTCGGCGTTCCGACGTCGCCGCAACCCCTGCGAAAGAAGCAGACGAACTTGCGCTTCGCATTCCGCCGATGCACTCAAAGTGGTCCCAAAGTGACAACAAGTGACGTCACAAAAGCTTGAGTGTCATGCTGTCGGATATCGCGATCCAAGCGGTTAAGCGAAGAAGTTCTTGAAAAAGGATAGCGCGAGAAAACGCGAGTGTTGCAGTCGTCGCGGCGGCCTAATTCCTGGCTGCCTAAGCTTCCGTGGACTGTGAAGCTGGGGAGAGACCAGAAGCAGAACAGGCGTCTGTAACATCCACCACCGCTGCTGTTACACCTCTAGCATCACGGCCGGCGACACCATGGCACTTTTACGACGTCGTCAAACAAAAATCAATGAACTGCTTTTTTTTTTTTTTTTTGTGAGGCGGTAAACACACAAGCCGCAGAGACGCGTAACAGTCACCGTGTACTAGAACTAAAGTCGCATTTCATTATCTAGGTCACTTTAAACTTAAGATTCTCGTGATACGAGATGGCGGTGAAAGAAGAGGCCCCTCACAAGAGTCAAGGGATGAAGACACGTCGGCAAAGTCCCAGTCTGGCCATCTTCAGAGCCGCTTGAAGAAGAGGCGCCGTCGTCGTTCAGCACCTGCTTGAGGTGGGAGATGTAGCCGGCCGCGAGACGCAGGGTGTCCAGTTTGGACAGCTTGGTGTCTTCTGGCACCCAGGGCAAGGATGTCTTCAGCCTGGTGAAGGCCTTACTCAGCACCCTCATTCGGGCTCTTTCACGGGCGTTGGCCGCGTTCCGTTGCACGGGCTTCTGCTTGTCCCTGCAACGGACTTCGAGGTCTTCAGCTCGAAGTCGATGTCCAGCAGATGCTGAGGACCGTCGACGCCTGGCCATTATGGACACGGCCTTGTCGTGTTCACTGTTTGTCTCGTGGCGTAACTTTAAGAGTTTCCAATCTGAAAATGATATTTGATAAGATAAGTTGATTAACTTCGAACGCTTATGAGCTTTATAAGTTTCGCAATTTTTTATGCAAAAAATAAAGAAGAAAAGTAGGAAATAAATTTATGAATTTATTATAAATTTTTCTCATTTTAAAAGAGAATATCGCCGTCTGTGTATTTAAGTTAAATTTTCCAAATAATATATATGCATATGTATATAATGTTTTTTTTTTGGCGAACATTGGATGTTTTTTGAACCGTAAGAATTTAACTATTAAAACTTTTTTTTTATTCTAACAAAAGCTATAGTGTCTTCCGCCATTCATGTTTAAGTTTAAAAATACCAAGTGTGTTGACGATAAAAAAAAAAAAAAAAAAATGCAGGGGAGGGCCCTTTACAAACTCCTCGATCGCAACTTCGATCACTGTCAGGTCATTTTCGTACGAGCCTTCTAATCCACACTAATCGCAGGAGCGACTTTTTGGGGACAACTGAAGCAGAAAATCAGACTGTGTTCGCTGCAAACACGATAACATGAATCATGTGGGGACACGCCTCAAGCACGTTCGAATCACGTTTGCTTCATACATGCGTATGCTTGGAACATGTCTGCCGACTGTTTTTTGTACGATGTATTAAGAGCGTGACAGATATATATATATTGTCACGGTTGGTGACCAAAAGAAAACAGGAAATAAACAGGGAGAAATAAACGTTTAATGTGGCGAACTTGTGCCGAAAATAAAGAAGGAAACAGAAGAAAGCAGAGCGTCGCGGGCGTCGAAGTCGGCGTGTCAGCAGAATCGAGCGCTAGGGCGAGACTGCCTCGACAAGGTCGCGGGCGGCCTCTTATCTAGAGTGCGCCGCTATCTCGAAGATTCGGGGAAAGCGGTTCGAGCGTCGCGTGATCGGGGCGAGAATGAACACGCACTTTCTAGAAAACAAAAGCAGGGATAAATGATAGAAGTTACGTGCGGTACATGAATAAACTGGAACTTTCTGGAGGACCGTGACCGAGCGTTGCTTTCTCAGCCTTGCGCGCGGCATTACTCCCCCCTTTAAAAGTGCATCGCCCCGATGCAGTGTAAAACAAATCAAAATAAAAAAGAACGATAACTAAAGAGTCTTTTGGAGCACAAAAGGTCCACAGTCCTATCGAGCGTAGTACGGCTTCAGGCGCACGACGTGGACGACCTCAGGTCGTGGTGGGCGGCGTGACGATGTTCGTGTTCCGTCGGGCATCACCTCGTAGTTCAGCTCGCCGAGGCGACGAAGTACCTTGTATGGTCCAAAGTACCGTTTCAGCAGTTTCTCACTGAGGCCGCGGCGACGGATGGGCGTCCATACCCACACCCTATCTCCGGGCTGGAAGTGGACGTCCCTGCGACGAAGGTTGTAGCGGCCGGCGTCGACGCGTTGCTGGTCTTGAATCAGGAGTCGGGCGAGCTGGCGAACTTCTTCGGCGCGTTGAGCAACCGCCTGGGCGTCGTCGCTCTCATTGTCAGATGGCTCATGGGGCAGCATGGCGTCCAGCATGGTCGTTACCTTCCGACCATGTACCAGCTGGAAAGGGGTGAATCCAGTGGTCTCTTGAACCGCCGTATTGTAGGCGAACGTGACGTAGGGCAGCACCTCGTCCCACGTCTTGTGCTCTACGTCGACGTACATAGAGATCATATCGGCGATTGTCTTGTTGAGTCGCTCGGTCAGTCCGTTGGTCTGCGGGTGGTATGCAGTGGTTCGACGATGGCCGGTGCCACTGAGACGAAGGATCTCTTGCGTCAGCTGGGCCATGAACGAAGATCCGCGATCTGTAATCAGAACCTCGGGAGCGCCGTGCCGGAGGACGATGGACTCGATGAAAAACTTGGCGACTTCCACAGCAGTCCCTGAAGGAAGAGCTTTCGTTTCGGCGTACCGCGTGAGATAATCTGTGGCGACGATGATCCAGCGGTTCCCCGACGTCGAAGGCGGAAAAGGACCAAGTAGATCCATTCCGATCTGCTGGAAGGGTGTAGTTGGAGGAGAAATGGGCTGCAGAAGTCCGGCCGGCCTCGTCGGCGGTTTCTTGCGTCGCTGGCACTCGTGGCATGATCGTGCGTATAGGTGGACGGTCTTGGGGAGCTTCGGCCAGTAATACTTTTCACGAATACGGGCCAGTGTCCGGTTGTAACCAAGGTGTCCGGATGTCGGGTCGTCGTGGCAGGCTTGGAAGATCTCCTCTCGGAGGTCACTCGGGATTACCAGCAACCAAGGTGTGTTGTTGTTGCCGAAGTTCTCTTTGTAGAGTACACCTTGTCGGATGGCGAAGGTCGGCAGTACTCGTGAGAAGACACGTGGCACGGTACTCCTGCCCCCTTCCAGGTGCTCGATTAATGCGCGCAGCTCAGGATCGTTCCGTTGACGTCGTGCCATATCGTCGGTGTTCACTGCTCCTAGAAAGCACTCGTCGTCATTGTCGTCGCTGCAGCCGGAAGGGGTTTCGACGGGGGCTCTGGACAGGCAGTCGGCGTCGCTGTGCTTGCGGCCTGACTTATAGACCACTGTCATGTTGAACTCTTGTAGTCGAAGACTCCATCGAGCGAGGCGTCCTGACGGGTCCTTCAGGTTCGCAAGCCAGCAGAGCGAGTGGTGGTCCGTGACTACACGAAACGGGCTCCCGTACAAGTACGGACGAAACTTCGTTATTGCCCAGACGACCGCAAGGCATTCTTTCTCAGTCGTGGAGTAATTTTTCTCCGCCTTGGACAATGTCCGACTTGCGTAGGCGATGACTCGCTCGATGCCTTCTTGCACTTGGACTAGTACTGCGCCCAGTCCCGCGTTACTTGCGTCCGTGTGAATTTCTGTTTCCGGATCCTGGTCGAAATGTCCAAGCACAGGAGGAGTCTGGAGTCGTTGTTTCAGTTCGTCGAATGCCTGCTGTTGCTCCTCGGCCCATTCGAACTTCTCGGCGTCCTTCGTGAGATTCGTAAGTGGTGCGGAAATCCTTGCGAAATCCCGAACGAAGCGTCGATAATAGGCACAAAGTCCAAGGAATCTTCGCACGGCCTTCTTGTCTGTCGGCGCTGGAAATGCCGCGACGGCGCGAGTCTTCTCGGGGTCTGGGCGGACGCCTTCGTTACTAACCACGTGGCCAAGGAACTTCAGTTCGTCATAGGCGAACCGGCACTTTGACGGCTTGAGTGTGAGTCCGGCGGTCTGAATGGCTTGAAGAACAGCTCGGAGTCGTCTCAAGTGCTCGTCGAAGTCAGCTGAAAATACTACGACGTCGTCAAGGTAGACGAGACAACTCTGCCACTTCAGCCCTGCCAGTACGGTGTCCATGACACGCTGGAAAGTTGCTGGCGCTGTGCATAGTCCGAAGGGCATCACCTTGAACTCGTACAGTCCATCCGGCGTGACGAAGGCTGTCTTCTCTCGGTCCCGTTCGTCGACCTCGATTTGCCAGTAGCCGCTCTTCAGGTCCATCGATGAAAAGTATCGAGAGTGGCGCAGCCGGTCTAGAGTGTCGTCGATGCGGGGGAGTGGGTAGACGTCTTTCTTCGTAACCGTGTTGAGCTGCCGGTAGTCCACGCAGAACCGAAGAGTTCCGTCCTTCTTCTTAACCAGCACGACTGGAGAGGCCCATGGACTGCTTGAAGGTTGGATTATGTCGTCATTCAGCATCTCTTGAACTTGCTGATGGATCACCTCCCTTTCCTTAGCGGAGACTCTGTACGGCGATCGATGCACAGGGCGCGCGTCGTCCTCAGTAACGATGCGGTGCTTGGCAACCGCGGTCTGGCGCACCTTCGACGACGTCGCAAAGCAGTCGCGGTATTCGGCGAGGAGGTTAACCAGCTGACGCCGTTCAGGGTCCGGAAGCTTAGGGTCAATGTCGAGCTGCGCTGGCGACGTACTGTCTTGCTGGGGCGGCAAGGATTCGTCAGTGATCGCAGTGATTTCGGCGGGGTTTCGGAGTTTCTCGACGTGGCCCACGGCTGCACCTTTCGTGAGGTGTTGCGTTTCGTTTCGGAAGTTCGTCACGAGGGCCACAGTCCGCCCATCCTGAAGTTCAGCTACTCCCCTTGCGACGCCTATGCCTCTTCCCAGGAGCAATTGGAGGCTTCCCTCGAGAAGAACTTCGCCACAGGAAGCTTCATCGATCCCGACAAGTACGAAAACACTCGACCGCGGTGGTAGGTTTACGTGGTTTGCGAGGACTCGGACCGTGGGTGACGTCGCTTCGGGTTCCTCCGCTGGTGGAGCAGGTTTTCGTAGCGTCAGCCGGTTTGTTCCGAGGTCGATGACGGCGCCATACTCGCAGAGAAAGTCCATTCCGAGGATAACGTCTCTCGAACAGTCTTGCAGAACGACGAACTTGACAGGGCACGTTTCACCGTGGATCTCGACGCGAGCAGTGCATCTCCCGACTGGTGTGATGAGATGTCCTCCGGCGGTTCGTATTTGGGGTCCTTCCCACGGCGTCATGACTTTTCGAAGGCGGCGGGAGAGCTTCCCACTCAAGACTGAGTAGTCTGCTCCGGTGTCCACGAGTGCTGATGCGTCGTGACCGTCGATGACGACGTTTAGGTTGTTGGACACCGTTGCAGGGGCGTCGTAGCGATGCGTGGCGTCGGGAGAGTGGGAGCGCTCCGGCGTTCTTGGAGGCTCTTTACGTCGGTCGTCTTCGGCAACTCCACCTCCAGGGGTTGCCGCGCCTAGTTTCCCCGGCGAGGAGCGAGGGGCGACAGGCTTTCACGTCGGGGTCGGTGCATCGGCGAAGCTGGACGTCGGGGCGATGGCGACCGGAACTCTCGGCGGGACGCAGGCTCGGGGGACTGGGGTCGTCGCAGGTACTCGTCGATCTCCCGAGGGCGTTCACCATACCGGGGGCGCGGGTCGTTTGGGTGGAATCCGCGCAGCCCGAGTCGTCGGTATGGGCATCGGCGGTACACATGGTCGGCTTCCCCGCAGTGGTAGCAGAGCGGGCGTCGGTCGGCCGTTCGCCACACATCGGTCTTCCGGGGTACACGGGGCTCCTGGCTGGCGTACTGGGGCTGGTCGTCGCGGCGTCGGTCGTGCTGCGGCGCAGGAGACTGGCGTCGGGGCGGCGCGACATAGGGGCGAGGAGGAGGCGGTGGCCGTCGGGCCACTGCGGCGTAGGTCACGGTGGGCTCCTCGGGTGCAGCTACGTTGGCAGGAGCCTCCAGTTGAATTGCCCGCTGAACCTCGTCGCGGACAACTTCGGCTATTGACACCGATGCTGGCTGGTGGGTAGCAGGCAGGAGCTTCTTAATTTCCTCCCGGACGACGTCCCGGATGATCTGGCGAATGCTGGAGATGCTGGAGCCAAGGTCGCAAGCGGACGGCGGAACCGCGCTGACGCCGGGTAGCCTCTGGTAGTGGCTGGCTCGGGATTGCAGTGCACGCTCAATGTTCGTCGCCTCGGTTACAAATTCTTGAATCGTCGTCGGTGGGTTGCGTACGAGGCCACCGAAAATGTCGTCCTTCACGCCGCGCATCAGGATACGCAGCTTCTTTTCCTCGGTGGACTGAGGGTCGGCGCGGCTGCTCAGGCGGAGGACGTCTTCAACGAAGCTGGTTACCGTTTCGTTGGGCCCTTGAGTTCGTACTTGAAGGAGGTCTTCCGCTCGCTGTCGTCGTGTCTGGTTCGTGAATGTCTCCTTCAGGCCAGCGGTACAGGTGTCCCACGACGTAAGCGACGCCTCGTGGTTCTCGAACCACTGCCTCGCGGTACCCTCCAAGGAGAAGTAGAGGTTTTGGAGGCGCTGCTCAGTGGTCCATCCATTATGGCGTGCTACACGTTCGTAGTGCAGGAGCCAGTCCTCTACGTCTTCGTGGGTCTCGCCATGGAAGGTCGTCGGGGTTCGCTGGGCAACAGGCAGGTAGACGACGGCGGCGGCGGTCGGGGACTGCGATTGCTGGTCGTCCATCGTCGGCCTCGTAGGCTGCCTGGTCCTGGGTGGCAGAAGTCCGTATTCCGGGTGTAGACCTTGGGTTCGGCGACTGGTCCGAGTTTCAGGTTCCGCGTTGAGTGGTCTTGTCACAGGGCTTGGAATCGGGCTTGCACTGCGGGCCCCGGGAGGGGAACGCTGCACGGGCATGCGCTACCCCGCACCTCCACCAAAATGTCACGGTTGGTGACCAAAAGAAAACAGGAAATAAACAGGGAGAAATAAACGTTTAATGTGGCGAACTTGTGCCGAAAATAAAGAAGGAAACAGAAGAAAGCAGAGCGTCGCGGGCGTCGAAGTCGGCGTGTCAGCAGAATCGAGCGCTAGGGCGAGACTGCCTCGACAAGGTCGCGGGCGGCCTCTTATCTAGAGTGCGCCGCTATCTCGAAGATTCGGGGAAAGCGGTTCGAGCGTCGCGTGATCGGGGCGAGAATGAACACGCACTTTCTAGAAAACAAAAGCAGGGATAAATGATAGAAGTTACGTGCGGTACATGAATAAACTGGAACTTTCTGGAGGACCGTGACCGAGCGTTGCTTTCTCAGCCTTGCGCGCGGCAATATATATATCCATCCAACGGACCAAAGAATAGTGAATTGAGACGACATAAGGTATACATATAGTAGATTCCACACACAAAATTACAAATAAATAAACTCACAAATGCGCGTTCGTAGAGGTGCTAGGAACGGCAACAGTTTTCTATATTCCATAAATTATGCCACGTGTTAAAAACAAAAGAAAAAAAAAAGTGCGGTGATTACGGCAACGTTGGTCGTAACTATTATTAATAAAGAGATTCCCGTACGATTGCGTCCCGCAGAATGGACTTCATGGAACCATTAGTTTAATCGACTGTGGAAAAATAACTACCTGCTCCCACAACCTGACATATGTACGGACCAAATCTCTTCAGATCGCGTCGCGCAAGAAGCTCCATTTGTTTGACGTCATACGGTCGAGATAGCGAACACTTGTAGGGGCCTGGTAATGTATGGGCCTTGGGTACGTTCCGCAGGCGTCGGTTCTTTAATTATCTTAGCCGTTATTGAATTTGATTGCTTTGGGCGGATTCGAATCATTCTAACCTGGGTCTGATAATCTCAAAATCTTTCCGAATTTTTTCTCACATTAGTTATGTATTCGGCTACATAAGAAAACAAACGAAGGAATGCAAGAGTTGATAGGTACAATAAAATGTAATAATCAACTCTGATATAACCAACTTCGGCTTGACTCTTCATTCCATTTTGAACCATTCTCTGCTATATGACACTACATATGTAGGATCCCATGTTTTCGGATAAATCCGAAAAATTCCAAAAAAACAGCCGCCGGTAAAAATTTTATCCATTCGGATTTATCCGATAAACTCTAAATGTTAATGTGCCAATGCCTCCCCCCCCCCCCCCCTTAAAAAAAAAATAAGTAAAGACTGTATTTTACAATTAAGCTTCATCAGCACAGAGGGTCAATGGTCCC
Source organism: Ixodes scapularis (assembly GCF_016920785.2). Taxonomy (NCBI): domain Eukaryota; kingdom Metazoa; phylum Arthropoda; class Arachnida; order Ixodida; family Ixodidae; genus Ixodes; species Ixodes scapularis. The sequence continues at coordinate 79,471,728 of NW_024609883.1, forward strand.
GGGAAAATTTCACCAGAGCTGTCTGTCAAATCTCGGATCATTGACAAGAGGCGCCTTACCGCTTATCTAGTCAAGGTTCAGGACGACATGTCATTGTGCATTCGGGTCACGACAAAAGCCTCTGTACTAGTTTGCAGTTTGGGCTACACTATTTGTGTTTTAAGAGGAAGGAGAGGTTGTGTTTTTGTAACAGTTAGAGCTATGGACCACACCGATTGCACAATATTGGAAGAGGGGCAGTTGAAACCTCCCCTATTACATATCCTTTACCACTCCACCTCACGCGGCCGCGGGTTAGCATATAATAGGATGAAATGAATACGTGCTTCCCAGTGATAACTTTAAGTTTTCGACGTTTATCGAAGCCACAGATGTGCGCAACTTTTGCCGTGGGACAAATTAGTGTTGTCAAAGGCAATGGCATGATATAAGCGCGTGTTTTTTTTTTTTTTTTTCATCTAGCATACGTTTTTACCCGAATATTATTTATTTATTTTTCATAGGAAACACTGCGATATTAAGCTCCGAATTTCGGAGATTTTAGAGTTTAACAATAATAAATTCCTATAAACTCAGAATTTTCGAATAAAAAATAAATTCCGAAAAACGCCCTCGGAATTTGACGAAAAGGTAAACTCCGACAACACGGAATCCTAAACATATGACAATCCAACAAAACAATAACTCCTACATTCACTCGCACAATGCTTTTAAATACTCCTAATTTCCTGCGGATGCAGAAGAGTCTGCATCCACGTATATCTAATGAAGACAATGTACACTGCGCGAACCTGTTAACGCGAGCACCATTAGACCACGACACTGGCGCTTTTTTCCCCATATTAGTACTTGGATAGGGTATTGGCGGTCAGCAAATTGCACCGCTTCGGTCAGTGCCACAAAGGAGCATTTCCCACGACACGAGGGAGTTTTAGTGGATCGTTCTCACTTTCCGCTCCGCTCCGAGCCCTGCCCAACTGCGCGCAAGCGCAGCCGGGTACTCTGAAACTCAGGGCGGCCGCGCATAACGCAGTGGCGATTGTACCGCTCCCTATAGAGCAGTTCAACAGAAGCTCCTCCCATCTGTCTCACATTTGGCAGCGCGAACGCTGGAGAGGAGGTCGCCTCTTCTCCAGCGTTCGCTGTGCTGAGGTGGAAAAGGGTGGGAGGAGCCTCCACTTTACCCTTAAAGAGGCACCCAAGTGCTTCCTATAGAAACTTGTTTTTGGTGACACATTGTTTGTTGGGCTTGAGTCGATAAAAATGACCGCTTCTAGGTTTCAGGACGTCGTAGTATACTCGCAGCGATAGAAATACACGGGCGTTATTTTCTCTCGGGGGGCCATCCTCGGGTTCCCACCACGTCCATAAAATTTGACCAATCAAAATAGCTATTTGCGTGAAGATTCCGAACGTTACTACTATTCTTCTTTTTATGCGCGTCGTGCAATTAAGTTTTGAGAAAAATGTCAAATCTTTGGGTGTAGAAAACGACGAGGCATGGCGGCTCATACGGGACTTCCGTAAGCGCCACCCGCACCAAGGGATAGCTGATGGACGAACTCCTCCTGAGATTCCCCGCAAGCTTAGGGCGATTCGCACACTTGCATTGAGTACGATCTAGTGCGAGGGTTGCTATGGCTACAGTTGCGTCGGTTCCAACAGAGTTGTTGCCGACGCAACTGTTGCCATAGCAACCCTAGATCTCGGTCAAACTCAACGCGAGTGTGTGAATCTCCCTTTAGAGCAAACTGCGCTAACAGAAGATGTTGAGACTTCGTGTTTGTCCATCCTTCTTTGACACAGTCTCGGGGTTTTTGTCGAAATGTTTAACTACCACCAGCTTGTTTGCGCCCTTACCTTTTGTTCACAAGATCGACCTTGCACAAGCTTCAACGGGCCAGTGATCACACCTGCCAACACTGTGAAGCACGGGAGGACATCAGGCAGGTCCTTCTTGACTGCGAAGAGTACGAGGAAGAGCGCACGGTTTTGTTAAAGGGCTACACTCCTAGTGGTCTCGCCTCCTGTACGCCTCAAGGATTACTCATTCCGGATGCAACAAGTCGACTCGTCCACGAAGCCTACAGATGCCTTCTAGGACCATTTACGAAATACGGCCGGGTTCAGCTGATCGTCTCTATACGTTTCGCTTCAAAATTTCAGTGCGCCCTGGAAGCTGTTAAGCAGTCCCTCTTTCGACTTCCCCCTATTCCCTAGCCGGGTAGCGACTCGCCCCGTAGGAAAGGCCACCATCTCTCCCGTCTGTACATCCTTTTCGCTGTACTTCAAGACGCCAAACCAAACCAGACCAGCAGACATAATTCAGCAATTATTGCTTGAAAGCATCGTCCGACGGAGCCCCCTGGTGTCTGATTCAAGGCGCCGGAAGAGGGTCGTTTTACGATCTTTGATTAGATCTTTAATAGGGAAATCGGCCGCCCATGCAAGGAATCATCGGGTTTCTTGGGACGGTTAGATCCCCTAGATTAAGTTATCGACTTAAGTAGACGATCTGAGAATTCACTTGAGAATTCACGAGAATTCACCCCTTTAACCAGTCACCGACCATAAATGATTTGATGACTAGATTTTACTTTTGAAAGAGAAAAAACTAAAATCCACCGGCGATTGCTGGCTTGCACAAACAGTGTCCCGCAGGTGTACGTTACTCAATTGGACGCATTTTTTAAATTCATAACTTTTGTGAATTTGCACTCTACAAATGTTGCACCCTATATACTTTAGTATTTGTATAAATAAATACATGCACTCTTGCCTGGTCCGCGAAGCTAATCTGCAGTATATTAAAAAAAATCTCACGCGCCCGTCTTTTTTTTATTTTTGAAACATGCATGCACGTAGCGAATCACTATGGTTGTCGACAACTTAAGAAATGGAGGGCGTGGCGAATCAGGGAGCATCTCATTATCACTCCTCAGCCAATCAAATTGCGGCATGAGCCGCTAAGAACACCCGTGAACGATTCACGCCTAAGCGAGAAACGAGAAACATAAGAAGTCACGTGTGGCGTTTCTTAATCTCTTAATGACTTAATGACTACAGTCTGGTACAACATAAGAACAATGCGCAAGTTCGTCCGCTTCTTTTGTCAGGGTTTGTGGTGATGCTAGAACGCCGGGCTCTGATTGAAGGACAGTGAGTAGACCTCAAAGCAAACATGCCTTGAGGTCTACCTTCAATCAGAGCCTTGCACCACAAACCCTGCAAAAGTAACAGACGAACTTGCGCTGGCCCCGCATAAGATATCTATATTCCGCCTACAGATACAACGCTCCTCTCAATGCCAAACGCACCGATGCTTATTCGGACCTGGAAGGAGCTTTGCTTTTTGTGGGCGCCAATATATGGCCTATTAAAAAAAAAAAAAAAAAAAGTGCCAGGAAAAAGTTTTTTTCTCCGTTTCTAATTGGAGAGTTTGAGAATTGGCCGAAAATCTTGTTCCTCGAAAGGCGCACGCGAGAGAGTACTGTTTTTTTTCCCCGACCACGAAGGAAAGAATGAGGGAGGATAGAATTTTAATTTGTGCCTTACTGATTTTTTTAAAATTCCTATTGGCCATAGACAATTTTTTTTTCAGCAGAGAAAAAAAAAAAAAAGAAAGCGAAAACAAAAATTTACTTTGTGATTTTTTGTGCAAGCGGAAAAAAAAAACCTTCTCATTAACTTTTTGGGGAAAAAGATCCGCACAAACAGCAATTTTTCGTAGGCCAACTATAAAATTCTCGATTTCGAACAAAAAAAGCTTTGTTGGGCTTAGTTTTGTTCATTACCGCAGACACCGATCCCCATCTGTTTCGTACACTTCTTAATCTTGTTTATTCCGTCTGCTTCTTTAAGCCCAAGTCACTCCGCTAGTACATCCCACAAAAGACAGTGGTGTCTGCACGCCTGATGACAGAACCGTCTGCGGACACACGTTGGAAACTTGTTCTCTTTCTAAGCATCTATTCTTCGAACACGTCTGCAGGCAGTTTCTGTACGACCAATATCAGTAGAGCACTGCATATTCGCGGATTACCCACAGATATCCGCAGTAAACTGGAGGATACGGATAAAAATGAATCATATTTGGTCGATCGCGATTCGGATGCGGATATCCGCGGGTCCGGATCCACATTTTTGCCGAGGCGGCCCATAAACGTGTGCGATTCCACAGTGTAGAGTGAATAATTGCGTGATACTATAAAGTGCACCATCAAATACATTGCGGGAGCAAACTACTCCGTTTAATAAAAAATGCCAATCGGGGAAACAATTGTTCTTTACGTCAAGAAGGATTTGATTCTCACCGAAGTTCCCTTTAGTACGTTTTTTCTCGCAAAAAATTGCTGTTCCTATAGGAAAAAGTAAAGAATGGAGGAGCTTCAGTCGTCCCAGGAAAGCGTGTTCTTGTTTGGCAAGGAAGGAGCGGAGAACGTTCTTTGGGCAAAGAAATCTCAAAACGTTACAAGTCACAAGAAAGTAGAAGAAGCCTGCAAGTGGTTTCGCCGCCTCAAGTTGATCGAGAAGGCTAAATTCGATCATCTGGAGTGGTGGAACTTACGTCAGCACGAGGTTCCGCACCTCATTCTTGTAGCGCAGTTCGCGCGTATACCATCCCAGCACTAAGTGCGTCAACAGAGAGAGACTTTTCATTCGCGGGTATTAATTATAGAGAGGCGAGCCAGTCTGAATCCCTCCATGTCGACGTTATTCTATTTCTCTACGCAGCAACCTCGACGAGTGAAACGTTGCGTGTATGCGCGTCTTCCTTATCTCGACAGTTGGCACTGAGTTGTTTTTAAGTATATGGTTCCGAGCGTGCAGGTGAGGGATATTGTTGAAAACTGAAACCGATAGGAGGTGCTGCCATTATGGAATATTGCATATTTTTCCAACCCGCACTTTACCACATATGCACGAGTACTTTGCTGCGGTGGGTGAGCACTTTTTCTCTCCCACTTTTTTTTTATAGTACGGCATGACAATGAGTTCAAGGAGGAAACTTGGCACGCGGCATTTGAACCACGGATATTTTGGTCACTCGTGGTAGCAGACTGCCTTTTCTATGACGTATGAGCAGTGTGACCCCGGGTTTACGGTAATTCTTTCTCGATAGTATTTCTTGTCCTTGTCGGGCATATAGACAATTGCAAGCATGGCGGCCCAACTGGTGCTCCACGTGTGCAAGTACGCGAAGCGTGCGCGTGGACGTAGCTTAGGCAAGCTTGCAATTGCAGAGGCACGCTCGCACGAGTAGACACATGGCGACTGCCAGCCACTTCGTTAACAATCGTCTATACGAAAAAAAAAGCTTTTTTTTTTCCAGCCTATGATGAACTAAGTAAAAAAAAAAAAAAAGAACGAGAATGATAGAATAATACATACATATATGTATATAGATCTCTTACCTTTCGTTAAGCTGTCGGCAGAATACCCCACAAAAACGAGGTAACTCTTCCGACGTAGTCGTTCGTCTTCAAAAACAAAGAGCAGCACGCGCTAAAATGAACCTCACAAACAAGCAAAAACAAGCAAACAGATAAACAACAACATAATCCTTCCACACAAGACGACACGACAACAGACAGAGCCTCAACTCCGCACCGTTCACCAACTGTTTCCGTGCCCGACAAAACAGCCTATCAGTTCGGAGACAAATTGAGCCAAAAATCCGCTTTGTTTATCTTGGGAACTTTCCTCCTCTCACACGAAGGGGAGAGGGAAAATGGGTGGGAACCCCGACCCCGAGGGAGGGGGCGTGACCCCCGAAAGTGTAAACCCCGCCTCCCCCTTTCCCGGGCTGTGGCGTCACGCACTGACTCCCAAAATACGCCATGGCGGCATGGTGTCCGTCAAGGGAAGGCGCCATCTTGATATATTTCTTTTTGTTTACGTTGGGTTGTTTGATCTTTGATTGGCTGGTGGGCTCCACCTGCATCCGGGTCTTGATTTTGGTTGCGTCAGGAGGGAATGGCGGTGAAAGTGGGAAGGTCGTCTAATGAATTGTTTTTATTATTACTATTTTTGTGTGTGAGTGCCTGTATGTGTAAAAAGGGTGGTATACTCGCTGGCAGGTTCAGAAACGCAGGGCGTGACGAATCTGGAGCATCTCATTATCTCTCGGCAGCCAATCAGACTGCGGCATACGCCGATACGAAAGCAGAAGAGCCAATCACGAAGCAAGGAGTGTAAACATAATGACTCACGCCCCGCGTTTATTAAGGTTGTCGATGAATATGCGTTCAGAACGACGGCGAAAACGAAAGGAAAAAGGAGCGAAATGTTTCATGCCGTTGTAGGTCTGCGTGTGCACGCAGACACACGCGCTTTTAGGTCTTTCGTTTTTCTTTTTTTCTCGGCAATTTAGACAAAGAACTTGTGCTTTTCGCATATTTCTGGTTTTGGGTGACTGAGAAGGGCGTATTTTCTTTATAACCCATGACGTGGCGAATTTCGGTGGCTGAGGCAGTGCGAAAGCGAGACTAACCGCCGAATTCAGAAACGCTCCCTCAAACTACACTCAAACTGAAGGGCCCCTCCACTTCCTCGAGGAAGGCGCGAGGGCCGGCGCTGTCCAATCGCGAGGACGGATCCGCCGTCGCGATTGGCCAGCGCCGGCCCTCGCGCCTTCCTCGAGGAAGTGGAGGGGCCCCTCAGTTTGAGTGTAGTTTGAGGGAGCGTTTCTGAATTCGGCGGTTAGACTAGAAAATCGCAAGTGGTGCGACTTTGACTGCGATTTCGCAAGTGCGAAGCTTAGCGCGCTCAGCTTCCAGCACGCTATTTTTGCCGAGCGACGTTTAACTGCGAAATCGCAAGGAAAATCGCACCATGTGGATCGGGCTTAAAGCCTGATTCACATAGTGGGATTTTACTTACGATTTCGGAATTGCGACATTGCTCGTGAGAAAGAAGAAAAAAAAATAAATAAATGCCTGGGAAAAGTTCTGATGCCCGTCTTCGCAGCTGCGACTGGTGGAGAATGAATTTTAAACCCGCAGGTGACGAAATCGACTCGTCACTGGCGGAAAATCTGGATCAGTCTGGGACCCATATACCGTATTTACTTACCCGAGTAATAGCTGCACTGTTTATGAAGAAAACCTGAGGGTTCACTTTTCCGTAAAGCATGCGGCTTGCCAATCACCGCGATCGGCAGCATCATCCCAGCGGTTTACACCTAGACAGAGATAACGCCTTCGTGCGAAGATACTATCTGTGAAGATTGCATTTGTATGGAGAATCGTGTCCTCGATCTAGTTATTCGCTGTGTTATTTATGCGCAACGCGATGATTGGCTGTATATGTGTTCTGCGGGGAAGCCGACGCAAGGGCCTTGTTCATAAATAGTGCGGCTATTACTCGAGTAAATACAGTATATAAAAAATAAGTTATTTATAAATTTTTAACTTTTTTCTGCTCGTACACCGACATCCTTCGCGTTCGATAACGTTATTTCGAAAACATTTTTCATCATCGTACGGCGATCTCCGAAGAGGAAATAATCGAATATATGATGATGATTGAACCGCACTTGATCGAATGAATCAATGTCTTACAAAACTCCCGAAAGCCGAAAAAAAAATATAAACATTATAAGAATCGCAGCCAAGCCAACAAAATAAAGAAAATAAAAACGGAAGAAAAAATGCAGAACAAATAAAGGCAACGTCAACATTTCTCCAAACTATAGTTGCTAAGAGTAGAAGAAACGCAGTTTTCAGTGGCTGTATATTTACTGACAACTTAAGAGATGCAGGGAATGCCCGACTAATACATTGAGGGTCGTTATGTATAGCAACCTTCAATGTATGAGACGGTCATTTCTTTCCTACTGCGTTACACGCAAGCGCGGATGGAACAACACCACACATGGAAGCAATACATTTTCACGACAGGGCAAGAAAGGTCGACCACGTGACGAGATACCAACTTCTCGCTTCTCGTTTTTTGCTTTACCGTCTTTTTTTATTCTTTTTAATCTTTTTATAGATGGTGGATTAAAAGTTTGCCTAGGCAAATCCCCGAGTGACGCGTGATGCCGGAAGTGGGTTCGTCCTTTGCAAAAAGATCTTCCCAAACCACGGCTGGGCTCATATTTTCGCACTAAAAACGAAGAAACTATAGACCTTTTCCACAAGGGCGCCGCCATCTTGAATTGACGTCACTTCCAGTATGGGCGAAAACGTAACTTTGCCGTTGCCACGCCAATAGAAGACATTTAGGATATAAGCCTAACCGTCACACATTCTCGTTTTGGCTCGCCTCTATTTTTTTACTAGTTACAGGTTGAAACGTTTTACTTTTTTTTCGTCGCCCATACTGGAAGTGACGACAATTCAAGATGGCGGCGCCCTTGTGGAAAAGGTCTATACTCTGCGGAGACCGCAGTTGAGGAAGCGGGACGACGCTATAACGCAAAGGTTGTCCGGGCCATAAACATGTCGCCTCAAAACTCGGAGATTCGTTTTCTTTTGGGGGCGTCATTTTTGGCATGGACTGTGGGGATGTAGTGTGCGCTACGAGCATGATTTCCTTGCTTGTGATGACACACCGGCTACGCGAACGCTTGTGCAGCCGGAGCACCAGTGCATGCAATCTTATAGTCGTTTTTTTGTTTATTAACCCTTTAGCCCGGAAGATTCACAATACTGTAAAACTAAAAAAAAAAAAAAAAATAGACGCGTTAAAAATGCAATTTCGGGCCGCTCAGTTTAGTGTTGTTGAGACAGAAGCTCTTTTACAAAGCTAATAAATATTTTGACAGATGGCACCAGCTGATGCTAGAATGGCGAAAACCGCGCCCTTTGTCATTCTCTGGCGTTGTCCGCGTTCACAACGGTCTGGCTGCTGTGGCAAGATTTTCTCTCGGGTAAGCGAATTCCTATATTATAATTAAGTACAACTTGCCACTTTGGTTCCCAGCTTTCATCTTCATATTAGTGCAATATCACACTGACCGAATTAGGTCTGTACGTTTACCGTTGACAGGAAGCTCAACCATATTGTTGACCTCTTGTGTCTAGTTCCATTTCCGATGAAACGTTTTGGTGTCACAGAAAAGAACTCGACCATTAAAAAAATAAGCTCACTTCCTTTACTTTTTTTTTTTACAGTTTGAAGGTTAAAGAGTTATATTAGGCACTCCTGGATTTCCTCAAATTTATCAAGGAGACGAAGATGCAAAACTCATTCTAAATGCACTTAATCCGACTCCCTTTTTATCCCCTTCTTCAGGTACCGTATAGCGAGCGATAAGGTCGTTTTATTAGAAACTTAATGAGGGCATGTTTGTTTCATTTATTCATTCATTCATTCTTTATGTCACAAATGGTCCCAATAGAAGTTGGAGTTTCAGTGAATGCACGCAATTTTGAGCCTTCAAGCCGCTTGAGCGACAAACAGCAACCACCGCCACCGACTCCGAACCTCGAACGCGAGCAGCTTGCACGGGAGTGTAGCTTTATCAGGGTTGCAAAGTGCTTCTTTACGCGCACGTAGAGATTACTCGTTTCGCAAGTTGTAGTCGGTTTGTGTCTTTTGTCGCTCAATTGTGGTGTAGAACATAACAGACGTTTTCAGACGTTGATCGGTCAAAACACTTGCACGCTTCTAGGCTGGGCCAGCAAGAAAGGCTGCGGAGCACCGCTTTCGCATGACTGTTGTTGACACGTTGAATTCTACAGCAAAATGTTCAAATAAGGTTTAGAAGACAAAAAAAATTGCCTTGCTTCCTTCTTGGAAGGCACGAAAATTCAGTGTTTACCACAGGTCATACAGTTTGTTCTCCGGCTTTTACACAAGCTTGTCTTGTATCTGCACTTTGTAATTCTTTATATTTAATTTTCGTCACCCCAATTTTGTTTTGTTTTAGTAGGCGTTCCCAGCGTTCCCAGCGTTCCCAGCGGGCGCGTGCTCAAACCATGCTTCGAAGGGACAGCACGAGCTCCCGCTAACAAAGTGAAGCTCTGTTTGACAGGATATTCAACCTTAGGGGGCGCTTCACAGAGCTTGTTGTCAAAGCCCCTTCATGTTTCAAAAGTAGCGCAAGGTGCACCCATGCACGAGGCACGTGCAACGTGCAGCACTTGGGAAGATCATGGCGGCACAGCGCAGCTCTGAGCTGGATTTCAGACGCCATGAATTTCCCAGAATCGGCGCGCGGCACGTTCCTCGAGCATTTCCACAACATTAAAGGGCGCCACTTTTCCCAGGATAGAGGGGCTTTACTTGTCCCCATAGCCCGGTGTTTACTAGCAGAGCATAACAAAGAAATGGAACCTCGCCTATCACTGTCTGGGCACGAGCGCTTTGCTGGGACAAGTCCTTTGGTCGCACGAGCAACGACGTTCAAATCGTCATCTCGGATTTCTCTGATCAAAAACAAACAAGAAAATTCGAGAAATGCGGATTCTTGGGCGAGTTGGTACTGAAACTTTGAGAACGTGACAGCGCTTCAAGCCAGAGACGAGAGTAAGAACGAGACAACACAATGCGCTAACTTGAACTGTTTAATCCTCAGAAAAGCAAGGGAATCAATACTCTGCATCATCTCACCATTCAACAAATTCCATGCCACGCCAGTGCTCTCAAGAACTGTCTCAATGTTGACCAAATCGATCGACGCCACGCTGACACATCGATCTCCGTAGTTTTTTTTATCAGGTCTGCCTCTACGATTTCTCTTACCGTCTTATCTCAATGTGTTCTAATTGTTGTGCACTGTTATTAGAAGTTGTGTACTATTATTAGAAAACATAGAGATAAGACGGTAAGAGAAATCATCGAGGCAGACACAATAAAAAAAACAAAAAAACAAAAAAAAAACTACGGGTATTGATGTGTCAGCGTGGCGTCGATCAATTTGGGCGGCAATGAGACAATTCTTGAGAGCACTGGCGTGGCCGATGGGATTCGTTGAATGCTGCGATAATGCAGAGTATTGATTCCCTTGCTTTTCTGATGATTAAACAGTTGAAGGTAACGCACTTTGTTGTCTCGTTCTTACTCTCGTCCCTGTCTCGAAGCGCTATCACGTTCTCAAAATAAAATTCGATTTGTTGTCTCCACATTTGAAGCGTATCGCTAGAGGCGTGACTGTTCGATCTCCTCCCCAATAGCAAACGGTCTTCTAACAATTCATTATGTGAGCAGTAAACCCAGAAAAAAAGAAAAAAAAGATTTATATGGCATTGGAGTGGAGAGTAATGTCATGCGAACTTATTGTTGAGTGCTCGCTCATATAGGAACGTTAGCCCACACAACCGTCAAACGGTTGTAGCGTATACCCAATGCCAGGGTGGTACGAGAGAGGCGCCTTATCGACACAAACTCAGTTTAAAGAAGGTAAGGAACGTTGCTATAAATCTTGGACCGACTAAACTTGGGGCGTGTTTATTGTTGGCTTTCCAATCCCACTAAGTCACTTGTTCTAATCTCCGGGACAACTTCCCTCGGCCCATCCGAGGGAGAGGAAAGCGCGGGGTGGGGGGGGTGGGGAGGGGAATGGGGAGGGGGGGGGGGGCAACTTTAGTTAACGCTCATGCACGCTCTTTCACACTTTTGACTTTATTGCCACAGAAAGCTGACATCGAGAATAAACGAGGGAACACTTTACGATCTGGAGACGTTTATATGAAGTAGTCTCAGATGCACAGGGGCGAAGACGTTTCCTTTTAAAATAAACGTATCGTTTCTACAACCATTAAACCACTGTCACGCTGTTCACATACTTTGCACTTCGTTAACCGAAGTCGGTTATTACGAAATAGCGGCTACAGCGAAGTGATTTCCGATTCCCGATGACTTCGTTATAACCGGTCTCGACATGCAGTATATCATACAAAAGACACGATGATCGCCGCGCGCATGGTGACCAAATGATTTGCGAACACTCCTCAATTATGTATTCATGTTCGAAGAATATTTGCTCGATACATATGAAGGCTTCGAACTTGTCTCAGGACAGTTTTTTTTTGCATGATTAATGTGACAGGCCCCCGTCAGACAAGGATGGAAAACGCCGCAGACAGCGTCCGCTAGCTTGTACAACATATTAGCAGTGCGATCACGGCTTTATGGAAGAGAATTAATTTTCTTACACCGCGCGAGCTCGAGTGAGTCAATGCTTTTCACAAGGGCGGGACCTCAAAAATCTCTATGTCGTTCCTTCCTCAGCAATATCAAGCTAATCCATTGCTCTTTTTAAAACTCTCTCCCGGCGCGTCGCCTTTCTCCCCCAGCCCGAAGAAGCGACAAAACAACACCAACGCATGCGTCCCAATTGACCTATTTGTCTTTTTTCTAATAAACTGTCTCGCTGTTCCTTTTTTTTCTAATCCTCCGTAGGTGCACCAGACATCGAGCCGTCTCCCCGTCGGCGAGAAAACACCCGACACCAAAGTGGCACCCGACACCGCGTGCGCATCGGCTGGAGTGGGACAGGGGGGTGTCATCCCCAATGAACCCCGAAAACCAACTCACCCGCTGTCTTCAGAAAAAAAGAAACAAAACAACTACAAGGACCGGGATGATAAAGATGTCGCACTTCGCGCTTCCTGATGCCGCTGACAGCAAGGGCGGCATGCGGCAAAGCCCTCTTTACGACGCACCGTTTTTCAAACCCCTCGACATTTCCAAGACGTACGTAGTGCACTGACAGCTTAAGGAAACGCCGGGATTGGTTTATTTTGTTCACGATTCTCGACTTCGTGATTGGTTCTCCGACGTTCTTATTGGCTAATGCCGCAATTTCATTGGCTGCCGAATCATACCAAAGATGCACCGGATTTGGCAAACCCCTCGTCTCTTATGCCGTTAGTGACGACAGTCTGGACACTTTCTCGTGATGAGGAATTGCAATCACAAAGTGCTCTAGTGAAGTAATCGAAGGAAAAGGAGTAATGGCTACTTCTTAAGTGAATGTTCAGTTCCTCTCGGTGTCGACTAATCAAGTTATTGTTACTGCGTCTTCAGCGGTGGTTAGATAAGATTTTGTCTCGTATATGTACTTGTAGAATTTAGAAAGCAGTCTTCTCCCTTACCATGACTACCTATCAAGCGGCTGGCAATATTTTAATAAATAAATAAATATTCCCGAATATCGGAACAGAAGACTGGTTGTCCTGTGAAGTGCATCCCGAAACATATTCTTCCATCGGTACTACTCGGGTTACTCGTACATACGTGGTCTTGAGAAGTCGATGTGCCATGCTTTCTGGGACTGTGTGACCTATTAGAGAGTAAAGAAAAAGGTAAAAAAGGTTAAAAAATAAAAAAAAACGTTGAAATTCACGCGAATACGTACACCAGCGTACATAAAAGAACACGCGATAATACACTCGCCAGTTCAGACAGTCGTCACCTTATTTAAACACGAAAACGAGCAGAAAACAAAATACAGAAAGAAAATAAAGAACGAACTGTTCTCACGAGGCGTTGACACGTCAGAAGTATAAACCAGAAAAATGAAGACTTTTCTGGCAAGGGAGACATAGTCAAGAAGAAGGATGAGCAACCCTGAAACGGAACAAGTACGGAGGGAATCTGGTCAACGACGGAGCCGTCATAAATATATGACACGCATGGTGAATGGCCGCGACGACGAGGCAAATCGGACCGCCAACGTGCCCTTCCGTCCGAGGGACAGGAGGCCCTTTTTCCTTCGGACAGCCTTCGCCACAATGTCCCCATCTTACTTTCCTTCGATTTTGTTCTCGCCTATTTTGACGCTATTTTGATTAAATAGCAAATAGAGAGAAGGAAGACGATGAGTAGAGGGAATGCACTGGATGTACTCTTGAAGTTCTCAAAGTTTTGCGATAAAATATATTTAAAAATGCCAACAACTTACGTCTGCGTGCTCGCGTATGCACGTTCATGGAAAAATTAGGCGAGGAGATATTTCATGCCCCACCGAACATTTAGAAAAATCTAATAGTCTGCTTCGAACATGGTGATAAACAGCGAGTCAATGACACAATAGAGAGAGAGACAGAAAAAGAAGAAGAAAAAACAGACAGGACAAGCGTTTTCTTCTGTTGTGTCTTTGTCTTGTCTTCTGTACGCTGTTTGCCACCATGCTCAATGCATAGCAACTTGTCCAACTCACCCCTTCGTCTGCTTTCCCCAGGCACCTGCAAGAGCCAATTGCTGTAAACTACAGAGAGAACTCGGCGAATAACGAAACTTTAAAATAAATACAAACATAAAAAATCCGTGGTGACATTGAGCATTGTTTAAACGTCGTGTTAAGTGTCATGACGTGGGCTGTTACTTTAAGTCTAGACATACTTTCTGCCTCGTCACTCGCCGAGTTCACTCCGCACACTGCAGCGACTAATTCTCTCACCTGCTGCCCGGCGAAAATAAAAAAAAAAAACAAAAAAAAAACGCTCCGCTTCAAATTTTTTAGAGTGAGTGTCATTTCTAAAAAAATCTCGAGCTATAGGCCTTTCCATCGCTTATCACCCGGGCGAAAAATGCCGAGTCATTGAGCTGTGGAAGCATGCGCAGCGTCGAACATACCGCACAGCGGAGAAACAGCGCACGCTCGGAAGGCACTCCACAGCCAGCAGACAAGGATGGCAGCACGCGGAAGGCGATTTTTTTTTGCTAAAGTCTGTAGCAGGTAACAGGATAGCAAGGAATCCTTGTTTATACATCTATGAAATATTACCTATACCCTACTAAATATCACGAGAGAATTCTCGCACGGATTAAGATAAGGGTATCTCCACAACAGCAAAAGCCCTTCAATTCACGCAACTGTGTTTGCTCGCTAACGTAATCTTTTCAGGACGCATAGAACGGCATCCCCGTTCATGTAGGCAGTATAATGCTTCTTCCCCATTTGCCCATTTGTATCTTCTACACCCGCTCTCACTCCCCAAACCACCGCGTCACCGTCCAATACCCTTACAATTCAAATCCTCCATAAACTTTCCTCGAACCGGGTTTCATTCACCCCAATTCCTTTCCAACAACCAAAGCAGAGAAATCGTCAAGCCGCAGTATACACCGACCCCAACTTCGTTCTCAGCCCTCAATCACCACTAAGCAGAATCATGTTAAACACTTACTTCTTTTTAATCATTCAAACGTCGACGGAGACGAAAAAAAAAAAAAGCCTCGATCGTTTTCTCGTCGCGAGGCACGCCATTGAGTCCAGACGTGTCCAAATCGACCGACGCCTTTCCCAGGTCTTTGGCGTGTCGGTCCTTTTTTTCCGGGTCATTGCTCCACCGAAACCCGGGTCTGAATACCAATCAGAATCTCAATATACCGAGAAGCTTTTTCGGACGTCGGAGCGTCGGACTATCAACGAACTCGGGAACCTTGCTCGTTGTCGCATCGTACGGGTGCAACGGCTGGGAGGTCAGTCACGTGCGACTGCGACCGGAACGGTTGTCAAACGATAGCCAAGGGTCATCGTGCATTCGGATCAAGGGCGGCTCTGTCCCTGCCCTTGTACTGCACCCTTTAAGGGGTGAGAGTCTAAAAGGTGTCAAACGTACCTTTTTCTCCGAGTGAAGCTGCTCGGTTAGGTCTTTTTCACAACATATATCATACTACTTCTTTTTTTGTATTTATTATTTGACTTGCCAGTAGCATATGCAGATGCCAAGGCAACCACAAACACTCAGTGTGGCGTAATATAAAATATTACAAACAAGGAAATAAGAAAGATCCTACCATCACATACGCAAAAATACGGTAAATTAAACTGGCACCGCACTCTTAGTATAAACAATGTAAAAAAAAAAAAAGAACTCGAGTGCAGTTAACTAAGCCAGCCCTAAAACAATAGAAATAACAAAGTACATGAAGGCGAACTGGTGAACTTCCAGCACTTGAGCACCCGAAACTAAGGAACAAAAAAAAGTGAACCTGTGTGTCCGCTTGCGTGCGAGCGTGCGTGCGTGTCTGTGTGTATGTGTGTGTGTATGTGCGCGCGTGCGTGTGCGTGTGTGTGTGGTCAACTTATGTGTGCACGTGTGTGTCTGTGTATGTGTGTGTGTGCGCTTGTTATTAACTTTTTGTTCCCATGTCGCGGGCATTCGAGATATTAAACAAATCAATGTCGGGTTTATCCTGGAAGTTCGTAGGATATCAATGATACAGATGCATTTTCCTCTAACTGATGACCACCGTGAAAAGTAACTGTACTGAGGAAGTAAACGTGTTGAGGGAGTCTAAGTTTACAAGTTCTTTAGGAAGTTTGTTCCTATCTGGAACATCACGTGGAAAGTAACTGTACTTAGAAACCTCCTTGTAGCTAAAAAAAAACAAGAAAGAACTCGCAGATTGTTTTATTTTGTTCTGTATTTCTAGTTGCACGGTTAGTGTCAGGTGCAACATAACTGCTTATAAGTATTTTCATGGGATAACTGGTGAAACGGCTTTCGTCTGTTGATTCTCCTCCTCGTGGCCAAGCGTGGCAGACTTGATGACCGATAAAGCTCTGTTATAGAATGTCCACCTTTCGTATCAACTATAAATCTCATCGCATCGCCTTTTTTTTTTCTGACATCTAATGCGTTAATGCATGTTCGGGACCATAGATCCCGCACTGTGTCTAAATACTCTAGGATGGCACAGACTTTTGTATGCTACTAAATCTGTCGCTAGGATACTGTGACGCCGGTTCCCGAAAAGAAAGCATAACTTTTTTCGTTTTATTTAACTACCTCAATAATATGTGAATTTTTAGTTCAGGATAGAGGTGGGTGTGACGTCAATGTACTTGTATTTATTGACTGTTTTCAAAAGCAGGTTGTTGATGAAGTAGGGGAAGGAGAGTTGTACTTCCTTGCTGGCAACTCACATGTGAAACACTCAAAGGGGCACTCAAGTGCTTTTTATAGAAGCTTCTAAATGATGGCTTATGGTTTGTTGGGCTTTAGTCAATAAAAATGACCAGTTTTAGATGGCGATACGTCCTAATTGCACGGAGATTCCGAACATTACTATTATGATTCCTTTAAGGAGCGTTGTGCATGATATATTTACAAAAACGTGAACTGATTGGGTGTAGGAGATGTTAACAGAAATTATTGTTTCAGAACGCCGTCCAACAGATTCCCCTGGTGTCTGCTTCAAGGCACAGAAAGAGGGTCATGTCACGATCTTTGATTATATCTTTAATAGGAAAATCGGCCACCCATCAATGTGATCTTTTTTTATATATATAGATAATTTTTGAATTTAATTGAGTGTACTTTTGAAGCGGTAAAGGGAAAGTGTAAAAATTGTGCATTTGACAAAAAAAAAAAAAAAAGAAACAACAATCTTTAAACCGTTTTTATTTGGCCATTAGGATCACGAATATCAAAAATATATTTCAGGTTGATGCGCCAACTATACTCCGTTTCACCTTATGTTGTACCGCAGCGAAGGCTAGGAGCGCGAGCTCCTAGTGTTGGCAGCTGCCCTTGGTGCACGAGAGCTTGTGCCGCCGAGATGTGCCCTAGAGCAAGGAGCTCGCGCTCGCAGCCTTTCCTGCGGTACATCATAAGGTGAAACAGAGTATAGCCGTAGCAGCACTTGAAAATATAGCGCTGAAGCCCCTTTTTGCCGGCGCGCTCGGTTGGTGGGAAGAGCGATTCGGTGATCAACATTTCCGGACCTTTCGCAATCCTTACCTGAGCAATCGAAAACGCATCACGCGTTCCCTCACAAGCGGCAATCGCAAGGCAGTTGAAACATCCGGGTATGACACCACACCCAGGCGTTTGTTGTTTCGGTTTTTCTCGCGTCTCTTGATGCGTTGAGGTCAAATCAGCGTGACATTCAAATTCACGGGACAAAAACGCGCTGAAAACTTAAGCTCTAACTTTTTCAGAATTTTTTTTAGTTTTTCTTTAAGGACCATTTTTCAATTTATACACTGTGATATTACTTCTGATTTACATTTATGCAGATTAATTTGATCGGATTGGTAATGTATGTGTCATAAACAAACGCAATCGTTCAAATGAAAAAAAGAAAAGAAGGAAAGAATGAAAAGAAAAGGCACTGCATAGGGGACGGCTTACTTCTGAATCATTGGTTAAAATCAGGAAAAAAAAAGGTACAATCACGGGCCCTTGCGGTACGCCAGTCAAAACTCGTGCTTTTTGTGGCTCGTGGCCGTTATTGATGCTTACAAACTGGGTGCGATTAGTAAGATACGAATAAAACATTGATACTATATGTTGCCATTACTTAGAACGCATTTTGGCTTGTACAAAAGATCTGAGGTGGGGCACCCAGGAGGCAATATATTTCGCAGATTGCAAAAAAAACTATGCTACTTGCCACGTGTACCACAATCTAGACAGAATATTCTAAACTTCACATGTGGTCGCTCGCGTGGGTAAACGATGTTGTTTGTCAAGAACAACTGTGATTGTATAAAATCACACGTGGAAAAAGAACACTTGTTGTCAGCACACGATTCTTGGCATGAAGTGAATACTCATAATCGGCGCCAAGATGATTGGTAGCTTTAAGCAGGTAGAGTTTTTTCTATCAACTCAGATTTATAATATTTCCTTCTGTCGGTTGTAAGAAATAAGGTCCAAATCTAAAGGTAATGAAGTACTATGAACATTCAAACATCACGGCCTGAGCAGTGTTTGTGTACATAGTTTAGTTTTCGATGCACCCTTTGCCATTGCTTGTGCGCAAAAATCACGAAATGAAAGCTGTTACACTACTTAAACTCTGTGCAAAAGTTATACACAGACCCACAATCATTGACTGGACAGTCACTAAATTTATCACTGTACTCATATTAAATTAACTCTTATCATGCTGTCAGTGAATTTTTAACCTTGTCATTTCTTTATTAAACATAAGACTCCCGCACCCGTCCCACCTTGTGTTTTCCAACCGGAACATCTACACCTGAAAGTCACTTCTATGTTTTCTAATCTCATACGGTTCTAGTCAAAATAAAAATCAAGTTACCTAAATGTGACACCTGACCAAAAAATAAATAGTTTATTAATTTAATTATTGTAGTATTTAATTCCTCAAGCTAATATTTTGGAAACCCGCGTCCATCGCGTCGTCACGTTTTTCTGGAAATCCATAAAGAGCCCAACACTTGCACGACAAAAGGGCCGGCCCGTAATATAAATTTGATCTCATTGAAATGTGTGAAAATAGCCTCCGAAATTCCCGGTGTATTAATTACGCACAAGCAATCTTATATTTTTACACTCGTCGGTTGCTTTTTGGTGTATCTGTCTCGTCATTAGCTCAGAAGGATTTGCTCGTTTTGTTCTGACCACATTTGCTGGAGACGTGAGCTGGGAGCGTAGGCAACTGGCTCCCTTACACGAGAACTGGCACAAAAGGTGCGCGTTCCACAGAAAGCTTGTTCAGAGTAAAACGAGCAAACGACCAGGGGTGTCAATTTCAAGATATAAAAAAATACCACACTGTATCAAAGCGCCACCACACGTTTTTTTTTGCATTGATGTACAGGTCTGGAAGGCGATCCCATCGCCATCTATTGGTTCAGAACTACACTAACCATGGGTGGAGTTGCTAAAGCCCCAAGATGTTTTAAAAGTAGCGCAATGTGCATCGATGCACGAGGCACGTGCAACGTGCAGCCCTTAGGAAGTTTATGGCGGCACAGCGCAGCATTCAGTTAGATTTCAGACGCCATGTTCTTCCCAGAAGTGGCGCACGGCACGTGTCTCGAGCATTTCTACAACAATGAATGACACCGCTTTTCCCAGGATAGAGGGGGTCACGCTGCTCATACGTCATACAAACAACAGTCTGCAAACACAAGCCACCGAAATATCCGTGGTTCAAATGCCGCCTGCCCAAGTTTCTCCTTAAACTCACTGCCATGCGGCATTCGAAGCACGGATCTCGCAGTGACTCAAGTTCGAATCTGTTTGCAGACTGTCTTTCGCCACCTCGGCTTTACCTTTTTAATTTTTAAATTGGGTTGTGTTATGTTTATACAGCCTAGAACTTGGTCTGCCTCACAGGGGCGACGAGTCTCCCAGCTGTAGATCAGCAATTTAGCCAGTGCAGTACAACCGCTAGCCTGGGGTTTTTAACGTGCACCACGCAGTAGTGATACACGACCGCACGCCGGTACAATGCTCATCCAGATTGAAATGGGCAGGGGGTGGGGATTGAGCTCAGAATCCTGGGTTCTGCAGCGCGAGCTTTCGCTCCCCGTGCTCCGAGCTGGTGTCCGCTATACTTCGTTTCACCTTAGTATGGACTATTGTTAGCCGCGCGTGCTAACAGCGCGGGCTAGTCGCTTTGAATGAAGCCGCGGCGGCTGCACGAGCGATCGTACAGCAAGTGCTCTATAGTCAAGGCAGTCAAGGCTGGCCGCTCGCGCTAGCACAGCCTTCGCGGTTAGTCCATGCTAGGGTGAGACGAAGTATAGCCCACTCGGCCACCGATCCCCCTTTAATTTCTAACTCAAACTCAGTAGAGCTAAAAAAAGAAAGAGCAAACACTTGTTAATTCCAGTCGCACTTTGACTGCTTTTACGACCACCACAGCCACGTTTTAAAGCCTCTCTCGTCGTTTCATTCATTCATAACGATTCTGAGAATGGAGAGGCCGAGCCACGCCGCCGCAACGAAAACGAGAGAGAGAGCCCCAAGACTTATTTTTGCTAAGCGACGCGGCAAAGCGCGATGCACCGGCGCAAGTGCCGTTCAAACGCCTCGCAAGCGACGTCGTAAACAGGACCCCGACAGTCGAGCGAAAACCCGGGAGGCACTGGGCGGCATCTTTCACGGATTCACAACCGTACCACGTAACCCTAGATGCGCCCCCCCCCCCCCCCCCTCGCCTCTTTTCCCCGAAGAAAAAAGACCACTGAAAAAACAAGCAAGAAAAACAAAAACTATTCTAAAAACAACCAAATCAGACCCCGCCCCCTTTCAAGCTCTTGGCGGAAGTGAGTTCACAAAGCGGGCGCTACGCCGCCGTCGGTTCATGTCGAGGTCTTCGGACTAAGAACATCCTTTCTCTTTTGTTGGTTACTACGCTTTTTATTTGACTATCAAGAAATAACAACATTACTGGAAGACCAAAATGTCGTGTGCGGTTAGGCACCTCGTGCGGGGGAGCTGCTTCTCAGCGTTATCTTTGAAAGCGTCTCGGCTTTCCTTTTATCTGACTTCTAAGAGCTTGTCTAACTCCCTCCCTTACCCCATCACCCCATCTTGTTAGAGAGATAACAAAAAAAAAGAAAGAAAATGGGGGTTATACAACACCTAAACAAATTTGTCTAGGGGGAGGGGGGCAGTCGAGCAGCAATGACGGTGATGAGAGAAAGTATCGAAACTATTTGCGTCGCCCTCTCAGAATGCACCCGCGCCGTCCGATGCGTTTGTGTGTACGACGGTTCGGAAATCACTACGGAACGACATCCACCCATTAGGTGATAAAATCTACATGAAAAGTATGTTTCGTTCCTATTAACGTCAGATTGCTCTTCGCTCGCTGGCGCGGATCGAGTAGGCGTACTGGGTTTGAGATGATCGGGGCTGTTTTCGCCAACGGATGGTAGGAATGTGTTCTCCATTTCCGGGTCTTGCTTAAGGAAAGGTTAGCGCCGACTGTGGCCCCGAACGCTTTCAATAACTCTGTGTTCAGGTAAGAGCTTATATTAATTCTACACAAAGGTCGGTGGCTGCACGAGGTGTCTAGGCGAAATGGATCTGCTAGGAGCCGCACCCTGACACCACTGTCTTGTAGCACGCTGCCACGTCTTGACTTGTTCGAAAAATTATATGTCCTAGAGTCACCTTCGGGCCTTAAGAAACGCAGGGTTTGGCGAGTTTCGAACACCAGCCAATAGGATTGCTGCATTAGCCGATAAGAACGTCAAAGATCCAAACACCAAGCGAGGTGCTTGAACGTAGTTAGCCATGCCCTGCAGTTCTTTAAGATGACAGCGACCATAGTTGCCTCTTCGATCATGTCGATGCTTGTGGTCTGCACGGCTCCGCGGCGTTGATTGCGTAACGAAGCACCACCGGCATCGCGTCCTTGAGGGTGAGTGATAAGTTATAGGCCGATGGACGTGATGTGGGTGAAAAGCAACAGATCCGCCGCCATTATGAATCTCTCTTGGAGCCACCCAGGCTGTCCGAGGACTTGTTAACTTCCGCGTCACGTCTACGCGGTATAGACCCGGTTTCCCTCGCTCGTCACGCGACGGCAGTGACGACGAAAAGACGAAACTTCCCGGTTCCTTGCGGTGCCCCGCAAATGAACAACGGCGCTAGTCGGGGCGCTCCACTTAGCTACACACTGCACTGTTCACAGTAACACTGCCACGTTTAAATGTAGCGAACTAGGGGTTCCGATAAATTTACCAGACGGGGCTCATCTGGCAGCGTGACGTCACGTGGCAATGCGATATCAAATAACACTGAAACGGTTCCCCCCGAAAATTATGAGGGAGAATTTAGGCAGGGCATCGAACCGAACCCGAAACGAAAACCGAAACGTTTGATCGAACCGGAACAAAACGGAAATCGAACACGCGATACTGAACACGAAGCGGTACGAAACCGTAACTTTATATGGCGGTTATCGCGGTCCACTGAAAAAACGGTTCGGCGTAATAAACTGTGATCCGCTCCGTCGGAACCGTGGGAGTCAATCTAAATTAAAATTCACCGTTGGCCTAGTTGGGTAAATATCTTAAATACAAAGGCGCAAAGTAAAAGGACAGAAGCTTGCCCTCCTGTCCGTATCTTTGTTCCGTACCCTTATCCTTTGCGCCTAATCCAGTGTGAGTGTGTATACCCTTCGGGAGATGTGCAGGCAGCAATGTGAGGGTTGCAACGTTAACAGTGCTGGATTGGCTGCGTCAGGTGCGTTACGTCATGTGGAACGTCGTATAGGACTATGCCGAAAGAGTAAAAAAAGTATCTTTTTTTTTTTTTTTTTTTACAAAGAGCAAAAAAAAAAAAAAGACTTAACGGCTGTCAGTGTGTTTGTTGGTTTGTTCCGCGGTGGCAAAAGCTGGAGTCGCCACAGGAAAGGCGATGAGACGTGGACCGCGACACTGGGGTGCCCGTCGCTTGGACGCCAATTTCCTGAAACTCTAAACACTGCCTAAAAAAAATGGCGTTTCTTTTGCTTTCTTTTTGTTTTGCTTGCATCATACTTCCATTGTCCTTCGCTGCCTTTCTTGTCTTTAACTCCGCCCTTCGAGGCGGATAGTTTGCGAGTATACGGTGCGTGCTATAGCGTCGCAGTGTCGCTCCGGGAGCTGGCCGGTTTACTTCAGATGTGGGTGCTCTACTTTGGCACTGTTTTGAAGCGCTCGTACGACCACGTAATTTGCATACATTGGTGTTTACGATCTAAAGTCAAGATGAGAAAATAATGTTTGCACTCCTCGTTTCCCTTGCACTGCTTTTGTTCACCACTTTTTGTTGCATTTTGAACGCAGGTGACGCCGAGTCGAACGCACTTTAATGTTCTTCCCCACCGGGAGCTGTGCAGTTCTCTCTTTGTTTAGCGCAGAAAATGCACGAGCGACCGCAGTTTAAGATAGAGTTATGAGCCGGTTAGTTGGAACCGGTTTGTGCTTGTTGAAACCGGAAACCGAACCGACGTTTCGAGTAACGCATGTCACTGAAACGGAGGCGAACCTGAACAAAATGCGAATCTATACTGAACCTCGAACCCGCGAACCGAACCGAAATAATGACCGCGTTCCGACACCCACGATTCTTGGGTCACGTGACGTCTTGGTGTCCGGGGGGCGTCACAATTCCCCCGCTGAATTTAGACGGAAGCGTTTCCCGTGACGTCACAGTGTTGTCACGTGACGGGACGTCACATGACGTCATGGCCCACGCGAAACGCACACGCGGGATCCTCTGCGAGACCTCGCGAATTGAGGAGTTTCAGCGACGGTGTCACCGCCCTGGCGGCAGGTCGCCGAAAGAGAACGAGGGGGATAGGTTCGCTGGGCGTTGGCTTTGTGTAAATGCGTTGGCCGCGAACGTAGGCTTATAAACTTCGGCAGCAAGAATATTACGCGACTCTAGTGTTCCGGTACGAGCAACAGAGATGACACGAACTGCTACGACGAGCTACGACCACCCGCCGCAGCGATGCAGGCGTCGAAGGAGCGCAACCTGTGTACTACGCAGTCAGTCGCCGTCGCCCGACGCAGGTCGTTTGGCATTCAGGACTTTCCGTTCCGGGTTCTTCGCTCGCACTTGGAACCGAGTATTATTCCCTGTGCGTCTGTATGTGCTCAGTGGCTGGATGTGGACCTCATAGAGCAGAGTTCTTCAGACTCGACAGCGACTCAAAGTTGACGGCGGAGGGGCTTGCAGCAACGCTTTCGGTTGGTGCACGGGTGCGACGACTACACGGATAAATTTTAAGATTGCTGCTAGCAAGGTGGGCCATAGTCGCTTTATGTTGACACGATTTTGAGTGTAAGTACTCCGTGCAAAGGCGAATCTATCGCGTTTCTAATCCACCTTTGTTTTTGTTGTTTTTGCGCTCGCACGACCGATTGAAAATGCTTCTGTACCAATCACGGAGTGAATGTCTTCGGCCTACATTGCGGAACGCCCAATAAAAAGTCATATTCGTTCAGCGAGCAAACTTCCCTTTCGAGTGACCTTTTTTGGTTGATGATTTCGCCCGTACTTGAGTGCTTTAATCAACACGATCGATGAAGTTTGCTTCCCTAGTTAGGACATTTTTTGTGCCACATGCGGCACTAATGCTTGGCACGATGTATTCTACTGGTGGTATTGTGAATTGGTTTGCTTCCAAAGCTAACCGTATGACAGGTGGGACCATTCAATTTGCTAAAAATGTGATATGGGAATGTCGTTGCATAACTAGCGTTTTACGTTTAAGATTGATAAGAAACATGCTGATGACGCGTCTACAGCATAAGCTTTGCAGATCCAGAATGGATGTGCTACAGGCTCAAGACTTTTAATGGATAAAATTGGTGATTACATGGCAATAAATATCGTGGAAAACTGCCCATTGACTCGGTGAGTTTTGATCGTGACCATTGGCGTGCTGTTGGCAAATTAAAGGGACATTGCATCTAGATGTGCTTAAATATCTTTATTTATTTCAAGGTTCAGTGGACCCCTCTGCATCATTACAGGAAGGCACTCTCAAGCCACAACAAACAGCAGTGAATATACAATGCATAATAACGGGCACCAGTGTCCAGGCGTATAGTCCGCAGAAGCCAATTTGAGCCTAAAAATGTTTTTGTTTTGTTTAGATAGTTTGCATTTGGTGAATAATTCGCAGGGCCCGATTTCCGTGCCCAGTGCATAGTCCGCCAAGCTGGTGTGTTGCGTCTTTGTGCTTTTTTTCCTGGGTGGCATTTTCTTCAGAAGTTCTTCGGCGAACGCTATTGAGCCTGAAGAACTGCTCTTGAGGCCCATATCCAGCCACTGAGCACACACAAGCACAGAAAATAACACTCGGTGCCAAGTACAAACGAAGCACCTGGGCGGAAAGCCGTGAATGCCAAACGAGCAACATCCGGTGACGGCGACTGACTGCGTTGCGCCCCTTCGGTGCCTGCATCGCTGCGGTGGGTGGTCGTAGCTAGTCGTAGCGAGATGATCTTCACTTCAAGCAAGAAATCTTGCCATACCATAGTCAAGATATGTGTGCAAGTGTTCGACGACGTGGGCTCTCTCACGTTGGTGCAGTTGTCATCAAGAAAGGTACATAACAATGTTGAGTGTTTGAGGCTGAAACTATGACGCATACTTATCTAAACCTAAATTTATCGGTCTGTGGCTACAAACATTTTCGTTGACGTTGCTTAGATCATGTAACCATTCAGGCCTCAAATTAAATGGTGTTTCGAACTCTTCGGTTGTGTATGAAAACCTATTTGCTCTAACAAAAGACATTTTGAAAAGGACACATGTCTTCTGCTGATACATATCTTCCAATTTACAATGCAGAAGCAAACAGAAAATCAACTGCGTACATCTACCACTTGGCATAAGCACCTTTTGCAATTCATTCTTGAGCACACTCAAATATCAGCTAAGGTTGCTCTTGTTTTAGAAGCTTTGCCCTGTTCTGTAAAAAGAAAACAGTTAAAAAAGCTTTACCTTCGTTCTCCTCCACACATTTAATACAGACTTGTTTGTCAGCAGATCACACACATCAGATATCACCGTGGCACATACAACTCGAATGACCGATGAGACTATTGCTATTACAATAAAGCTTTCCACAAGAGCCAAAATGAGGCTTGGGGGGGTGCACAAGCACATGGAAATGAGATTGGCGCTTCCGGGGCTTGTTTACATTATGCGTAAAAACAGGACGATCGGCGACCAGCTGATCGCAATATAACACCAAGGATACCGATGTTTCGATACATAGAACGTAGGATAAAGACCTAAATCGTCCCTTGTATGCTGTAGTTGTCATACTTTCCATCCAACCGCTTTTTAGCACAATTAACTAGAACAACCGAAAAGTTCGCAACACCTTCTAATGCGAGGCCTGAATGGTTACATCATCTAAGCCACGTCAACGAAAATGTTCGTAGCCGCAGACCGATAAGTTTAGTTTGAGATAAAGTACGCGTCATAGTTTGAACGCGCGAACATTGTTGATATGTACCTTTCTTTGGACCCGCGTACATTCGGTTCAACTTGATGACAGCTGCACCAGCGTGAGAGCTCACGTCGAACACTTGCACACATATCTTGACTATGGCAAGATTTCTTGCCTTCGACTGGCTTGAACACTTCATCTGTAGCATCACGGTAGGTCTTGGTTGAAATGATGATCGTCTCGCACACGGCAACAAACAGAGAACGACACGCTTTGTTCTATTTATACGCTACCGGTCTACGGGCGTCGCAAATCTATCCCCCTCTTGTCCGCCATGTTGGATCTATCGGAGCGCCCCCTATATTCGCTGAAACTCCTCAATAACGGTCATCGCCACAGCCACGCTGTTCGTACATCTTACGAAGTAATCAGCGTTGGCTGCAGACATGATGATGATAATTGTTTACGGACATGTCCCAACATGTCCGGAAACACTTTTTGTATGGCGAATGTGACAAGGCTCTCATACAAGGCAGAACCAGACGGTGTTTGCACTCTGTCCTTTGCACGATGTAGCAGTGGGACCGTGGCTCAAGAAGTGTATAGGGAGCGCAACATCGTCTGCTTCTTTTGCAAGGGCCGCAGTGACGACATACCGTCGAGCTCCGATTGGCTCCGATGGAAGGATCGTGCGTAGACCTCAATGCTCTGGCTGCCTCGAGGTCTACCGCACTATCCTTCCCATCGGAGTCAATCGGAGTTCGCCGTTCCGACGTCACCACAACCCCCGCAAAAGAAGCGAACGAACTTTCGGTTCACATACGAAGAAGCGTCCAGTCCCCCGTTCTTCCCGTCTCACGTATGACGGAGAGAGCGAAGTTGGTCGGTCACTACATTATGAGACACGCTTCGGTGTGTGTGTACATATATATGTAGGCCTGGATACACGAGTATACGTCATCGAAGAACGTCCATTACTCAAATGGGGTTTCGATTTTTTGTTTCTGGCGCGAGGGGGAACGGAGCGGCGATAAGGAAAGGAAACATGCGTGTCCCGGCGTTGCAGATGAACAATGGCGATGCCGAACGACAGATATGTGTGGACTGCAACCTGAATATGAGCGTCGGTGGGTTTATTTAACGCTGTGTGCGTGCGTTTGTGCATCTCCTGATACTTGAGTGCGCTCTGGCTTAGGCAGCGGTCATCACATCTTACAAAAGACAGTCTCACACGCTGTAAGCGGTGTGTTTCTTCCTTGCATGGCCAGTCCTGTCGCACTGATAATAAAAAAAAAAAAAAAAAGAAATGTCCGCGGACATGTTTGAAGGATACAAATGCACGAAGCAAATTCGTGCTTCGAAGAAGCTTGAGTGACTACGAAGGTTGAGTGTACATAAAAGCTATTCTCGATTTCACATGAGGACTTCTGATGGTAGATGTCGCTCTAAGCTGCAGTTCGTGTTTTTGAAGTCACTTCGCGGTAGTAACGCTGTATACGGCAGTAATTAGCAGCGAATGCATGTAATTGCCGAAAAGCGCACCGGTCAACGAAAGGGTTACTGAAGCGCCCTTAGCCAACACCTCCAATTGTCACTAACACGATGAGAATAGACGGGAAGTCCTTAATTTGTCCCGCCATCCAGCGCGAACTTCCTACCTTCGATAGCGCTTCGGCGTCTCGTGAACCTCGAGCATGCACGCTCACCCAAAGCACGGCGGAAGGCGACGAGTACGTACTGAACGCCAAGCAATGGAAAGGGATACTCTGCTGTTCTTACTCTGTCAGTGACTCGAATAACCATGCCATAGTGCCCGATTTTTTATTACAGGCCGGCCTCTCATTACAGGTTACGTCATGTAGTTCTCTAAAGGCTCAACTCCATGGAGCGAATTATGGACGAATAACTGACGAACGCCACCCGACGGCACGCTCGCTTTGCGCGCGACTTAGCAGCCACCGTGCTGATGCCACGCGCAGAGCAAAAGCCGCCGGGCAGAATTCGTCGATTTTCCGCTGAATATTCGCATGGGATGGATGGATGAATGCGAGCGCCTTTACTTTTTAATAAAGGGCGGTAGCTTGCGCCACCTAGCCCCATAAGGAAACAAACCTGCCGACGTACACCTCCATCGGTCCGATGTTTTACGCAATATTGGGTGGTAGTTCAATACTTCAGTGACCAAATTCACTGGCTTCGGAAATGTAACTCGAAGTTTAGACTACCGTAGCCTCATTTTGATACGAATTCTTAAAAAGACCTGGAAAATGAATCATACACCCCCTCCCATATCAGTTGGAGGCATGTTTCGAGGTTTGTCACCATGATGTCTCAACGGCGTCTCAAGCTCTCACTGACAACAATTTCACCTAGGGTAAGCAAAAATGACGACCCTATGGATCTAGATATTATACCTGCCGCAGTAATGAAGCTATTTATGATTTATAAACATAAATTCGAGAACATTCCAGATCGCCAGAACAAACGCTAACATGTCTGGAAAACCGCTAAAAATCCCGCCGCCCATACAACAGGAATTTAGTTCTCCGGCTAGATAACTCAGAAAACCGCACAATTTAGCGGAAAAACCGCTAAATTTGCAACAGTGACTGTCGCGTTCCCCTATTACATAAGAAGAGAGGTAGGGCCCAGGATATCATCCAGCGGTGTGTGCAAGCGGGTCGTTCCTTCCGACATTTCTCGGACGCTATCGAGCGTCACCGGTCGATCCTTCTAGCGGTAAGTGGTGCGCGACCTTCGTGCCTGTGACAGACATATGATCAAGGGCATAAAGAATCTGCTCTGGGCTGATCGATGCGATTACAATCCGAAAGATGGCTTAGCAAATAGGAGACTTTATCGAAAGGTTTTTACTCTAAAATTCTTTAATTTATTCGGTTCGCAACGTGGACCTCGGTGGAAATGTAATGAATAGGCAAAAGAAGGACGAAAGAGTGAGAGAGAGAAAGAGACAGAGGGGCGAGGGACCGGAAAAGGGGGGAGGGGGGGTAAATTATGTTCGTATGATCTGCGCCAAAGCTGCAAAACTTACTCTTACAAAAGTAATCGGCTTAGAGTTATATTAATTTAGTTAAGATATCATGCAGCTAAACGTGACTAAATTATATATATATATACCTGACGGCAGTAGTACTTCATCACCGAGGGTACCCAGTTTTATGTTATAATCGCTTCTAAGATATTTTGTGACATCGAGGTGTCCCGAGATTGTTGGCCAAGAAAACAAAGGATCAGCTTTCAACGTAGAAACGATATTGAACCTGTTCCGTGTTAATGCAGTACACGTTTGTCAAGATACGTTTCTGAAAAAGGAATCGAAATTTAACGAAATCACATCTAACGCTATCCTAAAACCGTAAGTTGAAGTTAAAATATTTTGTTATTGTAATTTAGTTATGTATATTTTAAAGAAACTCTTACTTAGTCGCCTTACACTCATGATTAGCGTTGATTGGCGTGATATCTTTGAGCATCACAGGAAGCCGAATAGTAAGGAAGGATCGGAAACGGAGATGCGTGTTCAAGAATACGCGCCGACACGCAGCACGACCTGATGACGTATTTCGTGATCCCTAATGCCTTGCAAGTCCTACGCACAAAAGAAGACAACTGCACAGCGACTATTTCGGGTTGGTGCCTCGGCCACGCCTCAGTGGAGCAGCTTGGGCGAAACAGTGACAACAGCTGTTATTTACGACACCGCGGCTTCTGGCTCCAAAGAACGATGGACCGTTAGCTTGCATCAATAAACCCGCTGTGGCCTGCTCAGGGAAATTGTGAAAACAAACATGGCCGCTTTGTCTGCTCGCTGTTGATCTATTCTCGACGCACTGCGGCTGTTTTTGGGGTATCCCCTCGGCAACGCGGGTGTTATTGAGGGATTGCAACTACAATACCCTGGTCGAGGTACAGAGGGCAACATAGTTATAAGAAGCATGCGACCTCCTCTTTTTATTTACTTTTTCCTCACGGAAGAATGCAGACACCGAGAACTACTATCGCAGTGGAAAGTGCTCATCTGGGGCTTCGTTACACATTGTTCGAGACAAAGCTGCACGATAAAACGTAAAAAATGGTTTTGTCGTGTTTGCGCAAATGGCGCGTATATTGCACAGTGTACGTTTCGTAACTGAACGCTGTACACGTTACTTAAACTCATGATTGATTCCTTAAGCCGGGGACACACTGCTCATGTATACCATACAAAAGACAGTTTGGCAAACACCAGTCACAGGGATATCCGTGGTTCGAATACCGCAAGCCAAGTTTCACCTTGAACACGTTGCCATACGGCACTCGAAGCTCGGATCTTCGTGGTGACTTCGGTTCGATTCTGATTGCAGACTGTCTTCTGTCTTTTGTACGCATCCATACTTGCAATCTGAATGTAAGGCAAGTAAACAGTAAAAAATAAACCCCACTTGTATGACAGTGTACGGAACATATTTTAGAATATGCCTTTTATCAGAATCCCCGCTAGAAACAACGATAAAGGCGCCAAAAAAAGGTGTGTGTGTGTGTTGTTCACGGGCGTGTCTGCAGGCACTTTTTGTACGACCAAAATGACAGGACCTTCGCATAGAAGGAAGAAACAAGACCCGGACAGTGTTTGCCGACTTTCTTTTGTACGATGTTTTAGCAGTGTGACCAGCCGCGGTCCGTCTGCTAACGCAAAAAAATGCACGGCTTCGTCAGCTTCTACTTCCTTCGATAGAAGCCGTCAGCGGGAGCGTCACGAAGCTTCCGTTCGACACCTCCCCGTTCCCCGGAGCGGGAACTTCCAGGGCCATCAATGTCGATAGTGGTCGGTGCCTCGCACGCTTCTCTGTATACTCGAGTCACGAGCAGTTACGAAGGAATCGCGACTCACCGTGTCTTCGTAACTGCTGCGGGGGGAATGGGGGACGGAGGGACCACCCGCCGCGAGTGCCTAAAGTCGGTACACCGACAACCCTGGGGATTAGGGAGTCGCCGCTACCGAATTTGCCCCGAAAGGTCTCTAATTGCATCCCCAATCTCGGCCAGCCGTTTTGTCTAAAGGTTTCTGCTAAAACTGTACTTAAATACCCCGATGTGTACCCAGTCTCAGCCAGCTTTTATTACGCATTCTCGCTTTATCTTGGAGTCGTGCATGTATGATGCTCGATAAAGAAGTCAACAGAAATAAATTACGCTGGTATTGTTTGATGGAGTACGAAGTGGGTTTTGTGTATATATAACATAATTTATTTATCTGCAAAATAAAAAAAATAAAATAAAAGAGTCGTGCACATTCTACATACGCTGCTTAAAGTATATAGTTCTTTGAGCCAAGATTGAATACGTATACAGGTATCTTTATCCGCCGCATAAAGGAGGAAATCAGTAACGCTCTGGTGGGAGTATAAGCTGCTTACTGCGGTCCTTGAGGTGACAGCGGGTATAAAACCAGCGGAATTAGCTGCGCTGTATAAACTTAAACTTAAAAAAAAAAAGATACATTTACGTATTTTCAACGAAACCATTGCTTCAAAGATGCCAGCCTAATGATACGGCACACTATAAACTCTTACCGTTCGGAAAACCAAAACATGACACATTTATACTTCCCTGTAAAGCACCTTATTTTTCGGTCTCATCGTTCGCCGCTATTTGCCTGAAGCCTCGCAATGACTCACTGGCTGCTAACCTCTTCTATACAAATTTAAAAAAAAAAGTTACGTCCCTAGATTTTTTTTAAATAGTAGTCCCCAAAACCCCCTGAAGTAGGGACATGCCCCTGCAGGTGGCATCCCTACTTCAAAGAGCTGCCGGCGTTTAGGGCAACTCTCGGACTGTGTCGGGTCGTCGTCGGCTACACAAACGGTTACGCGGGCGTGCTGCCCGGCTCGTGTCCGGTGTTGTCGTTGAGGCACGTGCTAACCCGAGACCGCCTGCTAAAACAGTCATCGGAGAAAGAAGAGCTTGTCGCTACGATGCGTGGAACGGTTGACTCGGGCGCGTGGGGGGGCTTCGTTAGCGAGGTTCGCGCGCGAAGTTGAAGGGAACGCCGCCATGTTGGTGGGCCGGACCGAGGGATTACGGGAACCGTTATTGCGGCGGATGTTGGCGCACGTGCGGCCGTTCGAAAGAAACCGTTGTTTCGCGTAAAAAAAAATTTTGTCGCGATGTAAGACTGTTTCTGCTGTTGTTAGTGTTGGTTATTTTGATGTAGGATGCATTCTTGATCGCCCCCCCCCCCCCCCCCCCCTTTCCCCCGCGAGACTGTGAGGACAAAACGTGTGTTGCGCTTGACTCTTGACCCGTAAAAGACTAACGAGAGAGTTGGAGAATGCATTCTATACGCAGTACCGGATCTGGGGCTACGACTAAGCTGCCGCAAGTCGAGGTTCCACTGTTAATACGTTATACAGAAAGCGGTACGCAAACACTGTCTGAGGCCTGCCTCTTGCTTGTATAAGAATCCTGTCACGTTGATCATACAAAAAGAGAGAGAAAAAAAAAACTGCTTGTCAGACATGGTCGAAGCATACAGGTATGGATGAAGCAAACACGCTTTAAATATGCTCGAGGCCTGCACACAGATAGTTAAGTGATCACATTTGTAGCGGACACAGGGTGCGGCTTGACGACTCATTATTCGTTGTCTGTAACTGGCAGGCTGCGACTGGTCCTTCGGTTGCCCCGTGTGATATGCCAAAATGAAAAAGCTTAAAAGAGAAAAAGGAGAGACATGAGAGCTTTGCGTGCTCTGATGACTAAACGAGAAAGTTTTGGAGAAAAATAAAAATAAAAAAAGATGGAAAGAACGAAAAATAATCGAAGAGAGAGAGAGAGAGACAGAGAAAGGGAGAGAGTGGGTAACCTCCCAGCGAATAAAATAGCTTTCGTGCTCGTGGCGGCGGCGTGGCGTCGCAGGTGTCTTCTGTAAGGCGCCGAAGACATGTCGGCGGTTTTGCGTTTCCGCTAAATGCCGCCGCCTCCGGCGTCTTGCGAGGCCTTGTGTCTTTTTTTATTTCGTTTGTTTTTGTTTTGTTCGTTTGGGGTGGGTGCCGAGGGGTCTTCAACTCGGAGAACGGCACTGGCTTCCGAAAGTTCCCCTCTCCCTAAGAGTCCTCCTTACCCTCCGCTTGCTTGCCGCCCTCTCTCTCGTCATCTCAGCGTCTTGATTTAGACCCAAGTCCCCAAAATGGAGACGTAACCCCCCTCCCACCCTTCCCTTTTCCAAAGAGAAAATAAAAGGAGGGCGAGAGAATGCGACATGGGACGCTGTCACTTGCGCCACGTTCATCCGATTAGAATCGTTGGGATAACTTTGACGGGGGAAAATAAAAACAAAACAAAGAACGACGCCAAGAGATCGGGGCTTGTATCTGGTGGGAAAACCAACTTTTTTCGATAGTCCCTCGATGTCGAGAATTGTCGCTATTCCCGGATATTCTGCTCGCCGTCGCCGTGCCTGTGGGTGGCATTGGTGGGGCTGGAATTGCGATGCAACTTCTGATATAAGGTGATTACTTTTTTTGTCATACGTCGCGGAAAGAGCCCGTAATTTCAGGTACGCGTTAGGCGTGCCAGTACGTATGGTTTTCATTTCATGCATTCATTTAATTTTATTTACGTCAAGGGCATCCAAAGGATGCCTTACATATTTGTTATTCAACAGCGAAAAAAAAACAACAACAAAAAACTTAAAGATGTAAAGTTGGATTGCAGTCGACTAAGATATGGTCAGTATAGTGGTACCAACGAAATTGGCAACAGTAATGACTCAACGCATAAAAAAAAAATATATATATTTCAGGGTGTCGCACCGGAACCGAACCGAAAACCGGAACCGAACCGGTATTTTTTTCCGGAACTGAACCCGAACCGTTATATTGTTATCGCGATGAACCCGAACCAGAACTGAACCGGAAAAAAAATTACGGTTACCGGCTCATGTCAAAACGGTTCGGCCACGCGCTGTTGACAATGAATGTGCTATCAATGCCATTTGTTTTTTAAGTGCCGTCAACTGACACAGACCTCGCTTACATATTTTTCTCCTCCACTCAGTCTTAGAAATATAAACGCTGCATCCATGAATCTTGACATAGGAACCAGTATTGCGCTGGTCGCGGCTTGCACGAAAAAAAAAAAAAAAACTTAAAAGACTGTGCAAAAAAAAAAAACAATCGCGTCATGGGATTTCATTTTCCTACAATCTCGTAAATCCTAAATGCTGCTGTGTGCTCATTTCATAACACGTTTCTAGAACGCACGAGTTCTTGAAGCTTGCTTCCATCGGAATGAGAAAAGAAAAAACTGTGGAGTTTGATAATAATGCATCCGGTTTCATATAGGCACTTAGAAGCTAACATATTTGTGAGACAGCGAACTCTTCTATTTTAATATTTATCCTATTACGTCCTTCTGGCGTTGCGTTCGGTGAAGTGTTTTTCATATTCCGTATCTTGTTTAATGAAAACTTCTTTAAGGGTCTAATTTGAGTTACCGAAGGCTAGTTCAAATAAAGAAAGCTGTATTTTCTCCCCACTGTTCCTTCAATTGCTTACACGCCGAGGTGGGATAGTTAGCGAGTTCTACTTGTAAGTGGGTTTGTAAGAAGGTCGCGGATTTTACAGCTACTGCGTCGGACCCAATTAGATGAAGTCCGAATGCGTAAACGTCGGTGAGGTAACCTTTGAGTGCACATAAAGAGACCATTCCTGGTAGAAATCCCTGAGCCTTACACTACGATGTATCCCGTTTCGTATGTGCTGATTTCAGATGTTTTATTTGTAATTTATTTTGATGATGCAATTTGCCATTTAAAATTTCCGAACCGGTTTGCGAACCGGTTCAGCGCCCCGAACCGGTTCGCGAACCGGTTCGCGGATCGAATTAATCGAACCGGAACTGAACCGGAACAAAATAAATTTACCTGAACCTGAACCGTAACCGAACCCGTATTTTTTTCTTTTCGGTTCGACACACTGATATATTTAACAATTTCACTTTACAGTGATGGTGAGATACAAGTCAGGATGAACAGCATATACAATTATTTTTTCTTTTTAAAATAAATCCCATTATGATTGCCGACGAACAATATGGTCCGGTAACAATTCTTTCAGTCATTCATGCAAAATGCTAAAGGGGAAAAAAGGAAAGTCGTTTTAATAGATTTTGGTTGTTTATTCCCTCAAGGCTCGAAGGAATTTCGGAGAAGAATGTGCAGTAAGGCCAAAAATAAAATTTCCGAATTTTGTTGCGTTTAATTTCCACCAAGGAACTTAAAAAAAAAAAAAAATCAATGCAATCTGAAAAAAAAGGTGAATGACAGAAAAAAGTTAAAGCTTAAAAAAGAGAAGCGAAAATTTCTTCGTTGTGAAACTGGACATGGTGTTAGAGCGTAGAAGGTAACGTTCAGCATCATACAGCCGGCTGTTTTTAACATCTAAACATACTGGAGATGTATATACGCTTTACACACGCACCAAATTACAGCCGCCATTGCTGACCTTCTCTTGTCTTACCGAGATGCCGAGCAACTGAAACGGTATTGTTGACGATCCTCTACAAAGGCCGATGCTTTAGAAAAAGACACAGTTGAATCTAATATGGCAATAACCTGGCCTGCTATGGTAATGATGAATTGAAATAAACGAAATAAGAGGAAACAAAAACTGAAGGTCAGTTATGGCGGCGTCCATGCACAGCTAGCTGCAAAGCGTCTATACAATACCCTGACTCAGGGTCCTTAAGATATTTTAATAAACAAATAAAAAAAAAATTGTCTAAACACAATGTACTTCCAAGTCAAAAGCTATTCGCAACTCCAACGCCCTATAGGTGGCGGGGCGGTAGTTCCAAGATGGCGGAAGAGACGGGGA
The DNA here is from genome assembly GCF_016920785.2 of Ixodes scapularis. Taxonomy (NCBI): domain Eukaryota; kingdom Metazoa; phylum Arthropoda; class Arachnida; order Ixodida; family Ixodidae; genus Ixodes; species Ixodes scapularis. The sequence continues at coordinate 79,508,180 of NW_024609883.1, forward strand.
TAGATTCTCCAGGATATCCCGTGCGCCTGCTCGCTGGCGCTGTTCAGCGCGCTAAAAATGGTTTATTTGTCTACTAATGCGAAGCGGTTAGGGAGGGATCATATAACAGGTGACAGAGATGCTGATGCACGTTAGGAAAACGAGCATGCTGTTATTTAGAAGTTGCAGGAACCTCAAGTTGCGAAGCTTTGTGGTGAGCGAGCACGTTTTAGGCACCGGCCACGTTACTGTTTGTGGCAGAATATTTTTGAGGGGGATGAAGATATGTTTGCCCTTTGCTTGGCCATTAGTGCTCTAAAAAGAGAGCCGCGTACGGTGACCGTCAAGCTTCGGAAGAGCAGCGTTCACAGTATTGGTGTCTTCGCGTCACAACCTCACAACTCGCTGCTCACCGTCTCGGTTCTAGTCTATTGCAGCACGTCATCAAACTGCACTCTGGTTACTGATAGAAACTTTGTTACCGTAGGCTACCGTGCGGTGTAGCATTACAACTGCAAGCTCGCGCTGCGCCTTTGAAGCACAATTTTCCGTGCGCGCCAGGAGCGTTTCCGTGCTCATCACTCTAAAAAAATGTTGTAGTCCTTACACCCCTGTCACATATACGACACTCCAAAACTTCAGTTCGCCGTGCAGACCACTGACGTCAAACTGACGGCCCCGACTTTTACGAGAGGCTTGATGACGGCGCAATATAAGATATTAAACAACTAAAGTACGCATCAAAGAGTACAGAAAAAAAAAACACCAAGGTTTTGCAGCAGGACAAAAAAAAAATTTAATTATTTTTTTTACAGTCATTTACACTTACTTAAGCTATTTTAACAAGTTGTACAACTAGGCTATCAAGCCGCTCGTGAAAGTTGGTAGCGCCGGTTGAACGTCAGTGCGCTGTACGTCCAACTGAAGTTTAGGGGTGTCGTATACGCTATGCAAAAACTGCCTATTAACATAATCGGCGTGTTTAGGGGTTTTATTTATTGCTCTTTCAAAAATAAATATTTTAATACACCGTACATTTTTTGTACCGTGTTATTTGCAACATTGTGGTCCCTCTGGCCAAAACTGCGCGGTCTAAGCCCTCGTCACGAACGGCTGGCCAACACAGACGCTCTTCAGATGCTTCGAGCATTTCTTTATTTGCTTTGTAATTACCCGAAAGCAAAATTACGGGTATTCTGTCTTTTTAAAGTGCTTTGAATAAATGGTCATATTCCTTGTAACGGCCTTAAAACGCGAACCCATTCCCGATTTGTATTGCTGGAAATACCGTTGCGCGGCAAGTTTTCTCCTACTTATGGCAAAGAATAGACTCTCCGTAGACCGTACTACTGGCGACGTGCGCGATCGAAAGCGTCGCTGTGGTTGGCCGGCCATGATTGGCTGAGGGCTAACTATGACGCCAGGAAAGGATTTCTCATCGACGAAAATAATAGGCATGCAAGAGCTTAAATTTTGATGATGTTGGCAGTGTCGCTTTGAGAGGGCAATGATTTCAAGCTTTCACCATGCTCATTGCAAACACCATCGAACTTGTTCTTTGCAAGGTAATGACGTCACGAAAGGTAGCCATGGGATGGCGCCACCAAGACATCTCGTCGCTAATAGAGTTCTTCATTATTAGCGGGAGCGTTTTCCGTCACGTTGAGCACAGATTGAGCTGGCGGCCATGCACAAGGCCAGAAATTCGCAGCGTATGCGATACACGAAAAGTCCCTAATGAAATTAGACATCCCGGTCCTTCGTGCGAGGCTGTTGCAAGGCGGAGCACAAGAATTCCTTTTTTAACGCGCTCACTTTTTTTCGTTAAATCGGCTTCACGCATCAAGGCCCACAGTCCCTGCCACCGTTTCCGCCGCCGCCGCTGCCGTCCCCGCTCCTCTGGTTCTCTGTTCGTCCGCAGGAGGGCGAACGGCACGCTGGAGTTGCGAATTGGTATCAGTGTTGCACACATTTCCTTCAAAACAGGAACGAGAGCTCGTTCCTTGTTCTTGTTAAATCTTGGCATGAGTTTCCGTTACCAGTTCCAGTTGGTTTGAAAGGAACGCGAATTTCCGTTACTTTCTCTAAAATGTCGTTACGTTTGCGTATTCTAGCGAAACATTGTGTCGGATCATCCGCAGATAAAATAACGCGAACTGCGGACATCCATATATCAAACACTACGTGTCGAACGCCACGATCACATTCATTCCAGATCTTTGTTTCCGACTATTTCTCGGACACTTCCTCCATTCCCTGAAGTCAGAGATTGAAATAGTCAAGAATAATATTAATAAAAAAAAAACCTGAATGCATTCCTATTAAATCGGGTAAAATTGCAGGCACATAGTCTAAAAAAGAACGTCGTTCCTTCTGCCGTTCCCTCAAAAATATAACGAGTTCCCGATGCAGTTCTGCCGATACAAGATGGAACGGCGGCGTTCCTTCGCTCCTCCTAAAAGGAACGCGTTCCCGTACAACACTGATTTGTATAGGCAATAATTAAGTATTTCCCATTGTCGCTAAAACAGCCTCCCCTAGAGCTGTTCAACGGAGCTGAAAGGTTGCTTAAACCCTTTCCACAGCCAGCACCCTTTTCAATACCCCTTTTACACCCTCCAAAAACTGGAGATTGTACCATGCAATAACACCCCATCTGTTATTAAGGGGGTAATACTCGAAATAAGGGTGCTGAAAGGGTGTCTTAGGTGTAAATTTCTGGAACGTACTTTTTACATCTTTAGGAGTGTAAGATGTCTTTGTGCGTAGAGAGGTGTATTGTAAATACTCTAAGAGCTGAACAACTCTTTAATGATGACGTTTCACTGATGTATTGTTCCACGTGTCAACAAGCTCTGGAAGAAAGCAAGAAATGAAGATTAACAAAGGGGAAGCAATACAGCTTAGAATTCCTAAAACATCCTGCTGCACGGAGACGAGGCTAGAAGGTCCAACAAGCTCCTCGTAACGTTGTCATCCTCTTCAGGGTTAATCTTGACAGCAGATTGTCCCCGCATTTTTTTTTCTCACGCCATGACACAGTGACCCCATCAAAAAAGAGGGCGCTCCAGATGCAACTGGGGACAACGTTGTCACCGGAGGCGCCATTTTTTCCGGAGAGAGAGAGAGAGAGAGACAGCGGAGAGAGAGAGAGAGAGAGAGGACAGGAAAGAGAAAGTTAGAGAGAAGTACTTGTAAATCGTGCTAAGATAACAGACTCGGCGTGTTTTGATTTTCCCCTTCGAGGCGTTTTAGTTTGATAAAACTCTTAATCCAGATGTTGGAAAATACTCTGTTTGAAGATCATCTGGCGTTTCCGCTTTTTCTTCCCTCTCTCTTTTTCGGGGGTTGGTGGCCGCTGCGCTATAGATTAACGCGCATACGGCAGCTCGGGGAAGAAAAGCTCCAGATGCAGGGTTCGACCATCGTTAGTTTAATTTCAAACCCCGGTTCCCATGCCCGAGAGCCAACACCACCGTTAAGGTGACTTCTAAACAAAAAGAAAAAAAGATTAAAGGGTTCACATGCACCGGCCTGATTAAAACTTCTACGGCGGACACCTTGCGTCGTATTAGAACTACTATACTGCGCATGCGCGCTGTCGCTAGACTACCAATGGACCGCATATTTTCCCACAGAGCACTTGGGGAGAAGCAACACAAAGCGCAAGTTCGACTGCTCTGATTGGCTCCGATTGGAAGGATAGTGGGTAGACCTTGAGGCAGCTAGCATTGGCGTCTACCCACTATCCTTCCATCGCAGCCAATCAGAGCTCGACCTTATGACATCGCCGCAACCCCCGCAAAAGAAGCAGACCAACTTACGCTCTGCATAGCAGACAGTCGCCGGTCAAAACTTTGCACTCTCGAAGGCGCGCGTCTAGCCGCCTTTACATTGTTCGGACGTAATAGAAAATACGCGATCTGCGATTGCAGAAATTATGACAGAATTACATGCATGCGGGAACGCCTCAAGCATGTTTGCTTCATTCACACGCATGCTTCCAACATGTCCGCAGACAGTGTTTGTACGCCCAGTGTGACTGTCACACAAAGAAAAGCCACAAATCTGACAGTGTTTGCAGTCTGTATTTTCTATAATGTAGTAGCAGTTTGACAGCGGAAGTATATGGGGCACACATTTGACTGACTGCAAGATGGAACAGCGCACATCGATGTGGGCCACATATGATCGATTAGACTGATTTGTGTACCCGCTTTCCCCCCTTAAATTTTTTTTCTCTCTCCCCTGCCGCGTCACAACAAAGACGGAATTAAAAACTAAAAAAAAAAAGAGCGCTCCGATACATCTACGATATGAAGAATGAAAGAATAAAAGCCGATACTATAGCTGTCCCCCTTTTCATATACCGCGGCGAAGGCATCGCGACATTTGATGACGTCGATGATCAATGTTGCCATGGTTATTAACGTTCCCGCGCAGCCGGTGTGTTTACAGGTATACGAGTCGCGATGAAGCAGTGGTGTACGTTCAACGTAGCGGCGCAGTCCGTCCATCTTCTTCAATGCGCACCGAAGATTGCTAGTTACGAAGCGACGCGCAGCGCTCGGTATATTATGTGTGCCGGAACTCGGGGGCGGTCTCTCATGTTCCCCATGTTTTTTTGTGTGTGTTTTTCTATTCTGGTTGTGTTTTATTTCCTTCTCGGAGATCCTACATACCGCTGCATGTGTTCGATCAGAACTTTGAATGAAAGAAAAGCGATTTTCTGTCAGTCATGGTCTTCTTCCCGGAACCCCCTGTTTTGTTAATAATGCGTATAACATAAGTTTATATAAAACCAACAAACAAATGAATGAAAAAACAACCACAATAACGACATTATTTTCGAGTTAATCGCCTTTTCAGCTCCCCAAAGTCGAAAATTCTCGCCAACGGAAACTTGGTTCCATGAGGTCTAGCGCTCCTTGTAACTAAAATGAAATCAAGCGACAAAGAGGGGGACCTCCACGAACTGAACTAACTGAAAGGGCGATCAACTTGAAAGAAGTATTTCTTTTAGTTACTATATAAAATTTTTTTTTTACAACGCGGGAATGTGAAATAACAGACATATGTCAGCTCATATAGCTCATACAGTTCGGAATTTAAGACACATTTTAAAACGTAAACAAAAACACAAGAAACTGGATTTTTATAGTCTGTGACAGGTTAAGAACTCAGTAGATGCACCGCCTCCGGTACGCGCTCCATGCATTCCGCCGGGCTTCGGCTTGGCTTTGACTTCGATACCAGAAGCCCATAGAGACTGACTAACTTCCGGTCGTATAAACATACATACAAAACAACTATTATTGGGCTTCGGCTGCGCGTCCGACGAAGTCTAATCAGAGAGGGAAAGCACGCGCTCGAGGCGAAGCATCTTCTGGCTATTAAAGAATTTTGGTATAGATCGTTCCGATGATCCGCGATTACGATGCCCCGTTGCGCATGCATCGTATCCTTATCGGGTACGATTTATCGGGGCGGAGACATCGGAACGATCTACTAAAACTCTCTATTAACCTGTCTCGTCACTAATTATAGTGGTGGTATCCCTCCATAACGTTAAAAGTTTCATTTAAATTCGGGGGAAAAAGAAAAGTAAACAATCTGGAGCGCAAGTTCGTCTGCCTCTTGCACAGGGGTTGGGATGCTGACAGAACGCCGAGCTCTTATTGGCTGATTGAAAAACAAATAGGGGGTAGACGTCAAGCCATATATAGCATTGAGGTCTACACACCATTCTTTCATTCAAAGCCAATCAGAGCTGTCGTTCTGACGTCATCGCTATTCCTGCGAAAAAAGCAGACGACTCACTCTCCGCGTACCTTGAGTGCAATTCTCCCGAATGCAAACGCCTGCAGTTTTGAAACGTGCACTGCAGACCGCGATTGAGCCGCGTTCTTTGCTGCTCCACGGGGGAATGTTCTACAGCCAACAATATTTTTCGAGAAGAGCTATGCAGATATGCGCCAGCTTTTTTCCCATCTACGGTCGCCGACAGAGGGAGAACAGCAGGAAATATATTTTGAACGCACGGCCTCTAATAGGCGCTCCATGCCTTCCACCGTGCTTTTGCTACGCGTGCGCGCTTCATGTGCACGAGACGCCAACGTGTTAGTGTCGAAGGTATAGCAAGCTCGCGCTGATGGCGGGACAACCGAAACTTTCTATATACCGTTCTCAGCTTGCCAGGAGTTCGTGTCTTCGGAACTGAGTTTCCTAGTCTCGGCAACTGACCACCTCGATCTCTAAACCGGAAGACCATTCCGGAACTGCCTGCGCGTCCCCCGCGACCAACTTTTCTGAGTAATCCTAGAGCGAGCTTAAAATTAAGAAATTATTGTTTCCTTTTTATTTTTACAGCGAAGCTGTTTATTGGCTAGGGTTTCGTTGATTTTTCGTGTGCGTTAACAAAACCTCAGGGAGGGCTCACACCGCCCTCTCTCTGTCCTCGTTCCAAGCGCTTGCGTGTCTAGTTTCCTTTCCTTCCGCCGCATGGCGGTTCAGTAGCGCGCGTCTAGTTTTCTCGGGCACCTCGGGGCGGCGATGGTCTTCGACATGTGTGTGCGTACCTTTCGTCACGATGACCACCGATCAAGACACTAAATGTGTTCGTACCTTTGTTTCGAAATTCGGTGTCACGTTTGTCTCGTGTACTAAGCAGTTTAGCTGGTAAACGTAAAACAAACTTTACTGACTTGGAGAAATAGAATATATTCCCGTGCAATTAGAGAGCTTTAGTAGACAGTGCGCTGTGAATTGCGGGCCTAGTGGGCGCGTGCTCAGTCCTCGTTACAAAGTGACGACACGAGCTCCCACTTACAACACAAAGCTGCGAACGGTCTACTAAAACTCCCTAAGTCTAAGGGCAAACATTATAGCGAGAAAGTATTTGTTTTTGTTCGTTTACAATCGAATACATACACTCGGTTGTGTCCACGCAAAGAGTGCTTCTCCTGCAGTACCAGAAGCCCTGCGGGAAAGCAGAAATGTGGAGGGGTCGCAGACGTTTGTTTTTCAAACGCTCTAAACCCCATAAAAAAGAAAAAAAAAAGCCTACGCACCCAGTTTTTCCTTTTTTAACTGTCATTCATCAAATCTGGAGTGAGCAATAAAGGGACCCTGGCAGGGTATTTATGCTCGCCAAGTTTTCATTTGTACATTACACATGAGAGCCGAACTACCCAGAAAACAATTTGCGGCTCGAAATTCGTTTTCTTCCCGCCCGAAAACCGCCGATCGAGAACTGGCCGGTTTGAGTCGCGCTCACTCTCTTCTTGGTGTTTACGCGTCGTTCTCTATGGTTTAGACACAACCACCAAAATGTAATCAAAGTCGTGGGTCATCGAAGGCAGACACAAAACATGAAAAAAAGAAATTAAATATGATACCAATTTTTTTTTTGTGGCTTCTAAAAAGTTGGAAATACGCTGATTAAAAAGAAAAAAAAAAGCTTGACAGTCATGTGACTTTCGCCAACTCTCCCCTCCTCTATGTGTCCTCTTCCTCCCCAGTCTAGTTTCGGTTTCGGTTTCCAGCAGGTGAGTTTTTTTTTTTCACTTTAATAAAAAATATATGTGACGCTGTAGCAAAATATTGATTGGGTAGGCTTCTGACACCCATAATAAATCACCTAACAAAAAATAAATATTTTTTTTGGGGTGGAAAGGGGGGGGGGGGGGGGGGTCAGTGCCTCTTTAATGCTCAGCGCCGCAGCGCGAACTACTGTTTTAGGTCTAGACATACATGTTCAAGACCGTCATTCTCCGAGTCCCTTCAGCAATTTGAGAGATCGGCTCTCCAAAGTGGGTTGCGGAAAAAATCAGAGTGTGCGGGCATACTGTCTTTCGTATGATGTATTCGAACGCAGTGAGACCGCGGCTCATATATTGTCCATTTGCTGTCAAGCAAGTGAACACGTGCTCAATTGTCTTGCAGTTTCTGTTGGAATATAAGAGCTGCAGGAGGGGGTACTCCCCCGAATTAGCCGAGTTTACCCGAACAGCGAGGGGAATGCTGGGAAGTTAGGTACTCGCATTCCGCGCGTGCTCCCCTTGTGAGTTTAATAGATTCGAGGTGAAATTTGTTGTTGTTGAAAAGTTGCTGACGAGAGCACGTGCGAGGTGAAATTTGTTTTAAACTTTTTTCTTAAGAACCGTTACTGCTGCAGACGCTAGCAAGTGCGGCCCGTATATATGTAGCTACACTCGCAGCACGCTCCTTGGTGTTTGGATAATTCGGCAGAAGGCCGAATTACAACATCAGGTATGTCAGCATAAAAGGTTAATTTACTGACGTGACACAAGGAAGGTACATTCGACATCGTCACCCTTTTAAAGGTTGCCGTAAAAAAAATAAACAATGCTTCTTTCGATGCCCAATGCACATTGACGCATTCGACATCGGGCGGAGCGTTATTTGTTCGTAACCGGAGTCTTTCGTGCAGTTCTAACGCTGCAACAGACTACACGAAACATCCATTAGAGCGCATCACGCTAATTTCATGCAACGGCTGAGCGCTCAAGCGATTAACAAATACTTAACTCCGAGACAATCAACACCTTCAGCAAAGACTTCCGGTCAAAGCGTGGCGGGCCAAAGGCGTCGAGGCGGCAGCGCAGGAAGGTCGCAAATTGACACAATGGGCCATGAAGGGGTCGATGCCGAAGCGTCACGAGAGGTCACGTGTGATGACGTCACGAGTCAGGAGGGGGCGCCGGTGGCCCTAAGAACAAAAATCGAAGTCAGTTTCCCGCGCGCTGCCGGGAGCACCGGAACCTCCAGTCAGATCATCTGAGGCCCTCGGAGTGTGTCCTTGGCCTGGGGACAGCGTGGTCTTGAAGTGGTCTGTGTACACCCTTGTGGGTCAAGCTTCAAACTCAACCTGCGATTCGCATTGAGTTTGCGCGAATCGACTCTGGACGCAACGACTTTGGATTAGAAGTTGGCTGTTTTCTACAGGGTTGTCTGTTCCCGTGGTCGTGACCAGAAGACAATGAAATGGTGACATCGGCTGCTGGACGAGTCTCCTGAATCCTGTCAACCGGTTCCGTTCTGCCGGTCCAGCGTTTTCTACGCGCCGCTCCGGACAACAACCTTAAAATGTGAAGGCGCATATTTTTTTTTCTTAAACCGGTCTATTCTTTTGGCACGACTAAGAAGTGACCGAACAACACACATTTTGAGTTCCAGGAGGACATTGTGAAAGCCACGAAGCGTTTGTGAGACCTTTGAGAAGATCGCTAATAATTGTGGTGGGACCATGACACTGGGCTAGTTCGATGTGGTATCTATGATCATCCCTCGCGATCCGTGAAAAAGAAGAATCCAACGGTACGCATTCACGAAGGTGGGAAGAATACCACAGTAATACCTCCGCTAAAGAGTTGACAACAGCAAGCGAGATTTGAGCGCCACCATTTGACGCTCAAGCTGTGAACTCTCAGCGAGCACGTCGATACAAACCAGAGGAGTTCGAGCGGTAGTTCTCCAAGGTCGAGGCCTTCGAACGCACGCAGGGCGCAAGGAACGAGGTTCGGACCATGGGTTGCGCGAACGCGAAGGCGTCTGGGGTCACAGTCCCCAACAAGTCTGACTTTCCCATCGAGGTGACGGACGGCGTTGGACGTCTCAACTACCTCAATCAGCCGCCACCCAAGGTGGTGATCAACGGTGACTACCTGGACAACGATCACATCAAGGCACCCGACTCAGAAGACAAAGCCAATGGTAACGTGGGTGAGTCGCTTTTTTATATCGGCTTTTATAGTCCCGATATTATTTGATTAGCCGGGTAAGCGTTTACACTGGGAACTTCGAGGTGTCCGTATTTCAAGACTGGTCGGCCGCGGTCCCGCTGCTGATACACCATTCAAAAGACGTTCTGCAGACAGTCTCTAAGGCTTGTCTCTTCTCTCTATGACGGTGCCGTTACGTTGGTCATACAAGAAAAACTGTCTGCGGACAAGCGCAAAGTACGTATGTATAAAGCAAACGTGCCACTCAATGTGGTCAGTTACGCAGCGTTCAAAATCGTATAGGTCGGCACCAAAGCCCCCTTTCCGGGGTGACACGGGTCTTCAAGTATGACATTCCGTAGGACAAAGGAGGGGCGCTGATAACGGTTCTTGGCTGGCCGAGAGCGAGCGAGGAAGTGTTGTCAGCTACGCCCAGTTGTAACACGGAATGTCATATGTGACGGCAAGCGTCACGCCGGAAAAAAAGAAAGAAAGAAAATGCTTTGGTGCCGATCTGTGCGGTTTTGAATACATGATTACTATACTAGCCGGATTTTGTGGCGGATGTGGTGAGGCATAGCTCAAAACAAAATAATCACGACTATTAAAAAAATAAAATGAGTACAGTATCGAAATACGGCTGTCTTGGAGTCTCCAATGTAAACGTACACCCTATTTACAGTAAGTAAGACGAGAAGGAGTGAATTCGAGTTAATTAACAAATAGAGAAGTACGATTTTCTTTGTCCTTTGTGTCCACAGGAAGCATGTACCTAGGTGCAAAAACGAATTTCGCGTGCCTCCTCCCGGGTTGTGCTCTACGGAACGGCATTCCATGAGACGACGTTCCTCGAACGCGTTCCTATAAGGAGGAACGGAGGAACGTTACCGTTCCATCTTGCTTCGATGGAAATACCTAGAACGGGTATCCGTTACGTGCTAAAGAAAACAGTAAAAGCAACTGCGTTCCTTTTTTGTTTTGTTTTGTTCATATGATTATCTGAAATTTTACCCAAATTGATTTGGCATTCAGGCATTTTATTATCAACCGTTTCAATCTACGATTTTAAGGGACGCCGAAAGTGTTCAAGAAAGAGTCGAATAATAGTAAGAAAGAAGAAAAAACTCTAACAAATGTGATGGTGGCTTATATTATCTAATGATTATCTAGCACAATATTTAATTCGAATACAAAAATGCAATGTTGAAGTAACGGCACGTTCCAATTGTACAATATAATCGGAATGTATTCCTTTCAGAACACTGGAACCTGTAATGGGAACTTGTTCCAAGATTGAGAGGGAAAGCTCTTGTTCCTGTTTTGTTAAGGGGGGACACTACCTTGAATTGCACCTTTTTTTAAAAAAAGATCATATTCAGAATTGCAAAGTTTTGGCATGTATGGATAACAAAGAACACTCTCACAAAGTCTTGTCAATGTGCACTGACAAACAATGTAAAAAAAAAATATTCCTTATATGTTGGTGAGGAGTTCTGCAGTGCGTAGCACTCGTCATCCATAAGTGAAAATAGCTGAAAGCAATGTCAGTATATCAGAAGACGTTTGAGGAAGACATCACCCACACTGGTGGAAAGAATTTTTGACATTTAAGACACAAAAATAAATTTTTGAAACTTCATCATGAAACTTCAAGTGCATTTATCTCAGCTTCACTTTTTAGTGTCAAATATCAGTTCAGGGAAGCTATCACTTCATAATCAAATTATGCGTGCAGATATATTTTGGTTTCTCTATATTGAAATTTTCTGGAGAACACGACTGTGAACTTACTTTCTTCATTTTTATGCTCTTTTGTTATGAAAAGTTTATATTTCTTTTAAATCAAATGTACACCTAAAAAAAACTTTTTTCCATATTTTTTGTGAATAAATTTTTATAATTTTTCAAATTTCTTTTCATGGTCGTCTGAAGCAAGTATTTTGGTGTATGTTCCAGCAAAAAAACTGGCCATTTTCATTACCCTTTCTAAACGATAGCTTTCCTCAGTAGATACACTTTTTTATTATGAACTTTTATGTAACTCATCGTGGGATAAATTTATAAGGTTGAAAATTTCCACAGCATCCTTGTTCAGTGCTATGAGTACACCCTGCAAATTTCATGCAAATAAGACAGACGGTTCAAAAGTTAGCCTTCCGGAGTAGTGTTCCCCCTTAAAACGCGTACAACACTTTTTTCCTTCTTTTTAGAAAAAAAAAAAAAGATATGTGTAAAACTTAATTTTGTACACCCTGCATACATCTCGTTAATAAGACCTACGCAAAAGTCAGCAACACCGCTGGTCACTATTAACCATTAATATAGAGGTTCTTTTTTCGACCTACGATGAAACGAATAAGAAAAACACAAGTGACGGAAAATATCTTAATATGCACAAAATTTATCTGCATACAGTAGCTACTGCTCCGCGTAATCACCGCGAAGTGTTCGCTATAGACAGGACAACAGAATTATATCCGGCCTCCGTGTCGAGTGTCTCGGGAGGCTTCGTACCGATACGTGTGCTTCGAACGCTTCATACAGGAGGACAGACTGTCGTTAGTACGATGTCTTAGTAGTGTGTACCTATTATGACGCGGCACAAGCTTTTTCGACGCCCTTGTCAATGGAAGGTTGAGGCGCCTGTGTTCTCAGTCGTCTCATCATCGGGCGCCAAAGACATGCAATGGGTACGGAGTAAATTGCATGTAGTCTCTGGGGAAAGACACGCAGACGTCTACGATTAAGGGGGTCGGGGAAACACGTCTGTGGTTACTTACTAGTGAGTTTTAGTATTGTGTATACACGTGCAAACGCAAGCACTAAACGTTTGCGTTACCGTTGCGTGTTTCACACTATAAGCGTGCGCGGAGATTCAGACTGCGTCTTGGACTGGCGAATGTCGACGACGCGTTTGCGCAGGCTAGAGCACGCAAGGCTAACGCACAGCACTTGCGTTTGCTTCTATACGCGATATTAAAACCCTTATACTGTCTCGCTGACGCATGCTGGAATGACCGAAAATCCGGGCTGTAACCTTTTTTGATGGGAACTTTTTTAACCCTGGTGAGTGGGTAACAGAAGAGCAGGAACAACACGAATCTCAGTTCTCAGCAACTCGAATGTGGGTTTTTAACCTGCTCTCCTGCCTATCCTTGCATTAACTTTATTTGAGGAGGGCTGAAAAGCCTGCGGCACGTCATAATATTTGCCTGAATTTGTGCGGGGATTAAGTTTGTGCGGTATACTACAACCCTCAGCCGACACTTTCGCGCCGGCTGAGGGTTGTTTACTGTAAAGGGAGTGTTGTGAATCGAATTATTTAGCTGTGTCTGAGGCGGTGTTGTGTGTGTCCTTCTTGTTCCGTGTCTCCGGTTTTATTATGTTGCTTAATATTCACCAGCTCGCCTGCGCCCCAACTCTTCTTTAAGTAGAACATGAAACTAAATTATGTGTATATTGAAAATATCAATTTTCTTTTCTTGCTTTGTTACTCATCCTCATCAGAGGCCGACAAAAAACCACAAAAAAAGCTCCGTCTAACATTAAATTTGAACCAATATTTGAAGCGGTCTCAAGAGGCTACAAACGCGTGAAAGCGACTCATGCCACAAAACATATTTTTGAGTCAGTAATATGTTTACTTCTGGTACGTTTTACCCTCGTAGTTTTCAAATTAGTTCGGGAGCCTGCGCTTGTGCTCGTTCGCCAAATGAGAATTTGACGTGTTGCTCACGTGCGCCGTTCGAAGCCTCGAAAATGCCCGTGAACCTGGCTCTTAGTGATACTCGTAATTTTACCGGCAACAAAACAACTCTTTAGATAGCGGTCATTGAGATGTTGAAAAGAAGAAGAAGAAAAAAGTTTCTTACGCACCAAATCATCCTTCTGATATCATACGCAGGTGGTAGCGCTAACAGCCTATAAGTGGCGTGAGCCACCGACCAATTCGAAGGACTCATTACATCCATTCGTCCATCCATCCATTCATTCATCCATTCATTCATTCGTCCACCTATCCATTCGCGCATGCATGCGCAGATACTTCGCTTTTCATGCTACCCCAGAGCCTCCTACTTGCATATACGAGGTATGTATACAAGTATTTTATGTTCCCTACGCCGATTTTTGCTTCGTACGTGTAGCAAATTGCTAAGGAATTGTGTTAAACGCGAAACGTACCGGTAGTGCCCCGGAACGTTACCGCCGGACCAGCACCCCCCCTACGCTCACGGCGTTCTTCATCAGAAAAATTAACACGGGGCATATAAACTTGATAGCAGTGCATGGAATGAAGACACCGGCGCTGTAGTCAGGGTTTTGAAGCCTGGAGATTTCCAGAACCTCCTATACTCACAGGTATCAACCAATCAGCGTTGATCACGTGACCTTTCCACCAGGCAATCAGCGTCGAGTTTCGCGGTCGATTGTTTGGGTTTCACTAAATTCGGCGACCCCTCCGCTCCCTTTAAGGAGCCAAAGAAGCTTAATAAAATAACCACAATGCTATCGTGGTCACTCCCTATCGAACTGTGAGCAAACCATACTCACCGACAGCTGGAGAAACGCTGGGTATGTATATCGCTTCCCTTCGCAGGCAATCAAATTAAAAGCGCCAAAGAACCAATAAAAAAGCATGGCCCTAATAGGTCACGCCTTGCTTCTCTTAAACTCTCGGTGACCGCGATACATTCTTGCTTTAAAATCTTGACCTCTTTTAGTGCGCTCGGTATCCTGGTTGTTCCGACATGACGCGAATGTTTCCACCCATTATTGCCCCAAGTTTGTAGGCCTTCGGAAGGCCGGCCTATTCTTAGTAGCGAGATAACCTGCAAGCCCTCTCTCCTCTCCCCCTCCCTTCTACCCCGGTCTCCGTATCCACAGTTTGTTCTCGAGGCACGGCTATATTTGGCACTCGATTTTCAACGTCGATGAACTAGAAGCCACGTATATAGGTCACAAAAATAACCGCGAAAGGCGTTGTGCACATCGCGACCGCGATCGAAAACAAATCGCCTTTCGAAAGTCAGTCACGGAAAACTTAAGCCGGGGTCACACTGGTTTATACATCATACAAAAGACAGTTTGCCAGACATAAGTCAAAGCAATATCCGCGATTCGAATTCCGCGTGCCAAGTTTTCCCCTTGAACTCTTTGCCGGCGGCATTCCAAGCACGGATCTCGCAGTGACTCGCGTTCGAATCTGTACGCAGTCGGACGTTCGCATGGTGTATAAGCAGTGTGACCCCGGCTATACAAAACGCGAAGTCACGGCGAGAGTTTCTCGTCGAGGCGCTGACGGTTCGAAGTTGTACTTCGGTGCCTTGTTCTAAACATCCTTGATTTCCCCTGGAAGTGTGGCTCTCCCCAAAGCGGTAAACCTGTACATGCAAATTATGGCTCCACAACCATTTTTGCACATCCGACAGGGTACAATGGGCCCTCCGGTACGAACTGCACATAGGCTATCACATAAAACTAGCGCTTGCGCAGTTCGTACTGGAAGTCCCATGGCACCGTATCGGATACGCAAAAACTGTTCACTAAAATTCTCTAAAAAGCCAGGCCGAACGTTTCCGCCTCTTGGTTCTTCATTCGATCTTCGGAGTTCGTAACAACTGATGTCGAAACCAAATATATTTGGTTACGACATCACTTATAATGAGAAGCCATAATGAGAAACACTCTCCGTGACCCCATGTTTCCTAAAGCTGGGGTCACACTGCTTATACATTACACAAAATACCGACTGCGTACAGATTCAAACGCGAGTCCCCACGAGATCCGTGCTTCGAATGCCGGTGCGGCAACGAGTTCGACGAGAAACTTGGCGCGCGGCATTCGAACCGCGGATATCGCGGTGAATGATGTCTGGCAGACTGTCTTTCGTATCGGATGTATAAGCAGTGTAACCCCGGCTTAAGTTGTCTTGACTGGCTTTTGAAAGGCGATTTGTTTTTGAGGCCTGCAGCATTTGATCCGTTCTCGTTACATCTTTCGCGTTTCATCCTCCAAGGAAAAAAAAAAAGAAATCAAATGGGGCCTTTCGAGGTGTTGGTGTTATGGCTATGTCACAGCATAACCCCGAAGAAGCTTTTCCAAGTCCGCCCATCCCTTCTACCAGCTCGCCTACACGCAAGCGTTTACATCCACACGCACACGTGCTTCAGTCCCGCGGTTTAGCTAGCAGTTCCTGGAATACGTGCCCTCTGCTCTTGAAACATGCAGCGAAGGAACCGCTCGTTGGGTTGTCCGAAGTGGTATTGCAGGCGCTGGGCAATAAAAAAACCGAACTGCTCCTTTGTGTCAAATCACGGTTTGATATGTCTTTCTTTTTCCGGGAGGGTGCTCTCAAAATGGTCCAACCCCCCCCCCCCCCCCTCCCCCGGAAACGCATACATACGTACGCTACGAGCCGTCGGAGCAAATCTACCACGCGTCATTCGGTCCTAGTGCGAGCGGGACCAAGTGCGAATAGGCCCAAATGCGAATAGGCCTAAATTTTAAAAAAGAGAACAAAAAGGGTGGATGTTTTGAAAAGGTTTAAACGAGAAGGTCCAAACAAGAATGGTGCCAAACGAGACAGGGCGAAATGCAAATGGGTCGTTTTGAGATACACGCCACTTGAGCACCTCGTGCGTTTGTTCGGCCCCGAAACGTGTTCACGTGTCCTTGTTTCAGCGCGGTCTCAACTAGAGCCACTCGATATGGCAGCGTAGCTGCCAGAGTAGCGCCACGCTTTTCCCTGTGCCGCCTCTCACCGTGATTGGTCACACGCGGTACCATAGCAACGAGCTGAGCTGGCTCGGTTTCCTTAGCAACCGAGTGACTACTCGTCACGTGACCTCGCAAGAGCCGTGATGTCACCGGTAAGATGGCAGCGTCCAGAGCTGGTGGATACGAGTTTGTTCTGTGCGCGGTAGTCGTAATGTGCCGCTGCTTGCCGACGATTTCGGACTTCTTCATGCTCTCTGACGCAGGTATAACATGAAGATCTGAAAGAATGTGACTTTATGCCTTTTCTGTGCAAGATCGCTCTGGATTTTAGCACCTGTGCGACAGCATCAGTCATATCGCCGTAGCGGTGCTCGTGTTCCTGGATGTGTTCGAGGATCGATAAGACATTTTGCATGCAATTTTCGCATACTCCTAGCCTTGTTTGAACGTTGGAATGTCTGAGAATCAATGCGAATTGTATGCGTCGCATGTTGGACCTTGGGGAAGTTGCTTCAGCCCCAGGTAACCGCGTAATCACACAACTTTTAGCGAGGAAGCTCCTGCGATCTTTAGGTCTTGTACTAATCAAAAATATTAGGATATAGCTTTTAGGATAACATTTTCGCATTTTCTAGCTTCCTTTGAATATTGGAATTTCTGAGAATCGTGACGAAAGGTATACGTTGTGTAGGGCTTAGGGGAAGTTGTTTCAGCCCTGGGTCATCGAATAATCACAGCAACTTTAAGCGAGGAAGCGCCTGCGACCTTTAACCTTTTGTACTAATCGACGATTTTATGAATTGACAGTTCTGAAGACTTTGATAAACGTCCTTTCGTTGCAATAGCTTGCATTTGATCGCACTGTTTTTTTTCAAGTGACAAGCAGGCGCTTGCTCAAATGACGTATATGAAATGACCTGCTCTATAAGAATGCATCAACACACACTATTAGTTTTATATGCTCATAGGTGTGTTCGTCTTTGTAATTAACAAGTTACAGACAATTATTTTTCACGAGTGTAATATTTATTTTTTGTAGCTGGGCCCGTTTTGTACTCATTAATATCCGTGTGCCATGATGCTATCATCATGTGTGTATGGTTCTAAATATCCTCTTTGCAATGCCTACAAAAGCCAAAATGACGCCAGCCTACCGCAGCTCACGCATTTGACACGAAAACTGCGTCTCGTCAACAATCAATTCGTCGATGAATATTTGAATTCGCGTTCGTAGCCAATGAGTGCACATAAGTGCACTTGCGAATGACAAGTTCTATGGTGTGCTTAAAAAGCATGGTGGAAGCTTGGGGTCATCCCACCGGTGCCCTAGCATGTCACGACCGCGTGATTCCAGTATTCTCTTTTGAGTTGAGGATTAAAGCTAAGGAAGAAGAAGTTAAAGAATCATTTCATGGCCCCTTTAACACGGGTATTAGCGGCGAGATGTTTCGGTGGCGCCCTCCTATGGTTCCCCCTTGTGACGTCATTACCTTGCGCACAACAAGGTCGATGGTGTTTGTAAATAGCATGGTGGAAGCTTGAAATCATTGCACTCTTAAAGCAACACTGCCAACACCGTCGAAATTAAAGTTCTTTCATTCCTCTTATTTTCGTCGATGGTATACCCTTTCCGACGTCATAGTCAGCTTTTGGGCCAATCGTGGAAGGCCGACCACAGCGACGCTTTCGGTCGCGCACGTTGCCAATACGTGCTACACCAGATAAAAATATTGACATTTTGCATGCCGGTAAACTTCCGAACGACCACTTGGCCTGTCGGCAAGAACACCTCATATCCCACGTCCGTATTTTTTGATGGCGTTAACAATCCTCTGTAGACCACCGTGCTGTCCTTCTTGGTTTAACCCCGTCGACTGTTCATCACCCCGAAACGAGGGTGATACCCTCGTCGACGTCGGTCCCCGCCAGTCGGTGAGATAATCTCATCTTGAATGAATGATTGGGTCTTGAAGAAGTATGGTGCTAAGCATACATTCTCTTACTATGGGGCAGTCGAGCAGCAGTCATGTCCCAAGGCAATCGTCCTGTCGTGGTATTGGTATTGGTATTTATTTGCGCTCGTGAACGCAGGCGTCACAGAAAGGCGTGTAGCCCGTACAATAATGCCTGTGAGGCCCGTCTAGAGGGGGTGATTATGTTAGTGAGCGGCGTAATCGGATTTTGTTCCATAGGAGCGAAGTCCGAAAGTGGAAGGACGGTACGTTCGTCCCAAGAAGCCGCCGCCATCCACTCGCCTTGTCCGTGCACGCTGCAAATCGTCTCATTTCACAGAAGAAACAGACACCGCTCCTCCAGAGGCCCGTGCCGTACCGCCATGCAAAGCGCCTTTTAGGTCTTTTACCACTTTTCAATTAACGAATGGAGATATCAACTAGATAAAGGTTGCCGCCCGGCGTCGCTAGCAGTACGGTTACCATAGAAACCTCCCAGGCCCAAAATGGAGATCACTATAGGCGCTTCTGACGTCGTGTATCTAGATAATTTTGCGTCGTGTCGCTACTCTGGCAGCTACGCTGCCATATAGAGTGGCTCTAGTCTCAACCAATGACAGCGTGCACTTGGCTACCTCGTCATCAGGCGTTCCCTGGGCGTTCTTTATGTTGCCCTTTGGATTGGCGTCAGCCTCCTTCCGTTCCGATGCGCCGAAGACGAATTTTGGAACACTTGCTCGCCGTATAGTAACGGACTACTAAAAGAAGCCCTGCAATCATATTGAAGTGTTTACCTTTTTTGCGGTCTTTTGGGGTTCAGGCAAGCTAGCCGGCACGGAGAGGGTAACTAAATATCAGTGCGTCATATCTTAACCGGACGACGCGGAAACCTCCTCCACCTACGGGGGGGCCCCACGGTGCCCGAAGCGCGCAAAATGTGACGTCTTTGGTCCTGGGCTTACTACTGATCAGAGCTAAAAGCTGCTTTTTAGTCGAAATACAAAATATAAGTGGCGCAAACAGTTTCAAATATTCATGAAAGTAGTTTTTGGTCAGTATTTTAGATAAAAACAAAAAACAAATGCCGTTTATAAAGTCGGGAAACCAGAAATGGCCTGTCGACATACCCGCCACCAAGCGGTAAAAAAGGTGGCGCATACTAGAAAGGTGTAGTGGGATCAGGCACCGATGAGCGAGCGTAGAAAGGTCCCGGATGTACATGGCGGTGCTGCGGTCGTTTACAGACTCGAGGATCCGACGGATTCCGAGCGTTCCGAAGGCCTTCGGCGCAGGTTCGGCTTGCTGTTGGCCGTTTGGCAGTATGGCAGCGTGAAGTGGCTCCCGTTCTGAACTGATCTTTACCCCGTGTTTGCTGTCGTTAGTGGCCAATAAAGTGTCATGCCGAATTAGTGTTTAATCGCACAGCAAATGAATGCGAGCCGCCCTGGCTGCCCGCTTCATACAGCCTATCCAGAACATGCTTTAGTGGCGCCCTCTCGAGCCGTCGTCACGGAGTGCGGCAGCCGTGACCGCTGGCTGAGCTCTCAACCCCTCCTCTAGTTCACGGCCACTCAAGCGGCCGTGAACTAGAAGTTATGTTTTGCTTGTTTTTGTCAGTTTAATTTGACTATAACTTTTAAAACGAAGCGAAATTCGAGAAAAGAAAAGTTTCATTAAATTACTACGTTCAGTGCGCTCAGGTTCGGTGGAAATTAAAAACCAATAAAAAAGTCGTTGCAGTGCCCCTTTAAAAGGATACTTCAACGAAATTTCGGCGCTTATTTTTTGTTCTATATGTGTTCAAAGGAGCAGTATCACATCAGACACACCAATCTCGTGTTGAAAATAAAACGAATTAAACGGTTGGAAACGAGCATCTGGTGGATTTCGCTAATGCCTAGTTTGTAATGCCCTTCCAGGAACCTTGACAGGTAATGACGTTAACTGTCTCGCCTCCGGCCACGACGAGAGAAGGGCTGAAGGAGGAACTCCCCTCTTCCCGAGAATCCCTTTTGTGTGTCGCAGAAGTCGCTATTGTCCCTGTACAAGATTATAAAAGATTAAACCGTCCGGTAGAGCATGAGACTCTTAATCTCAGGGTCGTGGGTTCGGGCCCCACGTTGGGCGCCATTTTGTGGGAATTAAAAGGAGGGCCGATCACGTACCTTTCACGCCCGGCGACCTTTCCGGTGCTCAAAGGGGAAATCCGATGCCCGTCCCACCGCGCGGCCGACGGCTACCAGCGAGGGTGGTCGCCGCGCCGGGTTCGGTCAACGCCATGCCAACAACGATGATCCCGGTATCCAGCAGCGTTTATTGAGTACCAGGGGTCCCCAACAAGACACTGCGGTCAAGCGAGCCGCCGCGGACACAGTGTGCCCGCATCGCCCGCCGACCTGAGAGCCAAAGGGGTAATGGCGAGCGGAGTCATCGCCGGTCGGACGAGCTCACGCCGCTACCCGTCGTCGCAGGAGTTCGGGGCCAGGGCTCTCGGCAGACGGACGTCCACAGGTAGTGGGGACGCCGACTGTCAGAGCCCGGGGAATCGCTAGCGTGGAGTCATCGACGGTCGAACGATGCTCGCGCCGCGACTCGACCCGTCGCCCAGAGTCCGATCCAGGACTCCTCGACCACACGGCCGTCCACTCGGAGGGCAGGCCCGACTCTCCCTCCCGCGATGTCGCTGTTCCCCCGAAATCGGGGAGACGCGCGGAGGAGTGCGAGAGAGTAGGCCAGCAAGGTGGCGCACTCTCTCCAACACGATACGGGACGAGCCAGCTCGAAGCCAGACAACTCCGGCCGGCACGTCCGCGGCTTACGCCTTCTCGGGGGAGGGAAACCAGTGGCTCCCACAACCGTCACTCAAAATTCGTACAAAAGCAGCCGCTTCGGTGGCTGAAACGACAAGGCCATCCTCTCGATGTCTGCCTCGCCGTAGCTTTGCACGTCTCGAGACGAACTACATCACAATTGCGTTGGATGTCACGTGCTCTCCGCTGGCCGTTCTCCGAGCGCTTGCCAGAGTGGGCCGTTTATAACGACAAATACAGCCACCAGGCTCAAAGTACAAACGTGATTGTCATTTACGTATATTGTGAATCATATTCAACCTTTTTTTGAACACGACCGGTATATTTGAAATTTCGTTGAAGTATCTCTTTAAGGAGCGCAGGGTGTGTCTTTTTGCGTTCCCACCTTTTTACTTCGCGATTTGTTCTCCGGCGTTCTAACCAGCTAATATTTACCGCAATATGGTTGGCTGAGCTGATCGAGAACAAAATGCTCAGGACTTGGGACGACCTGCGTTTCCTAAGTTGCGATGAACTCGTTTTGTTCGCGTATTGTTGCATATGACCACGTTTGACTCGCGACCCTAGTCGAGCAACCTTGTGGGGAGTGCGCATTAGGGCTCTGACCTTGGGCCTGTTACCTTGCCAACAGGGAAGAGGTCATCCTTTTTTTTATTTTCAAATATGAACACAAAACAAAAAAAGTACGACGTAGGAGTTTTTCTGACACCGTGTCCACAACTCCCTCTCACATTTTGATTTACCTTTTTTTCCCCTCGTATTTTCTTTTCTTTTTCTTCGTTTGTTGTCCCGAAGCGACAGGCACGGGAGCGAGGCTTAATTAACCGACCCGACGTAATCACGTTGCCTCGTCGCTTGCGACGTGACGTGCCGACATGTCACGCTCGCACCTTCGTGGAAATGCGGTTCGGCGTGCGACGCAATAAAGCGGTTTTCGCCAATACCATCTAGAAGAAAAGGCCGGTGCCTTTCCCTCTCAGACGTCATCACTAGTGGACCCACGCAGCGACACCTACCAAGCGTTTCGCAGCGTTCCACAACGAACGCGACGCTATCACGCGGCGACGGAGACGCACGCGTCTGCCGAATTGCGGCGCATCCCGACGAGCTTTAGTACGTTTGCCGCATGGGGCGCGTCGGGAGTTCAGCAACGATGACGTCATGAGCGGGCCTTACTTTCTAGGTGGCGAAGCTTTGACTCGCTACATGCTTCGATGTGTCCGCAGCAATTCACGAGTCTGCGACACGCAGATTCACGGCTCGTCTGGTTATTTTATTTATATCAACTATTTTTGTTTAATATTTTACGCTTTTTTCTTGTGATCGTGTTGTCCGTGCATGCATGAAGTGTATTATCGCGACTGTCGTCGTTTCGGGGGGGGGGGGGGGGGGGGGGGGGTCGCGGTCATTGCGATGTCGTGGCTGGAGTGTGTGCCGTGATCCTCGACGTGCTTTCGGCCGTTCCCACTCTCTCTTCGATTCTGGCCGTGTTCTTCTTCATCACGCTGTAATACACCCAATGCAAACATAAAATAAACCCCCACAAAGTTAGAAAAAGGGGAAAAAAAAAGAGTGGAAAGGAAACGAGTCCCGCTGACCGACAATAGACCGATGTCACCAAGCGAACTGCGCAGGCGCGTGCATTCCGCACCAAGCGAACTGTGCCGCCGCCATGCTACTTGTAGTCACCCGTTCCCGGCTACATACGGCTGCGCGTGCGTACATCATCATTATCATTTGTACGGCCCGGTATCACCTTGATTCTCTTGCATGTTTTCACTTCATAAGATTGTGTTGTTTGTGATGCCTTACTTTCCTCACCAAGTGCAGAAAAGCAGTTTCAGTCGTCTTATCGCTTTAGAATCGCTTTGTCGTCTGCTTCATCGTCGTCTGCTTCTTCGTCTTCGTGAACGCGTGAGCCCACTGCCGTTCACGGGGTAATCCCACTGCGGCCGCGGAAAAAATAAAGCAAAAAAACAACGGCGCCACTACTCGAGCATTTCGACTCCTCGGACGTCTCAATTACCTTGCAAACAAGGGAACATCTAGTGCAATAGCAAAGAACAAGAAAATTCGAGGGACCATCGGCTCGGTGTAGCACCACGGAACAGCATCAAATGTGATGAAAAACTGAGCTTGGTGGTGCTCAGTCTTGTGCATAACGTTTAATCAGCCATCAAGTAAGAGGAGCTAAATAGACTTTCTCGGTCAGCGATAGTTTTCTAAAAGTTGTTTCATACTGATTGACAGCCTGTGCGACAGACTACAGATGAACAGCGGGAGACGCCTGCACACAAAGAAGTGATCTACAAAAAGGCCACGCCTGACGCGCCGTAATAATTGGCATCTACCAAAAAGAAGCAACCATGCCAGATACCTGAAAGCTTGGGGTGGAGATGATTTTTCGTTCACATGTTTCTATTCAGTTTTATTTTGTTTGCGCAAAATCAGGAACGCTAACAGTCGCCGGACGTACGAAGCTTTTTCCTGCGGTCACGACTGGTGCTAATGCAGAATGGATCAGTAACACCAGCCTAATAGACCACCACAAAATGGATGAGGTTCGTTTGTTACATTTTTGGCGGTAAGTACGTGTTGTACTTCTAAATTGCATTATGTAATATTTTCGCGTTGGTATAAAATAAAAAAAAAGAAATGAAGGCTGCTTTCGAAAAAAAGTTGTTTTGTATCAAGTGGTGCATACCGGGAATCGCTACTCTTTTTTAGTGATTGTCCTGGTCTTTTGAAGCATAGTTGTGCTTGAAACATGTTGTCGGAATAACAGTTATAACCACCAAAATACACCGAGTAAGAAGTGTATTAAAAACGGCCTCCGCAAAGCAGTGTGGAGGTCCTATTTGAGATAGACCAACGAATAGGCCGCTACGGAGTAAATGGTCAGAGAGATTCCAGCTTACGGAACACTCCGGCACGCTCTATGTCTCGTGCCCTGTAATCTTACATATTTTAGCTGACGTGCAATAATTGTATATAAATTATGAAGCAAATCGCGAAACAAATCGTAAAACGCTATTTTTCCTGCCGCTCTGTCCGGCTCTGTCGACCTTTGCCATGCTTTTTTCTTGCGGGAAGACATAATATCCGAGGCCTTTTTGCCTGGTGCTGTTATTATAGCTCCGTGGCATACAACATGTAAAGCCACCGATCGAAAACCATGAGTCAACACCTGGCTAAATGTCGCGTGCTAACCCGACGCCGGGCGTACAATGCGCACCAACGCGGCCGGAAAATTGGGGAGAACTACAGGTACCAGAATGCACCACGGCAGCGGTGGCGTCGCGCAACTCCTCGTGAGATCGGTCTATTCCGAGACTATCAAATGTCATCGGAGAAAATGTCCGTTCTCAAACAGCGCGATCTAAAAATGTCGCGTTCCCCTGTCATTTCTTTCTCCTTGGCTCTCGCCGCGATCGAAATTCTCTCCGATGCTATCGGGCGAAGTATAGGTCAGCCGGGAGCGTTTAAACATGAACTTTATACCAAGCCCAATCCAAAGCGAGGGCTCCAATAACGTCAACCGAGCACATTAAATGTCAGGAGCGCGTTTCGTCACTACCTTTTTTTTTTCAGCCAGATTGGTCAATCAACGTGTCATGGTACCTTACTTTTCAGATGGATCTGTTGGCGACGTGCCGCGACCAAAAGCTCCTCTGCGGATAAAACAGTAATTTTACACTTTGTTTCACTATAAGTTTGACCGCGCACGCCACTGTCCGATTAAGCCAACCGACCATCTCCCGAAACACGTATACCACCGACTAAACCCATCAGGCACAGTCAATGACCCATGATTCTGCATTCTTTGTGCGCGTGATTGGTTTTTGTTGGTTAGTAAGACTATGAGCGGCGTGACGACGCACTTTTGGAGCTGTTTTATTGACTCCATTCGACCGAGTATAGCGTTGGCGCCGGTCGGATTTATCGCAAAACGAAAAATAGAAACCGAGAAAAAAAAAAAAAAAAGAAGCCGAGCCACGGAGCTCTGCATGGCGCCCTAATCTGGGCACCTGGCGAAAAAAGTTGGCGAGAAATCCCTGGGCCGTGATTGGTCAACGCCGCACTTGACCTTAGAGTCAGCCAATCATATAGCCGCCGATTTCTCGCCGACTTTTTTTTTTTTTCGCAAAGTATCGAGATTATAAGGACCCTGGTTGGAATGATTAGCGGGTGGACGCAAAGTTAACGTTGGCTTTGTCGGCTTCTAATTAACTTTAAGAACACGATGGCTCCAATCCTCAACTCTGCTTTTTTTACGGAGAATATTTAGCTCACCGCTGAGAACTGATAATCTTGGTCGTGATGTCGTAGGTAGGACCGCCAGATGGCGTCACCGTAACATCTCGTCGGTGATCGACCGTTCCTCTAATCGCTTTCTGCTCGCTGCCATCTTTGTTTACTGGGCTGTGGAACGCGTTCTGAGCTGTGTAGTACAGGGTGTCTACAACAAAAATTTACAGCGTTTTTTTTTTTTTTTCACCGGAAAAATTAACTACACTTTGTCGAACGCTCACGCTCCGCCCAGATGTAGCGCTAGCGGTCCGAACGCAGATGGCAAAGTTTCGTCACTATTTGTTATCTTATTCGAGAGTTTTATAAGTGATTTCCGGAAAGTTTGAATGGCAAAATGGCGGCTGACGAAGCTTTCGGACGCATGTATATCTGAATGGTGCCAGTTACCGAAAACGAGTGGAAACGGGCCCCATTTTCCATTGAAATTTTCAGAAAATCGATCATCCCTTTTGAATGAGATATCGGTTAGTCTAGAAACTTTGTGATCTAGTTCGGACAGCGCTACATCTGGGCGGAAAATCAGCGTTCAGCGACCCGTAATTTATTAAAAAAAAAAAAAAGACTAAATTTTGTATTTTGGACACACTGTAGTTATTTTTTAACGCAATATCAGACGCCACGCAGCTGTCAGCAGCCCAGTGATTCAGCATTTTCTGCCTGAATTATAAGCGCTGGAATGGGTCTCCAAAAGCTTTGGTTATGGGACTGGATTCCGGACCTGTCGCATGTGTCTCGATTGCCGGAAAATAGTTAAGGCAATATACACAGACGTGGACATGCGCAATAAATAAGCCTAAATAAGCATTTAAATACATAAATTTAAACTAGAGCGTACATTCCAAAAGAAGCGCAATGTTCATGAATACGTATCCTTTATTTTTAAATGTTATATGTTACTAATAACGACCCTTCAAAATAATTGTTACACAATGAACTTACAAAGCATAAATCAAAATGCGTATACAACTTTGGAATATTCGCGCAGGGCAAGAGTCTAACGAGAATGGTAGAGTCTGACGATGAAAATATCTGAGAGTTGCAAGACGTCGCACTAAACACGATATGCATGAGAACGCAAAGGAATTTTATTATCGTTATATTAAGAAATAGCGCAAAACAGCAACAACAACAAAGACGAGTAGAAGTAAATGGGGCGAGAACTTCTTATTGTCGTCTTTCTGTTTTTTTTTTTTTTTTGCGCTGTTTCTTTATATAGTTACAAACCAACTCTCCTGCATCGGCACCTTAATCGTCATAGTTACACAGACATGAAGCAGGGAACTACGAATGGTAAGGCTGGTTATGGCTATGTACAATAAATGGTATGGCGAGAGATCCCGCATTCTGATGCAGTTTTTTTTCAAATTATTTCTGATATCTTAGTTTGCGCTTTTAATGCGCGTTGTAACGCTGTTTATTTTATTTTTCATTTCATTTTTTTTTTTCATTTTTTTTTTTTTTACACTGTCACAGGAAAAGTCACGGTCATCCGTGGGCTGGATCTGACCCGCGGGCTGGGGTTTGGAGACCCCTAGGTTATACCAACAAAGTGGCAGAAATCATAACCCGTCACTACCACGTGACATTTCTTTTTTTCTTTTGAAATACTACCAAATGCACTCAAGGAGTTATTGTAAGAGTGGTTCCAATAAAAAAATATCAAGAAAAAACAACGGTACACACAAAAAAAATCTATCCAAATTGTAACCGAGTAGCCCCCACGAAATTGTCGAAATGAATCAAAGTATCAATATCATCTGTTAAATTACAGCACTTTTGAATTGCCCGGGGGAAAAATCTAAAACAGTCGTTTTTAAATTTGTACTATCTGAAAACTCGTCAATGGTTTTACCATGAGGACCCTAATACTAGAGATTTTTAAATAATCTGAGCTACGTATCTGAATGGACCCGTTCAGTTTATTATAAAAAGATTTCAATCTATCATCAAGTGTAGTTTTTTTGTGTCAAGAAATTGTGATAGTTTTACTACTCAGTGAATGACGACCCACCGAATCTGCCTGAGAGCGACGAATGCGAACATGCACACACAAAATAACAAAAGTCGGTTTCGTAAGGGATAGTGCTCTATATTTTTGCCAAGGGCGCAGCCAAGGGGTCATTTTTTTAGTGCAAGTGTCATGGTTCAATAAAAAAGCTATACATAAAAAACAGTTTCTTAACAAATGTAATGACCATTTTTTGTTCTGATTTATATGTACAACTGATTTAATCCAAGCTAAAAATAAAGGGAAGTTAGTCAACATGACTTTGCTCTCATTTCCTGTTTCGGCAAACCGCATACCGGACTGGCGTACGTGACGTCTCGTTCTCACCTGAACAAGCAAATATGATTAGCTCACAAGGCTATCCCCAGGGGTTTCCCCACGAATTGAAATTAGGGGGGTGTCTATATCTTTAAGGGGGTTTAGGGAGGGAGGCATTGAGAATAGAGGAATCGTTGTGAATTAAGGGTGCGCCCTCGGAAAAACAAGGGGGAGGGGGGGGGTAGGGAAATCACTGGCTATTCTTTAACGAAAAAATAATATGGAGAACGTGTAGGCACTTTCCAATGTTGCGGGAAAAAAAAGAGCACCTAAACAATTGGTGCATACTTAGTCACCACATCAATGTAACTTCCACGGGCAGAATGTACATCAGTACCGTCACGAATGTCACGCGCCTCGAGATCGAACCGTGTCGCCACCGTGCGGCCGGAATTGGAAACGCGCGAAAGCGGGGATACCGCCGTGCGTCGTCTGCTACGGGCGCACGCTCAGAAGCATGGATCTCGACGCGGCAAGCCCGTTTCAGGCTGAGCTTGACATTCCTTATTAAATGCTTTATGTTTTTGTTGCCGTTTCTTCTTACTAAAGGTTGTGTTGTATCGTTTTCCATGTGTAGAAATTCAGCAAAGCGATTATTATTCAGTCGGAAGCTTCCATAATCTTACTGTGTTGGTTTGTATACAATCGCTGTTCCCACGTATTTTTGTTATCTCGCACAAACCGTGGCTTTCATAAAGCATTCAATATTGAGTGGGCCTGTGGTTTGATTAGACAAGTAACCCGACTGATCGCTATCCTTTAGTAGACTAATCAATTAATAAATCCGTATGTTGATTTTTCGCCGGTCATATCGCGTGAAAGGCGTTAAAACTACACATTTTTTACTGCTTTTACTATGTCATACGTGGCATACTGCATTCCCATTCTAAACTTCACGTTGTGAGTCCTAAATAAATATGAACATGGGAAGCCTTTTAAATTGCAGTATTTTTTAACTTATTATTTAAACAGTATAATCACCCTCGGTGAAATGTCAAGCACGCTGAAGTGGTTTACCGTGCAAGCCAGTGTCACAAAAGAAATAAAGACGTCAAAAATATTAAAGCAGGCATTTTTACCCCTTGTTGACTTTCTGCAGCACAGGACTCCAATTAACCGGCAGAAAAAAAATTGCAATTAAAGCATTACTTGAATAACCTGAAAGTTATTCGATGCCAACTGCCCAGTCTTACGTTAGGTGAGGGCGAAGGGTGATCGGAAAGTCTCGTGAAGCCTCGCAAGCTTTTATCAGTAAAAGAGTATCACTGCGGCCGATGCTGTCTGTGTCGTGGTGCGCGTCGTTTGTTGGGTTTGCACAGTCTACTGTGTTTGAACACAAGATTATTTAGCCAGAGATTTATAGTATCAGCCTCTTGACATCCGCGGCCCTCACCAAGAAAATTGAAGCGGGTGAAACCACACTACCGAGAAAAGCATTTAACAACAGGAACATTGCTGCGTTGCTCGGTCACACCCGTTTATTACAGTCACGGCAGATATATTAGAACAGTTTGTTTCACTTGCTTCAGTTGTCCTGCCAACCGTGCAGTTTGCAGATCACTAGAAGAGACACACTTTCCTTATCGAAACGCAGTCGATGTGTTCAGACTCCACAAAACTTACCCACACTATGGCACAGTAAAAGGGCAGAGGAACTCAATAGCACGGTAATTTTCAATACAGCGCTAACTTATATTCATTTTAAATATTCATATTACTGCAAAAGCTAGAAGTAAAAAAAAAAAAAAGAAAACATAGAAGCTGCGATTTCACTGCCCACAGTACCGGTATTATCTTATCTGGGTTGGAATTTATTGTTTTTCTTAATTGCCACGTTGAAGAACCAACACATCCATTAAAAGAAACAAATATTTAACATAAATATTCCAGTTCAGCCGGAGACAGGTATCAGTCGTGGTTATCCATGCTTTCCAACGTCTGCCTGGAGCAGACGACGCACTCACAGAAGCGATTATATAAATTTAGGCTTCACGCTTGCAACACGATTCGATCTTCACTGAAGCACCGAGCAGTACCGCACCCTTTTCCGCTAGAATTGTTTTCCCACCGATAGTATGCTACAAAATAAACGCAAGAATATACGCCGTCACGCGCGCGAACGTGGAGAGCCTATGGGGCGGCCGTTCTCCTATCCCCGCTTTGATGATGATGATAGCGCGACCGTAGCGCCACCTTTAGGTCGATCTCGAGGCCAATAACGTGACACAGCTTTACGTGGTCACGTGACCTACTAGCGGCGGTGATAGCCGCACCAACCACGCGACCAAACACATTCCAAGAACCTGGAGCGTTATCGTTTCCTCAAATCACTCGGCAGAGCCAATCGTCGTTGTCTATTGGGGAAGGTAATTTTATAACTTGGAGAGAAGTGCAGGGTGTTCTGTGCCAGGGGGGGGGGAAGGTGTCGCCGCTTCCCATGCAACCTCCTCAGAATTTACGGCGCTCCGTGGGGGCCGCCATATTAAAACTTGATACCAGTGTTGCTGCATCTGAAGGTCATCTTTAAGTTAGAGCTGACGGAGAAAATCTAGCCACGGCGCAACGCCGATGTACGCTGGAAGCTAGAACAGGTTTGCTTTCGTTGTTTTTGTTTGGTAGGAGAAAATCTAGCAACAACGCACGTTCAACAAGGCGGCGGCGGCGGTGGCGGTGGCGGTATTGTTTAGGTTTGACGCGGTTTGCGAGCACATATAGCGAAAACGTGACCGGAGAAGTGCCCCTGTGATGTTCCCGGTAGACGGGAAGTATCATTCGTAATCGTCGTGTGTGCTTTGAAAGCGAAGGGAGTCACAGAATGCACGCGTGCGCGACCACAAGCCAACGTTCACGACAGCGCTGCGGTGACTTCGGCGATCGGGGACTGGTTGGTGTGTGCAACACGGCGATGCGACAAATAGTTGAAACGTTCGTGGTGTGTGGTGCGGTGCTTGGAGGTAGAAGCCCATACTAACACGAAGCGCAAATTGGTTATTGTGGGGTTGAGGTTCAACGGGTTAGTACCGTCGTCGTCAGCTGATCCGGTCCAGCTGGTCCGGGAGGACGCCAGCGAGCGTTTTTAAAAGTGAATCTTCCTTCGTTCCTTTTCAAAATGTGGAAGATTCTCGACGCATACCGTGAGTAAAAAGCTGCGGGCGTTTTAAAAAAAATTACGTCGTTTTAATTAAACAATTGACTCCGTATTGCTGTCCTAAATCTGCCGTTTTTATGCTTCGTGTTTTACTGCGCTTGCACAGCGATGCACACCACTCGAGTAGATGATTCGGTCCTGCAAAGGACTGGTTATACAGAATCTCAAGGAAACTTAAGTCACCACCAATATTCTCCTGTAAATATCGTGTGAGTTTGTTGTGCTCATCGTGCGGTGTGAATAAATTAGGGCAACGTTTCCCACCTGCCTACAGATGCATGAACTGGGACCATTTTTTACGTAGTGAACATAGTTATTATTGTTTTTTTTTATCTTGGTAAGAGGTGTTGGTGAATTTATTATGGTACAATCACTCGAGAGTTTAGAAATTGGGGAGAGCGAACAAGCTTTCCCAACTTTGTCTTTTTTCTTTCTGGCACTGCCCCTATTTTCAAGTTGATGTTTCAGTAGACATACCTACGAGCAGGTACAAACTGCTCTAAAGCAGGTGAAAGACCGGTAAGTCGGGGCGGTGCGGACTCCGTGTTTCGCGCTTTTCGCAAGATGACTGGGTTAGCTTTTGCGAGGTATGCGGAACATGCAAACGATTTTGTTATGCCCGTCGTTTGGGTCTCTCCAGCAAAACGAATAAGATGATCTACAAAGGCACAATCACAAGCCAAAATTTACTATAGCAGTGCGTTTGATTGGGTGGTCCGTGTAGTCGTGTTTTACCCTGCTTTTTGCAACACCGTGCCATGACGAAGAGCTGGAACGTTCTCGGTTTGTGCCATGGGCTACCGGCTGACAGAAGCCCGCGTCGCCCGCATCGGCACTCGGTGCTCTTGGGCTGTTGTAGTGGCTCTAGGCCAGTGGTCTCAAACTCATTCAGGTGTGGGGGCCAAATAGCCCAAACCGGAATGAGTTTGAAGGATGCATCTCGGCTGATCGAAAGTTCGCGCAGCCGAGATGCACCCTTCAGCGAAAAGCTCGCGCTTGTGACCTGGTATTGGAACAGTTGTACAGTACAAAAAAAGCTGGGAAGCAAAATAAATAAATAAATAAATGAAACGAAACATAGGGCAAATAAACGTAGATAAGTTGTCTGTGAATGCGTTAAAAGAGCAGAGCTACTTTTCGAGCGAAAATGAATCGGCGAGAAGAGATCACGAAGCCGCATACTTTCTCTAGCGCTCGAGACATGGGAACCGCGACTCATAGCCGGTTGCCTGCGGGCCGCGTCCCAGCGAATGACGGGCCACATGCGGCCCGCGGGCCGAGTATTTGAGACCCCTCCCTGCTCCAGGGCGTTGATGCTCAAGCCTTTCATTCACGGCTTGCCGCCAGCTGATCCGGCTGCTCGACGGTGAGGAAGCAGCGAAAGTGACCTCTGAAGTAAATCTAAATCCTTGTTCATTCAGTTATCCGGTGCCCAAAGTGTACTGAGGGCGGGAACTACGAGCGTTTTGCCTTGCTTTTGTAACCGAAACCAGAGCAGCGAGATAACTGCCTTCCGTACTCCAAAATAATGGAAGCAATAAGTCGTCAAAAACCCGTTTTTAGGGTTTCAAACCAAGTAAACAAGACAAATATAATTAAACTTGGTTGTCTGTATGCAGGACGACTTATGTAACACAACAATACATTCTCTTTCCAAAACGAAAAAGAAAGTAAAACTCAGTACGCCGTATATAGCAGCAACTTCTTCGCTGCAAAACCTATGCTGGCAACGCTAGCGGTTTTAATATGGCGGCCTCCGCTTTGCGCCGCGTTCCCTTTCCCTCCTTCCCCCCCTGATTCTGTGCAGTGTTTATTTTATGTGACAATTGTGAACTCTCAAGGAAATGGACACCAATCCCTCAAGTTCAAAGGAGTAGCCGGCGCTGCTATAGCAGCAGCCAATGTCTCCTTCGCGGCGAATGACGTAGCATATACACCAACTCATGTTTACAAACAAACCGGAGCGCCCCTAGCGGACGCCATCGGCGCCGCGCATGCGCGATGGGGGTGTGGGCAAGAAGTTCGCCGTCGCCCATAAACACACCATTGAAATGCGATGTTGTCGGCGTCGGTGTGAGTCCCCCTGCTCTTTTTCGCGTTCGAATTGTTGATTCTACGACTTCCTGGCGATGTCTGACTACTTGAGTGGCGTCAGCGAAATTACCGAGGCTCGCTACAGCGCTAAACTTCGCGTGAATAATGTGACATGTGGCGATTCATTCCGCGTGGACGCCGCAGTATATAGCTAAAACCTGATTCGCATGATAAGATTCGCTCGCAATTTTCAGTCGCGACGCCGCTCGGGCTGCAAAAGCGTGAACCGTATCTGAGATGGTCGACGTCAATACTGAAAATCGCAAGCAGAATCGGACCGAGTCAATTAGGCATAGCATGTCAGTGATGGTCACTGGAAACAATGATCAACATCTCCTTGTATTTACTTTTTACATCGAGCCTGCTTACTAACCTTCAAACTTAAGCCTTTTGAGGCCTGCACTTACTTCTTATAGCAAGTACCGGGCCCACATTTGGTCTACGGGCCGGCGTCGTCTAAGAGAGCAGACGACAAGCAGAAACGTTTGAAAGAGCAGACGACAGTTCGAACGAGCGGGCGGCCGTTTGAACTTGAAGACGGACTGAACGTAGTCCGCAGGTGGTCCGCACAACTTGATGGTTTTCTGGCGTTCATGTTGGAACAAAACAAATAAATCTGATGACCATAAGTATCCGTGAATTCAACCCAAAGTGCTTCCCGCCCGAGCAATCGTTGTCCGAGGGCGTCTGTTTTCCCTTTTCACGGCACATATCCAGATTCTCGGACGAACCGAGCGCGTGAAAACTGACCTTCAAACCTTTCTCGACTTTTTGGTACGGCCCCAGTCCCGGCATTTTGACGAGAAGGCAGGTTTTTGACTGGTTCTCTTCAAAACAACGCAGGAATACACGTCTGGCATGGGGACTTCTGCCCACAGCCCCAGACCGGAAGTGCGACCGACGCGCCACCACCGCGCCGTGACGTCACAGAGATGAGTTGGTGTATATGTCCAGTCTCGCAAATTGTCGAACCCCGCCCGAAGATTGCAGCGACTGGCTCTCCCTAGAGTCACTAAATGAGCCACTCGGCGCTCCGTTCCCCGATCTGCCAGTGGGCGCCGCCATCTTGGTTCTTAGAGCAGAGCAGACTCGACTGTCGGTCGTCACAGTTCAAAAATGCCACTTCCTCCTTTAGATAGGGTGTTGGGAAGCTCGGGAAATATTGTTTTGCTCTGTCCCGAACTGTTTTTAACATTTCCGGAGGACGGAAAATCGTTTCCTGCGATGTCAGATAAAGGTACTGATAACTGGCAACCATGATTTCAAGCACCAAGATGGTTGAAGTGTTGTTACCCTGAAGCATAACTTATTTAGTGGCTCCAGCACTGCCTACTACCTGGTGCTTTGTGGGAAAACAGATTCTCCGGATTTCTTAGACTCTAGTACCAGAAGCGCAGTGCTGTTCGGAACGGCGTCCCAAGGAAGGGCCTTCTTAGAACGCGTTCCTTTAACGAGGAACGAGGGAGGTCCGCCGTTCCATTTGGCGTCGGTGCGGCTGCAATGGGAACGCGCTACGTTTTCGATGGAACGGTAGGAGGAGCGACGCTTTCCTTTTCCGAAATGTTTTCCCTAACTTAGTAGGCATCAAATTTTTTTTTTTTTATTATCGACTATTTTAGTTTCCGAGTTCCAGGGATAGTCGAAAACAAGGATCCGGAACAAATCCGAACGTGGCGACTCGACACGTGGTTCGATATAGATGTTTTCACATGCTCGTTTTATTTTATTGACTGATTATATCGCACAATGCTTCATTAAATACGTAATCGTAACGTTCAACGTTCCAAGCTTAGAAACACATCAGGAACCCGTTCTTTTCGGACCACTGGAACTTGTAACGCGTGAGTTCGTTCCGAGGATGAGAAGAAGGAGCGAGGAACGAGCTTTAATTCCTGCATCGTAGGAATGCGTAGAACACTGCCCACCAATCACGGCATTAGCAGTCAGCGACATTGGCTGGCATAGAAGCGCATTCACGATAATATAATTGTCAGGTACGACCGGAGTTCTAGGCGTTGCAAGAAGAGCACGTGTCGAGCTACACTCTAAGAAATGTATGCGCGTCTATACTTACCAGCAAACCACTCGAAGAGCCAATCTCTGCAATCTACGGAATCAGCCCAGCAAATGATCAGGCGGAACATCTGTTTGGACCTAAAAATGAAATCTGCGCTGTTGCATTACGCAATGCAAGCATGACGCTTCTCATTGCACAGTGCCACAGCACAGACTTCATTTTGAGGTCTAAACGGATGTTCGGCCTCATCATTCGCTGAGCTGATTTCCTAGATTGCAGTGATTGGCTCTTTGAGTGCTTTGCGGGTAAGTAGACGGTTAGACATTTCGTAGAGTGTACGTCGGCCGTTACTAATAAAATAAAAAAAACGGTGGTCATCTAGGTCATCTCAAAAATCAAAGGTGCGTGTTACCCTTACCAATAAGTAACGCACGTTACCTTTGCGTTACTTTCGGAATATTGGAACAAAAGGCGTGTGCTTCGCAGTTCTTCTACACTCTAAAAAATCTGTGAGTCTACTCTCATGCACAACACTCGGAGAGCCAATCAGCGCAACTTACGGAGGCAGCTGAGCGAATGACGATACCGAAACATCTGTTTAGACCAAAAAAACGCAGTCGAGTTGTGACATTAAGCAATGCAAAACGTCACGCTTGTGTCAGTGTAAACCGGGAATGTTTTCGTGGGGAAAGAAATGCAGAAATTTTAAAGCTATACGCGGGATGAGTGCTAGAATTCACATGACTTGGCACCTAGAAACACGAAAAAGATTATAGTGTATTTTTTTAAGTCTTGGGGAAAATGTTACGGGTAACGCATAGTTACTCGTAACTAGAAATGAGGAACGTATCCGTTACTGGTACAAAAAGAAAGTAACGAGTGCGTTACTACACTATAGAAAAAGATAGCGCTACCGGTAACGCCGTTTCTGTAATACGCTAACGCCACCACGACCGAAGGACTGTGCTTTTTCTTTCAGCTTGAGATGTTTTATTAAAACAAATGAGCGCCTTTGATTTTTTTTTTCACCAACGACAGATCAACCGCCCAGCCCTATACTTTTCGAGCACACTTCAATGACCCAGCAAACAAAACAAAACACAATTTTTGCGCTTCATATCTAATGGGTTCGATGTGTTCGATCCGAACTGCGCGTACGCGGACGGCTGCATGCTTCGTAGAGGCGCCCAACGAACGCATTCCCAAGGAGTGTCTACCTATACTCGAACACATTAGGGGAGACATGCTCAGGACGTATTTTGTTTATGGATCGGGGCTATGGGCGTCGGCCTCGAGGCTCAGACTGCGTTAGTGCGCCCGGATTTCACAGCGTTTCCAACTGGTCGATCGTGCTCACGTGGTTCATGGTCCGCGTTCGCAGTACAAGCGGCGAGGAGGTGACGAAAGCAGCGGTCGTCTGGAAGCGTCTCTAGCTTTCTGCACCCACGTCCCACATAAGGATGCCTCAAACCGCGCTGCTATAATACATCGTACAAAAGGCAGTATGCAAACGCCCTCTGAGGCGTGTTTCCTCATCATATGACGGTTGCTGTCAATGATCGCACAAGTTCTCTCTGCAGAGATGTCCGGAGTAAACATGCTTGGAACCTACTTGAGGCACAGATAGACCCGATTCTCTCGGCCAGGGGGCTCTGACACGTCCGAGAGACGCGACCACAAAAGGGAAGGCTCTGTAGCCTCAGCTATAAAGCACGAGACGCGACCATTTTATCCTGACATTCAGCGGCATCCTATGCGGCAAGTAAGACGTCAGGATGCCGCCGAGCTGTCATTGGCTTTGATTGAAAGGAGAGTGTGTAGACCTGAATGCTAGATGCCTTGAGGTGCACCCACTGTTTGTTTTCAGTGAGCCAATAAGAGCGCAGACCTTTGGCATCATCGCAACCCCTGTGTAGGAAGCAGACGACTCGCTCTCCGCACTGTAAGTTCATCGTGCATGCCTGTCAGCGCCTGCCAGGATCTCTTGCTGCGCGTCCAATCAGCGTCCTGCGGTTCGCCTCTTTTAGTGACGCTCATAATATGCTCATAACACACATATGCTCTAATACACCATGCCATAGCCTCTTATATACTGACAAAGCCTGGCAGATCGCCACGAGAAGCGGCCGCCGAAATGGAAAAGGTGGAGCGGCAGACAACGGATGAGAGGAGAGCTACGTGACTGGCGCCCCGCTGCGGCGAGACGCCAAAACACACTTCTCCCGAGCGAAACAGGAGTGTCTCGGGTCTTCGCCGCTGCAAAAGCTGTGCGCCGACGTCCAGGTTCCCCGAGAAATGGCTCTATGATGCTCTGTGCTACCAGATCCTCGCGCTCCAAATCTGCGATCGGGCAGTCTATGGCTCCGTCGTCGAACTCAGCGAACTGCCAGGCTTTGTGAGTATATAGAGGGGGTTATGACCATACACAGGGCACGGCGTTCGCTGCGTACGCGATCACAGAAGTATCGTAAATCCTCGGAACATCTCCGCAGACAGTTCTTGGACGACCAATGTTCCGTCGTCGTGCGAGGAAGAGACGCGCAATAGACAGCGTCAGCAGACTGTCTTTGTGCACGATGTATTAGGATTGCGAGTGCGCGGCTTTCTTGTCTAGGATGCGTTGTCTCGGGCCCGCTTGCCTCCTCGCCACACCGGGACGACGCCACTGCGTGCGCACTTGCCAGTGCCAGAGTGTCGAACCGAAATTGAACCGAAAACAGGAGCAGAACCGTTATTTTTAGTCGAACCGGAATCGAAGCGAACCGGTTTTTGCCGCCATCTTGGAACTGAACCGGAACGAGGTGTCCACTCCATGATTTTATGGGCTGCAATTATTTCTTTAGTTCAAGAGCACAATTACGGTTAAACTTTTGGCGCTGCGACGCAAAGTTGTACCAATCAACCTCCATACTTCGTGACAACCTTCCAATTAGGGTAAAATATTTGTGACTGAGGTAAACGAATTGATGTTAAGTCGAATGAGTAGGACTTGTTTTGTACGTTGATCCAGAATTTCCTTTACCGTTGTGTCGAAATTAAACAACGGAATTTCTCATTTTTTTTGTCCCTGAAAAAAAAAAAAAAAGTGGATGAATTTAGCGGTTCAGACCGGTTCCGGTTTGAACCGTTCTTTCTGCCCCCCGGAACTAAACCGGAACTTAACCGAAAGCCGTGAACCCGAACCCGAACTGAAGCGATAAAAAATTCGGTTCGACACTCTGCTTGCCACCGATCTGCACGAAAGACGTACGCCGTTAACGTGCAGACGGAGGCTCAACTCTCCGTGGTGCCAGTTGCTCCCTCTCCTAAATCGGGGCTCTCCGGACTGCGTATGCCGTGAGAAAAAGCCATTTGGCACCTATGGAAAATGCGTCCGGCCGATGGAAGTTGGCTCGCTGTTTTCGCTGAAAGGTTATATTTGAGCGCCTCGGAGACTTTCGTTTTTCTTTTTTTCGCGCACCACCCTGTTTTCTACTCATGTCTTTTATTAAAGTTCGTCTTTCCGATTCGATAACATTTTCAGATCTGGCGGTTTAGTGACTTTGGAGGTGAAGCATGTTCTAATAGACAGTTTTTGTGGACCGTACGCTAAAGCTTTGCGTACGGAAAGAAATTGCGGGCCGAGAGTTCGCATGCGCAGAACGTAGTGGAAAGGCTAGCGTATTGCGTACGCACGCAACGCTCAGGATTTCGCGTTGCGGGCTAGTGGGCTTCGCGGGAAGTTCTCGAAAGATCTCGTGCCCAGCGAGAGCACCAGTTTCAAGATGGCAGTTACCTCGACTGGCGCAGCGAGGGCGACGTCGTGTTTGCATAGTTCAGTGTTACGTAAAATTGCGCGGCGTTCAGCTCAGCAATTCTTTCCGGGACTTATATACCGCGGTCGAATCTGATCGCCGTGCAGCTGAAGGAGTGCACGGTGAGAATGTTTGCCGCTCGTAATGTGCGCGAATGCTGCGATCTGCTCAACGGTAAGCCTCTTCGCGCAGTTCATCGCCGACGGACAAACGACTCTTCAAGAAATCGCCGAAGTTGTCGCTATGCGCTGGACATCAGTAGGTCATGGATTTCATCCCGCGATAGCATTGATGAAAGGTGCCGTTTCCACGGGGCGATTGGTGGAGGCTCCGTGATCGAATTTGGCTACGAACTCGTACTCCTATAGACTCCGTACCCCGCAAAAAAAGCGCGTTTGACCAGGCAGCTGCGGCTTCGTTTAATTTGAAATGAAACTACTGAAAACGTTCTAATTTTCAATAATTCTTTTGTTTTGAGGAGCATGTGGCGCTATAAGCACGCGGAACTTAGAGTTCCTGTATACGCTATGCTATTGCGTGTTGCGTACGTAAGAGCCAGAAACGCTATACTAAAACTGCCTAATAACGCGGGTGTTACGTTAAGCGTATTACACCTTGTATTTTTATACACGTGCAGATTGTGTACCGATCGGCAAGCTTTTTTCTTCTTCGCTTGGTTGGTTCCAAAAACCGTAATTTCTTATTCAGACAATCCCTAAACTGTGTTTCTGAAAAAAAAAAAAGAAGAAAAGTCGAAACCTTGATTTTGTTTGAAGTACTGTAATTTCCAGTCCATAAATCTCGTTTTCCTAAAAAAAATGTTAATGCGTTTTTATTTCCGTACAAGTATATAGAATCGCTACTGGTCAAACTTGCAATGAAAATGATATTTACCTTTCGATTAATCGGCGAGAATATCGAATTTGGCACAGTATATATCGTGGTTTCAATACACGTATGCGGGCTAATCAAGGAAGTTTCGCCGCGCCGTCTTTGCAAATATAGCATAAGTGCGGCTTATATGCCGCGCCGTTACTTTTCCTATTACTCCGGATTTTCAAAGCGACTAACTTTCGCTTATTTTTTTAATCCACTTATATTGGTAAAGCGTCCTCCTGCAGGAAACTTGGTTCATAGATTCCTTTGTTGGGAGCTTGTACAGAGGGTGCCATTATAAGAGGGTGAGGGACAAAAAGTAAGGGCTGCAAGTAATTTTAGTACTTTCAAATGTAATCAGATCATTCCTGTGATTACTTACATTGTAATTTGATATAAAATTATTACAAAATTACTCCAACAAGTAATTGATTACGACTAATTTGATTGCTTAAAATGAGTACTGTACGAGTGTGCTACATTTGCAGTAGACCCTTTCAAAAGTTCAAACTTCAGTGCCATATCTGGTGGCTCAAGTATCAGTTTAAATTTTGCTGTACTACTGGCAAAGATGAACGTGTAGTTTGTAAAACAGAATGCCCCACACACAAACCAAAAGAAAAGTTTTTCATTTATTTATTTTTCTAAAAAAATAAGCATCACCGTACGGTAATTTTCCCCAGCGATCCGAAGCAGATACCAAAATTGTAAAACTAACCGTTTTCGGTACCACTCCTGTTTTACGCGTCCCCACAGTTCGTGACCTTTATGTTTATTTTGATAGACATATTCCTTCTTTCTGTTTTTCATTTTTTGTTTGTGTATCCCAGATTGTTTGTTAGCTCTGCTTTTAAATTGTGGGACATTATTTATCGTTTGACGGTGGAGTTTGCAAAACCCTTGTGTACTATTTGTCTTTCTTTTTTTGTAGCTTCATTTGTTTTAGGATTAAGTTCGCCAGTGTTGTTTGGAACCATCTTACATCTTCCGAAACAGAACAAACTGAACATGTTCAGAAGAGGCCAGTTCGTATGATTTATGATCGGTGTTGTCGTGGAAAGCGTTTTTATGATTATGCCTACATTCTTAAGAATCTCAGCTTACAAACTTTATCAAGCAAGAGCGTCGTGCGAGACGTATAGTTTTTTTTTTTTAATAGAAGGATTCATGGTCAACTTGATTGTGCTATGTTATGTTCCGTGAAATTGCATGCACCTATCCGTGTTCGTGCAAAGTTGACATGCTTGTCCATTACTCATTTTTATCGGGAGAAGCTATGCTCCAATACCCACATGCAACTTACTTTTGATGTTATGTCGACCAACTGTGTGGACATTTTTTTAATTACGAACATTTTAAGCGTAAAATTGAATCACTTTTGTACACATAGCTACCACATTCTTCTTAAACCTTTTCTATAAGATTTTGTGCGTAGATGTATGCATGTTATGAATGTACTCTTTGTGAGCATGCTATGTTTTGTACTTAAGTGTCTCATACAAAGACGGGTTATTTTGAGACACGAAGAATCAAATAAATAAACAAATAGGTGATGTTTTAAAAATTTTTGATAGGAAAATGGGCCGCGTCTTTGCCCGTGTTTGGTAACCGGCGCCATTCAGCAGCATGTATTATAAGAGGTCCATCGGCCGCAATTTTTCCATTGAAAATATCAGAATATCGCTTATAACATTTGAATAAGATAAGGGTTAGTTATGAAACTTTATCATCTGGTTCGGCACGAAGGGCTATATTAGAACGAAAAATGATCGTTCGATAATGCGTAAAAAATTTTCCGGAAGGGTTCATGGCTCGTGCATACCTCCTGTAGAGGAGCTAACATTGAAGAGAGGGTCGGTCTCAAACCATAGGGAGCGTTTGCAATTTAATGGCGGACGCCTCCTGCGGCGATTGATCGCTACTGCGCATATGCTGCGTTTTTCCGTGGCGAGAAGGAAAGCAGGCGGAAAGGAGAATATACAAAGGAATCAATGCAAAGGAGCAAGCGAGCTGGACAAGAATAACGATAATTTGCTCTACTGACGGGACGTCTAACTCCTGCTTAGCTCAGAGGGTAGAGCGCTCTACTAGAAATGGAGAGGTCCCTGTTTCGACACCAGGATTAGCCGGGTTTTTTTCAGTCGCGCACCAGTCACCTAGCTGTTTTTGGAGTTTCGTGTTTGTATTTTGTCCCTGTCGTTCCCCTTCTACAGGAAAAGGTGAAGACGTTCGCAGACGATCAATGCGTTCTTAACCTGCTCACAGTTCGCATTGCTCATGCGGCTCATAAATCACGTGACCCCCGCCCCCCGCTCGCCCCCCCCCCCCCCCCCCCCCCCAAGTTGGAAACTCTCTGTAATATAG
Organism: Ixodes scapularis; assembly: GCF_016920785.2. Classification (NCBI taxonomy): domain Eukaryota; kingdom Metazoa; phylum Arthropoda; class Arachnida; order Ixodida; family Ixodidae; genus Ixodes; species Ixodes scapularis. Next base: position 79,550,311 of record NW_024609883.1, read on the forward strand.
GCTCTCTAACCACCTGTGATGATAAAGCCCTGCGCGGATAACAGTTTGATCATCCACATCCCATCCGCGTTCACAAACTTTGTATTTGCATCCGAACCACATCCGCAAAATTTGGAACCTTTTCCATCCTCAATCTGCGCATTCATCTTACATCATAAAATGAAGCATGAATAAAAAGAAAAAAACACACATCTGGATAGTATTTTATAACCCTGCTTATCTTTGTACAAAGAACTCTTCGTGTTAGAATATGAGGAAAGTAATTTCATCGTGATTTGTTCTATTGCATTTATAAAATAAGCGACCATCCTTCCAGAGACACTTCGCATCGCTGAAAAGATTATCGCAGCTATGAGATAGTCTTGGAAGTCCGTGACACTAACACTGCCCGGGAGATGCGCTCAAAAGAAAGGAAATGTTAATATTCATTTTTCTTTTCGCTTTGTAAAACCCACTCCAAGCAGACGCGTATTATATACACATAAAAACTAACAAAAAACAGACTAATAACATCGTCATTTTATTTAGGCCAAATAATAAAGAAGTGGGAGAGCAAAACATAATGTAGGTAAAACAGCGCAGATAAGGCGCTCACTTACCGCAGCAAAGTACTCGTGTATATATGTGGTGAGGCGCGAGGGCACCACTGGGAAAATATCGCAATATTCCATAAGGACAACACCCCCCTATCGGTTTTAGTTTTAAACAGTATCCATCATGTGCATGCTCGGAATCACATACTTAAAAACAACTCAGTGCCAACTGTGGAGAAAAAGGAAACGCACACACACGCAACGTTTCCCTTGTCGAGGTTGCTGCAGAAGAAACAGAATATGGTTGACATGGACGTATTGAGACTGGTTCGTCCCTCTTAAATGAGTACTCACTATAGGGAGAAGTCTCTCTCGGTTGGTGCACTTGATGCGTGGTGGTATACGAACTGCGCTACAAGAATCGAGGTGCGGAAACTTGTGCTCCCGCACGTTCCATCACTCCAGAGGATCGAATTCAGTCTCTTCGATCGACTTCTATTAGCGACGTGAGCGATCGAAAGTGTCGCTGAGGTCGGCCCACTCCAATTGGCCGAATGCTGACTATGACGTCAGCAAAGGATGTCTCATCGACGGAAATAAGAGGGGTGTAAGAACTTCAATTTTGAAGGTGTTGGCAGTGTTGCTTTGAGACCGATATGATTTCAGGCTTCCAGAATGCTCATTACAAACACCATCGAGCTTGCTGTTCACAAAGTAATAACGTCACGAAAGGTAACCGAACGAGGGCGCCACCGAAACATTTCGCCGCTAATAGATGCCAAGTGGAGGCTTCTTCTACGTTCTTGTGGCTTGCACGCTATGGGTTCTCTTTGCCTAAAGAACGTTATCCGCTCCTCCCGTGCCAAACAAGAACACGCTTCCCTGGGACGACTGATGCTCCTGCATTCTTTACTTTCTTCTAGGGACATAAGTTTTGTCGAGATAGAACGTTCTAAAACGGTCTTTGGTGGAAATCATACCTTACTCGACGTAAAGAAGAATTTTTTCCGAGATTGGCATCGTTTTATTTGAAGACTGGTTCACACATTTGCGTCAACCGCGTTGCTCTGCGTCTCGACAGTGCACAGTGCTGTCGCGTTGGCTCGCCATTGGCTCGTCGTAAGTGTCGCCATAGAACAGCTCGACGCAATCAGTCTTACGGCTCATTCACACTGGAAGCGGATCCGCATTCGCAAAGCGGTTGCGAACGCGGTTGTATAGACGCTTTACACACGCGCCAGATTGAGCCGCCATAGCCGCCCTTCTCTTGTCTTACCGAGATGCCGAGCCACTGAAGCGGGCGTTGACGGGTCTTCACAAGGGCCTATGCTGGGGACAAGAACACAGTAGCATCTAAAATGGCAATAACCTGTACTGCTGTGGTAATGATGAAGTGAAGCGAACGAAATAAGAGGGAACAAAAACTGAAGGTCAGTTATGGCGGCGCCCATGCACAGCTGCTGTAAAGCGTCTATAAAGATCCAGTACAATTGCACGCGCACTTGATGTCATCGAGTGCGCGTGCAATTGTACTGGATCTTTATACCACCGCGTTCGCAACCGCTTTGCGAACACGGATCCGCTTCCAGTGTGAATGAGCGATTAACGAGGAACAAGTGGTTGCAGTCACACTCGAATGGAGCTGTGTGAGTGAACCTTACTTAAAAGCGGGGGTCACACTGCTTATACATCATGCAAAAGACAGCCTGCGCACAGATTCGAACGTGAGTCACAGCAAGATCCGCGCTTCGAACGCCGCAAATGCACCTTTACATTATCACTCACTTATTCACTCTATACGCTGCATGCGGTCGAACACGTTTATGAACCGCCTCGGCAAAAAAATGTAAGCCCGGACTAGCGGATATCCGCATCCGCAATCCGCATCTGCAGCCACTGCAGCATCCGAATCCCGGAGAAAAGCTCACCGGAGAAAAGCTCACCGGAGAAAAGCTCACCGGAGATAAGCTCACCGGAGAAAAGCTCACCGCAAAACCGGCGGATGCGGAGAAAAGCTCACCGGCCATTGAGCATATGCGCAGAAAAGCTCACCGATATTTTTTCTTCTTTTTATATGGAGGCTGTTGGTTCGTGCGTAACATATATCCGATTAACAATCCGCCAGATCTGGTTGATTTGTATTCGCATCCGCCAGTTTACTGCGGATATCCGCGCATGATCTGCGGGTAATCTGCGGATATGCAGGGCTCTGATCGCGACCAGTGATGCACGCAACTAATCAGCATATTGCTGCCAATAGAAGCTGGCAACGGGTTAACTTTGACAGCTTAACTGCAAAGCAAGTGGTCACATCGGTATACCCCAGATGTACGTATTCTTTTTTTTTTTCTTAGTGCTTGACATTTTGACGGAATTAAACGAATTTCGATGTGTGTGCTTCTCTTTAGCAAGCGGTTGTGCCGGGGCGAAAAGATCGACATGCAAAAGCGAAATATCTGCTTCATGAAACGCGCAGTTTGTCTGCCACTGAGTCAATTGATTTTATTATCGATCGCGTGAAAACAAGCGACACTAGAGTGGTTGCGTCCAGCGTGTTGATTTGCGGCGAAAACAAAAAGCGTCCGATACCGGTCACTGCAACGCGGGGTTGGGGGGGAGGGGAGTGCAAAGTAACCTGTTGTTATGTTAGTAACTAGAATCGAGTATTGCCCACCTCTGAGGTAAAGGACGAGATGTGCTGCCAGAAGCGGTCCTCTCATCTTTCGAAGAAATCACGCCACAGTACCCATAAATTTACAGCGACCATTTTGCTGACCTTTTGGTACAGCTGTTTTGGGGGAGGGAGGGAGGGAGGCTATTTATTTATAATTATCGGATTCGATCACTAGTGGTAAGCGGTACGTGGCGAGTAGATGGTTCTTTGTTCTTCTCGATGCGCCACGGACTCTCCCGATGTCATCAGCGAGAAGGCTCGATGAGGTTTGGTATGGGGTAGGTATACTTTATATACAGGGAATCACGATACAACAACTTTTACGAAGCAGGAAGGGAACTTTCTGGCCGCCCCGCGGACCCTCTCCGCGGCTACTCGAGGTGAGGCCTGCGCACCTAGCTCCAGACAAGAACCCCTTTTCCAGTCAAGACCACGCTTAAATACCAGCGCATACGCGCTGCTTACAATCCCCCCAAGTGAAAGAACATAGAAAAAAGCTCCGAACACTGACATCACTTTTCTCCAGCGCCATTCGTCAAAACTGACATCATTTCTTCAGACGCTTTGCTATTTGCCAAAACTGACATCACTCGTTCAGAGGCTTTGCCATTCGTCGGTTCTGATGTCAGGTCTTGCGCAACTCTCATACAACCTTGGCACTCCGGAATGCAATGCTGCTCGTCCATCCATCGGAGCACGGAGAGGAAACATGACACCCCGGCCAGCTTCCCGCAAAGGGCAATCTCTTTACGGGGATGCATTAGTCACGAATGCGAAGGTGGCGGCGCCCGGCAACACATAGAGCACGCCGAGAAAGCGATAAACAATGACGCCAGACCTTACATGGCGTGAGCGATATTTTCAATCACCAAGAGTTGAGAACGTTTAGTCCTCGTGACAGTATCTAGTAAAGCCGAGTTCGATAACTCATTTCGTTAGAAACGGCGCCTTATCGAACCTCGTTCAAATACGGCACTGCCTTTTAGTCGTCCCGGATTGCCGTCGCATTTTTACAGGGAAATGTGGCGGCAATTCGGCGTTCGGTCAATAAGGTGCCCCCACCGATGCACCTGCAGTTAAAGGAGCGATGCAACAATTTTTGTACTGTGCACAAATACCGCTTAAATCGGATCCCTAACGTTAATGACCTATGAAACACGCGTTCGTTTTTCACCCCACGCAATAGAAGTCCCAGAAAAAAATTTAAGAAAAACGAGCGGCGTTCACCCCCTCAACTCGCAGCCAGAACAAGCGGCCACGTGATCTGGAGCCGATTATATGCCGCCAGTGTTGATCATAGCCACGCGCAGGGGTTGGCAAAGCGCAGGACACGCGCTGAGTTCCAGACATTGTTATGGCTCGGCTGTTGTCGTCGTTGCAGCGATTGGACACGGGTCACAACCCGAATGCTTCTCGAGCTAGCAATTGTCACGAGCCCAAGTCGAGTGCCCACGCAATGCTCGGGTCCAATCTGTGAACCGCATTCAAATATCGTCACTTGGGTGTACTGCGATCCCCGAGTTACGTCATCAAATTTTGCAAAGGAGAGATTGAATGAAAATGATCGCTTTTGTCCTTGAAATTACACCACAACAAAGGAGTTTCTTGGCCAATGGTGTTGCGTGTGAGTATCCTTGAGTCCGAGGTGTGCCAGTAAGCAAGTGTAGAGAGAAAAACATTCCAATTGAATATCGTTGCACAGCTCCTTTAAACGAATATTGGGGGAACAGGTTTGTCTTACGAATGTTTCGACGGGGAAAAACAAAAAAAAAGCTTGTATATGTCCTAAAACGGCGTCGGATGTATCCGCCCTGGAGCTACAGCACGCTTCGTGCAACGGGATTGATAATCCGGTGTCCTAAAACCGCGGTTGCACTCCTCGTATACATCGCACAAAATCCAAAGTGTTCGCTGTCCGCATGAAGACATGAATCATGTGCGGACGCGTCTCAAGCATGTTCCAAGCAGGTTTGCTTCATACATGCATAGAATATGTCTGCAGACTGTTATTTTCAATTACCCACGTGACAGGGTCGCCCCACGGGATAGAAACATGCCTCAGAAAGTGTCTACAAACACTTCCGTGTTCGCAGCGTCACCGCGGCCTAAGCGTGCATCGTACAATCATTCAGATAACGTAAGCTCACCCAGGCAAGAAAGCGCCAGCCCAAGCCCAACCTCACTGCGAAGGAACTCAAACTCACGATGTCTGGGTTTGTATAGCGTAGGTGCTGTTTCGCACATTCGCGTCTGAGTGCGGACGAGTGCGTCTTGTGACCGCTTACGAGGGAACGCACCGCCGCGCTGGCGCCGTCCACCAGGCAGCCCTGGAGCACGTCTAGACTGAAGGTTTTGGAACCGCATATGAGAAATAGTCGCTCATAACAGACAGCGAATTTCCAAATATATATATATATGTGGGTGATTTCATCTCAACTCAGGCACGGATTTAGGGTCGAATTTTTAATTTTGACGAAAAAAATATATGTTTTGGGGCAATTCCTATAATAAAAGAAGACGCAAACGGTTATTTCGTCGGATTTTTCGTTCTCAAGTTATGGACCGTTGAAGCGGTGAAGGTGGAAATTGTTGTTTTTCCAACCTATCGGAGGTGCCATATTTCACTCCATCCCTTTTTCCTACTTTTTACGCTACATCAATATAACTTTTGGGGAACATTCTAAACATAGGCTTTTTCATGCTAATTAAGCGTCTAGGTCATAACTTTCTTAATGATTTTTTTTTTATTTGTCAAACCACCTCTCTGTGACGATATTTGACGAAGTTCAGCAAGCTGTGCTGTGTGACCTGATCAACATATTTTTATGATCTTTATATCACCGTAAAGCACCAATTATGCTCATTTTTTTGAGTATAATTTCAATATTTTGCCGCAAGTATATAATGCGCTACATGTGCCTGAAAAACGAATATTTCGAAAAACTAGCAAGTTTGGAGTCGATTTTCTAAAAAACCCCACTTTTTATTTTTTTCATTTTTTCTTCACAGTTAGTTAATATAGTAGTCTATCAGGACCTACCAACAGAAATTGTAATATATTGATTGTATGGCCGCTATTAAGACTCGAATCTCGTGCTATGAGCGTTTTGAACGGGACTTCGCACAGGCGCTTTGCTGAGCAGAATTTTGGCCAATGTAAAGTTTTCTACTTAATGTTAGTACTTACCACAATATCTGAGCGTAAAAGCAAGTGAAGTAACAATATTTATCCTTACAATATTTATTTACTTAGCACTGGGGTGATTTGAAAGGTGTGTGAGCTTCGCCTTATGTATTGACGGAGAAGTATGTACCTAACATCTAAACTCACGGACAAACTTAAGTCACGAGGGAAAAGTCTAAGTAACCTGGCATGAATCACTGCAAATAGAAATGAAACCTAAACACATGACTAACACATTTGAAGCCTTACACGCCACGAAATGCTCGTCCTTACACGCCACGAAATGCTCGTTATTTTACGAAAGAGCCCGTATGTGCACAAAATAGACCGTACTTCCTAAGCGTCAGATACTAAATCGCACATATGTATATGCACTGCATATCTGTTTGACATAAGAAAATATGACAATTACATATAAAGTTCGGAATTTTAAACTCAAGATACGACACGTAACCAGAGAAGGGAAGTAATGTTTCATGTTGTAGCCTAAACATGTTCATTTCATAAAATATATCAAAATGTGTTGACCAAATGTCTCATATACTCCTAATTAACATAAAATACACTCAAAGTTAATACAAATATAAACTTTAAAACGAATTGAACACCGCCAAATTCCTTCTGGTTTACGGATAGACGACGCAGTACCTTTTCAATACTACACGGCGCTGCTCACACAAAAACAGTGATAAACACCTGGGGTAGGGATAGTAATCTTTCGACGTAGCACATTTCGAGACAATAGGTTGATGCGATTCTGAGCCAGTTTTCGCTTTGTCCAAATTGGCGAGTCAGTTCAGTGTCAAGGTCTATGGCGCGTCGTCTGATCACACAGCGCGCACTCACAGGGGGACGAGGATGAACGCACTGTTAAAACGGTCCGGCCTTTTCACGGTCCCACCATTTAGCTCTGTCTATTCTGGGGTTTGGTAAACTCTTTCTAGGACCACATCACCTCCCCCTTCCCCCATTGCTTCGCTCCACACATGAGAAGATTGGATGCCTTTCGATGGGGTTACCTTCTCCCACCCCTTCCTTTTAAGCTCCCGATAACGGAACAGCTCCTCTTGGTCGATGAAGAGAAGCGTTATCCCCTTGATTTTCTGCCCGAGAGCTTCAACGAACGTACGCGTGTTAGTTATGGAGCTCAGCTCAGTTGTTTTCAAGTTATGCAGTGACGCATGATGCTTCAGCACACCACCCACTCCATCGCGTGCGCTTTTGCCGTGCCCTGACGCCGAGTATATCCACCTGCTGACAACAAACTTCTTCTGAAATTCGTGTAATTGGTGCCGATTTTTGAAATGGCTTGGAGCGCCGTCAGAAACATAGATTAGCTCCAAAAAAACGGGCAAGAGTTCCTCGAGCCTGTCTTCAATCATTGTGAGCGCAAAGAGCGCGTGTGCAGAATCATGACAGGTATCGTCACTCACGACGCCGAAACTTAGTGTTCCCTTCGTGGTCGTCGCAACGCAGGTGAAGATTGTCACCATCTTGGTTTTCCAGTGGTATCCCTGCACTGCACGTTGGGGCACAATACTCCAGTTTTCGGCGAAATCAAAGTGGAGGACTACGACACGTGGCTTCACATTTGCTTTTTCAAGCCATATTGCTCTCTGTTGTGCGCGCCGAATATAATAGTGGGGTATGTATTTCTTCATCCACTTGTTGAGTTCGTTAAGAAAAGCAGTGGCCTTTAAATGCTTTTTCACCAACTCGCCACCAGATTCCCACAGTGCCAACTCCAGTTCATCTTCAGCGCTCATCCCTAGTATCTCGAGGAATATGTCCTTCCGGTTCGAACAGGCTTCACACCTCAGCAAGAAGCAGTTTTGGGAAGGATTTTCACAAAGAAAAGTTTTCTGGACGTCTTCAAAGGTTATGGTCTTCCCCGCCGCATTTGACAGAGATGTCAGACAGTGTATGAAGTTGGCGCAGCATACAACACACACTCTCCATGTACAAGGTGTTTCTTAACCCACTTGGGCCGAAGAGAATAAAATTTTGTTAGGCCCATTTTTGACTCGGGATTGGCCGCCTTGAATTCTTTGTAGGTTTCCCTAATAGATCTCGTCATAAATCGCTTCGTGACGAAGCATTCCTGACCATCAATAAAAAGCCTTACGACATCCTTCTTGTTCGGGCTTTGTCTTGAGCAGTCTTTCGCATCTGATGTGTAGTAAGTCAACGCAAGTGCGACATCGTTTTCGTTGAGAGCATGTCCTTGGTATGGGTCAGGTGACGCCCAGACCCCCACTTTTTTTTCAGCTTTCTTGATTGGTCCAAAGCATACTTCGTCACTTCAGGAATTGCTTTCAGGATATCTTTCTTTTTGAGGTTAGATGGAAAGAGAGTTAAGAGACGGTAGCGTTCTAGCAGCGACGCGCTCTTGACGTAGGCTGCTCGTAAATTGCTGACCCAGTCGGAGCACGAGGAGAATGGATCTTCTTTGTCTGTGCCCGTAGGTTCTCCGTAAACGTCACTTAGTTTACGACCAATTTTCTTTTTGAAGTCCTCGGTTATCTCGGATTTTTTTCGCTTAACATAGCCGGTACGACTTCGTAGGGTCACGCTAGAAGGGAGTTTTAGTGGTGTCACACTTACTTCGGCAGCATCAATTGCTTCAGACAATCCTTGGACCAGGGCTTCCTCGTCAACGAATGATCTGTCCGCTGGTTTCAGGGATGATGACGATGAGCTTGATGACACCATTTCCTGTCCTTGCTTATGTTCTTCAATCTGACCCAAGAACATTGTGTAGCAGTTATAGCACAGAACATCTCCAGGGTTTACGCGCTGGGCGTCCTCAGCCGGTAGACCTTGCTTAAGAAAACTTAGGTTTAGCTCCGAGACTTGACGAAAATGGCGTCCGTAAAACACTCTTCTCTTGTGTCTCCTTGAATAGTCGGCGCACACTTTTCGGTCTGAACTGAATAATGTATTAGCCATGGCAGTAACGAACACTTCTGGCTTTCTGAGAGCAGGAGCAGTTTTAAGTTCATCCAGCTCAGACAGCACGGAGGTAGAATGAGTACCAGCTTTCCGCCGTGGCTTAGGAATTCAAGTAAAGAGCCAGAAAGGGACCGAGAAGGCTATTATCAGTTAGACGACGTGCGAAGATTCGGCTTCCTTTGGGTCCCCAATCTTCCCGTCGATCCATACTTAAACATTCGATCTCCGCCTCGCGCGTAATCTGAGTGCCACGCAGCAGCGGCGTCTCTTTTAGTGCCCGCGGATTAGTGGCACGGTTGTGTTAGAAGGACGAGGAGGGGAGCTTGGAGAGACAGAGGGGGGCTTGCGACGTAAACTCTAACCTCGAAACGCCTGTTCTCCCGACAATCAGGGTTTCCGTGTCGGTCGCATCCAAAGGCATAATTCTTAGAGGCTCCAGGACCCCGACGAAGATAGAGGCCGTAACCCCGTGATGTTCGAGATAAAATATTCTATACACGCCGCCTGACTGGGGTGGCATCTGTAAAATTTCGGAGCCGAAAGCAAAAGGCCTCAGAGGACTTCTCTAACGATCTGCATTTCCCCGTATTGGGAGAAAAAGATGCGCTCGCACTTGTGAATAAGGACTTCTAAAAAACTTTTTTTTTTAAGAGCACTATTCAAAATTTTTTTAAATGTTTATGGTCGGATATTAGGTAACTGCTAACGATAAATAGGAAACCTTATGTAGGCCAAAATTCTGCTCAGCAGAGCGCCTGTGCGAAGTCCCGTCCAAAACGCTCATCGCACGAGATTCGAGTCTTAATAGCGGCAATACAAACAATATATTACAATTTCTGTTGGTAGTTCCTGATGGACTACTATATTAACTAACTTTGAATAAAAAATGAAAAAAAAAAATAAAAAGTGGGGTTTTTTAGAAAATCGACTTTAAACTTGCTAGTTTTTCAAAATATTCGTTTTTCAGGCACATGTAGCGCATTATATAATTGAGGAAAAATATTGAAATTATACTCAAAAGAAAGAGCATAATTGGTGCTTTACGGTGATATAAAGATCATAAAAATATGTTGATTTGGTCACACAGCACAGCTTGCTGAACTTCGTCAAATATCGTCACAGAGAGGCGGTTTGACAAATAAAAAAAAATCATTAAGAATGTTATGACCTAGACGCTTAATTAGCATGAAAAAGCCTATGTCTAGAGTGTTCCCAAAAAGTTATATTGATGTAGCGTAAAAAGTAGGGAAAAGGGATGGAGTGAAATCTGGCACCTCCGATAGGCTGGAAAAACATCAATTTCCACCTTGACCGCTTCAACGGTCCATAACTTGAGAACAAAAAATCCGACGAAATAACCGTTTGCGTCTTCTTTTATTATAGGAATTGCCCCAAAACATATATTTTTTTCGTCAAAATTAAAAATTCGACCCTAAATCCGTGCCTGAGTTGAGATGAAATCACCCATATATATATATTCAAGATGGGAATACTGTGAAGTTAAACATGGACAGTTCGAATAACAGATGAGTACCTCCAAAATGTTTTACGACTCTCGGTTAAGTGTTTTAAAGTGAATGTTCGCATCTTGGCAAGCAATATTGAACGCCCACACCCCTTACAGAAAGGTGGCTAAAGAGAAATATTTCGTTATGTGTTTCTGTTTCTAAGCCAAGGGAAGATCCTTCCATATCACTTTGATTACGTGACAGCTTTTTTACCTTTTATTTCTATAAGCCCCTTCCCCCCTCTCTCTCTCTCCGCTTTGCGGCGATTTGGCCGGCCCTCTGAAGCAAAAAGATTGTGACCTCTGGCCTACAAGTATAACATTAACAGAAGAAATAAAAAAAAATAATGGATGGACTGATAGTTTAACGGCAAATTCAGCGCAGAAGACGAAGCCAAGAAAGGGCCGCAAACACGCGGCGCTGCTCAGGATCGCAACATCCTAGAGCATGACGTAGAGAGCCTAGATTAAAGAGAGGGTCCATCTCAGACCACGAGGAGCATTTGCGCGGAAGCCTCCTGCAGAGATTGATCGCGAGTACGCATGCGCTGCGTTTTTACGTGGCAAGGAAAAAAGCGGGTGGAAAGGCGGAGGCGTTCGCAGACGATCGGAGTTTTTGCCGTCATCTCGGGTTGCAATCGCTGCCCCATAAACCACGTGGCTCCGATCGAGCAGTTGTCAGCACTCTGCACTCTGCCACACGGGCTCTCTCCTCTAGCAGGACGCGCCGGCTCGTGCGCCGCCATTTGGCATACCACTTCGGGACCGATTTCGATGCACGGGCGGAATATAGGACGGTAAACATACCCGTCGACAAACACGTTCCATGGCGCGTCAGAGTGTGCGGATAATAGGCGGACTCTGTTTTATTGAAGCCTCGCTGCCGTCCAGACGCGTGCTCGAGATGAATTAGGAGTCCTAATGCCCCGCCTTCTCGCCGGAGTTGATGAGGCCTCCGCGTGCAGGTCGGTCGCGTTGTTGTGCGAAGTAAGGCGCGCGTGGACGACGAGCTAGGTCGATGCGTTTGCCACCGTCGGAGGCGTTGGCGTGGCACGGAAAATGTCATTAGCCGTGATTGACCTTACCTAAATCCAGCTCGTACTTAAACAAAAAAAAATAATAATGGCTATTTTTTATATAGAACAAAGGAGTCATTTACGAGGAAAGTCGGCGATTGATGAGAAAAAAATGTTAAAGACAAAAACAAATATACAACTGATGATTGTCGCCGGAGGAACCCTTGAAACTTCATGTTTTCAGGGCGAATGTGACTACTGCGACTAAGTTTTTTTTTAAATTTTATTATTGGCGACCGTTTATGTAGGTGGGTAGAAATTTACTTATCGTGTGCTATGTGGGTAAGTAAACGCTAGGGATTTTAAAGAGCGTTTAGAGATAAGTCTTCTTAACAACACCGCAAGAAACCTAACTTTATCTCGTGTGAAATCGCATGTTTTACTTAATTCCCTCGCTGTGTGTTTGAGTCATAGCCTCCTAGGCTATGGTTTGAGTACTCGATTATTTTCTCCGATAAGTACATCTCAAGGTTTAGCCGGCTTAATAATTGGCTTTTATGTTTATTGGTGATAGGGAGTTTTAGAGCAACTTACGGAATTTTAGCATGAGCCAGCGCTAAATTTAGCGTTTGCGTTAGCGCACGCTACGCAAGAGAGTTTTAGAATAGCGTATCTCTGTCGCGACGCAAAAGGCCAAGCATCTCGCGCTTGCAACGCCACCAATATAGTCACCATTTTTATTTCATACACGAAATGCTGTAAGTTGAGAAAAAGAAACCAAGATTTTTTGGTCCAGAGTAACTTATCAGATTTGTTTAAACGTGAGAGTGCGACGCGAGCGGTCATTTGGTCGTGTCCGCTCGCGTCGCCTCGGCAAGAGGTGTCTGGTGTACTGACCTTCGCACACCGTACCTTCACTGCCTTCGCCGAGAAATGTTCGCGCGTCGCAAGCATCAAGTTGCCGGTGATCGTTGGCCCACCTTACTGGGTTTTCCGAACTGAGTGCAATGTCGTCCCGTATTGAAAATCGCACTCGCGGTGATGCCGCCGAAGTCACGCTCACGATGCTGCCAAAGCGGCCGAGCCAGGGTCATAAGGAGCCGCCATTTTTAACTGTGCTCGTCTCGGCTTTAGCCAACTTCTCATCACGAATCCTCCTTCTAGAAAAAATATAGCGCGCGCTAAAATAGCGCACGCAAAGCGCAAAACGTAGTTAGCGTTCGGCGCATGCGCAGTGGCGACTACGCTATTCTTTGCGTACGCAAAGCTTTAGCGTGAGCTATTCTAAAACTCCCTAATATCTTAAAAAAGCACCCCGCGAACAATACAACCTAAAACACACGACCAAGCTTTTTTCTTTTCTTTTTTTCTTTTTTTGCATTTGCTGTTTTTACAAGCTTAATTTTCTTTAAAATTGCCAAGAAGTCCGAAGTATGGGACCTTAACTTCGCACTCCATACCAGACCACAGCTCTCTAAAACCGGCCGGTACATCAAATAAGCACGGAGGACTGTTTTAGCTAGTGTCCGCGATAGTAGTACTTGACTAGCGCAACCAGTGCACCATAAAAGTACCGGGCCACACCGCTGTTCGTTGCTTGCCAACTAGGGCCATCAATTCGCATTTTTGCACACTATTGGTGTAGTTGCTAAACTGCCGCAACGCGGCGCAGCTTGTAAGGTAAAACTTATAGTGCAGCGCGCCCATAGTTAGTCGAGGCAAGAAAATCTGTTTATGGTCTCTGTAAGCTGTTTGTGGTCACTGTAAGCTTAGCATCAACCTGGGTGTTTCACCAAACGGAACAGCAAGATGAACCAGTAAACTAATAGAATGCATCACTTGACTTTTTTTTTTTTTTTTATTCGCCCACCCTTTGAGTTTTGCAAAGATTATGCTGCGAACGCGTCTCCGTCTGATGTGTACGCGGAGGACAAGTCGTCTGCTTCTTGTGCAGGAGTTGCGGTGACGTCAGGAAGACGCCGAGCTCTGATTGGCTCTGATTGAAGAATAGTGGGTAGATGTCAAAGCAAGCTGCTTTGAGGTCTACCCACTATCCTCAACCAATTAGAGCTCGTCGTTCTGACGTCACCACAACGCCTGCCAAAAGAAGTAGATGAACAAGCGCTCCGCCATAGCGTCCTTTCCTACCCTTGCAACAAAAGTGGTTCCAAAGTGGCAACAAAGGACGGCACGGAAGCTGGAGTGTCACGCTGTTGGATGTCGCGATCCTGGCAGTTGGTGCTAAAAGTCCCGGCAAAAAAAAAAAAAAATATAAGCGAACTTGAGTACCACTGTCGTCGTGGAGTTCCATCTCCTGCCAGCCGAAGCGTCCGTGGACCGTCAAGCTGGAGAGCGACCAGCAGCAGATCACAGGCGTCTGGGATATCATAGCCTTCTCTATACTCACAAAGCCTGGCAACTCGACGAGTGCCCGATCGCAGATTTGGAGGACCTGCAAGGAACTGGTAGCACAGAGCATCAAATAGCCATTTCTTGGGGAAACTGAACGTCAGCGCACACATTTTGCAGCGGCGAGGACCCGAAACACACTTGTTCTTTTGGGAGAAGTGTGTTTCGGCGTCTCGCCGCAGCGGGGCGCCAGTCACGTGGCTCTCCTCTCATCCGTTGTCTGCCGCTCAGCCTTTTCATCTCGGCGGCCGCTTGTCGTGGCGATCTGCCAGGCTTTTTCAGTTAGAAGGCTGCGATAGTACAGACCAAGCTAAAACGTGGAACGGTGACGTCATGAACTGCCTGACGTAATCAAACGCATCACATGACCGCCTCTTTGTTAATTGAACTTACAAAAACGAAAAGAATATAACAACAATGAACTTGGCCTTGTAAGTAGGAAGTGAAAATGGTTCCTACGGAACCGCAAAGGTCGGGGACGACGTGCCCTTGGCCATCATGGTTTCATGGTCGCGTCATTAGGAGGCAGGCCGCCACAGGGACAGGCGCAAAGCCGCTTTGGGACGGTGGGTTGGGGGGACAGCGAGCACGTATACCTGCGCCACACCCTGCAGCCGAGCCTTTTAGGGGAGGCCGCAAAAACCGCGTTCTTTTAACGACGTGACGCCACGTGCGGACCCTTTTGTAGGGATAGTTGGATGCGGAAAGAAACAAAGAAAAGCTTAGTATAAGCATTACGCGAGCTAATGTGTCAGCCTCTATGAAAGATGGAAAGTATTTCGCAGCCTCTGCAGTTTTTGGAAGTTTCGAAACGATGAGCTGAGGTAGTCGTGGCTATGGACCGCTTCTAGGCTGTACGCACTTTTAAAACGTTACTCACCTCCCGATGGACGGCAGCGGACGCCACGAGTAATCCCAGCCAATCGAAAGTCGTGAACGTATCGCCCCTCCCGACAATCATGTGACGCTCTCGCGGTTTTGAACTGGCTTACATAACTCGTAACCTGATGACACTCTAGTGTCGTCCGCTTTCTGTCATAAGGTGATCTGAAGTATAGCCGAGTAATATAAACGACCTAATTTTCGCAAGAATTGAATTTTAGCGAATTTCGCGAATCGCCTACAATTCGCGAGAAATAGGTCCCGCGAACAATTCTGATAATATGTAAACAGATTGGAATCTATATTGAGATTCCACCGCGTCGCGAAAATTAGAACCCGTGAATGATTCCAAAACTTCAGCTTTGACCTAAATCGTGAAATATTGAGCCCACGAAGAATAAGTAGTTTACAGTACTAGCTTCCCGTCCAACAAAGCAAATTGTTGTGGGTATGTTTATACGGTCTAGAACTTGGTCTGCCTCAACGGGCGACGAGTCTCGCAGCTGTAGATGAGGAATTTAGTCAGTGCGGTACAACTGCTAACCTGGGATCTTTAACGTATATCACGCAGTAGCGATACACGTCCGCACGCTGCTACGATGTTCATCCAGATCGAAACGAACAGGGATGGGGATTGAACCCAGGATCCTTGAATTCTCCAGCGCGAGCTCTCGCTCCATGTGCTTCAAGCTAGTGCGCCCCCCCTGGCCCACTCTAGAGTGTACGAGAAGGAACGAGTGGGACGAGCTACAGGCTCCGCTCATGCTTTCAGTTGCACCTCAAAATGTGGAAAGCGATCAGGTGGACCCAAGCCGCTTCGATCGCAGCGCCACCTTCGTAGAGTGTACTAGAAAGGACTGAGTGAGACCAGGGGCGGATGCAGGAATTTCCTGAGGGGGGGGGGGGGGGGGAGGTGTTGGTCGGCGTACCATTTGTTTAGGAAACCCCTCCCCCTCTCCCTCGTTTCACGCCATAAATTTTACACCTGCAGAAATCAAGAGGGGGGTCAGGACATCCGGACCCCCCCCTCTAAATCCGCCCCTGAGTGAGACGACCGAAGCGTTTTTTCGGCGCCGTCGCTTGTGGAATGATCTTGGCGTTGGAACGCAACGCGTTTTTTTATAAAACCCGGCTAATCCGAAAGATAACGGGTTCCATGCGCGTCTAGGGGGAGGTCCTTCTTCAGGGTACGTTGGAGGACGTCCCAGAAGAAGACCCCATCCCAGCACTCAAGAAACACGTGCTCGACCGTCTCTGGCTTCTTGCATAAAAAACAATGACCCCCCCCCCCCCCCCCCCCCGGTACGAAGTCCCTTCTCGTTTATCCACGTCTTGACCTGCAGGGTACCTGAATGTAATTTAAAGAAAAAAGTCTTGGTGCCTGCGGGCATTACCATACTCTTAACGCGCTTCAAAACATCTTGCCCTGGCCCTGCGTAGTATAAGGCTCTGTATAGAGGTACAGGGAGCACACTATCGCACACAGTCTTATACAATCTTTTCCGAGGAAATTCACTCAAATACTCAACTGAAAAGCGAGATAACAAAAATTTACACGAGGCAACCACTTCCTTTAAATATCCATGAATGCCACCCGACATCCAAGACGTGGAAACAACCAACTCAGGCAACCGGCTTGCAACTCTAACTTGACAAGCGGTACACAAAAAGGGGTCACTTATGTCCCGAAAATACATAAACCGATGCGTTAAACTAAGGCCCCCCCCCCCCCCCTCCCCTTTCCCTATCGCGTACGTGCCGGAAAAGATTCGTCCTACTTGGTCGCTCCCACGTGGAGTTCCAGATAAACACTGCAAATACACGGTGTAATTTTTGGACATTTACCCGCGAACAATACAAGACTTCTAGAGCATACCACAGTTTGCTGATAAAAAACAAATTGCAAACTGTGGCCCGTGCAAAAAAGAGTAGAAAAAAGTCGGACAGCTACCGGTACCCCTAGTTTTCCGTCCAGATACAGCTATAGTTTTCTTTTTTAATGCGAGAATAAAAAAATTAAAAAGAAAACATGCGTAGAGCGATACGCGTATACTTAGTTTTAAAAGGTAAGTACGGTCAAAAGTAGACCGCAAAAGAAATGACTGCTACTGCCAAAATATCACAAAAACGGGAAACCGCGATCGGCCCTAAAACCGATGTTAAAAATGCTTTCCCCAACTTCTCGGCAGGCATTCAGTGGGTCGACTGTTTACCAAGCAACCTTGTGCCCCAATGTCATGTTCGTACTGAATGAGGTTACTTGTTCGTACCAATACCTACTGTATGATCCTGACCTTCCCACGGAATGGCTCTCTAAGGGAGGCGCTGTCACCGATGAAGTGCCTCCCTTTGCCGTTGGGGGCGCTCGGCAATAGCTTTTATGGAATGGGTAGATTGCGAGGGCATACTGCATGGGCGAGTTACAGAACGGGTTGCGGAAACAAAGAAGGTTGGAGGACAATTTATTTTCTCTAACACAGTGTATAGAAATAGCGCAAAAAGAAAACAGACAGCTCTGGCTGGCATTTCTGGATATCAAGGGTGCCTACGACAATGTGAACCAAAGAAACCTGTGGGACATAATGGAGAACTTAAACCTAGATGAAGGACTAACATCACTATTAAGGAACATTTACAAAGATAACAAGGTGATTATAACATGGGAAGGAAAGGCGACAGGGAAAATAGAGATAAGACGAGGCCTTAGGCAGGGGTGCCCGTTATCGCCTTTGCTGTTTATGTTGTATCTGAGGGGATTGGAGGATAGACTAGAGAAGAGTGGGCTTGGATTCAACCTTTCTTACAGTAAGCTAGGCCAAAAAATTCAGCAATCCTTACCGGGATCGATGTATGCGGATGATATTGTACTAATGGCTAACAACAGGACAGAGTTGCAGGAATTAATGAGTATCTGTGGTAGGGAAGGAGAGTAATTAGGTTTAGAATTCAGTAGCGAAAAATCAGCAGTCATGATTTTTAACGAGGATGAAGTTGAGAGGCTGAAGATACAGAATATTACAGTTGAGGGAGCTAGTAAATACAAGTATCTAGGAGTATGGATATGTGATGGTGCAGAATATCTCAGAGAGCATGAAAAGTATATAATAGGTAAGGGCAACAGAAATGCAGCTGTAATGAAAAATAGAGCACTTTGGAATTACAACAGGTATGAGGTGGTGAGAGAGATTTGGAAAGGGGTCATGGTGCCTGGCTTGACTTTTGGAAACGCAGTGCTATGCATGAAATCCGAAGTGCATGCGAGACTAGAAATAAAACAGCGCAGAGTAGGTAAACTGGCTTTGGGGGCACATTGCAAAACGCCAAACCAGGGCGTACAAGGAGACATGGGATGGGCGTCATTTGAGAGCACGGAAGCGGTGAGCAAGATAGAATTTGAGGATAGGTTGAGGCAAATGGATGGGGAGCAATGGGCACGAAGGGTTTTCAGCTATTTATACATGAGTAGTGTAGACACAAAGTGGAGACAGCGCACTAGGAAATTAAGAGGAAAGTTTTTGGGCTATAGCGAAGATACGGAAGAGCAAGTCTCAGAAAGAGATCAGTGGCTAGAGGGAATGCAGAGAAAGACGGCTCTGGAAAGCTATAGATTAAACAAAACAGTTATTGCCAAAGAAAGCATTTATGACTATTCTAGGGGAAGCTCATTGCTGTTTGAGGCGAGGACGGGTGTTCTGCGAACCAGAACATACAGAGTGAAGTACCAGGAAATTGATACAGTGTGCACTGCTTGTGGAGAGGAGGACGAGACGGCTGAGCACTTGATACTTTACTGTAAAGGGCTTCACCCTATGCCTACCGAAGACAACATAGATTTAATAAAGTCATTGGGTTTTAGAGACAGCGAAGGGAGAGTAGATTTCAAGACTGTAGAGATTACCAAGCAAAGATTAAGTGAATGGTGGCAGAAATCGAGAGAAAACTAGGTATTTTCTTATTCACTGATGGCAAGGGGGTTTCATAGCCTCACTTTCTTTGCACTGCGGAGTGAATATAGATTTCACATTTAAATATTCTAAGCTCAAAATGGTCAAACAAAATGGCTAGGTGGCGTAAGCTACCGCCCTATCCAAAGGGCTCAGCCGTATTCATCCATCCATCCATCCATCCATCTGCGCTGGGCGAAAAAATCCCCGAGCAAGACACTTACAGGTACCTCGGTAGTACACTCACCAATAAGCAAGAGTACTTGGCAAAATAAAGCAAAATCCCTACAGAAAGGAATATAGGGTGGGATCGAGGTTCGCCAGCGTTCCGGTGACGCTTATATATTGCTAATATGCCAGTCCTGTCACTATATGAAAATGACCCCGTCGTGCATCTTAATGAGCGCATAAAAATATTCAAAACATAAAGAATAAAGTACGTGGGCTATGAAAGCTGTCTCTTTGTACTGTTTTCTCGGCTGGACAGCTTTTATCGGGCACTTGTTCTCAAAGATTTCGAGCTTGCCGGGGATGTCTTGAACGTAGAATAAACATCTTCGCACTGAGAAGAAATTAAAAAAAAGTAGTACTTACTTCTTTGAAATCGGAATATGTTACGTGGCCTGCAATTTATTATAATCCTACTTGCACGGGTAGTTACTGATCCAGTGTTACTGCGTGGTTCTTGCCGTGTCTCTTGGTTCCCAGATGTCCTTCGTTCGTTTGGCACGTATGTCCTCGATGCTAAAAAGCGCCGACGTCGTGCTCGCGCTAACATTGTCCGACAGTATACAAAAATACACGCACCTCGCCGTTTTAGCACAGTTTTTAATGCAACGAATTTGAAAGAAAAACACCGTAACTGACCAATTATTTCGTCTGCCCGACTTAGAAATATTCCAAGCTGCCTAGTACGCACGAATTATCCGGGATATTTACTCTTATGATCGAGCGCAGGAAGAAAATGCACTCGCTTTTTCCCACAGAATTCATTACCGGAAGTCATTTTCCTACTGGTTATTTTTGGCTTCAATTTGCGTCAGAACACTAGCGCCAGTTGAACCTCTAGCGTACATTATAATAACTCTATGCTGCAGTCTGTTTTTTGTATAATGTATTAGCGGTGTGATTGTCTGGAGGACTCGCTCGCGCTGGTCGAAAGGAACGCACACACACACACACACACACACCTTCACACACACAGACACACACACAGAGTAAACGTTAATCTCAACAATTTTTCTCGCGCTGCAGAATCCAGGGATCCTGGGCTGAATCTCCACCCCTGCTCGTTTCGATCTGGATAAGCATCGTACCGGCGTGCGGTCGTGTATCACTACTCCGTGGTACATGTTTAAAACGCCAGGCTGGCGGTTGTACCGCACTGGCTTAATTGCTCATGTACGGCTGCGGGACAAGTCGCCCGTTAAGGCAGAGTTAGTTCTAGGTTGTGTAAACATACACACACCCCAATTTTTTCTAACAAATTTTTCCAACGAATGCAAGAAAAAAACAAAAAGAACGTTTGATCATTTTAGTCACGCTCATCGCCATCGCTACCATCTCGATGCTATCATCACTGCCATCAGCAACTCCGCCGCCACGCAACAAAAAGAAAAAAAAAAACTCTTCAATCGTAAAGAACACAAAATGAAGAACACAAAAATAGTTCCTGTAGCATATGCGGTTTCGATTGGGCCCGAAGTCGAGCTCCGAGCTCCGAAACTGCGCGCTGGCGTGATGCCGCTGGCTATCGATATTCGCATAGAGCCATAAACGGTTCGATGTCTGCTGCCACGTTGTTGGCCTCACTGAATGTTGGCTAGACGTACGCCAGAATTAACGGGCGGAAGTTGGGGAAAAAACAAACAAAAAAACTAGCGAGGGCAGGTTGCATACCTCGGTCAGGTTTCCGGGGTCTACGACCTCGGGTTGCACTAGTCGATGACGTATATGGATTTGCTTCATGAGTAATTGGAAAGTTCCGTTAACGCCAGGTTCTAGTGGGTTGTATAAATTATAAGTTGAAAAGGCTGGCAGTTTGTCTTCGGCGTGGCACCGATCTGACACGAGCGTGCTGCCTTTCGCTTTAGCGTACCGGTATATACAACGGAGGTAGATGAACGAGGAAGCTGATAAAGTAATAGTATGCTTTGTTGCATCTATTTATACCGCTAATTGAGATACTTGAATGCATCTGTTGTAAAATTTTCTGGGTTTTCGTTTTGTTTTTCTGAGTTGGAAAGAATTTGAGTGATTTTCGTTACTATTTATCAACTGTTTTGTATTCTACACTTACCGCACCTAATAAAGGATCTACTGCATTAAAAAAGACGGTCTTTTTATGAGCTGAGTGTTTGTTCTCATGCTTACAGTTGAGTTCTGTGTAAAGATAATAATAATAATATTAATAATAATAATAATAATCTTTTATTTTATATTTCTCATTACAAAACAAGAAAAGGTGGAAGAGGGGGCAAAAAGCTGCTACTGCAGCTTGACGAGGCCCTAGTTCCCATACACAGAAACACACAAGATGGAGTATATATAACCTGAGCACTGTAGAAACGTTTCTCATGTCTGGCTAAGCTAAGCAATTGTAAATATTCTGCAATATAGCTTGATTTTAGCTGATGGGCACTCGGACAAGAGCCATACTCGAAGACAGGTTGAATGCACGTTAAATCTGCTAAAACCTATCGCTACAAAAAAAAAAAAAAAAAAAAATGTAACAGTATTTAAATTGCGTTTTTTTTTTTTGTTTTTTTTTTCAGTGCTCTCGATTTGGGTATCGAGGTTTCGCAATTTTTTCTGTTCATTGTTACAGCTCAATATTAACTTCTTCCTTACCGGAACTTGTATAACAAGAAAAGCTGTATATGCCGGTTCTGCCTAGGACGGCACACAATTTGCGAGGATTTCAGGTGAAAACGAAATCCGCTTCAAACTCCGTTAAAATTTCATGCTCCACCAAAAACAAATTCGGTTTTGACCGTTAAACGTAGTGCAGGAAGAAGTGAACACATAAAAATACAAACTTTATTTGTTAAGTCATGAATTGTAAGGGAACCCTGCACGGACCTCGTCTGCTCGAGTTGATGTTGATTGCACCATAGCGAGGCCATGGAAAAGAGCATCAACAATGAAGCGCAGAATCGGTTTGACGTCATATCACGCGCGACCAATGGCGTTGCACTGCGCGAAAAATGGGGGGGGGGGGGGGGGGGGGGCGTTAATTGGAGGGTGCTTTAATGTTCTCCTCTCCCCTCTCCCTGCGTATCAGTTAGTATTAGTGCTATCACACCCTCATTGCACTGAACGGAACGTCTAATCCAGGCGATATTAGAAAAAAGTCTTTCCGCATAGTCAAAATTATCTAGTAGATGTATAAAGGCAACTCGTTATAAAAAAAAAGAAACACACAAAATCAAATGCAAAAGAAAGGTATTAAAAGAAATGTGAGGAAACGGAGCGAGTAGGAAAGCCACAAAGTTTCTTATACATATGTTTCGTGCCACGCGGTCTCAACCTGTCCCACTTTTTGCTTTTTTCTCGCAGACGACAACATTATCGACACGACTGTCAAGGAGGTCAACCCAGCGAGCCAAGAAATCGAGTTCCTCACGCCACCCGACATTCTCACAATCGACGACAAAGAAGCCGTGGCCGAGCGTACGGGCGACAGTCCCGTTGAAATAGCTGATGGCGGCGCCGATGACGTCAGCACCGTCATCAAGGAAGTGACCGATGAAAACGACCCACCGGGCAGCGACAGCAGCGCCACCGCTTTGCCAGAGCAAGAAGAGGAAGACGAAGACGTGGCAATGGCGGACGACAGTCAAACAACAATTATCGCGGCTGCCGACGTTTCCGAAAATGTACTGGACGACGTCGCCGATCATACACAGGGCGACGAAGCAGGAGAGAGCAGCAACGAAGTAGGGGACGACGAAGGCGGAAGCGATCAGGTCGCCGACGATCAAGCGGCGGGCGACGAGGTGGCAGACGACGCAGTAGTGGACGACAGAAAAGCAGACGACGAAATTGTGCACGAGAACAAAGTGGACGATGCTGTTGTTTCGGACGATATGATCGTGCAAGATGCGGAATCAGTTTGAAAAGTTGTATGGTGCCTCTTTGTGATAGGTGAGAACTGGCCTTGTTAAGTGTCTTAAAGGGAAAGCAGCTTGGGAGGAG
The DNA here is from genome assembly GCF_016920785.2 of Ixodes scapularis. NCBI lineage: Eukaryota > Metazoa > Arthropoda > Arachnida > Ixodida > Ixodidae > Ixodes > Ixodes scapularis. The sequence continues at coordinate 79,573,609 of NW_024609883.1, forward strand.
TGGTAATACAATCTCGGGAAATAAAAAAGCACACAGACACATTAATACAAACACACTCAAAAAAGAAAAAAAAAAAGATCAGGCTTACAGCTTCTTTTTTAAGTTTTCGAATGTACTTTCGTATGTACAAGTAAGATACCTAACCTTTAGTTGTCGGCAATGTTATTAGATCAACTCAGTTCTGGAAATCCCATGGAGGGGTGTGCTCCCCCCCCCCCCCTCCCCCCCCTTCTACCCCTCAAGTCTGCCACCCGTCGTTTTACGCGTCATCAAGATGCTGCATTTCAAAACTCTATTCTTCGGAGATGTTTCGGTGGAGCGCCTTTTAGGCACAGCTCTTCAAAAGTTAAAACCCGTGTATCTGTACTTACCGTAGCAGCCGTGCCCTCTAAAAACGGTATCGCGTCGAACGATGGGAGGCGGACCTTGATAAGGCCTTAGACCTTGGGGGGGGGGGGGGGGGGGGGGGAAAGAGGGGGGGGGGGGGCTACATTTCTCTACCCCCAAGGTCTATGGGAAGTTCCGTAACTTAGTTGGATCTTATAGGGAGTTTTTTAGACCGCGTTTTCCCATCCGCCTAGCCTTCCGCAACGAAGAAGCCGCTACTGCGCCTGCGCGCCGATGGCCTTGACTGTAGAGTTACGGGTATCGTAGCAAGTTGCGGAGAGCGTTGCGGAAGGTCGAAAACCATTTGCGAAAACTCCCTAATAACGTTGGTTGTCGGTGTTTTCTCAAATGTGCAGCGACGCTGTTGTGTCACTTGGTAAAATAAGGACCGTTTGTTTTCACCGTTTCTACCCCGCGTAGCCTGAGCCACTCGAACTGCGCTATTTTTGCCATTTCACTCTGGTTTAATTCAAAGGGCAAACATTTACCCACAGCATTTTGTACATTGTAAATTAAGGTCGAAGCGTATACGTGCCGTATTTCGAAATAAAATTCCGAAAGTTGTACAAAAGAAGCGGCCGAGACTCCGTGAACCACAAAACAAAGTTGCACCTGTCTAAAAAAAAAAGTGTTGCGGGAATCCGTTCTTTTATATTACACCCTTTTTACAACACGCCATCAGGCACTATTGGTGGCTTCCATTTCTTGGGCACCAAGTTCCTGATTGGATCCGACTCCTGGCCGAACCCAGACGTCACCCTCGTTATTGATACCAGCCGAGCCGAATTGACGCCGGAAGCTCACGCAGCCCTTCGTATCTAACACATCTTCCCACAGTGCGTGACCAAAACAATGGTGGGCACGGATCACTGACACAGCTGCTGCAGGTTTTGAAAATGGTCTATAGCAGTCCGCGCTTTCTGCGTACGCGTATCGCACATCATAAAATAATTAAAAAAAAAAACGCTTATAGGGTTTGTTTTTTCGAAGAAAAAGTTACAAAATGCCAAAGGTGAAAGAAACTTTTATAACTTCAGATTGTGTTGCCGAAATGTCAAAAGAATTCAACAAAAACATGACACCAAAAATAACGCATGGACAAGGAAGGAATTCCGTTACACAATTTTTTGGTGACGAAGTAGGCTATCATCACCTCATAAGCTCTGACGACAATCTTTTTTCATTGCCGTTGGTCGTTTCCACACTTTTAAACGAAAAGGAAAATAAAAAAAGAAGCTTTTGCTGCTGATAAGCAATTTCTGGACCAAAGGAAGTAAATTCCGAATATTTATTTATCAGACAAATTTATTAAATTTATCAAACTTGATTTTTGCGTGGGTCTTTTAGTTTTTTGTTATTCTGATTTGAAAATAAAGCGTGGGGTTACAAAATTATTATTTTTGTTACACATCTTGTATATAAAACAATAAACGTAACAGAGCGTGTTTTAGGGTTGAAAAAAAAAAAAACACCAGAAAACGGAAAGTCTCCTTTGAAAATGACTAAGCACAGGAATACCACCAGTGTTAAAGCTCAATACGCCAGATTTCCTGGGAGGATTTTTAATTCTATTTTGAAATAAACAAAATATGCACGCCAGAGAAGGCATTTGAAACTTCTTGAAGAACTTCAGATAAAAAGAAACTGGCAATTTACCAAACTGGGAATAGAAGACGTCATTCTGTCAGAAAAGCGTATTCTAAGCCACAACAAAGCTGGCGCGCGAGCTGTTGGACGCTCACTACACAATATATTTACAATTATTTTTAATTACGAATTTTCACAGTATTAACAATAGCTATAGAAATGACTGGCTCAAAATTTATTTCTCACTGAAACCATGGCTTTGATGAGCTGAAGCACCTCGTTCATTCACACGACCCTCGCAATTTTATGATCGCGTTGACGTCAGAACGCTCATCAGAAAGTAACTCTGCTCATGGTTACGACCGCCACAAATAGTGATTTCACTAGGTCTAAAAAGTCTAAAAGAAGGAGGCTATGAGTTTATCTTCTAGGAGAGCACATACACAGCCAATGGCGGTAAACAATAGATACACTCCATCGAATAATAAAGTTCAAGCTAAAATTAATAAAAAAAAAAACCTAATAGATTTGCGGACCGACCATAAGAATGACAAGTCCCTTGCTCATTGCCACTGCCCGCATAACATTGTTAAGACTAATCTTATTCTGATCTTCACGATCCGCGGAGACCCTTCTAGGGCTCACTGCGTGGTTGGCTTTCTCCGTGTTATTCGCGAGAATCAATTCCCGTAAATGTGTATCTAGAGCGCATACCTCTCACGAACATCCAGCACAACAATCCCGAGGTGGCGAGAGTTGCATGAATGAACGCAGCAGTGAAGTAGCGGTCACACTGCTGATACATCATACAACAGTTTTCAGACACTGTCTAGGACATGTTTCCTTCTTGTATGACGACCCTGCCACGTTAAACATACAAAAGCTGTCTGCAGACATGCTCAGAGCATACACATGTATGATGCAAGCATCCTTCGAACATGCGTGAGGCGTATCCTTCGATGTCTCTGTCATCATGTTTGTAGAGAACATCTTGCCTTTTGTATGATCTGTGATCGGTGCGACTGCGGCTCGAAAGAATCTTTTAGGTCTACGCATGGTACGCCAGGAGGAACAAGGCGTAGAACAGGAACACCAGGCGGTCAATGCCCTGGGCGACCAGAAACCATTCCTGCTTGGTGATGATGTCCTGCTTGTCCAAGGGCGAGTTGGCGTCGGTGAGTTGCTCGTGGTCCACAGGCCTAGGGGCGGGCAGGGGGCAGAGGAACAGTACGCGACCCACGACACCGGACAGAACGTTGACCAGGAACCCCGGTGGCCTGAAGACCATGGGAGTCCTGACCATGTTGAGCACCAGGACGGCTATCAGCACGGCCACGGCGATGGCGATGCACGTCGACCCCATGAACTGGACTGGAAATGGTAACCAGAGGTCTCAGTTTGCGAAGAAGGCTTTTCAGATGTTTTGAGCTTCTGCGCAAACGCGATCGTGTGCAAGAGGTCTAGGCAAGAACAACAAAAAAAAGAAAAAAAGCGACCTTCAGCTATTCCTGGCACATTTTTGCCGCTTGGCTAATCTATAAGGGATAGTTCATTATAGTCGGTTACAAGTCAAGAAGGTAGGAGAAGCTCCTCCCGCAAGCGTGATACGCCCGTTTCAAATCCCTCGGCAGACGAAAGAAGAGTTCACTGGAAACGCTCCTTGTTCCGCTTCAATGGATTCCAACTTGTCTCCAATCCCACTTTTTAAGAAAGCGACCTTGGTATTCGTCGGAGGGGAACCGAGCCCCTGAAAGCAGCCTTTGTATCCATAAGAGGGGGAACCTAATCCCCGAAAGTAGTATTTGTTTCCATCGGAGGGGGAAAACTCTAATCTCTCTCTCGTGGCTTCCACAATGCTAAGTCAAAGTCGAAAGATAAAGCAAATATGCACAGGAAGGCAAGACCCTCCTCGCGCGTTGGCCGCGATATCACGGAAGCGATGGGACGCTATTGGATGCGGAGGTGGCGGAGGGATATATGATTCCCTTTGAGGGGCATTTGCCGCTACCTTCTTTACCTGTAACTTACTATAGAAGTGTGCAAATTCTGATTTGCAGCGAAAAGCGCAGCGTCATTCTTAGTTTCAACGCTGAAAAAAAAAAGCCGGTAAGTCGTGGATTTTGCTGGCACTGCGAATGCTAAAAAGCACGCAGTTTTCAGTTTTATTCGAGTCAAATCGCTATTCTTCGCACACTCCTGCAGTTTATACCTCTATGTTAAATGCTTTACCCAGACAGTAACGCAGGAAACGAGTATTCGGTGCTGTTGTAACTTCTGTGAACTTAAGAAGAAAACGCGCGTAAACTATCCTTCAATTATACATATAAATTCGTAACTTTGCAATGGAATTCACCGCTTCACCTTATGGCACAATCGCCACAAGTAGAACCAACAATGAACACACTTCACGGGCAAGTCAGGTGTATATAGCAATCACCCTTTCCCGGGTGTAGACAATACCAACTGGCGACGAAACGACACGTTGGCGAACAAGTGGTATGTACTAAATATTATCTGAGTTGCCGAATAGCTGCTTTGGTTAAACCACAAAACAACATCGTCTCCTAAATTCACCCAGCGAAACAAGACAACTATACCAATATCACGATGGACAACTCTCACCGATCTTGGGAACGTGCAGCGACCTAAACAGATCCCTTCTGAGATTGATCATGACCAGGAGAATGCTGACGATTCCCGTACAGCCCAGCGTGATCTTCTTGCCCGAGTTGGGGGGCAGCCAGAAGATGAAGAGGGTCAGGATAGAAATGGCCACGCAGGGAAGCATCACGGTGTAGTGGTAGTTGGACGACCGGCGCTTGAGGAACATAGTGAACCTCAGCACGGGGTCTGCTCCTTGCTCGGGATGCTGAAACTCCGTGACGTCCAAGGACTCGAAGTAGCCGTCCCAGTTCGGATGAGTTTCGTCGAACGTCTTTTTGGCAAGTTTACCTGAGGGGCAAAATAGAGTCGACCTTTTTACTTCTAGGTGTTATATAGACATTTCCAGCGCTTACCACCCAGGCGAAAAATACCGAGTCACTGGGCCGTGGATGCATGCGCGGCGTCTCATATTTAGTGAATAGAGCTATAGCGAACGCTCAGAACGCCTTCGTCCCCCCTTGGCGGCAAAGATGGCAGCGCCCAGAAAGCGATGATCGGAAAGATCTAAGGAACCCTCCACGGGCTTTCCTTGCTAGTGTTGGCCCGATTGCAAGACGTCACGACACGAGACACCACGTCATGGCGTCACGTGTCGTGACGTTACTGTTACGTTCACAGAGGGGAGCCAACATCGTACAACGGACAGTTAAATATATAATAGCTGAAGTAAAGGTAAACAACGCTCAAAGGAAACGAATAAGCTCAACGTGACGACGCCATTGTTCCGTTCTTTTAGTAAACGTACCAGACAACGATTTTGTGTCTACTGTTTCTGGTTTCGCGGTCCGCTGATTTGCTAGCTGCGCTTTAAAGCGCAAAACACATGTACGACGAAACCGTCCGATCCGACGTCCGATCAGGCAATACGACGGTCGGAGGCGAGGGTTTTCAACGCTCTCCGGTGCTACGAAAACCCTCGCCCCTGAAGGTCATTCCGGCAGTCCGCACGTCGGATCGGACGGTTTCGTCGTACGTGTGTTTCGCGCTTAACTTCAGTGTGGCTATGCACCTCCACGATGCGGTCGTTAAGTTCTATTACGGGAGAAAATTCTTCGAGTTTTTCAGAGGGTATGAGACATTCTGTGGCATCCTTAAAGTACTTAATCTCAGCCCTTTAACCTCTCGGTGGTATTGTTGAGTTGTCAGCCTGCTGTTGTTCCCTTCAGGTCATTCTCAAGGCGATCAAAAAGAGAGTTACCTGCGCGCTCAATGCAGTTCTCAGCGGTATGCCGAGTCGACTTACATATAAAACATCGATCACCCATTGAGAAAGGATACAATAGTGCCGCCAAAGTTTGAATTTTCCGTGCTTTCTCGCTGTCTTCATTTTTCTTGTGACCGTTTCATTTTCCTAACGTGCATCACAATTAGAGCCTTGCGTGGAAAACAGTTTGATCATCCGCACCCGATCCGCACACGAACTCCCATCCGCAATGGTCTTAAAAAATTGTTTTCGCATCCGAGCCGCAACCACAAAGTTCGGAACCGCCTCCCACCCTAATCCGCGCATTCATTTTACATAAAAAACATGAAATCATGAAAAAAAGGAGCAACTGTAAGCTGTCTTCTTAACTTGTACAGCGAACTCTTTGTGCAAGAAGACGGTGAAAGTAATATTATCGTATTATGTCTTATCGTATTCATAAAATAAGCGATCATCCTTCTAGAGACGCTTCGCATCGGTCGAAAGAGGATCGCAGTTGTGAGATCGTCTCGGGAGTCCGTGACACTAACACAGCCCAGGAGATGCGCTAAAAAAAAGGAAATGTTAATATTTATTTTCCTTTTTGCTTTGTAAAATTAATTTCAAGCAGACACCCATTTTTTGAACATGAAAATTAACAAATGACAGATTAATAAAATTGTGTAATTTTTTTAGGCCAAATAGTAAAAAAGTGAGAGAGGAAAGGCGCTCACTCCCCGCAGCAAAGTGCTCGTGTGTAAGGTGCGAGTACACCACTAGGAAAATATAAGAATATTCAATAATGGCAGCATCTCCTATCGGTTCCAGTTTAAATCACGAACCGCCAACTGCATGCTCGAAACCATATACTTAAAAACAAACTCACTGCCAACTGTCGAGAACAAACTCACACACACGCAACGTTTGACTTGTCGAGGTTTCTATTAGAAGAAACAGAATTTCGTCGACATGGGCGGATTAAGATTGGTTCGCTTGTCTCTCATTAATACCCGCTAATAAGAAGTCTCTCTCAGTTGATGCACTTGGTTCTGGACTGCAAACTGCGCTATAGTGCGGAAACTCGTGCTGGAGCAAGTTCCACCACTCCAAAGGATCGAATTCAGTCTCCTCGATCTATTTGAAGCTTGAACACTAAGAGGCCACTTGCAGGCTTCTTCTACTTCTTTGTGGCTTGTACGTTTTGGTTTTTTTTGTTTTTTTGCCCAATAAGCGTTTTTTGCTCTTTCCTTGCCAAACATGAACACGCTTTTCTGGGAAAACTTCATTCTTTACTTTTTCTATGGACAGAATTTTTGGGGAGATAGAACGTTCAAATGCGATCTTCGGTGAGAATTGAATTTTTCTTGACGTAAAGAACAATTTTCTCATCGATTGGCACCTTTTATTAAAGGAAGTAGTTTGCTCCCGTAATATATTTGATAATGTACTTCGTATATTCTGATACAAGTTAAAAACGACAGGACGTAGCCCCTCCCACAAAACTTTATCACCACTTCTAGGACTATACCTCCCCAAAACAAACTTGCTCGAGCGAAATTTTATGAGCACGCTTACAGTTATTGCCTCGAGTCATAATATTCCGATTTAAGATATAGTCGGTAATAAACTCAAACATCATGGACCTGCCCAAGCCCAAGCTCCGAGTGTACCGTCGTAGTCTCCTCGTCGTTGTTCTCCTCTTCCAACTCTCCACCACCTAGCGCCGTTCACGTGCGGCTACCACCCTGTCCACTGACACCCGCAGTTCCTCTGTTACAACTGTCACAGTAAGTGCTTCAGTTAAAGCATTGTCTTGCATTTAGAAGACGAAACGTTAGAAAGAAGGGGCTGTCACGCCTGCACTCTCGGCTATCGCGGTAGAGCACCATACGTGGGAGCTGCCATCTTTGAAAAACTTCGTTATGACGTCACGAAAAACACGCTCTCGCAATGGCTCGCGTGGTGACACCAGTTCCTTTGAGCGGCACTTTCCGCTGTATTTCTTAAGTTGTATCAGATTATAGTATCCCTCACTTATTCACTGTACACTGTGCGGTCGCACACGCTTATGGGTCACCTCGGCAAAAATGTAGATCTGAACTAGTGGATATCCGCATCCGATCCGCATCCGTAGCCCCTGGCCTTCGTATCCGATCCGTAGTTCGCCTAATCTGATTCATTTTTAACCTCATCGGCCAGTTTATTGAGGATATCCGCAGATGATCCACGGCTAATCCGCGAATATGCAGGGCTCTAATCACAATCTGTATCCAGAGCTTGAAAAGCGGCGAGGTTCTCTCGACTTACTACTGCAAGTCTGAAAAAATGAACATGCCTGCAAAACGAATCTGACTTCCTTTTTTGTGGAGAGGTTCTTTCTTGATCGGAAAGCGATTGACTTCTCTACCAAAGTTGCGATAGCAAGAAATAAAAGAATCTCTTGTGGGCATCTGAGACCTTTTTTTTTTTTTTTGCACTTGAATTTTTTTTAGTAGGTTGAGTTCTGCACACCACAAAAATCATGATACCACGCCTACTATGGAAGATGGGAAGAGTGGTACAAGTGTTCCCTGGACGTGACGGCAATGTAAGCTCCTGCAAGTTAAGGCTTCCTGGAGCAAACGTTGTCAAGAGACCAATTCAACTTTTATATAACTTTTAGAAATGACGCAATGAAATTGCACCGTCATTTAAGGGGGCAGTGTGTTAAAGCCAAAAGCTGCAAGCAATATTACAAAGCACCCATATCGTGTTAAAAGAAAATTGTAGTGCATGAAGACTAGCGCACCGAGCTAGGACTGGCTTCCCGAATCAGCAGAGCCCAGCGATCGCCAATATGAACGACAACCCCACTGGTGCTACACAAAGAATTCGAGTAAGACCACCAACAGAATAGCAACCTGTCTATCAAGACTAGCGCACTGAGGTAGGACTTGCTTCCCGAATCAGCAGAGCCCAGTGATCGCCAGTATGAACGACAGCCCCACTTGCGACAACGAGAATTCAAGTGAGATCACCAAAGCTCGAGCTGATGAAGTTTAATGGCTCCGTCAGCCAGTGGCAAGAATTCTGGGAGCAGTTCAACCAAGTTGTACACCACAACAACGAACTAACAGAGGTTGACAAGTTCAACTATCCGAAAACTACAGTGACTGGAGATGCTGCAGCAGTAATTGCCAGACTTCCGTCGGCCTCACGATGCTACGAAGACGCAGTCAGATTGTTGAAGAGTCGCTTCGGAAACCAAAACCTGCTGGTACAGATCCATCTAAAAAGACTGATCGACGTCAAGCCGTTGCGTTCTGTATTATACCTTTGTGGTCTTCGTTGTCTTTACGACACGGTGATCTCGAACACCTGAGCGTCTGAGAACAGAATGATTAAAGAAGGGGACCTCGTGCTCTTGCCCGAAATCATGATACGATATCAACTATGGAAGATGGGAACAGTGGTGCAAATGTTTCCAGGACGTGACGACAATGTAAGATACTGCAAGTTAAAGCTTCCTGGAGGAAACTTCGTCAAGGGACCCAATTCAACTTCTCTACCAATTGGAAATGACGTAATGAAGTGACACCGTTATTTAAAGGGGTAGTGTGTTAAAACAAACAAAAATGCAAGAAGGACAGTATTACCAAGCAGACGTATAGTGTTAGAAGAAAAGAAAGTGTGCACGCCTATATCAACGAGAAAAGAAAGGAAAAAGGAAAAAATGGTCGTCTGGAACATGCACAAAAGGACGGAACGATGGCGCCGTCACCTTGAGAGCTTATTTGCTTCTGTTAAGTGTTATTTACCTTTACCTTAGCTATTAAATATTTAACTATTTGTTGTACGATGTCGGCTCTCCTCTTGCTCCTGTTGGCCATGGACGACACAGTGATCTCAAAACATCAGAGGTCTGAAAACGTTGGGAAGACAGCAGAAAACCTTCAGTTCCATGTTGTTTCCCATCGTTCAACGTACTCTCCCAAATGACCCACTCCTAGACTTCAACAGAAGGTTACTGATGGAGCAGCCGAAGGACAGGATAATTCCACGAAATACCCCAACTGGGACGACAACGCAACCAAGAAAGTCTTCGCATCCCAGCGATCAAAAAAGAAAGCAGGACAAGGTGTTTCCGGCTCTCCAGACTCGACGTAGACGCGAGTCAAGGGCACAGTGGTCAAGGGTCAAGTTTTCAAGACGGCTTCGATTTCAGTTGGCGTCGTTGTGATTTCTTCAGCATTGAGTCGGCTGGATCCTTAGGTCGTTTTCAATGCTTGTTTTGTCGAACCAACTAATCTTTCGTAAAAGTTATAGTATCATGTGCTTTCCTGGTATTCCGAGACGGCATGATGTCACATGACGTCATGCCACTTTGAAGTGACGCCATTGTGTCAGGCAACATTACAGTGTCACGTGACCCACTTGCATAAATTCCCCGCAGAAAATTGCGACATTCCGTCAGCTTCTACGTCGCTAAGATTTTCCCTCTGTCCCGCAGCAATGCCTACAAGGTTGCAATTAAAATGCTTTCGAGTATCGGCCACAATCTGCGACGCGATACCGACAATATTTTTTTACCCGCGTTTTTAGAACAGTTGTGAAACAAATGAAAAACACACTTTCTAAAACAAAAATAGAAGCAGTCAACGGCGGGGCTTACCGATGAGCTTGATCCTGTAGCCATGCGACCAGGACGACACGTTCAGGGCGCAGCGGTGCTCGTCGAAGGGGAAGTCCCTGAGCTCCATGGTGCAGCGGAGCGCGAAGGTAACAATGGGGCACCAGACCACGTTGCCATGATAGTCCGCCTTGATGGACGAGAACATGCGCACCCCGTACACGCTGAAGCTCTCGTGCACCGACAGCGTGGGCGTCCAGACGTCGCTGTCGCCGAAGGTCACCTCCTTCATGCCGTCGTAGTCGGACGGGGTCCAGGAGAGGCCCTCGTCGATCCAGTGCTGTGCCATAGGTTTGCGTTAGGTTAGGTTAGGTTAGGGGAACTCCGGCGCAGTGCTCCTCACTGCCGCCAGAGTTCCCCAGAGGTCCCCTATTTGAGTGTGTGAGTTATTAAATTTTTTTAAGAGAAAACAACTAACAGGCAAAGTATTAGAGTATCATCACAAGCATTTCGGCAGCCTTGATAGAAAATTCAATGTCCCAGTTGATACACTTAGTCCCAGATATTCCAGAATTCTCGGGATTTGTTTCGGTGACTACGCGCGGAACATAGACTAGGTCTAATAACTGTCCCCATATGTGTTCTCGCTGTTTTGAAATTTTCCTTCTAGATAATTCCAAAACAGTTGATGCCGCCTTACCACCTTCGCGAAGCATTTGCGAGTCCGAAGTACGGCATAAAGGCGAGTACCCACGTATAAAAGATTAATACTATGTGTGTCGAACAGTATTGCCCGTTCAGAACGCAACATGATGAGCCTAACGCGAATAAAAGGTTCGTGTCTTCAACTCGCAAACTCAAGAAACGATGAACCGCCTCGCTTTTAGGACAAGTCAGTCAGAGCGTATAACAGGCGCCTCCCAGGATTCCCCGCGCCGCCCAGTGCCATTTGAGTAAAACCAGTATGGCATGCCCAATGCAACGAAAATTGTTTAGAATCTCCTCGGTGAAAATGAGAAATTTCATCGAACAAGGACTTAGGCTGTAGATTGCTTTTCTCCCTCGTTAATCTGACCGGATGGATAGCATTTTTGGCATCCATAAGGTAACCCTAAACAAATATGTACTTTGACACCAACGTTACTAGAAAACTCAGTTGAGATACTCACCCATGAAACTCCAACCGCTCACGTCCTCCGAGATCGACTTAGGTTCAAAAGTAGTGCTAGGTGCGTCGATGCACGACGAGGCACGTGCAACGTGCAGCCCTTGGGAAGATCATGGCGGCACAGAGCAGCACTCAGCTAGATTTAAGACGCCATGAATTTTTCAGAAGTGGCGCGCGGCACCTGGTTCGAGCATTTGTACAACAATGAATGGCGCCACTTTTCCCAGGATAGAGGGACTTTAACCTAGGTACAATTACAGCGCCGCCCTTTAGTGGCGAGTCAAAACATTAACATGAATGATTGGGGTTGTGTGGATATTTAGACAGCGTGTAGTTGGTCAGCCATTTCAAAGTTGCGACGAGTCGCTCGCTATATATGAGAAATTTAGCCAGAGCATTACAACCGCTAGACTGGGGTCTTTAACGTGCACCACAAAGTAGTTGTACACGACCGCACGTCGATACGATGCTCATCCAGATAGAAGCGGGCAGCGGTGGGGATTAAACACAGGATCCCATGGGTTTTGCAGTGCGAGCTCTCGCTCCACGTGCTTCGAGCTGTTGTGCGCTAGCAGAACCAGCCACCGATCCCCCCCTCAAAACATGAAAGTTGCTTTCGTTGCTTTATAACGCTACTGTAAGATGGTACTGCAAGATGGCGCCACCGGGCTCTTGCGGGAATCGAGTGGCCCGATGTGTACTGCCTTTGTTTATTTATTGAATAAATAAAGTTACCGGAGTGGCCGTTGCTGGAAAAATGGCGGTGTTGGGATCGCGTTTAGTTCGGTTCTCGAGTATGAATTGGAGCCACTTTTTTAAAGCAGGCTCCTATGGCAGTTTCCCAACTGGGTTGTTCTAGTAACGTTGCCTGACACCAATATGAACGAAAAAACGCACGACTCCTTTGGCATGGCCACATAGTCGTCTCAGCTACACCGCAAGTGAATAGATGTATTCCCGAACTCGAGGCGCCTGATGGCGGCGTAATGCCACGTTGTGCAATGTGGTAATCAGTGGGCAGCAAAATCCATACGCGCTTGGCTCCTGGCCCACAGGTTCCCAGAATGCAACGCGCGCGGTGTACATACTTCAGGAAGTAGTCTAATGTTTGACGCTTTCGTATTCTCTATCCTACACTCCTCTCACATGGGCCGTGCTCCCACCGCGTATTCTAATACTATGACAAGTACAAATCTTAATTTTCGTTTTGTTCCGCCTCATTTTGTAAACAAGAGTAATAGATGTGAAACTCACCATGCAGACGAAGGCTGAGATGGATACGAAGCTCCAGGATGGTTCCTGGAACGCAGTCGCAATCAAAATCATGACATACGTCTTATTTGCATCCGACTATTTGTGTGAAAAACGTGCACCGGGTCTGACATTGGTATGCACACCATGATACATTGCATAATAAATACTGAAGTGCCAAGAACAAGGACAAATAATAAAACGTAGACAGGACAAACGCTAAACTCAAAACTGACGTTTAATAAAATGATTGTGAAAGAGAAAAAATATGTTAAGGCAATTTTAAGTTCCAAAGTAATGACAGAAATGTAGAATTATATAAAGAGAATATTATTGTGGTTAATTCTACACTTATAACATTGCCTCGAAATTTAAAATGCCCCTAACAACTATCTTTCACAACCATTTCATTAAATGGCGGTTATGAGTTTAGAGCTTGACCTGTCTACGTCTTTTATTTTTTCTTGTCCTTGGCGCTTCAGATTTATTATGTATAACCCACTCGCCCAACAGATCATTTTGATACATTGCTCCGACGAAGCGCACGTTTTGAACATTAGACGGTGCTTGCTGCATATTGCACGAGGGGAGTCATTTGTGGTGGTTGGTCGATGGGCCGTTCTCGCCGCCCTCTGCATAGTGCCGTCCTCGCAACAAAACAAAATGGCATCGCGTCACCATGTTGTGCACAACCAGAAGATAGCAAACCGGCTACGTGACCCTCGTGTTAGCGAAATCCGAAAACGAAGGGAGCAACATTGGGCAGAGAGCCAAGGGCGAAAAAAAGATGGAGGCATGCAAGTGTGCGTTCGCCGCACGTGTAACTTTAAATTTTATTTTCGTGTATTAAAGTCTTTCATTTTCCTAAAAGTTTGTTTAGTTGGAGGAAAGCCAACACTAGTGATGTGGTATTAGTTTTGTTTGTTTGTTTATTGTTGCCGCTAGCTTAGGAGGGCCAATACAGGGTGGCGTTTTAGCACTCAATACGGTGGAAAACAAAATATACTGTAAGGTCCAGGAGACTCCTGCGTGATGCTGTTCATACACCATGCAAAAGGCATGGTGGGCTCGCTGCAGGCACGATGACATAACTGCCTGCGAACTCGCCTCAAGCGTCTTCGAAGCATGCTTCAGACCTACGCATGCTTCGACCACGTCTGCAGACCGTTTCGATATGACCAACGTGGTAGGACCGTCATACAAGGAAGAAACAAGTTTCATACGGTAGAACGGAACTAGTAGGGAGTTTTAGGGAACCCTTCTTGCACATCTAATAGATGGACCCTCCGGTACGAACTGCGCATATACGAGACTTCTCCGGTGGCGCATGCGCAGTTCGTACCCGGTTCCCTAAACGGTTCCCTAAAACTCCCTAGTGTCTGGAGTCCGTCTTTTGTATGGTGCAATATTTAGCGGTCTTACAGCGGCTTAAGGGTTTGCACGCTTGTTCCTTCCCGTCCCCCGTTAGAGGATGCCGAGTCAGCGTAGCAATTTTTGTAGGGCAAAAAGCGAACAAACTCTGACTGCTATTTTTTTATCTGTGCCGAAAGGGCGAATTCGGTACATTTTCTCGATTTTGGGGTTACGACTGCTTTTAGTGAAAGGAGTGTTTCTGAAATACGAGGTGCCTTTTTTTGCGATGCCTCATGTAGTTTTGTAAATATGCTATCGCAAATGTTAGGTTTCGGGGGTCCGCGGCGAAACCGAAACTACCAGCTCGAGCATGACGGTACCTTTTGCGATCAGCTGCGTGGCCATCATGTGGCGGGAAGTTGGTACCGCGTTACAGCGAAACGTGCGACTGGCCTAGCTGCAATAGCAGTTCCGATTAGCCAGGATAAGATGCTACGGCTGCTTCACTTGTTTGCATCGTAGATATCGAACATCCGTAGCAAATATTAATACACATTCATAAACTTTCCTGCCAAAAATCGAGCCGTTTATTATGAACGCAGGCTCAGAACGAGCCCCCACTTATCTTCTGAGAACTACAATATTGGTAGCGCGCAATGGACGTTGCAGAAGCGTTGCGAAAGCTAATGGTGAGCTCGCGCGCTGAGCAGGAACGTACCAAACTATGGACTCCAGTTAATGACACCTTCGGCAGCACAACGCGCTTGAGCGAGCGGTCAATAATCTGTGTGCGCGATCTGTGAGAAGCACTTACAAACTACAGCAGTTAAAAGAAAACATAAGAAGCAGAAATCGTCCGCTGAGACGGCTGAAAACGCAGCAGAAAAACACGGCGAAAGAAGTGGCAGTACTAATAATAGCCCGATCTCATCAGTCAGCTTGACTACGCCACCGGTGCCGCAATGCATCGATGGAACTTTAGTCTTTCTGCTCGCGCAACAACCTTGCTCAATCTCTGCGCCTGCGGAGCACGATACGGCACGAGCCCTCGCATGCACGGCCGCCTGCCTCCGTGAACGAAAGTTATGGCGGCGTCACGCATGCGCCGAACGCTTAGTGATATCGGTCGTTAACATGTTTGAGTACGAAGATGATATCGGGGCACAATGTTATTCGACAAACAGCGAGCCCGCCGAATGCCGCCGAGAAGCTGGTGCTTGGTAGCGCTTTTAATACCGGTTTTCGAGTAAATCGCGGTTCTCCTAATACTTTGACGCGGCGGTCGTATTTAGTCTTTGTAAATAGATATTAGGCGTTTATTTTACTTCAACCTTTGACCGGAGTTATTCTTTAAGGGCGGTTTGCGAAACTTCGTGTTATTGAGGCGCGAGATCCAATAATAAAGCGTCTCACAAAATCAGACACTTATGGGATGGCCCTGGAACTCTCTAGCTTGCTGCCCGAATGATAAGATAGTCCCCCATATGAGACAAGCACAGCGTCGCTATACTCCACCGTAGCCGACTATCCGATTGGGTCAATGAAGTGGCGTCAAAAGCGCTTCATCACGTTGCTCATTGCCTTTGTTCGTTTTGCTACCACCGGTCAAACCAACCACACGCAGTGAATGCTGCCGTTGATCACGCTTCCTGTTGTGCGTGATCGGTCTAGCCGAGGACAGCAAACCCGGACTTCGTCAAAGAGTAAAGGCTCGTTCACACACTTATAACCGAGTAATACCGAGAGAAACAAGCACGCCTCCTGCGCAGAGCTGGCAGTAATGTAATTACTGTAATGAAATTACAGCAATTTAATTACTTGTTCCAGTAATTAGTAATGTAATTCATTACTTTTTGTAGCAGGTAATTTAGTAACGTAATGAATTACTCCAGCGACGGGAATTGTTATTAAATTACCTAATTACTTTTTCGCACCAGGCATATTTTTGTGTCCACAATACACAAGAGCGCTTTTCTTTTTATTTTACTTTTTCTTTTTCCTCTACACCTTTCCAAAAAACGCTCTTCGGCCGCCGCTATGTTGCTGATGCTAATGCGGCTGGTGCGACTCTCGCGCCCGCTATCAGCTAGACATTTTCTGCCACTCTCTTGAACTATGAAAACCCGCTCAGCGCGATTCTCTACCTATGTTTTGCGGTTTTGCATTCGACGTTTTCTGGCCCCTCTTGAAAGTTTCCGCTTACTTTTTCGGATGCCTGATGCGTACCCTCTCTGTGTTACCTTCCACTGCGAAAAATAGGGCTGGTAAGTGCCTGCCATTCGAGCTTTTCTGCTTGACATTCTCGGGAAACGAAGGAGGGGAAGTAGGTCGAACTAAGGCCCCTGGTGGAACGGCCTCGACGCGATTTTGCGAACAATGACAATTGTTCTCCCCCACCCAGAGATAATCCGCGTAGGGTCCTCAGTCATCTCCAAAAATAGTTGTCCGGGTTGGGGTGGGAAACGGATCAGTCGCGTGCGTTCCTCTGTCCATCGGTAAACATGCAACAGAGAGTTCTAGCTGTGTGCCATGAACTGTGTAAATAATGGAAATAAAGTTATCTGTAAAAGGAAGTTATCCGTATAATTGTAAACGTCTGTCATTTTTTATCACGTCTTCAGCCCCGCATTCGGCGCACATGTTGTCAAATGGCCTGGTGTTTGAGCCTGGCTCGCCGCTGCATATGCCGCATGCCGCCACAAAGGCCCCCCCCTCTAGTGCCCTGGCTTTCGATATGTGAAGTCAGGAGACGAACTTCTGAAATTGAAGTTGTTCAGAATATAAAGCGCCAAAAAGCGACAGGACAAAGAGGAGAGTAAACAGGAAGAGACGCACTCGCAACTAAAATTTATTTATGACAAAAACACATAATATATAGGCCGTTAAAAGCGCCTATTCGTCACATCAATCGATATGACCCCTTGATAAAATCAAACTCTTTCCCTTAGAGGGCAAGGGAAGGTTCACTGACGCATATTCGTCTCCCTTCGCCCTAATCTCAAACGCCTCGTGCACTTCTTGGCATATTTTATCTTCATATTTCGCCAGAACCATCACATCATGTAGAACTGGTGAGCACGGGCAGTAAACAAAGTATACAAAAGTAATGAGAAAGTAATGTCATTACTTTTTAAAGTAATTTGTAATGGTAATTAATTACTTTCTGGCTGTGGTAATTTGTAATGTAATTTAATTACATTTCAGCAATTTTCAGCAAAGTAATTAGTAATGTAATTTAATTACAAAATATGAGTAGTTTGGCCAGCTCTGCTCCTGCGACGTCTCAGGACTGGATGCGATGTTGCGGAGCTGATCCGAAGACGTCGTAAGAGCTAGGCTCAAAAACTGGTCTTGACTCTTTCGGTCATACTCGGTTGCAAGTGTGTGAACGGGCCTTAATACTTGGAGAGTTCGTCCCACCTTAGAAGGTACCTGTTCGACCCGAGAGGTTTTCACTTAATACAAAGTAAGGAAATAGTGCGTCTACTATTCCCGAAAAGCGGTTGGGAGAGCCGATTGCTGAAACCTGTGGAAGCGGCTGCTTGATGAGTGAATGTGGTCAGCCCTGAAAAATGCTGTCTCTGTTCTGGCGCTGAGCGTGACGTTCCACATGCTGAATGTCACAGCGAAGCCAGTTTTTGTTAAATATATGCATATTTACTGCCTTGTCGTTCACTGAGACTCCCTCCGTGGATTGAAGAGATTGCAGTGATTGGCTCTCTCAAGCGGTTTGCAAGAAAGTTGACACACTGCATATCTTTTTTTTATAGTATACTCATAACAATTTTCCACAACATGAGTGGGTGACCGCATCTAAAGGAACGTAGGACAACACCACTTGGGCTGGACACTTACCATGTATCTCAGCTGTTTCGCGTAGATTGTGAAGTTGACGATCGTGTCCGAGGAGTGACTGTTGAGTGGCTGGTAGTTCTTGTCATACTTTTCGGAATCCGTCAAGTTCTGGCGGAGTTTTTTTAGCGTCGGCCAATCGGTGTCAGCTCCACCTGAACAAATGACGTCGTACTCAATGGTGTCAAGATGGCCCCGGCACGCTGACACAAGAGCCGCATATCGAGAGAGTTTGGTGAAGGGGTAGAAGCTGCCGCCAGCGCCGCATATTCCCACCGCGATAAACTTGCGAAGTATGAATGAGCTAGGATCACCTTGAAGGATTCGCGTCGCGTGCCGCAGGTATCTTTTTTGTTTTCTGGATGAAGATGAAAGCACACGGATGTACAACTTAAGATGTTGATGGAAAAGGGGAGTTTCAAGGTGCTTAGCGCGTTTACTGAGTCAGGAAAGGGTGGCATTGGCGACAAAAATTTCCTGAAACATGAGGCGAAGCTGCGAATGCGGGTTGCGCGTTCGAGGTTTGGGTCAAAACTCCCACGGAGCCGAATTGACCGCTTTTAGCCTCAACTACGTCGTGTCCTCCGAAGCGGTGCCACGAGTGCAATCAAAAGAAAGATTAAGTGCGTTCGGAATGTCGCCGTGACGACAACGTCACATGTGTTGCCCTTTCAGTTACAAAGAGTAGCGAATTCGAACTCTAGCGTGCTGATATGAAATACCTGAACCCATCCTTACCTAGAGATCTTGATTGGTCTGTTCCCATGACCTGACGTCATGGGAACAGACCAATCCACTCAGTTTTCCCGCCAAATTAAGCGAAACAACTGACGTCACGTGATGCATACTCCAATGCGATTTCCCCGCTAAATTAGTCGGGAAAATGGAGTCACGTTACCTTTACACCTTGGGGAAATGAACGGGTCGTTACCTACTGGTCGCCAAATTTTCCCTGCTAAATTTAGCGGGAAAATTTACGTCGTGTGAACTAGGCATCAGTTCAGCTTCCCAGCTAAATTTGGCGGGCGAAACGACATCACATGACCTGACGCCACGTGACAGATAGAACCATGCAGTTTCCCGCTAAATTTGCCAGAAAAATATGCGTGACGTGACACACCAATTCCCTTAACGAATTTCCTATAATACATTTCATGGATTTTAAAACTTTGAATGTGAAGGTCGCGGTGAGTTTTAATTATCGCGATTATCTCGCTTATCGCCAGCCTCTGTCATTGGTTTCCAGCGTTTTTTTTCGTTCAGCAAGCCACCCTAAAGCGATCTTCTAAAACAGTGTGCAGACGACAAACGGGCTTGTATACGACATAAAAAGTGCACTGTATCCGATTTTGCTTAATTTTTAAATATTTTACTACCTCCGGTCTAAGCTAAAAAAAAAAATAGACATCAATTTTTTTTTTTTTTTTTTTGCAAATTTACGTTTGCGTGTTAAATTTCAGATATGTACGTTTGGAATTAGAATTTCGCAAAGCGTGCCAAATGCGTTGGTCCTTACTGCCGCACCCTGTACATACATTCACTGACAGTTTAAGAGACGCAGGGTGTATCGAGCCCCGTGCATCTCATCATCAGTCCGGAGCCAATGAAATTACGGCGTTAGCCGATAAGAATGCCAAGGTGACAATTACAAAGCGAGAAACGTGATTAACATGATAGGCCACGCCCTACGTTCCTTGAGCTGTCGGCGACTACAGTTCGGCCTGTCATGCTTCGCTGGTATTAAATGCAGACGTATTATCGGAAACAAAATGAAAGGGAACAACAGTACGTCTTTCTTCTTCACACGGTTTCGCGGCTCCCACAACCTTCGTGAAACCTCAACCTGTCAAACAGTATATATTTGGGATCTGAATGTTTTGTTCTAGACCTCGTCGGGGCCATACCTTGTTCCAAAAATTGTAAGCACCCCCCCCCGCCCCCCCCCCCCCCAAAAAAAAAAAAATCGAGGATTATTTTTTATATATATAAATATACGAGCCAGACAATCTGTCTCGCAATACCATCTCATTGCGTTTACTTTAAACTCAGAAACGCAAAACCGTAAAACGGACATCTTAAAACGTTACAGGCCCCTAATTCTAAAAAAAGAAAAAAAACTGAGTTTATTTTTGTGCACAACACTGAGACAGTCAATCGCGGCAAAGAACAGAAGGACAGCAGAAAAATGATGAAGCTCAGAATACGATTACACCTAAAAATGGCGATGTACACAGAGACAATTTAGAAGCTTAGTGACTCTGCGCACATCGCATTTTCTGGTCCAATCGCATTCTGAGCTTAGCAATTCACTAAGATGCTTCTGCTGTTCACCGTGATTGACATCGCCCGTGTTCTGCAGGAAAGTGAGCTCGCAGGCCTAGTTCAAAGCGTACTCGGACACCTTCAGCATTACGCGTCCCACCACTACGGTGGTGGGGCATTGCAGCGACGATAGGGCGAGGCTGCCATTTCTTTTTGTTTTTCTACCTTATTCAGCGACACAGAAAAAACACCAGTATGATATATGGCCACCGACTGACTACCAACGTACCGGCAGGAGTGATGGTGATGGCTGTCAAGGCAACCAGGGTCCCTCCGAGGATGAAGATGGCGTGGCGAAGCCCGGCCATGGTTGAGTCTCGAAATGGCATCGACTGCGCGGAGGCTACCCTCAACGCGTTTTGCGAGTCACTCCCCTTCGCTCCTTCGTGGTCAGGTGGGACTCTTCCGCACCGCCATCTTTGTTTTCCACGCGCGCCTGGTACAGGCCGAAACCGAAACCGAATAAAGACAGCCAGCTTCTGCGAAGCGAGGATACCGTTTCATGACGTCATCCGAATTCAAGAGTGAACGGTAAAGAGAAAAGAGGGGGCGACTAGTCGCCATACTCCTATTCACCCCAAGAACCGCATGTAGAAAAGGTCCGACTCCTCGCTGAGCATACCTAATTTACTGCTTTATGTGGTGAATTAAAATATATGTAGCTGCATCTTTGATTAGCTTTACGTTATTTTACCGAGACGTACACGTCTCTAATGCCCAAAAGCTTCACTATTATAAATATAAGAGAAAACGTTACAATCGCTATATTTGCACTACTTTCACACATAATAACTAAACATATGCGAGGGGCGTCTCTAGATAAAACATTAAGTAAAAATGTTCCTGCAAATTTAGCGAACATTGTCATCCGTGCAAAAGCGACGACGTTTCCGTCTCTGCTGATCCGAGACTGCCGCCGGTAGAGCACACGAGTGGCAGACGCGTGCGTCTTGACGCCGCCATCTGCTAACGTCGTGCCCGTAGCGAGATGCTGCAAGACGCGCTGTCGACGAGGTTGACAGAAGGCTTGGCGCGCTGACTGGATCCCATAGTGAAGGCGTTTTGGAGGGAAAGGCGCAAGCCTTGTCTTCTACGTGTGATTCGGTAAGCAAGTCGTCTGCTTCTTGCGTAGGAGTTGCGGTGACGTCAGAACGATGCTGAGCTCTGATTGGCTTTGATTGAAAGGATAGTGGGTAGACCTTTATGATAGATGCCTTGAGGTCTACCCACTGTATTTCTTTAGATCAGCCAATAAGAGCTCGGCGTTCTGACATCAGCGACCCTTGTGCAAGAAGCAGACGAAATATCGCTTCGCATTGCTTGAACACAGCATTAGACACTGCTAGACTAGTAAATCAAGCGATACGTCAACATATATATTTCTTTATTTAAACGTCCCCGTTTCTTTTTTTTAGTTTAACTTTTTATTTTTATTGGCAGCTCTGAAAACGGGGACGACAGAGTTTTAGGAACCACCATGGGGCCATCGCGCCAACCTTTTTAAAGCGACACTTTGCTAAAAATAGTATGAGTATTGACAAAAAAAATGGCAACCATTGGTGCGAACGGGTCGCCTCCTAGCGATGTAGATTACATGTAATGCGATGCTCCCCCCCTCGTGTTTCCCACTTAAGGCAGGGGTTCGAAATAGATCGAACCGACTCTGAGACGTAACCCGATCCGAATGAACGTCTTGCGACATACACGCCACACACCTTCTCGAAAAGTCGATGTCGCCAACGCGCATATTATTGGCGGAACGATGGTTACGGCAATAAGGCTACGCCCGTCCGCCGTCTTGGTTTTTATTGTCTTTCAAGCGGGACTAACGGAATGCGGTAAGTCGGGGTCATTATTTGGTGTAACTCTTTGCC
This sequence comes from Ixodes scapularis, assembly GCF_016920785.2. NCBI lineage: Eukaryota > Metazoa > Arthropoda > Arachnida > Ixodida > Ixodidae > Ixodes > Ixodes scapularis. Next base: position 79,595,859 of record NW_024609883.1, read on the forward strand.
TTATGCACGTCATGGGTTGGATGACAGAATAACTTATATTATGAATGCAGTAGATGCTTCGCCCCCGGCGCGAGCTTTCTTCCTTTCATAATACCTCGTCCCACCAGCGCCGGCAAAAAGATGTCTTTTAACTTTAAATTCAAGAAGATTACCATTTTTTTAGAAGTTTTGTTTTTGAAAACAATAGGCGCAACAGCACCTTCCAGAATCACATTGAAGCAAATGAACAACAACAATAAGAAAACCGAAAGTTTCGTTTTTTTTCTTCTTTTGTAAATTACACATTACAAAACACCAGCAGTGTTAAAGCTCTAGTTGCCAGGTTTCATGAGTGTTGTTTTTATTATGTTGAAAAGAGACAAAGAATGAATGCCTGGAATGACATTTGAGGGTTCATATTGCAAAACCTACGATAAAAGAAACTCGTAAACTAGTTAATACGGAACAACAAAAGTATAGCGAGTTACCCGACGCTCACCACACAATAACTTCACAAACATAAATGTATTTTTCTTTTAAATTACGGTTTGACACAGTACTAACAATAGCTATAGAAATGACCAACTCAAAATTTAGCTGTCACATATAAAACACGACTTCCATGAGCTAGCTTCCTTAACCTGAGGCACCTCGTTCATTCACTCAACTCTCGCAACCTCGTTATCTCAGTGACTGTCATAACGTTCATCAGAAAGTAAAGGCCGTTAACACATTTGCGTTTGAGTGTGCTAGAGCGTATTGCATTCCCTTGCTGCCACTTACGACGAGACTACACGCTGGCGCCATCTATGGGATGTGAAAAACTGAATCTGCGTCTATATTTTAAACTTTTTTACAGGTAATGGTTTTTCTCCGTGAGCTCGAAGTAATTTTAACAATGCTATAGGCTTTGTTTTTCAGACCTAACGCGTAGAGTTGCGTAGTTTATCTCTACGCAGTTCCAGGACGGCCCACAGATGGCGCCAGTTTTGTAGTGTATTCTCTTTTCGTAACCGGTCGAAACGCAAAACACTTCATCAAACTCAAACGCAAACGCGTTTCCGCCAGGAGTCGTGACGTCAGTCAACCCCGTCTACTCTCACGAACATCCACTCACGAAAATTCCGAGGTGGCGAGTGTTGCATAAACATACGCAGCTTCAAAGATTCTTTTTTTTTTTTCGTCTAGGCATGGTACGCCAGGAGGAACAAAGCGTAGAACAGGAACACCAGACGATCGAGGCCCTGGGCAACCAGAAACCATTCCTGCTTGGTGATGATGTCCTGCTTGTCCAAGGGCGAGTTGGCGTCGGTGAGCTGCTCGTGGTCTACAGGCCTTGGGGCGGGCAAGGGGCAAAGGAACAGTACACGTCCAACGACACCAGACAGAATGTTGACCAGGAACTCTGGTGGCCTAAAGACCATGGGACTTCTGACCATGTTGAGCACCAGGACGGCTATGAGCGTGGCTACGGCAATGGTGATGCACGTCGATCCCAGGAACTGAACTGGAAAGTGTAACCAGAAGTGTCAGTTCACGAAGGAGAAATTTAGTTATTTTAATTTTTTTAGAATAAAAAAAACAGTACATGCACGAGAAGAGCCCAGTAAATGTTTCGCCTCGAAAGCGATTTTTTTATAACACTTTGCAGCACATGCAGTTAAAGCCCCGTGAAAGGCTGTGAGCGCGTACTAGAGGCGAAGTTTCTGCTGAGTTCTGAAATTGTCACCGACCGTAGACAACGACGGCAACAAAAAAAGACTACATTTGGCTATTCGTGGTACGTTTCTGCCACCCCGATAATCCATAAAGGGTAGTTCACACAGCTACGTTAAACGCATCACCGTGACTGCGACGCGGAAGAGTAGTAGTCGATGCTGTTGCAACTGCTATTAGCCTAAGAAGGGAACGTCCTGTGAACTGGCCTGTAATCATAATATAGATTGATGGTTTGCGACATGGTTCACTGCTTAACCGAGTCACAGAAGTGAAACCATGACGGTAGGAAGCATCTGAAAGCGACGTGACGCCACCAGATGTGGAGCCGGGGTGCACTTCCGGTTTGGAGAGACATGCCCCCAACGATGACACAAAACGAACAAAACCAAGAGACGCTATGCGGAGCGTAAGTTCGTCTGCTTCTTTCACGGGGTTTCCGATGATGTCAAAACGCCGAGCTATTATTAAATGATTGAAAAAATAGTGGGTAGACCTCAAGGCATCGAGCATTGAGGTCTACCCACTATCCTCTCAGTCAAAACCAATCAGAGCTCGGCGTCGTTCAGACGTCACCGCAACCCCTGCGCAGGAAGCAGACGACTTGCTCTCCGGATTGAACGGAAAGGACACCCTTGGGCACCTTTGGGGGAGCTCTACTGACCGCAACCTATACTTTCGCCTTCATTTGGGATTTTTTCGTTTGGCAGGTTTGAGCCCTTATGTCGCCTCCTCTTCCTACCTCCAAGGACAAATACCCCTCTCAAGACAAGTCAAGTGTACATTGACAGCAACTTTTCTTGAACGTGGGCCACAAAACGACATCTTGGCCAACAAGTGGTCGCACTATACTCAAGACTTCATGAATCACCGGTAAACTTCTTTCACTAAACCAGGGCGCAGCGTGGTCTCATAGCTCGTCCAGCGGAAAGCGCCCACTTCCAAGATCAAAATGGCCTTCACTTACCGATCTTGGGAACGTGCAGCGAGTCGCTCAGATCACTTCTGAGATTGATCATGACGAGGAGAATGCTGACGATTCCCGTACAACCCAGCGTGATCTTCTTGCCCGAGTTGGGGGGCAGCCAGAAGACGAAGAGGGTCAGGATGGACACGGCCACGCAGGGAAGCACCACGGTGTAGTGGTAGTTGGACGACTGGCGCTTGAGGAACATGGTGAACCTCAGCACGGGATCTGGGCCCTGCTCGGGATGCTGGAACTCCGTAACGTCCATGGATTCAAAGTAGCCGTCCCAGTCGGGGTGGGTCTCGTCGAATGTCTTCTTGGCCAGTTTACCTCAGAGAGAGAAAAAAAGAAAAGTCGGCCTCTTCACTTTTTGCTGGATACTGCGGTCTTCACGCATTGTCGAGGGTTAAACGTGCACAATTGCACAAACTACAGATATGTCTATGATGTCTATGATTCTACAACGTCGAATTTCATCGTACCAGACTGAGCCGAATTTATAGAGTCACTGATAGATGAAGAAACGAATGGCGTGGCAAGTCCTGAACATCTTATCATCGCCCTGGATTTAATGAGATAGCGGCATTAGCGGAACGGCGAATAACAAATCGCGAAGCAAAACGCGAGTACATTAGGAGCTACGCCCCGCGTTTTTTATACTGTCAGTGACTGTAGCATTTCAGTGCGCTTTTACGTAATGGTGAAACATTATAGTTAAACCCTCTTCACGCGTCAACTGTATTATTTTTTAACAGATTGCGGTAGCAGTTGGAAACCGCACTTCCAAAGCCACAGTCGCTCCGCTCGTACGTACATCATGCAAAGTACACGCGTGTACTCTGCATGATGTACGTGTGTACTTTGCAAGCATCTTCAAAGTATATCCGCTTCATACATGTATGTATGCTTCGAACATGTCTAGATAATCTTTTGCATGACCAATGTGGCAGGAGCGCCACATTAGTCATTGAAGGAAGAAACAGGCCGCAGACAGTGTCTTCAGTCTGTCTTTGGTGTGATGCGTTGAGTGAGCGCGGCTTTAAGAAATGAAGTAGCAATGGCGGAGCTTACCGATGAGCTTGATCCTGTATCCATGCGACCAGGAGGACACGTTCATGACGCAGCGGTGCTCGTCGAATGGGAAGTCCCTGAGCTCCATGGTGCAGCGGAGCCCGAAGGTGACCACGGGGCACCAGACCACGTTGCCGTGGTAGTCCGCCTTGATGGACGAGAACATGCGCACCCCGTACACGCTGTAGCTCTCGTGCACTGACAGTGTGGGCGTCCAGACGTCGCTGTCGCCGAAGGTCACCTCCTTCATGCCGTCGTAGTCGGAGGGGGTCCAGGAGAGGCCCTCGTCGATCCAGTGCTGTGCCATAGGTTTGCGTTAGGGCCTCGAATACATGCTTCACAGATACATCAGTGGTGGCGCAGGCGAGCTGGTGTAAATTTACCATCCTCTGAAACCCGCTGAGACTGGGTGGAGCACGAAAATAATCTGAAGTAGAAGAGAAAGAAACATGGTGGCAGAAGGCAACAAACTAAACCATTTCCTTGAACTTCCTGAGACTGCCTTCTGTCATTCTGCCCCTATCTCTTCAACTTTGGACACTTCTTGCACTCCACCCAGTCTCCGTCGGGTGGTTTAAAAAAACGGCAAAGGCCACAGTTCCATCGAGGTCTCCTATTCAAGTGTGCTAAGTTTCTAGAATCTTTTTTCTTAAAGAAAAGATAAAAAAACGGCAGGTTTTAGGCCTTAAGCCGTTACCAGGCCTTCGTTTGTTATGCTGAAAAAAAAGTTCTTATAGTCGTAAATACGAGGGGGGACCTTGAGGTAAGCGGAATGAATTTCTGGAGAGCAGGGCGTTCGTAGTACCAGCTTCCGCCGAAAGCAGCGCTTAGCGGCACCCCTTCCCGCCCCTCTCGAGTCAGTCTACTAACCGGCGTGGTCTGCTAAAGTTCTAGCGGCATGTTGTGATTTTTTTCCAAAAGCGCTTTAAGATCATTCCTCGTTTTTTTGCAATGTCTGATTTGAAGAACCTTCAACATTCCCAAAACGATTTCCTATCAAGACTTTTTTTTTCACACAGGCGAGCAGAAAATAGTCACACGGGGCGAGGTCCGGTAAGTAAAGGGGTATATACACGATGTCATGCCACTTTGGTTAAACATTGTTGCACAGACAGGGCAGTGTGTGCTGGGACATTGTCGTAATGCAACTACCACTCCCCCCTTTCCCTTAAATCGGGGCGTTACCGCCTCACTGAAGTGCGCAAGCGTCGCGAAGTTCCTAAGTAAAACACCTGATTAATAGTTTGACCAGGAGGAACAAACTCAGAGCAAACCATGCCCGAATTTTTAGATGTTTTCATCAGTTGTAAGGTCGCCGATCAATATTTCACCGGCCATGAAGCGAGAAAAGCACACGTATACCTGCGATTTCTTAATAGCATATTCTTTATAAGCTGTCTGAAGCATTGCAAGAGTTTCCTCCGCAGGTTCCCTAAAGGAAAAAAGAGAAGATTAATGATTTTGAAGACTTTAGGGGGGAATTACAACATGCCGCTATTCGCCTCGAGATTTGATCGACATGGCTCAAGTGGTGGAAAGTAGAACTACGCTTTGTTTTACACTTACTTGGAGCAAAACGAATACGCCAATGTCTCTTATGGCTTCGGCCATGGGAGGCGTCAATGCAGCGCTCGCGCACTAGAATCAACTGCTGAGAGCTCGTGCTCTGTGCCGTTAGTGTGGATGGTTTGTATGCAACCGCATTGTTGACGGATGGAATTACCACGTGCCTCATAGAGAACCATGGATAAACAAAAGCACGCTTCCCCTACTTTCAATCTGGGTCTCGAGGCCAATAACTTCAGCAGACGACGCCTGTCGGCAAACTAACTCGGAGGAGGTGTCGCTAAGCGCTACTAACTGCGGATGCCGGTACTATAGGAACGCCCAGCTCTCCTGAAATTCTGAAACTTACTGTGGATTTTTAGAGTCTCTTGAAATAAATACATGATTATGATGTCTAGATTTGTTTTAAATATAATTCGTGACTGCCATATGAAGCCGATTTTATTCCAATTGTGTGATAAAACATGTTAAAAATCTATATTTTTTAAACAAACCTTTGTATTGTACTCTAAAGTTAAATCCAAAATTAAAAAAAAAAAAAACATATTCATGCCTTAATACCATAAAAAAACTCTGAGATTCTTTTTTTTTTTTTTTTTTTTAATATCAACCTCTTCATGACCACGGGACTTTGTCCGAAGTCGCTCACCGAAACTATATTTGAAACTGCATCACGATGTTCATTCTGGTCTAGGCTTTTCATGCGTTTAAAATAAATAAGGACACATATATGTTCATGTTTCCGTTTTTCTTTATTTACTGATAACTTAATTTAACTTGAATATGTCATTGAAGTGCATGCAATGCTTAGGGCGGCTATGTCTCCCAAGAATTTCCGCGATCTAGTTCATTACCTTCATAGTAAAGCAGTCATGAAATATTTTCACTAGCCAGAATTTTATATGCGATAGCATTTAGAATTTTGTGTTCTGCTCTGTGCTTTCACCGAGGGTTATAAATGCTATGATAAGTGCAATTTGTTTTTGCTCCTTTCATCTTGTGAACCTCTAGGATGTAGACTCACCATGCATACAAATGCGGAAACGGACATGTAGTTCCACGTGGGTTCCTGAAACGCAATAACGATCGAAATCAGTGCTTACATCTTATTTTCGACCAGTAAAATATGGGCACAGCGTGCACACATTCTGACATTGATCTGCTGAGTATGATGCATGGCAGCAGCGTATAGGGTACGTTTGAATCATCAGGGCGTACTTTCTGCATATTGCCGCAGGCATGAACGAGAAGGAACGCTTCTCCGTACTTCTAGAATATTCGTGCTTGCTCTTACCACGAGTTTAGCAGATAAGGAGGCCAGAATGACCTTGCCGAGTCAGTCTCGCCCTAGCTCACTCCCGAACGTTCCAGGTAGAATATTTGAGGCAGTGCCGACTCAGTCTCCCAACGACAAGAAACACTCACTCTCGCAGTCTCGCTCTAGCCAGCTGTTCCGCCGACGCGGCGACATTCGCTGTTGCCGTTTCGAAAGTTCATTCTTCTTTTGGGTTTCTGGCCCAAGTTCGCCGATTAAACCTTAATTCTTAGTTCTACGCTTGTAGAGCATTTCCCATCCTCTATTGCGGAGCCATTTATAGAAGTTGGTCGATGGGCTCATTTCGTGACCCACTGTAGTGAGCTGTTTTCACAAAAAAAAAATGGCGTCACACCACCATGTTGTGTATAACCAGAAGATGGCAAACCGGTGACGCGTCCCTACTAACATGCATCTAAGCCTTCCTGTACCATTGACTTCAAAAGACTCCTACATTCTCCTCGAAGACGTGAATTCTCTTTGGACTCGACAAACAGTGCAAGACACAACACCCGGGTACATTATAAAGATCTGCCTGCTTGTTCCCTTATGTCATCCGCCTTGACAGAAATCAGCATCACTGTAGCAATTCTTTTGCCAGGCAAAAGCGAGCAAACTCTAATTGTTCATATAAGCTTTCATTTGTTTACATTTGTGTTTAAAGAGAGTTTGGTGATTTTCGGTAGCACTGACCCGCAAGAGTGAGCAATGAAGAGTTTCCAGATCGGACGTTTGCGGTAGACTTTTGAAGCTTCCAGATTGGTGTCCGAATGTGGTGTACCGCACAAAACAAGCTCGGCGTCGGTACTTCATGAGGCTGTCCAACTTTAGATGGTGTTCTATCTGAGAGGTTTGGTGCGTCTACTATTCCCACAAAACACTTGGAGAGCCAATCGCTGAAATCTAAAGCCAGACGAATGACAAATCTGAAAATATGTTCAGACCTAAATATACACTCGGCATTCTGACAGTGAGCACGACGTTCCACATGCTGAGTGTCACAGCGCAGCTTGTTCTTTTCTTCTTCTTTTTGTTAGATCTAAACATATTTCCAGCCTTGTAATTCGTTGAGGCTCCCATCGTGGGTTGAAGAGAGTGAAGCGAACTGCTCTCCAAAGTGCTTTGCAGGAAAGTAGACACACCTCATATCTTTTTTTACAGCATAATCATAACAAATTTCGGCGGCATGAGTCGGTGACTACAACGCATCTAAAGGAACGTATAAGGCAACACCACTTGGGTTAAAAACTTACCATGTACCTCAGCTGTTTCGCGTAGATTGTGAAGTTGACGATCGTGTCCGAGGAGTGACTGTTGAGTGGTTGGTAGTTCTTGTCATACTTGGCCGAGTCCGTCAAGTTCTGGCGAAGCTTTTTTAGCATCGGCCAATCGGTGTCAGCTCCATCTGAACAACGACGTGATACGATTCGTACTCAACGATGCCAAGATGGCCCGGCAGGCTGGCAGTCAGTTAGCGAAACATCACTCTAAAAAAAGCCCGTAAGCCTGCTCACCCGCACAACACTCGGAGAGCCAATCACCTCAGCTTACGGAGGCAGCTCAGCGAGTGACGATGCCGAAACATATGTTTAGACCAAAAAACGCAGTCTGAGTTGTGACATTAAGCAATGCAAGCGTGACGTTTTGCATTGCTTAATGTCACAACTCAGATTGCGTTTTTTGGTCTAAACATATGTTTCGGCATCGTCACTCGCTGAGCTGCCTCCGTAAGCTGAGGTGATTGGCTCTCCGAGTGTTGTGCGTGAAAGTTGACGCACAGACTTTTTTTAGAGTGATTACACCCTTTTCAATAGTATGTGCCATCTAGGAGCTATAGTAAGTTACAGGTTAAGAAGGTAGCGGCAAATGCCCCTCAAAGGGAATCATATATCCCTCCGCCCCCTCCGCATCCAATAGCGTCCCCTCGTTTCCGTGACGTCGCGGCCAACGCGCGAGGAGGGTCATGCCTCTCTGTGCATATTTGCTTTATCTTTCGACTTTGACTTATACCCCATTCACACGATCATAAAGGTACCTTAAGCTAAGGGACCTTTATTCTCCGCTGCGAATCAATTCACGACCCTCCGCGCGTGCCGTTTGCTCGGGACCTAAGAGCGCGGGCTGATTCGCCGATTGCAAAGGGACTTATGGTAAAGATACCTTTATGCTGGCCGTGTGAATGGGGTATTATATAATTGTGGAAGCCACGAGAGGGAGATCAGAGCTTTCCCCCTTTGATGGAAACAAATACGACTTTAGGAGGTTAGGTTCCTTCTCCGATAGATACAAAGGCCACTTTCAGGATCTCGCTTTCCTCTCGGATGAAAACAAAGGTCGCTTTCTTAAAAAGTGGGGGTCGAAGACAAGTTGGCACCACTCTGTGGCCATTATCTATCCATTGAAGCGGAAGGAGCGTTTCCAGTGAACTTTTCTTTCGACTGCGGAGGGATTTGAAAGGGGCGCATCACGCTTGTGGGCGGAGCTTCTCCTACCTTCTTGACTTGTAACCGACTATAGTACTCCAGTTACCCGAGTTCATAATTGTTTTATTACGTATATTGAACATGTATTAGATACGAGCGTCACGTCAGCGGTTGGCGAGGATCGGACCCAATCACACGCTTTGGTTCATTAATATAATGAAGCGTGGATTATCAGTGCTCTTATACTTGCCCTGCAGTCATATATGACGTGGTCAAAGACATTGTGGACGAGTTTTGAAGATTTTGCGGTAAGCAGCCGTAACAGACAACGAACCAAAATGAGTACAGCTATAATTGGTCGGCTACCTTTTTGGAGGGTCGCAAGACTCTCCAAAAATGCCCGTACGTTCACTTTCCCGGAGTCTTATCGAAGAGCCAATCACTGTGATCTTCCGAATGAGGTCGGAAAATGACAAGGACAAAAAAAAAAATACAGTTACGAGGAAATATTTAAAAGTCTGTGATGTGACACTGAGGATCACGTGGTCACGTAAGAAGACATGGCGCCCAGTGTCAGGCTTCAGACTTTAAATTCTAGGTCTAAACCCTTTTAAGGCTTCGTCCTTCGCTTACCTCTTCCTCCCTCTGTTGTACGACTGGTCTCCACACGGTGCTAAGTGGGAAAGTAAACACGTGTGATTTTTTTTAGAGCGTGTGTTTAGGGGTGATTGTTTCAATTCTCAGCCATCAGACATATTCATGATTGCTGCTGTTATAGTCGTCGAAATCTTAAGAAATGCTGGGGGTTGCGAGCCCCGTGAATCATAGCTCCACAATCAGTGTGTTTGAGGCAGTAGCCAATAAGGAAGCTGAAAAACGAATCACAAAGCAAGAAGTGTAAACATAATCCACGGCCTGCATTTGTTAAGTTCTTAGTTACTGTGGTTTTGTCAGCCCTTCTTGGCTGATATTAAGTGCAGATGTACCCCATTAGAGCACAAGTCGGACAATCGTCCTGGGGAAACCGTCTCAATGCGTTTAAGCTCAGAAACGCAAAGAAACGTACGGATATCTTGAGACTTTACGTGAATCATCACTACCCATCCGAGTGAAACAGTGCACATCGGTATACATTCCTTCTTGACAGGTGCTGAGATGCTGCCATTTTTGTATAGGTTTTTTCAATGACGCAGAAAAACATAAGTATGAAAATACACTTATCGACGACCAACGTACCGGCACGTGTGATGGTGATGGCGGTCAACGCAGCCAGAGTCCCACCGAGGATGAAGACGGCGTGGCGAAGCCCGGCCATGGTTGCGCCTCGAAATAGCGTCGACGGCGCAGAGGCTAACCTCAACGCGTTTGGCGAGTCACTCCCCTTCGCTTTTCCGTGGTCATGTGGGATTCTGCTGCACCGCCATCTTTCTTTTCTGTGTGTGCCTGGCACAGGCCGACACCGAAACCGAAAGCAAAAAACAAAAAACAAAAAAAAAGTATAAAGGCTACATTTGTGACACCAATATGCCGTTTCATGACGTCACCCGCATTCGCGAATGAAAAAAAGGAAGAAAGAGAAGGGGGCGGCAAGGTCACTAGAGTCCCTGACTGCTCAAGAAACGCAGGGTATCGCCTACTGTGTTCCCGCTTCTTGCCTTGTGATTGGTTCATCGGCATCCTTATCGGCTAATACTGCCATTTCATTGGCTGCGGAGCAGTGATGAGATGCACAAAAAAAGCTTGCCATGCCTTAAATTTTCTTTTTGTGACTATAGAGTGAATACCGTAGATATAGAGTTATAGTGTTTTAATTTAGACGAAAATAAACTGAAGCCCATTTATAGTTCCTTCTCACATTTGTATACTAGGTTCCCGTAGCAAGTTCATTGATTCAATGGGGAAAAATACCATTACGATATTAACGCTACTTTCACAGGTTATATCTAAAAGTGTGCTGAAGGAAGTCTCTTGAGAGAAAATCTAATAATAAAAATACTTCAAATTTTATTGCCAATGGTACAAAAAAACGCCCAAGAGTTTTGCTTATCGAAAACGGTAAGCCGCAGTCAGACTGCTCCTGCACCATACAGAAGATATCTGGTTCACTCAAGGCATGATGACAAAATTATGTGCGGTTCTGCCTCAAGCATTTTCGAAGCATGTTTGCACCACATATGTGTAAGCTTCGAGTATGCTGCGGGCAGGTTTTTGTATGACCAACGTCACAGAACCACCATAATACTACAAGGAAGGCAGTTCGCTTCAGACAATGTCTACAGGCCATCTTTTGTATGGTGTATTTGCGGTGTGGCTGCCGTTCAAAAGACTCGCGGAAATTATTTTTAAGGCGCTCAGACAGAAGACCTCTATACATAATCGGCAAGTCATCTCGATCCGGACCCTGCGCGTACCTCGCAGCATGCGTTGGTTTGCCAATTTCATACAAGGGGCTTCGGTCTAAAGAACTCAGAAGACCCGTGAATCGGGTTATTAAACAGGGACGGTGCAATGCCACCTCTGTTCTTGTACGCATAAACACAGTACGCACAATAAAAAAAAATACAGGTGGGTGGATTGATGGATAGATGTATGATGATGGCTGTACCCTTTATAAGGGGCGGTAGCTTGCGCCACGTAGCCTCGAAACCAAAAGTATTATTTCTCCCCTCGCCCATCTAAGACAAATTGCCTTCCCTCTGTATTTACTTTCCCTCTGCATTACCACAAAAGTAGCAGCGTTGCCGACTACTGGAACCGCGATGATTGTAATGAGTGACGTGCACCTCTGAATGCATGACCTGCACGTGACGTCGTGGCATCTTGCACTTGACGACACGACATCTTGCTGATGGTCTTACCCAATGATTCTTGGCGAGCGAAACAAATTCGCTGGTGCGAGTTGTTTACGCTACAGAAGGTACGCGCTCGGCAGCAATGGCACCATAATCGCCACTGCTGTGACGTCAGTGAAAACCATGTATACTAAAGTGGCAGTTTCTCAGACATACGAGCTAACTAAGCACAAGCTCTATTCATGCTAAAGTCACTGTGGGCAAAAATGACCGGGCCTTAATGAAGTTATTTTTTTTCTCTCTCTCGGCAACAAGTCATCGCGGTGTTCTGACTTCACGTAAGTGTTCATTTCATATACTGTGACATGTAACATTTTTATTACCACCACCCTTTTATTATAACCGTGATGCTGTTTGAAATGTTGCCATTAAATAATTTCTCACAAGGTAACTAAAAACATGTTACCGAATAACTCGCTGGGAAAATTAAACGTTTTTTTTTTTTTTTTTTGTGTGTGTGAGAACAGCAATACTGGATAAGCGCGCGAGTCTTTCCAAGCTCCTCTATTCTATAAATAACGCATCAACAGATCGGATGCTGCTTTGCAAGAAGATCGCATTCACTGACGTGAGCGGGACGCCTCCCAGCGGTGTGGATTGCATCGAGCGCGACGCCCCCTCGAGATGTGGGTTGAGAGTAAAGCGAATCGAACCGAGACGTAACCCGATCCGAATGTACGTCTTGCGGTACACGCACACCCCCTTCGAAGGGCCGATGTCACGGACGCGGGGATCACTGGTGGAACGATGGTTACTGCAATAAAGTTACGCCCGTCCGCCATCTTGGCTCTCGTTGTCTTTCCAATGGGACTAGCGGAATGCGGTAAGTTGGGTTTTTATTAATCGATGTTACTCATCATCCCGTCTTTCGTGGGCTAGATAACCTGATTGATTTCGTACCGCATTTTTATAATCTGAGGACCATGTTAAAAAGATAATATTTTACGCAAAGCAGACTATTTTTTTTTTTTCTGGATCGACAAGATCCAGGAAGAAAATTAGTGATGGATTTTGTAAATGACTAAGTATATGTTAATGACAATTTTTGAATGATACAAACTTTCTTATAAAAAAATGCCGGCATTTTTCAAGCTGTGGGAATTTTTTGACGCGATGATTAGGCACAGGTTTTAACTAAGCGTCAGATGCGAACATATGCTCAGGGTGCGGCCTATAATCCGAAAAATGCGGCAATATCCTCTTCTGACTTTTTTTTTTATTCTTGACATCTGTCATCATTTCAGTCACGTGGAATGACAGAATGTCGTCGTCAGGTTGTTATTAGTTTCACCCTAATCTTGGGGTAGCTGTTGTTTCATTTGTCTTCGGTGACGCTCTTTGACTGACACATCGTGCCGAGTCTTTCTGTCAATCCTCACAGCGGTCCCAAGAAAAACACTCAGTCGAAAAGCGTGTCACGCAATATCAATCCTGATTCCATAGTTAGCTTCCTTTAAAAATTCTCAGAAAATTAAAGAATTTATTCGAAGTTCATTTAACTGTGAGTTTTATACTAATTATATAAAAATAAATAATAAGAGTACGTTCATTAAATATCACAGAAATACATCAACCTTGGAGCTTTATGTCCACTTCGATTTTCCCTCTTGCAAGAAACTTAGAAAAAGAACTTCCAATTTCAGTTTTTTTTTTAAGGCTCGGGAATGATAGCTAGGATTTCAGCTATCAAAATAACTGTCACTTGCAATTTAAAAAAAAAAAAAAAAAAAAAAAAACTTAGTGCCTTATAGTGCACGATGGATTCTTTTAAATATTTGTTTTCCGCGTACTGCCCGTGAGTGCAACTTGCTCCCTGAACTACTTGTATTTTCAAGTGCAACCAGATTTTATTTCAGAATTTGTTAACATAGAACGCGTACTTTGATACAATTTGATAATTTATTTTTCTCCTCTCCTTAAATGACGAGTACTTTGTAACTGTTTTTTTAACAACGGGCCAAGACGTGTTGTTGTGTCCACGCCCTTTTGCGTGCCGATAATCATGTTAAGGGCACGTATTATGATGGTAACGCGCAGCCGTATATTAATTATGATTATATATTTACGCATTTTTATAGTGTCACCTCATACTGTAGTACCTTGGCTACCCTTCAAGGGCCGGCAGTGTCCTAGTTGATTAATAGTTGATAATTAATCACTTTGTTCAATATATATTTTACGAGGACGATTTTCGTTTTTCTACATAGTCATTTTAAGAATAACAAAGAGAAAATCACCATAACGTCATTTGTCGATGTTGAAATCGTTCTTCAGGGCTCTTATCGGGTAATTTTGCCATATGATAACATCATGCTGCAATGTGACGCTTGGCCATTAAGAACTTTTCTTGTTCGTAATATTTTCAAGCTAAAGCAAAAAAAAAAAAGAAACACGTAAGTGTTGTGCAATGCGAAGTAGAGTTGTCTAACCAATAGACGTCAAATGAAATATGGACAAAGCTCGCTTTGTTTTCTATATCTGTGTAAATTTTCTACGCTCTGCTCCCCGCCGTTGCAGACGAATTGGCGAAAGAGAAGTTTGTATCGAACGAGCAGCAATTGAGAAGGAAGCTATTGGACCCCCTCACGTATGACGTCAACAGGCGTCCGACCAATCAATCATCGCTTCCGACTCCTGTCAATGTGTTCACTGGGTTCGCCAAATATATTGTAAGTACGCCTCATTCATCTGTTTCCTGCTCCGTTTGAAACGTAACCCTAGTTGCTCTTTACAACACCCGCAGGTTCTGGAGAGTGATTCGTTCACAGTCGACACTCACTTGTGTATGGTGAGTTCACTCTACCTTCACTGGCGCCTCCGAGTTTTATGTTTTGTTATTATCTAAATACGGGGCGAGGCCGTCAGGACCAGCAATTCGAATTCTAATCGTACAGTACATACCTGAAACTCGGCATGCGAACGTCGTTTCGCAAAAATCTTTTTGTGTATTTTTTTTAGAGCTCAACTTAGAGGTGGTGAAATATTTAAAAAAAAATAGAGAAAAAATGGCGCCCGTTCTTTTTTTAATGTCCTATACCGAATTTTCGTTGTCAGCGCACCGGGTTTGCTAGCTTGCGCCCAGGCGGCCATCGTTTTTATATTTCGTTAACATTATTTTACTTGTCGCGATTGCCCTGCTCTTCACCAGCCTCAGTGCATTCTCAGCGTTTTTGCGTTCAGCAAGCCACCCGAGAGCGAGCTCACAATCCCGTGAGCAGACGACAAACAAACTGGCATAGGACATAGAAAATACGCAGTCACTGTTTTTGCGTCTTATTATTTTTTTTAAATATTTCATCATCTCTAACTTGAGCCCTAAAAATAATTAGGTATAAGACTTCTTGCGAAACCAGATTGGCTTGCCTAATTTTAGGTATGCATACATTTGGAATTCCAATTTTTCGAGGCGTGCCAAATGTGCCGGCTTTTACGCGTCCTCCCCTTGTATAATAAATTTTCAAGGCACCGAAAGTCTTGGAGATTGCCGTGCATCTTATTATCGCTCCGAACTGAATGAGGTTGGGGCAATCCCGGCCATGTTTTTTAAGACTGGTTCACATACTTGAGACTGCTTACGACCCAGTGCTTTAAAACTCCTTGTGACCTCTTCTGACGAGAAAACACACTGGCGCCATCTGTCGGGTAGCCGTGGAACACCTGAGATTTGCGTGTAATCCCTACTCATTTGCGCATTATTTTTTCATTGCCTTAAAAAAATTTACTGTGTAATAAACAATTTTTCGGCATAGATGGTACGTACATTGACTCAAGAAAATACTGCAAACCTTTCGCTCTAGTGGAATGAAATTCCAGGGGTATTTCATAGATGGCGCCAACCTGCCCGTTTGTTCTAGGGGAAGCTCTTTGGGAAGCTCTAGGGGAAGCTCTTTGTTGTTTGAGGCCAGGACAGGAGTATTGCGGACTAAGACGTACCGGGTTAAGTACCAGGAGATGGACACTTTATGTAGTGTGTGTGGGGAGCAGGAAGAAACGGCTGAACACTTAATACTTTTCTGTAAAGGGCTTCACCCAACAGTTAACAGTGACCGGGCGGATTTAATCAAAGCATTGGGTTTTAAAGACAGTGAAGGAAAAATAGACTTTACACGGGTAGAAATAACCAAGCGGAGGTTATCAGACTGGTGGCTAAAATCGAGGCAGGGGTGAGATTTAATCTTGGAATTCAAAACATATAATTAGATTTATAATGTTGGCTAGGTGGCGCAAGCCACCGCCCGATTCACAGGGTTTAGCCAGATCCATCCATCCATCCATCCGTTGTCCCTCGTCATCAGAGGTCATAAAAACTCGGTCGTAAGCAAACGCAAGTGCCTGGACCAGACTTTAAGTTGTCACGGACTATATCGGATGACGGTTGAATCTTGTTAACGAAACCGGTCGAAAGATGAAGTTAGTTTTGGACATGCATGCATCGATAGGGGCCTGTGAAATGTCTGATGGCGAACACGATAGCAAAGAATTACGCCCTTGATAATACTTGGCAGAACTGGAAGGACCCCTTGCTCGTATGGAATGCGGACGAGTACGGAGGCCTTGAAGGTATCAATCTCCGCCCCGGTGAAGCCTGGTTTCCCAACATCAGAGCTATCAACACGTAAGAGTTTTCTTGGCATTCGAGAATCCCCGAGCAGTTAAAAGATAAAAAAAAGGTGTTGGTATTGTAAGGAAATAATAAATACCAACTTAACCCATGCTACAAAATTGAGGAGCTCAGAGGTGCTATATGGTTGTCCACTCGCTTCGATGATTATTCACAAATACGGCACGGTGCCACCTCAGCGCTATTATTCAGCGCTGGGAATAGCGCTGGTCTTGCTGATGCAGCGCTGGCTTTGCGCTGTACAAGTGAATCAGCGCTGATACAGCTCTGCATCTGTGCTTTACAAATTACGTTCCAGTCAGTGGTGCATCAGCGCTGTTCATGCTGTAGGTTTTGCACTATACTCTATGTGTGAACCGGCCATAATAGAAAAAAAATGCCGAGAAAACAATTTTTACTGCCCCTCCAGCCAAAACTCAGTATTAAGCAGGATTATGTTTTCCTGGGAAACATAATTGCGACCCTGAACTAATGCTTGGGAAAAAGTAGCCAGCGGTTTCCAGTGCAAAGAGGTACATGCAGTTCCGAGACAAATCTCGCAAACGCAGCCACAGACACCGACCTCAAGTTCGAGCGTCCGTGTGTTTTGCTGAGCATTGCGGTAACACTTGTGTCTAAGTTGTCCTTTCTGTCCAGCAATCGTTGCTGACTGGCAGCTGATCGCACTGCTCCTAGAGGGAGCGAGCCGCCACTCTTGGGCTACAGAACCCTTGCCCTTGGTCTACAGAACTTATTAAAAAAAAACACTGCTCAGTGTATTTGAAATTAACCATACTGCCACGACAAGGCGTGGAAAACAGCAAAGAACGGGTCCATGAACAGGCCTTAAGATATTTCCGCAGAACGCTTAAGAAAGTGTTTAAATGGAAATAACAAAGGAAATAAATAGACGAGCCTTAAGAAACCTAGAATATAAACGTTGCATTTTTTTTTTCAAGAAACATACATTTTTTTCGCTTTATCTGAACACCAGGAAGCCAGCGTCAGTGATGTTGAAGCTCTAGACTGTCGCAAGGTATTACGACCATGGAGCCAACCAGCCCGCACAACAAACTCGGAAATTTTAACTTGCTTAACTTCTACTGGTTAAAAGAGATTCGTGGGTGTTGTATTGACGCTAATTCATGCATAATAAATAACTACTTCACTAGCAAACTTTCAACTCGACAGCGTTGAACTATAGTGTCCCCAAATTTCCGGACAGACCAGTCTCTCACTATATGTGACCCCTACATCCGGGGCAGCTGAACTGAAAAATATGTGACATAAAGATGGCAACCTTTCAGGTCACGGTGTCCAGTTGTTTATAAAACAAAATCCCAATTTCTTAAATTTTAGAGTGTTTTTCAAAAAGCAAAATCACCTAATAATTTCTGATAAAAAATGTTCGAAAGATAATGAACATTATATCGGCAAACTTCCACTTTGTAGCTAGGCCTAAATCATGCTAAAACGTGTTTCTGCAGGGTGCCATTGATGCAATACTATTTTACAGCCGAGTATTCTTCTTCCAGTGTGACTTGTTATAGGTTGCTTATGATAAAGATTTTGGTAGATTCAAATAGCATACCTCAGCCGCTAAGTTTCTACAAAATAATTACCACTTCTCATGTCTAATTGTTGGGCGGAACTTTCAGGGTGTTAAATGACCACTTGTCGATGCCCACGACAGCCTACCTAGACCACAACGGTGAGGTCTGGTACTGCCCACCGTCCAAGATCAAGGTTGCCTGCGGAATGGACGTCAGACGATTTCCCTTCGATGCACACATCTGCAAAATCCGACTGTCTTCCGAAGATGACCAGGTCAAGCTTTCCGGAAGACCTCTTCACCCCAGTGCTTTGCCCTTGTCCCGCAATGCCAGCTCAGTGTGGAGTCTGAAGTCCATAACCTTCTCCGACAGCCAGGTCCTCAACATGGCGTGTCTGGACATTGCCTTTGAGGTGGAGAGGCGCTCCCATCACTACCTTTACGACGTTACGCTACCTTGGGCTTCGTCCTTTGTCTTGACGCTTGTGGTCTTCTGGATGCCTGCTGATTCAGACCGCAGGCTGACCCTGGTCGGCCTTAATCTGGTCTTCATCACGCAGATTATGTGGAGGGTGACATCGTTGTTTGGTACCTCAATCACATCACCTAGAATTGGTGAGTATTTCTCTTACTTGTTTTATGCACAACTAGCCTAGGAATGAAAGCAAAAACAAAAGGAGATAAACGCCGTTACCCCTAATTGTTTACGATTTATGCAAACTATACGAGGGCCGCCAAGGATAGCAGCAAGCTGCATCATATACCATGGTGCCTGGAACACGACTCCGACCGCTGTGTTTACCGGGTCATCAAATGTGGTCCCTCGATTTTCACCCGATGTGACGTCAAAGAAGTGTCATGCTGTCGCTAGCCGCGATCCTGGCGGTGTCACTGTAGCGGTGGGAAATGTGGCAGACGCCTGTTCTGCCGGCAGGTCGCTCTTCAGCTTGACAGTTCACGGAAGCTACCCGAGGTATAGGCAGGAGTTGAGACGCAGCCAACGACTGACACACTCGCGTTATCTTGTGCTTTTTTCTCCACAACTTCTATGCCCAACCGTCGAGATCGCGACATCGGACAGCATGATACTCTGGCTTTTGTTTCGTCATTTGTGTTCGGGAACACTTTAAATGCACGGGCTGAGTAGGACGCTAAACGCACCAGTCAAAGACGCGTTCCAGTCACCACATACGGTCCCGCCGTTATCATCGTGCGCAGGGTCTACGCTTGTTCGCCGTTGAATTTGCATCAGCCTAGAGTTATCACCGAGCTCAATTGTTACTATACCTTCTCCTCGCTGCAGTCATCTACCTGGGAAATGCGATACTCATTGAAGCAATAGTTGCGGTCTCAACCGTCGTCATCTTCAACATGGCTACCGCTCCAGTGCCTGCCAGAATACCGGACGCGGTAGTCCGATTTCTGTCCGGTCCTATTGGACCCCTTCTGTGTCTCCGCCACTACTCGGAACTGGGTGAGGTTGAACCAACCGGAGTGGAATCCATTGCAGACGAGAAAAACCGAGAGAAGAATGCAAAGGACTGGCTTCTACTCGTTGAAGCGCTGAACAGGGCGCTGTTTCTCGTTTTCCTGGTGAGTTCTCTAGCTATAATTCCATTTTGAACGCTGCAACGTTCAAAATGGAATTGGCAGACGAAAAGCTAGCTGTCTGTGTCTCTACTCACTCTTCGAACGCCTTAGAACGCCGGCGTCCGGCGTTCGGTGGTATCTTTTGAAGAGTGAGTAGAGAGAGACAAAGCTTTGCGTCCACTATCATTCCATCAAGAGCTCGGTGTTCTGAGGTCTCCGCGCGCATTCACATCCTCCTCTCCCCCGTTTTATACACGTATTGCTTTTTTCCAACCAAGCGATAGTTTCGCGATTCTGGGGGTCACTTGGGTAGGGTATCAATGAAATACACTGAAGTAGCGAGAAGTGCAGTGGTTTCTTTTTGCTTCATCTACATCCTAAGAAATAGCTCGCCCTGTACAACCCAGACATCCTGGGTTCAATACCAACCCCTGCCCGTTTCCATCTGGATGAGCATCGTATTGGCGTGCGGTCGTGTACGTTAATGACCCCAGTCTAGTTGTATAGACCCCACAATGGCAATATCGTAATTTCTTTTCACATCTATAGATGTTTCTCGATTCCGTCATTGTCGGTCAATATGCTCTTTTTCTTGGCGGTGACTTTAATCTAGACATGTTATGTCCCTCAGGTGCGCAGAGCTAATTTTCAACTACACTTGTAGTTGAAAGTTAGTGGTTGTGTGAATGTTATTGCCTCACCAACTCGCATAACAAGCTCCTCATCTTTACTGATCGATTTGTTCATTACTAACACTGATACATGTAACACGTCTGGCGGAATTATCAACGCACAGCTAAGTGAACACTTGCCACTGAACATGTTAACAATCCACGCCCACACCGAACAAGGAAAATAAAACTGAAGATCTACCAACGTTCCAAAATGTAAACCCAACCACCCTCAAAAAATTTAGGTCCTTAGTATATACCACAGGCGATGAAATTTATAACAGGGGTAATCCAGACGACGCATACAATACCTTGTAAAGAAAATTTACATGTATATACAATAAAGCATTTAAATACCAGCCAGTTCGACTAAAAAGTTCGCGACAAAAACCTTGGAAAACCACAGAATGCTTAAAAGTTATAAAAAAAAACAGGTTGTACGGAAAGGTTTTAAAGACTAGAAACCCTGATGATTTATACTGTTTTAAAGCCTATAGAAATCGGCTCACAAAGCTTCTGAGGAAGTTGAAGACAACCATATATCTCCTGTGCTTATGTCCACGCCTGACAAGACATGGAAAACAATTGATAAATTATTGAACCGGTCAGCACAATTAAACAATGTCACCAAGATAAAGGTCGGAGAATCAACCTTACCAGAAAAGGCCCTAGCTGATTCATTTAACAATTATTTTGTACACCTAGTACAGGGCAGACAAAGCAGCGATGTACCAAGTTATTTGGGTCTGGGAACACCGAATGAGAACAGAGCTTTCCTCGCCCCCACTGATGAAAATTAGGTTCATCATATGTTTAACACAATTAAGAATAGAAAATGTACGGATCGTGACAACATTCAAATCATTCCTGTTAAATATGTACAAGACATACTAACAGCCCTAATTATCCATATTTTCAACATTTTTCATCCGGAACCTTTCCTAAAAAATGCAAATTGCGAAAGTTATAGTTATTTTTAAAGGTGGAGACATAAACGATCATTGAAACTACGGACCGATTTCTATTCTTCCTGTGTTTTTGAAGTGTCTTGAGAAAATTATTCATTGCCGTATGACTTCCTTTTGTGACTGTTTCTTGCTAAAAACCTCATCACAATATGGTTTCCGAAAGAGTAAATCAACTAAACCTGCGCTACTAAATCAAAAAGAATTCATTTTGAAATTATTTGAGCGAAAACTTTTAACTCTTGGTGTCCTTTGTTCATTTCTCTAAAGCATTTGATCACATAAATCGTACCACTTTAATTAATAAACTTCAGTTTTATGGATTTCGTAGGCTAACCCCAAACCTGTTAACGTTATACTTAGAGTTTCGTAAACAATCTGCTTTTATAAACAACTATTCTTCAGACTTTCAAGAATAAAAACAGGTGTCCCGTAAGCCAACAATATCGACCCACTTGCAGAGACCACTAACAACACATTGGAATATTTACATAAATGGAGCGAAGCCAACTCTCTACAAATTAATACATCTACAACAAAAGCGAATATTTTTAAGCCACACAATAAATTTGTAAATATTGACTTGCACCTTAAACTTGGCCCCTCTAGCATTGAAGTTGTTCCAAATGTAAAAACCTTAAGTGTAATGTTTAATGAAAACATGTTATGGGCTACCCACATTCAAATTGTAATAAAACAATTTCAAGTGTATTTGGCATTCTCAGCCAGTTCCGTTCTAGTTTACCAGTCAAAATTAAGTGTCTCATTTGCAAACCTTTATTCATGTCACATTTGAATTATTGTCACTTCATCTGGGACTTATCAACTACAACTAACTTGGACAAGTTAACAATCCTCGAAATAAAGGAAATCCGAGCTATAATGAATGTACCACAATCAACCCACACGAGACCGTTGCTTAAATCATTAAGCGTCCTATCCCTAAACAAATTCTATGAGTACACCTTACTTATTCAGTATATAGCAAGCATTAAACAAAAGACGCGTGACATTAGTAACATATCAACATTAAGAAGAAATATTAGACCTTATAACGTACGTCACGAGGAAGTATGGAGAATTCCATTCAGTCGAACCACCTATGGAACTAAAATGTTAAAACATCGTCTTACTTTTTTACTAAACCAGTTAATTGACAATAACGTTATGATTGAAATTGATGTTTCTGTGAATATTTACGTCATACAATTGTATTTTAGAATTTAAAGTGTACATTTTTGTTGCCATTGTAATCTATAGCTCAATTTGAATCGTGCATTTCACTTATTGCTAGAGTGATTATTTTTTTGTTAAGTATTTCTCTTTCTTTTTTTTTTTGCTTGCCGTCTGCTAAAAAAAAGAAGGCGTGAACCTCGTCAAGCCGGCATATGTCGGCTTTTTTTTTATGCCTCCAGTGCCTGTATTATTGTACAGAAGCAAATAAACAATTGATTGATTGATTGATGGGTTCATTGGGTGATTGATTGATTGATTGATTGAAAAGCCGTCGCAAGGCGTGTGAAAAAGCTTTTAGTCACTAGCCAGGTTGGCGTTTGTAAAGGTTCTGCCTGTTGACCTGACTTTCCCTGCGAGTCTTGAGGATGTAATCTTTCGGAGCAGGGGAGTGTCAAGGGAGGCCCTCCAGTCTCCAGTTGCACCCATCCACAATGTATAGAAGTCAAGACTCAGGACAGTATCTACGCGACTGTGTCTTTCGGCGTTTCTAAAATTCGCGAAAGTGTTACCTGAGCGCCGCAAACTCCGGACGCTTCTACATACAACCCCAGGGAACTGCTATAGTAGCTCTGGATACCGGACGCCTCTGCATCCGACTTTTCTTTCGCAATACGCCCTAAAAGGCGTCTTTTCGGCTGTCTTTGTATTCAGTAGGAAAGTGAAATAACAGACCTATACTGAACACAATCACGGTAAACATAGAAAATCCCAGCAAGTGATGAACCTCAAAATACACATTTTGTTTTCATGCGAAAGCAGTAACTATTTCATGGAGCGGAGCCGGTGGCGTCTGTAACCACGAAAAAACGCGAAAGAACTGTGCATTTACCCATTGGCTGAGCAAAATGGCTTTCAGATAGCCATTGGCGGCCGCTTCACGAGAGCGCGCGCTCGGCCGCCGCTGTCGTGTCAGGCGTTGTCTGAGCGGGGTGGGGGGCTGCGGCCGCTTCTGCTCCTTTCGGTGCCGAGAAACATGGTGGCGCCTGAGGCATCTATAAGGTGGTTCAGGTCACCAGGCTCGATCTAAAATGGACCGTAAAAATCGACGCCTGCACAAAGCCATCTAAACTTTTCGTCAAAGGTGTAATTCACAGGTCGTTTTTTTCTTGTAAAATTATAAAGCGAAGCTCTCTTTTTGTAAAAAAATAAGGGCAAGAAACTTGCCAGGGTCTACGGCGGGCATCAACGCAGACGACAGGGGTCCAGTAGCGGGGTGTGTTTGGCGTTAGTATTGATAGGTGGCGCTACCTCCTTATCGTGACGGCTCGCGACCACCGTGGTTTATTAAAATGAATATAATCCTTCTGAAATGTACCTTCGGTTAAAAAAATAAATGCGAACAATAAAAGCAAAGCTTAAAGTAAAAAAGCGCGTCTGCATAACGGCGGCGCTTTTGCTGACAACGGATTTCGTCTGCGTGTCGTCTGCTATCTTTCGCTGGACGGCTGCACCTTCGGACGCTGCTTCCGGCGCCATCTATCAATACGAACGCCAAACACACCCTGGTACTGGACTTGGTCGTCTGGGTTGCCGTTCGCCGTAGACCCTGGCAAGTTTCTTGGCCCTATATTTTACAGTAAGAGAAGTACGCTTTGTAATTTTACAAGAAAAAACCGACCTGTGAAATACACCTTTGACGAAAAGATTAGATGGCTACGAGCAGGCGTCGATTTTTACGGTCCATTTTAGATCGAGCCTGGTGACTATTACCACCCTATATATCGTCGGCGGCCGCAACCTCGGCAGTAGCGAAATGTGGGCGTCCACGCCAGAACACCGCAGACGGGAGAGGAAGAACGACATTCATGCTTTCGCATTCGCTACTCATAAGAAGTGCTTAGCTATCCTCGGAGTTTTCTTAGGGAGGGGAGGGGGCGGGGGGGTTAGGGAGTCTTATTGTATACCAAGCTTCGCCATTCGCTGAGACCCTTTTGTTGGTCACTGTGATTGTATCTCTGTGTGCTCTGTAGGAAAGTGAATTCACAAACGTTTTCTGGGTGCTCGCTTCACCACTGCGCGCGCAACAAGCTCTTCCGAGGTAAATACATATATTCAGCGCATGTTTTACACGTTATTCGGTTCTAATCATAATTGCGTGATCATGGCCCACTCATATATACGACATTCCTGTTTCTTCTCGTGCAAAAGTGATTGAAAATATGGCAGAGTTACGTCACGTGTGGATGCCCCCCGTCAAGTAAAGAGGACGAATGGATAGTCACACGGAGGACCGCAAATCTGCCGTAAAAAGGTATTGACTTAGTTATACCTCTATATTTCCAAACCTTGGCGCAACAATTACCCATATAGAGTGTAGTAGTGGGATAGTTCACTCAGAAGACAGCCAGTTAGAAAAAGAAACGATAAATTACTGGTGATCTCTTCCTTATGAGGAGCGCAAGTTCGTCTGCTTCTTTTGCAGGGGGTTGTTGTGACGTCAGAGAGACGCCGAGCTCTGATTGGCTCTGATTGGAAGGATAGTGCATAGACCTCAAGGAAGCTTGCTTTGACGTCTGCCCACTACGCTTTAATTGGAGCCAATCTTTAGACGGCAGTCTGACGTCACCGAAACCCCCTCCAAAAGAAGCAGACGAACTTGCGTTCCGCATACTAGCGCGGGAGGCCTCTGAAGAGAAATGAATTAATTCGTGTTTATTTCACGACATGTAAAACATATTGGACAAGCTACTCCAAAACCGGTACAGAAATTTTGGGTTAAGTATACAGTCTTACAAGATGAAAGATATGTTAATTCATGTAAAACAAAGATGACAGTTAGTCCAAGAGAAAACATGACAAATAAACAAAACAGCAAGCCTAATATGGAAGGCATGACGATATTATAAAATAGTTTGAGCATAATGGAGAACGTTCTCGGCATACTAAATAAGACATACACTCTCAATTATGCACGACCAAATTACCAAGCACTAAACGCTTCAAGGGCGCTCTACATTTAGCGGCAGTGTTCTCCGAAAGGAATTTCTCTAGACACATGGTACAAGGGCTTGAACTGCGTATAGGGAGTATTACTGGCGGCCATATTCGTGTGCGCTGCTGTTGAGCGACTACTGACGGCGAGCTTCCGCAGTCCTTTTGGAGCGTGCATTTAGCACCATCAAGGTCGTTCTGAGCATGCGCTCTAAACAGCACCCACAAATATGGCGTCCAGTGAATACTCTCTATACGCCCACTAAAGAGACCGTTCCGAGCGTAATTCGATACATTGAAACCCAACACCGACTCCTTGAGCTCCGCCCCCTCAGCTTTCGGGAGTTGTATAGCGCACGCGCTTCCGCTTCGCGTTGTGGCGCCGAGCCACGCGAAGCGGCCCCCGCGGAGATACCTCAGCCCCCATATGGGGGTCCGCTGGATCACCCTCTTCGCCCTGATTGGATGGCGACATGGACTCGTTACATGCGGTGGGTCACATTGCTTTCAACCGTCTCTTTCGCTTAAAGTCCCAGTCACACTGTTCATATACATCGTATCTACAAAGGACAAGGAGTTTCTCTGCAGAAATGATGACAGGTTGCTTCATATCTCATGTATGCTTTGAGCATATCTGTAGACAGTTTTTGTACTACCAGTCTGTCAAAAAGGACTGTCGAAAACACGCATCAGACCGTGTCTGCAGACTCTCTTTTGTATGATGTTTAAGGAGCGCGACCGCGGCTTTAGAGAGCGCATTAAAATGTAATTTTACGTATCAGATATCCCATATCTCGACGTCGGCGCAAGGCGGCGCTAGGTGGCGGAAGCTACCGCCCTTTACAAAGGGTATAGCCATTAACATTCATCCATCCATTCAACATCTGAACCAGTGAAGTTATAAGTTTTGAAACAATAAAAAAAAAAAAAAAAGAAGTTTGTATTCTTTCCGAAGGTTCCCAGGAGTAAAACGCCGTTTCGTCATGAAGCACCCAGTGGTTTTTAAAGAGTTTGAGAAACGGGCGCAAACGTGTCGGATAAAAAGGCGCGATTTTTACTGCATGAGTTGCATCGTCTGCGTCACTGTTCTCGCCAAATAAGCGCGGCATCGATTTTGAGTGCTGCGGAGCTGACGGTGAATATTTTATCATGTAATCTTCCCAGACCTCATTTTCGAGTTATAGATTCACAGTGTTGGAAACTATTATAACGGCCTGCCGACGCCTGTGATGGGTGCGAAGCAGCTGACTTTGTCTCGCGATAGCGTGCTTGCAGGCACTAGGGGGCCACCAGTAGCCCGAGGTGTTTGCCTGTTCTAAATCTATTCCAAGTATTTTCGGTTGAATCGCGGCAGCGTTCTGTGTAAAGACCCGACAATAGACGTAGCGTCCTCGTTAAGCCTTATGGAGCTCAATTCGCTCGAGATGTCGACAAGATGCAGACGAGGGAGAAACTCTGCTGCCCTGCTTTCAGGCACGAAAGTTTCATCTTCTCTGAAGAAACATCGGTTAGAAGATCGTTAATTCCTTTATGGGGGGAATATATAGACTATAAGATTCATGTCACAGCGTCCGCGCAAGTTGCTATGGAAACTTTAGCCCGGAAGAAATGCAATCGCATTTAAAAATTATTTTGTGGTTCCTCATATTTTACGTGACGTACAGAATCTAAGTGAAACGCGCTGACTGTCTTATCTCTTTACGCGATTTTTCTTTGTGCTTTTACAGACGAAGAATACGTGTCTCACAGCCAGCTCTTACGGGCCAAGCTCTTCGATCCGTCGAAGTACGACGTGCACCGGCGCCCCACCAAGGACAGTTCGAGCGCTACCGAAGTGTCTCTACATTTCTATGGGGAAGAGGTCGCGTACATGGTAGGTATACTTCACCCTCACGTGCATACGCAATACGTCGCTAACCCTTACCAGTCATTGCGCATGAACGTTGATGACCACGCAGAATCTCCAAGATGACTGGCTCGCCCTCGCCATGGTCACGTGCAAAGTAAGTATAGAGCTCGTTTCGCAATTTCACGCTGTACAATCACTAAAAAAAGTATTAAGTTCATTTTTTTACGTAAAACGCAAAAAATACAACAAAAGAAACGAACAATTACGCCGAACAATAAAAAGCATGCTAGCGATTGATGAAGCTCAGCATACGACCAGACAAAGTTGAAAAGAAACAGCAGCAGCTGGATATGCACATTAGGCATGGACATTGAGCATGGCGTTTCACTTGCTCAACGTCCCATGCCCAATGCCCAACGCGTGACGAGTCCCGCGCATCTTCTGATATCGCTCCAGGGCCAATGATATTTTTGAATGGGGCACTAGGAGCAGCACGTGAAAAATGCAATCTACTGAGGGAGCTAAAAAAAAAGAGTATGCCCAGTGTGCCACTGTGCATGCTGTTATATTTTTTTTCAAGCATGATGTTTTATTAAGCGTAGCGCCACAACGCATAACGTTATTTATTTATTTTTTCGGGGGAGGAAGGGAGGGGGGGGGGGGATTAAACATATCAGCCTCGCGTTATTCGCCGAGCGATCCTCCGTAGACTGCAGCGATTGGCTTTCCCAACTGCTTTGTGGGAGGGCAGACGCTTCAGATGTCGAAAACTAATATCAATTTTACCATATGCTCTCAATTTCCTTGCTACTTTGGTCTTTTCTTTCTTGTTGTTGTTGTTACTGCATTGTTTTGTAGATTCGTGACTCACATTATCGAAGCCGTTCACTGCAACACTCTCGGGTCACGTATAGGCGTGTTACTCCGCAGTGCCTTCCTGTATACGGAGACTACGCGATGTGTAATATATTATGGATACGGAGTCCTCCACCCGACAACCTGGTCCAGCTGACAAGTTCCTCCGCAGATACATTGGGTCTTACCGCCTCATCGATCAAACATCCCCCGTTTCCTATAACTCTCCGCTCCCACAGCGTGTCTTCCTCGATATAGATTTTTTACTATGGGACCGTTCTTCGGCTGGGCCAGGGAGCGCGCTGGAGCGATAGCAGTGGCGCCGCGCCGTGGCGCGAATTCGCCCAAATTAGCCGTTCGCTCGTCCTATCGCGCTGCCAGTTGCAATGGCGAGCACCGCGTTGAGGTTTTCTGTCTGCTGAAAAACTGATAATCTTTTAGGGGGCAAACCTCCGCAAAGAAAGGTTCCCTGTGTGTCAGATCCCTGGGGTGGAGGAAATAATCCAGGCGTAAGAACATTTTTTCGACTGCGATGTCTTCTCGCAAGTGCAAGACAGCGTCGACTGTAACATCCATTTCAAGATAAATGCTGTTTTTGTTTATGGTTTCGCTCGCTGTTCAAAGTTAGAGCTATCCGGACTAAGACAGACTAAGATGAGGATACAATATTGTTTAAATTTTCTTTTCGCGCACAGCTGGGCTGTCGCATACACTCCTTGAACTCAGGTCAGTGCTCTTAGAAACTCGGAGTTATCGGCTGCTGCATGGAAGCATGCCAGGCCTGTCCTAATTCATCCAAATGAAGTTAATGACGAGGCATGCACAGCCTGATCGCAGCACTTGCTCAAGTTCTAATAAGAAACCGAAACGGAACGTCAATAACGCCATCGCTAATCTGTTTCCAGGTATTTTAAATAAACCAAACAAAAAAAAAAAGAGAAATTTTTAATATACGCTTTGACACCTTGCTGTGTATGTGCTCATCTGCCGCTGCCACCAAAGTGGTAGAATCGCAATTCATGTACGTGCGTCAGTAACCCACTTATAATTTTATTACTGAAGAGAGTGATCTCCAATCAATTTGCATTGGCGTCGTAAAGCGTCGCCTTTTTTTTTAACTAATTTTTATGTGACCGCATAATGATAAGTTTGAACACTGTTGCGGTTCAGCATGCACAGCCTGATCGCAGCACTTGCTCAAGTTCTAATAAGAAACCGAAACGGAACGTCAATAACGCCATCGCTAATCTGTTTCCAGGTATTTTAAATAAACCAAACAAAAAAAAAAGAGAAATTTTTAATATACGCTTTGACACCTTGCTGTGTATGTGCTCATCTGCCGCTGCCACCAAAGTGGTAGAATCGCAATTCATGTACGTGCGTCAGTAACCCACTTATAATTTTATTACTGAAGAGAGTGATCTCCAATCAATTTGCATTGGCGTCGTAAAGCGTCGCCTTTTTTTTTAACTAATTTTTATGTGACCGCATAATGATAAGTTTGAACACTGTTGCGGTTGACTACTAATAAGATTTTTTGCGTCACTATTTGTTTTGTTTGCTGTTTAGGTACAATTATACATCGTCTCATCTTAGCATGGACTATTGTTAGCCGTGCATGCTGAAAGCGCGAGTTAGTTGCTTTAGATAAAGCCTTGGCGGCTGCGCGAGCGCTCGTGCAGCTAAAGCTCCAGTTAAGGCAGTCAAGGCTACCTGCTCGCGCCTACACAGCCCTCGTAGTTAATAATAATAAATTTTATTTCCATCGATTGTGATGGTGGGACCCGTGGAAAAAAGCTGCGAGATGCAGCTTGACTGGTCCTCGGGTCCCTACAATGGTCAGCAGCAACGGATCGGAAATAAAACTGAGAAGAAAAAAAAATATAATAAAAAAAAAAATACACACAAAAGCTAACAATTTAAAGATACATAACTACGCACTTGCCTGTTTTTTTTAAGCAAATAGACAAACATAAAAAGCAACTATTAAAATTTACAAAACTATACTATACTAGTCCGTGCTAAGGTGAGACGTAGTATAAATTTGATACATCTTGAGTCTCTGTGCCAGCAAAAAATAGTCAATATTACTTCACTCTTTCTGCAATAAAAGTTAATTTAATTTTAAATTTCAGCCCTCATTATTTAGTGTTTGACCTTTGTGACGTCCCTTGTCCTCGTGCTGCTTTCAATTTATACATCTAACATTGACAACACACTCTATTGGTTGACCGAGGAATGTCCTAGGCTCTAATGTTTTAGTGTTCCTTGGAAAGTAATTATGTCTGTTGTAGGTTATTTTAATAATAAATAAAAAAAATCTAGAGTACAGCCGTCAGTGTAAATCTTTTTTCAACTATGCGCTCAAGTCAGTGCGCATTACCGGCTACGATTATCGGCCTCATTTTTCCCAGTGTCTTTCGCTGCTTACACGCCTCTTCTTGCAAGCATCGTGGAACGAAATTGATAGAAATTACATAGAGCTCAGGCGGGCTGGGGTGCATATCAACAATTTGGATGAATTGCCTGAGATGGGGCGAAAAAACTAAAAATACTAACCGTGGTAGAGAGATATTTTTTTCTGTCTCTTCCACGGTTGATGTTTCTAGTTTTCTCGACCCTGTCTCCAGTAATTCATCAAAATGGAAAATTGGTATAAGTAAGCAAATAAGCTGGGTTCTCAAATTTAAAGTTGTTTAAAAATAGTAACTGCATAATCGGGTTTATATTGTCAACAGCCATTCGGAACCATCGTAGCTATTACATAAGGAACGTCTAACATTGCCAACACGCTCCAATTGGTCGACCCAGCAATGTTCTAGTGTCTAATATCGAGTTCCTTGGAAAGTAATTATACATGTTGTGGGCTAACTATATATTTTTAATAATATATATAAGAAACTAGGATACAGCCGTAAATATTTTTTTTTTCGATTATGCGTTCAAGTCAGTACGCAATAGGGGCTACGATTATCTGCCTAATTTTTTCTCAAGTCTTTTGTCGCTTACTCGCTTTCTCTTGTTTATATCGGGGAACAAAATCGGCGGGTAAGCAAAGTGAGCTTGGTTGGTTGTTTAAAAAAAATAGTAACTGCATATTCGAGGTTACTTTGTCGACATCCATGAGAAACCATTATGGCTATTACATTAGAAACTTAACGTTAGCGTCAGATGGCTGGCCCACACGAGCTCAGTCCGCCCTCAAAGTGACGGCTCCCCCAAGCAACGCAAAACACTCGCATACTCTCGTGTGTGCACTCGTGGAAATGTAATCTCCGAAAAGTCCCTATTGACGTGAGAAGTAAGCGTAGCTGCATTGTTGAATCATGCGACAAGATAGAGGAACATTAATTAAACCTGTCCTCCGCACAGCTGGCGATTCATGCTTCTGGCGATCTTGTATCACCTCCCAGGAACCAAATAAGACTTTTCGGGAAACAGATACCCTTCTGTTCAATACGATGCTGTGGCATTTGAGTACCTTTTGCATTCGGTACATTACTTTACGAAGCGCGAGGCCAGCACGACAGACGCACCCTGCCTCTCGCGTCGTCTGCTCCTCGTACTGCTAACAAGTATGGGCGCACCTCGCCAGGGGGAGCTGTGGCGCTGCGTATGCGCGGCAAAACTTCAGCCGCACAGCCCCATGGTGCTTGCTCATTTGATCGTTTTGTTGGCTTATTGGCTTATAATCGAACCCGTCCATACTCTGTTCCATCTTACAACGAGCCGGTGATGGCGCAACAAGCCAGCGGGTCGTAGAGATGCCGTCGAATCTAGCGCGGTGAATGTGTCACGTCACTGCGTGTGCCGTGCATTGCTGCGCAATTCCCGAAGGTCACGTGGCACACAGACACACGTCATCGGGTTGGCTCCGACGGCTTGTGGCACCCGCTGCGTTCCGTCGCAAGCTAAAACTGAATCGAGACCAACATGCGTCGCTTACAATCAAATCCGCGTTTCCACCACCCGTGCTACGGAACCACGATTTCCATCGGGCGAAGTTTCTGCTCACGCGCCGGGCCGACAGCAGCGCCACCGTAGCGACATGACGTGAGAGGACTGAGTTGGTATCGAGAGTACATACTGGTAAGCGTGATACTCATAAGACCCTGCTTTTACCCGCTGCAGAAATGGTACGACCGCACTCTCCGGTGGAATCGGGGCGACTACGGAGGACTCCAGAGCATCGATGTCTTCCTGAGCGAGATCTGGAATCCGGATATTCAAATCGTCAACACGTACGTTCGAGATGAGCAGCACAAACAGAAAATAAATTATAGAGAAATAAAAAAGAAGTATAATATGCCCTGTTGAAGGTTGTTGAGCAATGGTTGTTGAGTTGTTATTATAGTAATTGACAGCTTAAGAAATGCAGAACGTCACTAATAGTGTTCATGCTTCATACCTTGTGATTCGTCCTCTGGCGTTCTCATCAGATAATGGCCGAAGCTCATTGACTGCGGAGTGATAAGATGGCACGAGACGCTCTGCGTTTACCCGGTGACTGTAGTGCCATACTACTAATTAGGACACGTGCCAAGAGCCACCATGAAGCATCGTCCTTTTTATTGTTTTTCAGAAGCCCCGATGATTACACACCGCAGACGATCATGGCTTCCCTGTACCACGACGGAGAGTTGTGGTTCTGTCAGACGGCCACGGTCAAGGTACCCTGTCCGATGGACCTCACGGACTATCCGTTCGACAGCCAGGTCTGCAGGATACGCTTTGCGTTGCTAGCTTACGAGGACGATGAGGTCAGGCTGGGTGGCGAGGGGACCTTAAACCCCAGCGTGACCAACCAGAGTTCAGAGTGGCAAGTCACCTTCCTGGACACGTCCCACGGAACGCTCCTCAACAAGACGACCCTGGACATGGCCATAGGGATGAAGAGACGTTGCACTCATCATCGTTACACAGCCACGCTGCCGTGGGTCGCGTCGGTCATCATGATGCTTCTGGGTTTCTGGATGCCCACCAACTCAAGCCGCAGGCTGACTTTGGCGTGCATCAACCTGCTGCTTATCATGCTGATGCTCCAGCGGATCACAGTGCTACTGAAGACGTCTTCGGCAGTTCCTAAGATAGGTGGGTTTCTCTTCCTGAGCAATAATGACCTTCATGCCTTTGTCTAAAAAAATTTCAGAGAAAGAGAAAGAAAGAAATGTGGTGGAGGTAGCTTTAATGCGTGAATCTCGAGTTCTATTGTATACGTCTGCATACCTCTCAAAAGACGTCGGTACACGGTTACATTCCTAGACTGGTACCCCGACACAAAATTCGGTGCCTGCTATGTAGTAGTCACTTGTCAAAATAATTTAACACGTTGCTCCCAGGCTACTCAGTACCAGGTCCTGTTTATTATTCGACAATAACGACCCGAAATTTCGAGGGTCCGAAACGCACATCGCGGAGTCATTCAGGAATCTGGCTCACAGCACGCGCTCAACAGCACCAAACTCAGCAATGGTGGCCAGTGAATAACATTTCCACTCCCGAAAAATCCGGAGCGACTACCGCAAAACATTTGTACTACGTGATTGTGAGTTCGTGTGAAGCGCTGCCGCCAACTATTGGCTGTTGCGCAGTTCAAACTTGTGTCGTTTGCAGACGGACGACGTAACTGACACTATAGCGTCCTCTTTTTCTTACCTCTTTCAGGCACGTTCATCCTTTGAACACGCTCATGCTTTGAAATGTTGATTCATCAAATGCACCGCCTAGGGTCACCTCTGCAATAAATCGTAGCGCGATACGTTAAGACACCCATTTATGCAGCCTCTTCAAAGGGCAAACGTGCCATCGGGTTCGCACTGCTAAGTTGCCGTTGCCTAAGGAACGGAACACCGCAGTGACTCTATAGAAA
The DNA here is from genome assembly GCF_016920785.2 of Ixodes scapularis. Taxonomy (NCBI): domain Eukaryota; kingdom Metazoa; phylum Arthropoda; class Arachnida; order Ixodida; family Ixodidae; genus Ixodes; species Ixodes scapularis. The sequence continues at coordinate 79,629,866 of NW_024609883.1, forward strand.
CAACGGCGTGTACTCGTATAAATGCTCTTCCCTATTTGCTGTGTTGTCCACAACAAAGATGCCGCTACTGCGCTTGTGCGCCGCTAGCCTTAGCTGTAGAGATCCAGATCTAGTATATCCGGTTGTGCAAAGCGTTGCAAGACGGCGCAAATGATGCGCGAAAACTCCCTACAGTCACTGAGAGGATGAGAACCGCAGGAAGGTCTTTCAGTTGTCCAGCCTCCCGCGCGAGCTTTCTGCCTTCGATAACACCTCGGCGTCTCGTAAGCCTCGAGTTCGCACACGCAGCCAAAGCACGGTGGAAGGCAAGGAGCGCGTGCTGAAGGCCATTCGAGAACAACGCCCAACCGTCCTCATCCCCTCGGTGACCATAGTAATAGATGCCCTTTTCTTCATGGTCGTAGTGTGACGCTAATAGGGACTTTTAGCAAACCTTTACCGTGTTCCGCGTACCGCACTAACGGAGCCTTCGAAGCATGCTTTTAAGCGCGCGCCCGGGTGATACCGTGTCCGCGAGCGCGCGCTTAAAAGCATGCTTCGGAGGCTCCTCCGGTGGCGCGGTGTACGCGGAACACTATAACGGTTTGCTAAAAGTTCCCCATACCGCATTCACATACGTAGCTCATACATCATACAGAAAACGATCTACCAACACTAGAGAGTTTTAGGGAACGGTTTTTGCACATCCGATACGGTATTCAATGGGCCCTCCGGGACGAACTGCGCATGCGCTACAGCAGAAGACTCGCGCATGCGCAGTTCGTACCGGAGGGCCAATCGCATCGTATCGGATGTGCAAAAACGGTTCCCTAAAACTGTCTACTGTCTGAGGCGTGTTTTTTTCTTGCGTGACGGTCGGCGTAAGATTGGTCATGCAAAAAACTGTCTGCAAAAAGGTAAACATACTTCGAATAAGCCTGAGGCGTGTCCACAGACAATTTAGTCATCGTGTCTGCAATGAAATGCTCATACATATTACTTTTGTATGATGTACGAGCTGCATAACGCTCGCTTTGTTCGGTTGCAGCCTTGTTTCTCGGGAACGCGATGGTGATACAAGTCGTAGCGGCGGTCGTGGCGGTTCTGGTGCTCAACATGGATTCCTCCACGATGCCGATCAAGGTGCCCGAACCCGTGGTCCGGCTCCTGACCGGTACGGCCGGGAGGTTTCTTTGCTTGGCTCAGGAAGGCGTCAGGGCGGACCAGCGTCTGGAGGATTCCGAAAACCCCTTTCCCGCAAGAAAGAACGACCTGGAGAGGAAGTGCGACTGGCTGCTCGTGGCTCAAGCCTTGGACAGACTGTTCTTTGTGCTGTTCGGCATTGTGACTCTCTGCGTCATGCCGTGGTGAATATGTGGCATTAGTACAAAATAAACTTTGTGCTCTTTGGCATTAGTACATAATGAACGAGAAACACGTGTTCGCGATGGCGTAATTTTACTGGAAGCCACAGTTTGCGCTGAATTCTGATTCCGCCGAACCTTTCCTAATAATCTATTTAAAATATGCGGCTATACAGCTTCATCATTTTCCTTTTCAATCAAGCCCTGGTTTTGCGAGTAAGTTCAATATATTACAGACTGGTGGTACGCAACAAACAAGTACAGAGATACGCGGTAGACGAGTGCTGAACTTCAACTAAACGTTTATCGAAACCAAGTACAAAGAAAATAACAGTCACGCCGTAGTCACGTCAACACGTACCTCAAAAAAGCCAGCTCTTTTATTTTTTTTTTTTTTGTAAATAAACCGAAGATTGCTTTACGCATTTACCCACCCCCTCTTTTCTTGTCTTGTACGCTTCCAAACGTTCTCTGGCAGTCTTCTTACCTCACCCCCTTCCCCCCAAACCAAAAAAAAAGAAAGAAAGTCATGATGTCATATTTTGATGACAGCTTCATGTGCACGCTGCTAAGGAATATGGCCCCCTGATGTTGACCGGAGCGACAATGCATGCTAACGGGCTCAGTCATTTGAACGTCGACCGGTTTGGAAAATGTGTACAATAGTCGGCGACGGGTTAAGAGATCAAAGAAAGCTCCTCCCCCTGTTTCCACTTTAGCAGAGCGAACGCTGGAGAGGAGGTCGCCTCCTTTGCAACATTCGCTCCGCTCAAGTGGAAAGAGGTGGGAGGAGCTTTTCCTGATCTCTTAATTTGTCACCGACTATAGAGTATATTAAATTAGATTTAAGTTAGATTTAATCGAGCTTACTTTTACCCAACGAGCGATACGACTAGGTGATGTTCAATCTACAGTCAGCGACAACTTTAGAAATATAGAGTTCTTGGTTAATGCTTGACCAAAGGACAAGCACGAAGCGCTTCAATGGCACTCCAAATCAAGATAACGTTGTCAAAACTATTATCGCTTGTGCGAGTGAGACGCCAGACTATGTAACGTGCTCTTGAAGCAGACCGGCGCTACAGCACTGTGGGAACTGTGCTAGCCTTGACAACGCAATACAAGATATGGACGTTTTGCAGCAGCGCCGCCGTAAGCGACCCTCTATTTTTGTTTTCTCTTACTAAGTTTACTTTACTTCATCGTGACTACAGCAGGACAGGCTATCGCCATTTTAGATTCAACTGTGTCCCTCTCCCTAGCATTGGCATTCGTGTAAGCGCGTCAACGACCGCTTCACTGGCTCGGCACCTGGGCAAGACAAGAGAAGGTTAGCAATGGCGGCTGTTATCTGGCGCATCCGTAAAGCGTCTGTACTTGACGCCAATTGCAGACCTTTCCACAAAAGTGCTCCTGACCGGTTCTATCTTCAGTGTTGGTGCGTATGGCGCGTGATTTGCTCGCTTTCCTAAGCGACGAACATACGAGTGCTGGGCTGGGGAAATCGTACATTAGGTTGAGTACTAAATATTGTAACTGCGTAAATCGACACTGGCACATCTGCGTACGCCCCCAAAGAGAGAGAGTTGAAAGCGTAATTCGACACACGGAAACCGACACGGATTCTCGGTATGGCTCGCTCGCCCCCCCCCCCCCCCCCCCCCCCCCCTTTCCTGAGCTCTGGAAGTCGTCTAGCATGCGCCGCGTTTGTTGCGCTGAACTAATATACACAAAGCTGCAAGGGACACCCCAGCCCCATGGCGGTCCGGTGGATCACCGTCCTTGCCCTGATTGGATGGCGACATGGACTCGTTACATGCGGTGGGTTTGTTTACTGCCTCTTTCACTTAAGCCAGATACAGCATACAAAGACTGTCCGCAGACATGTTCAAACATGTTTCGAACATGATTGAGGCGTACCCGGAGATAATTCTGTCATTATGTCAGCAGCAAGCGCCGTGTCTTTTCTATGATGTATGAGCAGTGTTGCTGGAAACTCTTCATACCGCACAGTAAATAAAAAGAAAATGCTGGACGCATTAGATAACCAGTAAAGAATAGCGAGAGCAACGAATAACACCTGGAGGCTTAATTTTCATTCACGTTTCTTATTTCAAATAATGTTTTGCGGTCTAATGGCTCGTTCAAGATAGCCGCCGTGGGACCGGAGCCTTAAAGGGACAGTACAACGATGGTTGCACTTTCAGTGAGCACCTCTTAGAATGTCCGATATAAAATGAACACCTGCCACAGTCGCCGCCAACAGCTTAAGGAACCCAGGGCGTTGCTTATTAAGTTCATACTTCTTGCTTTCGGATTCGAGCTTGGGACTTCTTCTTGACTGACGCGGCAACCTGATTAGTTGCGGGGCGAAAATAAGATACTCGGCAATCGCCACACCATGTGTTTCCTATGCGGAGCGCAAGCCCACTACCCACTATCCTTTCAGTGAAAGCCAATCAGAAGTCGGCGTCGTTCTGACGTAACCGCAACCCCTGGCAACGTTATTAGATGAGCTCAGTTACGGAACTGCCCATAGACGCTGCTTGGACAAGTAATACCCCCCCCCCCCCCCCCACCCCCTCTGCACCCACGGCTCGCCTCCTGCCGTTTGACGCAGCGGACGGCTGCTATGGTAACTGCAGTGGATTCTTTGGAATAAGCATGTTTCGAAACACAGCGTCTAGATGGCGTTTCACCGCGTACTCTGTGAAACACAGTTTTGAAATGGAAATGTAGATGGCGCTTCAAACGACGGGAGACAGATTGAAGTGAGTGAGCGGGGGTACCTCCCTCCGCGGCAGTTCAACTACTGAGATAACCTTGTAATGTTGACCCCTGCACGAGAAGCAGACGACTTGATCTCCGAATAGGATACCGGTGATTTTAACCCTGGAAAGGCCAAATTTCTTACAATAAAAAAAAGAAATGATTTTAGTGGTTGGGTTTTGCTTTCAAATAATATAATATAAAGAAAGGGTCAATGAACAAGTTTTTCTGTTAATTATTTAGCAGGAGCACGTATAGTGCTTGCAAGCTGTTCAGGTTTAGATGCATCACAGCAAAGTACTGAAGACGATAATTTATCACTTTCCTTCCATTCGGTTTCCTTTTGGTGCGTCCGCTTCCGCGACGTTTTAGCGGCTTCAGATTTCGAACCGGAGGTACTTAGCAGAGCTCCTCTTTCGATTGATTAACTCTAATCCTCCGAATTTAATTCCCGAAAGCGTTGCCCTAGTGATAAATCATTTTTGTATGGGAAATTTCTCGGTCCAATAAACGTATATGATCAAATAAGATCATATAAGAGCCATTCAGGAATATATAAGAACTTATAAAAACTGATGTTTCTTATAACTTCTTCCAGTATACCCTTGTATGGTTCTTATATGTTTTTATATTATATTATTTGATCATATGCGTTCATTGCATCAATATAATTTCTCATGCAGATAAGACTTTTCACTAGGTTGGAATTCTGAATCGGAAGAGAGACAATGGGCGCGTTAAGTTAACGAGCCCGAGCGCGCTCCAGCGGTCAGAGCTAAACTAAACGACATTAGCGGAGGGTTAGCGGGGAAGGAAACGCGGTCTACTAAAACTCCCTATTAAGGCCCGTTCACACTCTTGCGACTGCTTGCGACCTCTTAAACCTGGGTTTCTTAAAACTTCTTAAACCAGTAGGGAGGCTCAAGTTAGAGCACTATATAGCTCCTACGGAGCAGAGTAGCGCAATCCTTTGAACCCCGTGTTTTGCCGACAACATGGCCGACAGAGCGGCTCGGCGCGAGTCACGTGGTACTCAGGGTTCCAGGAGGCGGCCCGCCCTATGGGAGAATACATGGAGGTCGACACAACACGGCTGATTAAAAAATTAACGGCGAGTTCACACTTTTCAAAACTAGTCTGTCGTGAAGTTAGTAAAGCACTAAACACTTTATCAAAGTTTTAACAATATCGGATGCGTGTGCAAATTTTGAGAAGGCAATTTCCAAGGCAATGGCGTTTGAAGCAGACGATTTTTGCTCGCAGCGGAGATGGGCTTTTCGGGTTGGCCGGAGCGGGTCACGTGAATGGTGTGACGTCGCCGTGTCGTCTGCTGTATGATGCCGCTCAGGCAATTTTTTAAAAAAAGTCAGGTCCTTGCGGGGCACAAAACTTAGCGCAAATTATTCTAAAGTGTTCCATTATTATGTCAAAAATGATTGCGATTCCGTACATTCCCACAATACTGGAGAAACAACGATTTTCTCACGTTCTCTATGCATTTCTGACCGCAGTTGGAACCTCCGGGCGTTCGCCGCTAGTCGCCGAGAGGCGGCGTTCTAGATTGCGCTACTCTGTTCCGAAGGAGCTATATAGACGCTTTACACTCGCGCCAGATTGAGCCGCCATAGCCGCCCTTCTCTTGTCTTACCGAGATGCCGAGCCACTGAAGCGGGCGTTGACGGGTCTTCACAAGGGCCTATGCTGGACACAAGAACACAGTAGCATCTAAAATGGCAATAACCTGTCCGGCTGTGGTAATGATGAAGTGAAGCGAACGGAATAAGAGGGAACAAAAACTGAAGGTCAGTTATGGCGGCGCCCATGCACAGCTGCTGTAAAGCGTCTATAGTGCTCTAGCTCAAGTGAGGGTGGGTGCAACTGCTAGATCAGCGATCACGGGACATGGACGCCATTTAATTGCTAAATTTTGCTGGGAGTCTATGGGGCAAAAGGTCGTTTTCTTTCCTAACTCGGGTCATAAAAGCCCATTAAGGTGCTTGAATAATTTACACAAGGTATAAATGATTACTTTTCCATAGCCACCAGTTTTGTTGCGATAGGTTAAGTATTTTTTTAACGCGAAAAATGGTAAATTCCGCCATCTTGGACGTTGCTGCTTGTCTGGCAACTTTGCTTTCTCCGCTCGACGTTTGCAATTCTCGGAGTGAGAAGGAAGCGAGAGAGGCTGCGCCAAGGCGCTCGTTGCTTGCAATGGGAGGCGAGAGAAGGAAAGGCGCATGGAGCAACAGAGTTGCAACAGAGCGGGCGCCTGCTTTCGTGCAGGCAACACTGGCGCATATCCTTTCTCGAATCCTCTCCCTCAGGCGCCGCCATTAAATTGCAAACGCTCTCCAGGTTTTGAGTTGCGCCCACCCTCACTACAGCCTCCCTATAAACCAGATAACACACTGGCGCCATCTATTGGGAAGCAGTGTAAACTCGGCGGTCCGGCATATGTTTTTTTTTATTTCTCGCGCAATATCCTTTCTTTTTTGGCTCGAAAAACTTTTTTCAATGTTATAAACGAGCCTTTCTATGGGTGTTACGCACATTTGACCTCGGAAATCCCGCAAAACCTTCGCTTTTGTGAAATGCAGTTCTAGGGTCACCGTATAGATGGCGCCACAATGTCAGTGTGTCCCCTCATTCTAGAAACATTTAAGAAGTTGTAAGAGATCTCGTCTCTCTCAGTCGTACTCGGTCGCAAGAGTGTGAACGGGCCTTTATTGTCTCACTTCCGGCGCACGGGTGGCGGAACGCGCTCCGCCAGCTCCGTCGTCGGAGATGGTGCGCGAGAGCTCGAACAGGTCGGTTTCCGGTAAGATGATGGCGTTTCCGCTCTCGCGGCCAGTCTCGCGGTGGTCTCACGCGCTTCGCGTTCTATTCTCGCGCCTGCTTAGATACATGGATACTTCGACGGCGATCACTCGGCAGCTCGTGCGGTCGCTCGTCAGCGTGGGAAATAAAAAAGAATAAAAAAAATGCTGGTGTAGACAGTTATGCATACATCCTTCGAATGCTTGTTGAAGTTCTTCGTGTGCCTTACCACAATTTCAGGATCAGTCAAGCCGATGAATTCGGCCATTCAGCCGTTATGCTTTGAGACTTTCGAGAATTCAGAAGGCGTGAGGCGTACCTCTAATGAACCTTTTCCAGGAAGCGTTCTGCGCAGGCGCAGGCGACCGATGCCAAGCGGCGGAAGTCCGCACAATAAATCGAGGAAATTCGGAGAAAGGCTGTGGATCAGCGAGTAAAACACGTAATTGCAGCATATATAATTGTGTTACACAAAAAAAAGAAAGTCGACGGAAAGAAAAATACGGCGTTTTAATTTGGTGGATGCCATGGATACCCCTCTTTAAAATCGCGTTGGGCACGCGCCGCAGCTCAGAGAGCGAAGAAACTGGTAGCGTAGCTCCCATTATCAATCGGTAGCGGAGGCAGGTCACGTCCTCGATTTTTAAATCGTGTACCCACCACCTGGGTGCCATCGGTATGTGAAAAAGGTCCATTGTTGCACACACAGCGTGCAGCACAAATGCAAGCTCTTGCTGCTGCCGCCGTCTCCGCGCACAAGTTCATCGAAGTCGTCGTCAAATAAACACAATTTCTGACGTGACGGGAGCCCCGTTTAAGCGCGCGCCGGAAAGCCGGAACACTGAAAAAACATAAAAATAGGCGTCAAATGGCGCCTCGGAACGAAAAAGAAAGTGCGGTCATTAGGCTACGTTAATTCCGAACCCGCGTGCTCGAGCGCAGATGTACGGAGTTTGGCGCTCGCTAACTGAACGCGCCCAATGCTCCCAAGCAACCGGTAGGCGAGTTTAAAGCCCCTCTATCCTGGGAGAAGTGGCGTCATTCATTGTTGTGGAAATGCTCCAGACACGTGTCGCGAGCCACTTCTGGGAAGATCATGGCGTCTCATATCTAGCTCAGTGCTGCGCTGTGCCGCCATGATCTTCCCAAGGGCTGCACGTTGCACGTGACTCGTGCATCGACGCACATTGCGCTACTTTTAAAACATGAAGGGGCTTTAAGCGAGGTGAGCATCACGTGCGCGGAGTGTCTAATTTGAAAACTAAAAATAACCCAGCAATGCGAAAAAACGTGCGAATATAAAGTTTATAGTTCGCTAAAGACTTCACATATATCAACACCTCTCGTAATGCGAGCAGTTTCCCGTTTATGTGAGCATTTTCAGATGTGTAATCACAGCCGTACATGTGCAGCGACGACCCCTAAATGGTTAAACAATATCTGTCAAAATAGAAAAAAAAATCATGGTTTCTTTTTATATCGTTTATGAAAAAAAGAAGAAAAAAACTAAGTTATGCGCTCACCGTTTTACTTTCTTTTAAACCCATTTTCTTTGTTGTTTTTGCAGACGAAACGCCCTACGAGGAATACGAGTCTCACCTGCAGCTCTTACGGGCCAAGCTCTTCGATCCGTCGAAGTACGACGTCAACCGGCGCCCCACCAATGACAGTTCGAGAGCTACCAAGGTCACTGTAAAATTATTTGGGGGACACATCACGTACATGGTGGGTACATCACCCCTACGCGATTAACGTCATTCACCCCAAGCACTCACTCTACAAACGCTGGTGTACACGCAGAACCTCGAAGATGAATGGTTCACCCTCGCCATGGTCCCGTGCATCGTAAGTCTGGCGTCTTCTTATTTCCAGTAATGAGAGTAGAAGTCTACATACTCAAGACGTCATAGTGAGTTTTTGTGGCCAGTCGTAGAGGGCCGACTACAGTGCACTTTTGGTCGCTCGCACCTCCAATTAACGCCGTAAGTGTGACTGACATCACTGCTTCACACAGACCCCCGCTAAGAGCGCTGCTGCAAACGAATACATGGGATTAGACTTAGCTCCTAAAGGAGAGTAGAAAACATTCTGCCACGCAGTCTGGAATGAAGTCATCCGCGTTCTCATTATTACAGCAAATAAGTAGAGGAACGTCGCGCTCCATTTGCAATTCTAAGAAACACAGGGCGGAGGAATGCCCTTCGACCATACAATTAAGCAAAAACAAGACGATTCTATACTTCGTTTCAGCTTCGGTCCAGACGCAGCCGATGCTACAAGCGCGAGCATGTGGCCCAGAACAGTGCTTGCACTGCACGAGCGCGCGTGCTTGGCAGGGATGCTGAAAGCCCGGAGCTCGCGCTTGTAGCTTTGGCTGCGTCTGGACCGAAGCTGAAACGAAGTATACAAAAACAACACAAAATGGCAGGTGCTTCGTTGCATTTTCTTAAATCACATGCCCAAGAACTGTAGAAGGAGGATCACGTCTAAATATTTCATGGCTGGCACGCTTCACGGTGTGCGACCCCACCTTCAAGAGCTCCGAGCAAAAACGCGCAGTCGAGGCGACTCCAGTTCAACTAAAAGCGACGGCCAATGCCCGCAGCAACAAGATCGCACTGCTGCAAACAGCCGAAGCGTTGATTTCTGGAAGTCAAAGCAAGATGATGTCTCGAGTGCTCTTTGATAGTGGTAGTCGGAGATCCTTCATGAATCATAACGGAAGACTTATCAAGAAGACCTGGTTGCAAGATAGTGGGTAACGAATGCCCGACAGTGGGATACTTCGGTGGCCACAGCCACAAGAAGAGCTTTCGGAAGGTCCTCATACTCTAAAAAGCAAGCATGATGGATGGACGTACGTACAACATCAAAGCTCTGGAAACAGGCATTATTGGCGATCAGCAATTTCTCCATCCGAATGAAGGGGTTATGAAAGAGCCACGTCGATTGGAACATACAAGTGCAGTCGACGGAAATTCCGACACGATAAACATTCTCAACGGAGCCGAGTAATATTAGGATTTTGTCACTACTCAAGTGACAAAACTCACCGACAATCTCAAGGCCATCAGGCGACGTTATGATGAATGGTACACTGTCCCATGACAATAAGTACTACAGGGGTGAAGTGTTCACAAAGAGCGGTCCTCCAAATTTCAGCGATAACGAGTGACCCAGAGGTCATCCTATACAAAAATTCTGGGATTTGGAAGCTATCGGTGTCTCAAAAATCCAAAGCCACAATTTAATCGACTCCGCACAAACTGTCTTTGAAGGAAAGGCAAGAAACAACTCCTCCACCTCCAGAAGAACAAGGAAATTGACGAAAAACGACTGTTTCAACTGACGAAAAGACTCGGGCTCAATAAAGAGATTCTGAACTCGTGCGACGCCGCCATAAGAATGTATGACAAAGAATTGATGACGGAAATGGTATAAATTGAAATGAATGACGATAACGTCTACTACATACCGCACCAACCAGTTATCAAGGAAAGTCAAACACCAAGCTGTGCGTAGTCTTCGACGCTTCGTCACACGGATTCCGATCGAAGTCATTGATTGCGAATCTGGAAAAAGGGAGCCTAACCTCAAGGCCGATCTTGTAGATCTACTACTAAACTTAAGGAGACATAAAACTGCGCTCACTGCAGATATCAAGAAGGCGTTCCTTCAAATTTCTGTCAACCCGAAAGACAGGAATGCCTTATGATTCCTGTGGCTCGAGAGCGCACCAATGGTCGATCGTCCTGACCGGAAGATCCAAACCTGGAGAATGACCAGAGTTCCGTTTGGCACGACGTCAAGTCTCTTTCTTTTTGTAGCGATAGTACAACATCATCTGAAACGCATGATCTCACAATACCCTGAAACTGCTCAGGAACTGCTGAAATCGATCTACTTTGATGACATACTGAAGGGCGCTGAGAACGAAGAACAAGCTCTTCGGATGTATTCCAAAGCCAATGACATCTTCAGCATTGCTTCCATGAAGCTGCACAAATGGTCGTCCAACTCTGCAGAAGTCTTGGAGAAGTTAAACAAGAGCGAGACCCAACAAGTAACACTCGGTGAACTACCAGGCGTCTTTAAAATACTTGGACTCACGCGGAACCTTACTTTGAACATACTGTCATTTACACCAAACAGCGTCACTATCTTCTCTCAGCAACGAATGGACACAAAGCGGGCCGTATTGCAGACAACAGCAAGGATGTACGACCCTCTCGGAATGCTGGCTGCATTCACTATACAAGCAAAACTCTGCTTGTAACGACTCTGGTGCATGAACAAACAAGTTGAAAATCAAATGACCTCCTTAAAGATTAAATGGAAGTTCATCCTCGAACGAGCTCCATGGTGGGGAGGATTTTATGAACGTCTCATTCGCTCAGTCAAGCTCTCGCTAAAAAACAAAAAGCCCGTGGGTGCAGGAGCCTGAAGGCGAACAAACTCTACACTGTATTGACAAAAGTAGGAGTGGTTGTAAATTCGCAACCTCTTAATTACGTTTACAACGATGTCGGTAAAACAGAGGCATTGTCACCAGGCAGGGGTGCTATGTTGCGCTTTTTGCACTCCCAGGAGACTTGGAAGAGGGAAGTGACGTCAACGACACAGCAAATGCAGATTGGATGTTGATAGAAGAAAACGAAATCAACACCCAATCTGCGTTTGCTGTGTCGTAGACGTCACTTCCCTCTCCCTAGTCTCCTGGGAGTGCAAAAAGCGCAGCATAGCCCCCCTGGTTTCTTACGGGCAAGAGGTCGACCTCTCTCCCGACACCTCATGTTACAGAGTTTCTCCATGCTTCTGCAGACCCCCTTCGCCGGTTGTGGAAACATCGTGAAGAGGTTTTCGGACAATTTTGGATGAGGTGGTCAAAACAATACTTAATGGAATTAAGAAGTATATGTACACAATGGTCGACCACTCTAAAACCTCACAACATAAAAGTTGGAGATTTCATCTTCCTCAAAGACAGCCGGCGTCTTAAACAACGGTGAAGAGGTTTTCTGCGGTAGAGATGGGGAAATACGCCCCGGCACAATCAGGTTTGCCAGCGGAATAAGTTAAAAAGCCCATTCAACTGTTTTTTTTTTAAGTTTTTACTACTCAGGTGTAAGATGAAAGATCATTTGGAGGGCAGTGTGTAGAAACCTCAGAAACAAAGAAGGAAGAAGAAAAGAGCGAGATGATTTAGCGCGAGAAGGACCAACGACAAGAGGGACCGAGCAGCCAGCGTCATCCGGTTTATCTGCCTCCCGTGGATCATCAATTGTCTGTAAATAGTGTATATAAATGCATAGCTGACTTAAACTTCAACGACGACCGGACCTTCTTTCAGTGAAGTTGCAACCCTTTACCGCTCATTCATACTGGAAGCGGATCCGCGTTCGCAAAGCGGTTGCCAACGCGGTTGTATAAAGATCCAGTGCAATTGCACGAGCACTCGATGTCATTAAGTGCGCGTGCAATTGTACTGGATCTTTATACAACCGCGTTCGCAACCGCTTTGCAAACGCGGATCCGCTTCCAGTTTGAATGAGCGGTTACCGCTCATTCACACTGGAAGCGGATCCGCGTTCGCAAGGCGGTTGTGAACGCGGTTGTATAAAGATCTAGTACAATTGCACGCGCACTCGATGACATTAAGTGCGCGTGCAATTGTACTGGATCTTTATACAACCGCGTTCGCAACGGCTTTGCGAACGCGGATCCGCTTCCAGTGTGAATGAGCGGTTAGAGTGCGTACTGATAAGCTTCATGCTTAAAAAAAAAGAAAAAAACATACCTACTTTTACGCTTTACAGAACTGGTACGACCCCGCTCTTGTGTGGGATCCGGACGACTACGGAGGGCTCAAGAACATCAATGTTTCCCCGAGCAAGATCTGGTATCCGGATATAGAAATTGTCAACACGTAAGTTCAAGTTAAGTGGCACAAACTAAACTTCGTAAGCAAAACAGAAAAAAAAATAAAAAGTTCGTGAGTTTTACATTTTTTAGCAAACCGCACAGCACACGAAAATTACAGATTTTTTTTTTATTTACGTTATTTTTTCTTATTCTTTACCTTAATTTCAAATATGGTGTTTAAAAACTAAACTGAAAGTTGGATGGTTCTATGTCTACTACTTGCGAGTGACGCATGGTCTTGAGGTTAAGGTAATAATCCAACAAATTAAAATAAATTTAAAAAAAGCTTGGACGCACAATTGGACGCCACCCGTCCCAATAAAAGCAACCTGAATGAATCTCTAAAACTGACAAACGCAAAACTGCGGTCACACTGCTCAGACATCATTCAAAAGACAGCTTGCAGACACTGGCTGGGGCGTGTTGTTTCCTAGTATGACGGACATGTTACCCTTGGTCACACAAAAACCGTCAGCAAACATGTTTGAAGCGCGCATATGCGTAAAGCAGTCGTTTTTCGATCATGCTTCGGACGTGTCCGCCGATTCTTCTGTCATGTCTGCAACGAACGCGGTGTCTTTCGTACGATGTACGAGCAAACCATCGGAGAGAGCGTCGGCAAGTGAGTCGCGCTCCGTCGCTGACACTTTCTCCCGTGACCTTCTGGTCTCATCGCAACTGGGCAAACGACGAATACTTCGGTTCCAACATGCCAACCAGTGCTGTCAAAGCAAAGCCATGGACGGGATAGAGAGAGAGAGAGAGAAAGGAAAGCCGATTTGTGTGCGGAATTTGAGTGACGGGCTAATCTTCTAGTGGAAGAAAAACAACGACTGGGTCACGCAAAAGATGGTCCGGGTAAGAGGGAGAGCTCCACTTTCTCCCTTTCTCCACCCTTGTACCTTTGGTAAAGACTGTCACGTGTTTCGCTTCCGTCACTCTGATTGGCTTGAAGGGGCCGTAGCGTTCGCTCTTTGCAGCGTTGCGGAGAAAGCAAAGTATAGTTCGTGATAAACATTACGGTAATAATACTGTCTACGTTTCGGATAAAGGCTCAAATTAAATGACAGAGACACGCGTAGGTGCCAAAAGGAGCTCAGGATAATGAGCAAACAATGACGAGTCTGTTTCACCTTATTGAGACAAGAATACAAAACTGACATAAGCTAAAAGCAGTCTTTTCGGTTGCACTAACGCTTGCTCAAAGGTGTGCAATCGCTATCCAGTACAAGACTCATTAACTTAAAAAAACAAATGTAAAAGAAATACAATGTGATTTCAAGGGCTAATTACATTTATGAATGGAATGCTGAGAGTTTAATCGCATGATTGCGCCAAGAGACTAACAGCACAATGAAAAGTTGTTTATGTGATGATAATTATTAATCCATTTACGAATGCGCCACACAGGTGTTGATCATTTATCCCTTTATGACGTGCAAAAACATTTCGTGCGTACGCAGAGTTCTTTTTTTTTCTGTCTATACACGTTTTTATTTTGCTTTTCTAAATCATCCAACTGATCACGGCGCACCAACATCAAACCTTACCCGTTTCCAGTTACGGTTACTACAAAGCACAAGCATCGATATGGTTCGAAACTTATACGACTACATTAACACTGTGCGCGGGTTCGCTCGTATTAAGGCACAACGAAATCTGGTTATGAATACGCTAATCATCATAATAATAATTTATTTATTCTGTGCCCATAAACAACCAGTATATGTCTGTATTGTGGCACAATAAAAATTAATTCATATATAAAACATGCTTGAATATAAGTGACGAATATAACAGAGACACGTACTGAACTTACATGCGACAAGAACTGAAAACGCGCCACTAAAGATTTAAAAAAAAAAAAAAATCATGTCGTGCAGCCTCCTTCCGAAATTCACAGAGTTGTCGAACATGTCTATATGCCCATGACTAAAGCTATTCACAGATGTCTGCATTCTTGTTATGGCTCATGCCATGCATTGATTGTGAGGCTAAAAAGTAAGGTTTAAATTCACAGTGCACTGAAGTTGAGAGTTTAAGTCGCTGTGAAATCTTTTGTGCAAAAATAACATATCGCGATACAGCCTTCTGGCGAATAAACCCTGCAGACCGAATTTAGCAAGAAGTGGCTCATGACAATAGAAAGTCGTTCGACCTACGATGTCTGTCATAAACTGTATACGGACAAGGCGCCGCTGAACATATTAAATTTTCGCTGCATCGCTTGCACTAAGTGAATTCCACACAATAAAGCCAGAGTCTAGTCTTGATATGATAAAAAAAGCAAAATAAAGAAAGTAAGCAAGCATGACTCGTCAAATTTATAGTTCAACGATTCATCATTCCTAGCATTCAAACTGCAGAACAAGCATATAAGCGACATGACAACTAAAAGAAAGGAGAACTATCAAAGCACATTCCGTCAAAGTCAAAGCACTACACATTGACACTCGTGCAATGCATCAGGATAATATGAATAAGGCACAATATCTCGTTTTTTACTGAAAAAAAAAGACCTTCGTTTTATCAGGATTAATAACAAAGAAATTGTCCAAGTAGAAGGTTAGAATACGCGAGGCATCGCTTTGTAACAGTTTGCAATCATCAATCGAGCTGATACTCTTAAAAAGTTTGATATCATCAACGAATGAGAGCACCCTTGAATTGACGGCACAAGTGGCTATATCAAATAAAAAAACAAAACAGTAGTGATCCCACATTAGAGCTTTGAGGTACCCCAGACAACAGACAAAAATTATTAGATAAGGAATTTATAATACGCACGATACAGCGACGATCGGTCAAGTAGCTTCCAAACCTCCTCAAGAGAATAGGGTAAATACCCGATTCGTGACAACTTAAACAATAGCAAGGTCTGATTCAACTTATCGAATACTTTCGAAAGGTCAAAATAAATAGCATCGACTTGACCATAAATTAATGACCGCAAAAGTGGACGCTGCTGAAATATGACCGTTCATGTGTCACGTGTAAATGGAGATAATGACCTTGTCCCACTGCGCAGAAAAACAAGTAACACTGCTCTCCGACTTAACAAGAGCAACTTTGGTGATACGAGTACTCTTCAGCATGCCATTGCCATAATACTAATTAAACTATAGGAAACCAAATCGTCTCTTTGTTTCCAATCACACGTCATTAAGCAGGGATCTTTGACGGTATTCAATAACTTTAAACTAGGGGTGTGCGAATACTTCTAATCGAAAGACGTTTAGGTTTAGTACTGTAGAGAAGAGCAGGTATGGCTTGGCCTTCTCTTCTACTATGAAGCTGCGAATAACGCAGCGCTATTCGATTGAAACCACTATTCATATACACGCACACCTTGGGCAGGGTACCAACTCCCATCATGTTTTACTTTTTTTTAGAAGATCCGATGATTACGCGTCGGAGCCGATCATGGTCTACTTGCACCACGACGGAGACGTGTGGTGCTGCCCGCCAGCCACGGTCAGGATACCCTGTTCGATGGATCTCACGAACTATCCGTTTGATAGCCAGGTTTGCCGCATGCGCTTTGCTTTGTTAACTTACGGGGACGAAGAGGTCAGGCTGGGCGGTGAGAGTATCATGAGCCTCAGCGTGACCAACCAAAGTTCGGAGTGGCAAATCAGCTTCCTGGACACGTCCCAAGGGAGGCTGCTCAACAACACGAGCCTGGACATAGCCATAGGAATGAGGAGGCGTGGCAGTCATCATCGCTACACTGCAACCCTGCCCTGGATCGCGTCGGTCATCATGATGCTTCTGGGTTTCTGGATGCCTGCCAACTCTAGCCGCAGGCTGACTTTGGCGTGCATCAACCTGCTGCTTGTCATGCTGATGCTCCAGCGGATCACGGCGCTGCTGAAGACGTCCTCAGCAGTTCCTAAGCTAGGTGGGTTTTTGGTCCTAAGCAATGGTGTCATTCATGTCTTTGTCTAAATTTTTAAAAAGAGAAAGTGAGAAAGAAAGAGAGAAAGAGAGAGAGGTGAGGGTACCTATAATGTGTGAATCTTGAGTTCTATTGTATACATCTATCAGTGTGAAATGTCAGGTTTCAAGAGACGTCGGTTAACAGTTAGGTACTTACATTCCTAGACGGGCACCCCGACGCAACACCCAGAGCCTGCTATGTGGTACTCGTCAAATAGTTGAACACGTTCCTTTCACGCTTCGTATCATCAGCTCCTGGTTATTATTTGACACTAAGAAGACAAAATTCCTAGGATGTGAAACGCACATTGCGGAGCCGTTCAGGAATCTGGCTCTCAGCACGCGCTCAGCAGCACCATGCTCAGCAATGGCGGCAAGTGAATAACATCTACACTACAAAAAAAATTCGGAGCGTCTACTTTTCCGCGGAGCACTTATGAATGTGATTTCGAACTTCTCGTGAACCGCGATTGCCAAGTGTCGGCTGTTGCACAGATCAGGCGCGTGCCGTTTGAAGACGGGCGCCGTAGTATAAGAAACTAGCGTCCCTTTTTCTTAACTTTTATTTAAGTATGTTCATGCTTTGAAATGTTGATTCGTCAAATTCACCGCCTAGGGTCACCTCTGTAGTAAATTGTAGCGCGATACCTTAAGGAACCGATTTATGAAGTCCCTTCAAAAGCCCAACAGGCCATCGGGTCCTCGTTGCCAAGTTGTCGTTCCCTTTGGAACGGAACACCGCAGTGACCCCTAAAAATATCAGAGAGTTTTCGTATCACTGCTCACCCCTCCCTACTGCGCTGTCCACTACGAAGACGCGGCTACTGCGCATGCGCGCCGCTAGACTTGTTCGTAGAGATCCGTATCTCGTAGCCGCTTGAGGAGAGCTTGACGAGACGGCGCAAATGATGCGCGAAAACTCCCTACAGTCACCGATAGGGCGAAAACGGCAGGAAGGTCTTTCAATTGTCCAGCCTCCCGCGCAAGCTTTCTGCTCTCGATAACACTTCTGCGTGTCGTGTGCCTCGAGCGTGCACGCGCAGCCAAAGCAGGGCGAAAGGCAAGGAGCGCGTGCTGGTGGCAGGGCATCCGAGAGAGAGGCCCCGCCGTTTTGCGTGCTGTCATTGACCGTAGTAATGAATGTCGTCGTCTTCGTGGCACTAAGTGAAAATCAAAGTGAAGTCGACACTGCGAACAATTACTGTGCTTTCCTAACAAGTGGCGGTACACATAGTAATGCTATCTCGACTCCGGGATATCTCCCAGAGTCGAGCTGTCGAGCCATACCTGCTGCAACAAACGAAAGTCTAAATTTGCTCTTCACTATTGATGAGCTAAATGCCGCAATTCAAGATACAACTAATTCAGCACCAGGTAGAGATGGCATTACGTATAACGCCGTAAAACACCTATCCCAACATTCAAAACTCAGACTTCTTGAACACTACAACAATTCCTGGATCAAAGGAGCCTTACCACAAGAGTGGAAAATTGCAAAGATTGTGCCGATTTTGAAGCCTGGTAAGCCGCCCACTTGTCTCGAATCTTTCCGGTCAATTGCACTCTTGAGTTGTATAGGAAAGCTAATGGAAAAAATGGTACTCGGTAGAATTTCATGGTTTTTAGAACAAAACAAATGTTTTTCACAGCAAACGAATGGCTTCCGCCGCGGACGGTCATCCACAGACTGCATTATTGATCTTACAACGAGTGTCGAAGAAGGCAGAGCCAAAGGTCACACAACCACTGCATTGTTTTTAGATATAACAGCAGCATTCGATTCTGTTCAGCATGAGGCAATATTAATGGCTCTCGCAGATCTAGGACTTGGAGGACGCATTTATAAATGGATATACGATTATCTCAAGTGCAGAAAAATTTACATTGATACTTCAGAAGGAAATTCCAACTATTTTGATATTGTCAAAGGAGTACCTCAGGGTGCAATACTAAGTCCAACTCTATTCAATATCACACTGATAGCATTAAAAAAGCATCTTCCCCGAGGAGTTAGTATTAGCATCTACGCAGATGACATCTGCGTATGGTCTACTTTCCGCTCAAGGCTAACTGTAAAGCTGCGGCTGCAAAAGACTCTCTATATATTGGCAAGTTTTCTAGGTTCCAAAGGCCTCCAGATCTCTCCCAAGAAAACAGTTGCCATGGCATTTACGAAGAAATCTATGGAAAAGTATCCGATCCTTTTAGGCGGACATACAGTTCCTTACGTCGCAGTACATAAATTTTTAGGGATCAACATTGATCGAAATCTCTCATGGACGAAAGAAGTTAATTCTCTAAAAAAGCGAATCACGGCAGCAACCAATGTACTACGCTGCCTCGCAGGAACAGCTTGGGGATGTAACTGCAGATCAATGATTCTACTGTATAAATCTCTGGTTGAAGGTCTAATAAGACACTCTATTCCACACCTAACAAATATTAGCCTGACGAGTAAACGACAGCTTCAAGGGACGCTTAACAAATGCATTCGAATCTGCCTTGGTCTACCAAGAGGTTCATCTGGACCTGGCGCGGTAGCAGAAGCCAGATGCCTTCCTCTGGAAGTGTTACAGAAACAAGAAATAGTACGAATTCATTTACGCCATAAAATTCAGCATAAGAATCACTATCTTTCTAAAATACACATAAAACGTCCAAACTCCAGCTACGGGGATGCTTTAGGCCAAAATATTGACAATATTCCAAAGCAGGCAACTTTTACCGAATACTCCAAAATACCTCCATGGACGCTTCGAAAACTGGATATTAATCTAAACATCCCCGGAATCATTGCAAAACACCAACAGAGTAGCTTAGTTATCCTACAACTTGTAATGAGTTACATATATGAAACTTACACTAGAACAACGCACATATATACCGATGGCTCAACAACGGCGACAACTTCATCGTCAGCATTCTTCGTTCCATCGAGATTTCTTGCAAGATCTTGTCGTCTAAACCATCATACATCATCAACAGCCGCTGAGCTTCACGGAATTAGGGAAGCAATCAAGTATATATGTAAACAACCACCACAACAATGGACCTTATTTACAGATTCAAAATGCGCTTTACAGTCGCTCAGTCCTATTGGAAAGAAATCCATGTATTCGATTTCTTCCCTAGAAATAGCTGAGTACCACCACCTGGCATTCGAATACGGTCACCAAATTACATTTCAATGGATACCAGGACATTCCGGTATACGAGGTAACGAATGCGCTGACAAATCAGCCAAGAGAGCCCACCAGCACGTCTCAACACGAATGGTTCCTTACACGAAAGGCGACTGTACATCTCTGACAAGGCAAATTGCAAAAAGTGCACGTGAGATGCTTTGGTCCTCACCGGATTCTAACTACAAATTTCTCTATGACATAGACCCTTTATTAACAACACGACTACCAAGCGACCTACCACGAAAATTAGAAGCTCTTGTCCATAGACTTCGCCTCAACTGTGCCTACACGAAGAACTATCGCTTTAAAATAAAACAACACGCGACTCCGGACTGTGAGAAATGCGGTGCGCCGGAAACCATCAGACACATTCTACTCACATGTCAAGCATATGAAAATGAACGCAAAGTTTACAAAAATTCTACGAATGCTCTGGACTGCAGACCTTTTGATCTGCCAAAGCTCCTCGGACCTTGGCCTGCTAAGAAACATCGAACAGCCTTAAAGGCCCTCTTTAAATTCCTCGAAGACATTGACTTACTGACAGTGCTATAATTATTTTTATCATCTTTCTCTCATTTCCCATCCTGAAACTAGACACTATAGCGTGTATATATTTTAACATTTCATCTCATCATCATTGACCCTTTGTCGATCGTCTTTCTGTCCCCCCTCCCCTTCCCCACCACAGAGAAGCCTGTTAGAGTGCAAAGCTCAGACTAAACTCTCTGTTTCAATAAAGATATTCTCTCTCTCTCTCGTCTTCGTGGTCGGAATGTGATGATAAAGCCGTGGTAACACTGCTAGTCCCTCAGACAAGAATAAACAAACTGCAGGCACTGTATGAGGCCTGTTTCTTCTGTTACATTAGTCATGCAAAAACTGTCGGCAGACGTGCTTGAAGCATACATATGTACCAAGCATAGATGCTCGGTACATATGCTTGGCAAGCACCGTGTCTTTCGAATAACGCACATGAGCAATCTAATAAGGGTTTCTTGAGGTACCTCAGCTAACTATAATTTCTGACTCCCCGGCCTTTACCCTTTCGGGTATGCTACTTAGTATCGCGAAATTCATATCAGTTATAGTAAAATCGGCGAAGGAAAATGTTGCAAAAACCAACCTCCAAATATACCCGCACTTTCCAGTGCCTTGACATCAGTGGCAGGCGGGCTTGCCAGTCGAGCAAGCAGTCCAAACAAAATAGAATATGCCAATCATTTGTTCCGTGCTGGAGCGCGGGTACTGGAGCGAGCTTCCAAAGCATTCATTCGACACCATGGAACTGCGTCGAATCAGTTCGGCACAAATTCTACAGTCCAAAGAGTGAACCCCTGCTTTCCACTGACGTCACTTTTCCGTTGTTGCCAGTAGAGACTTTCAGTTTGAAAAAAACACGGTGAGGACCAAAACTGTAAATTCAATACCTTCGCGAAAAAATAATCTTTTCATTTCATTTCATTTCATTTATTTACTCTCAAGGCCGAAGCATTACAGAGAGGAGTAGTGAAGCAAAAAGAAAAAAATACAACATGAACATAAACACAGCAGGGGGATTACAAAAAATGGTTGCAAACGGCACTTTTGAAACGTTCGGTGTCAGTGATTGAAGCGATGCTTCCAGTCTGTGCGGGTTTTGGGAATAAATGAGTGGAAGTGCAAATTGGTGCGGCTGCTTGGGACGCCAACCTTGAACTGATGGTCGCTGCGGGAAGAAATGTACGATGGTGGCAGAAAGAGAGAGTCACTGAGTAAGAGAATTGAAATGATAAACCTTATGAAAGAGACAAAGACGAGATAGTTTACGACGCAATGAAAGATCGGGTAAGTTAAGATTAGATTTCATAGAAGTGACACTGGCAGTTCGAAAGTAATTTGAGAAGATGAAACGCGCGGAACGGTTTTGAATGGCTCCTATTTGAAGAATAATGGAGTTATTATGAAAGTCCCAGATTGATGATGCATATTCAAGCTTTGACCTCACTAAAGTATTATAAAGTATGAGTTTCAAGTTAGTTAGGGCTAAACAAAAATTACGCCGTAGATAACCGAGTGCGCGATTAGCATTACTAGTGATGTAGTCGACGTGATGTTGCCATGAAAGGTTAGCAGAAATGATAATGCCAAGATATTTGTAGGACGAAACTTGCGTTAGGCGAACACCGTTAAGTAAGTAGTCACACGGTAGGATGTGATTTAAATGACGTGCAATTCTCATTGATTTACATTTGGCAGGGTTAAGTTTCATTAGCCAGGCGTCACACCAAAATGAAATGTTATCGAGGTCAGACTGAAGAGCATGATGATCAGCAGGTTCTAGAATTTTGCGATAAACAACACAATAGTCAGCAAAAAGTTTCATAGATGAAGAAATGCAGCTAGGTAAGTCGTTAATATAAATAAGAGAAAGTAAGGGCCCTAGCACTGACCCCTGCGGGACACCGGACGTTATAGGGCAGTGAGGGGAGTTATGGTCATTGGCGGTTACATATTGCGTGCGATTAGACAAGAAGCATTCTATCCATTTAAAAAATATTAGGGTCTATGTTAAGTTTACTTAATTTATAGAGGAGCAGACTATGACAGACACTATCGAATGCTTTCGAAAAGTCGATGACAATGCAGTCAACAGTGATTAAGTGATCTGCAGCAGAGAATAAGTCGTTAGTAAAGGCGAGTAGTTGAGTTTCACATGAGTAATTTTTTCTGAAGCCGTGTTGATGCATACTAAAAAAAGAATTAGTTTCGAGGAAGGATACCATATGACAGTATATGACATGTTCCATGAGTTTGCACGGTAGACTGGTTAATGAATTGGATCTATAATTATTGAGACAATGAGTGTTACCTGATTTGTGCAGAGGAACCACCTTTCCCGCCTTCCGGTCGTTCGGGAGCGTACAGGATTCTAATGATTGTGCAAAAATCTTCGACAATATTATAGATGAATACACTTCGGTGTTCTTCAAAAATTTGGGGTTAATGCCATCGTCACCTGGAGAAGAAGAAAGCTTCATATTTTGAATTAAATTCATTACGCCTGCCCAGTCAATAACTATTGGATCCATCGGAATAAAATCATAAACTGGAACATCGGGAAACATACATGGCGTGCTGTTAACAAACGACGATGAGAAGGCAGAGATCAAAAGAACGCAGCAGTTTTCCCTAGGAACGACTGATTCGCTATCCGTAGCGAGTTCAATTGGTTTCCTTTCACTTCCGCTCACAACGTACCGAAACTTACGGAGATTAGTTTCCAGTAGCGATGGAAGGGTTTGATTATACCTAATATTTGAGATACTATTTTAGCGATGTTTGTTGGTGAGTTTAGCAAATTTTCAAGCAAATCGGACACGATAAAGAAATCTGTGGAGTACCTTTTTAAAAGGACACTGACGGGGGTATTTATGCTCTCCAAGGTTTATGTATACATGACATATGTGAGCCCAACTACCCAGAACACAATTTGCGGATTGAAATTTGTTTTCGTTTCGCCCGAAAACCTCCGATCGAGAATTGGCCGGTCTGAGTCGCGTTCACTCTCTTCTCCGTGGTCACGTGCAGTTTTCTATGGTTTAGACACAGCCACTAACGACAATCAAAGTCGTGGGTCTTCGAAGGCACGTACTCAATACAAAAAATAAACAAAAATATACCCATTTTTTGTGACTTCTTAAAAGCTGCAAATACGTCGACTGGAATAAAATAGTTGTACAGCCACGTGACTTCCGGTAGCTTTCTCTTCCTCTATATTTCTTCTTCCTCCCCAGACCAGTTTCGGTTGCGGTTTCGAGCAGTTTCCTTTTTTTTTACTTTATTAAAAATATACGCGACACTGTAGCAAAATATTGGTTGAGTGGTCTTGTAACACCATATTTAATCACCTTACAAAAATTAAAAAAAAAATTGGGGGTGTTCGTGTCTCTAGACCGCTTGCTTTGTTCGGTTGCAGCTTTCTTCCTGGGCAACGCGATGGTGATCCAAGTACTTGCGGCAATCACGGCGGTTCTGGTACTCAACATGGAGACCTCCACGATTTCGAGCAAGGTGCCTGAATCAGTGGTCCGGTTCCTCACCAGTTCGGCGGGGAAGTTCCTCTGCCTTACGCAAGAAGGCGCCAGGGCGGACCAGATTCTGAAAGGCTCCGAAAACCCCTTTCCCGCCAAAAGGAACGACATAGAGAAGTGCGACTGGCTGCTCGTGGCTCAAGCCTTGGACAAACTGTTCTTTGTGCTGTTCGGCATTGTGACACTCTGCGTCATGCCGTGGTGAATCTACGTGTGGTATTAGTACCAAATAAACGAAAAACACTTGTTTATAATGACGTTTTTTTTGTTTTTTTTTTTTGTAGCTTGAGCTACACTGGCCGAGGTTGAGCAGTTTCACGTGGCTCCCAAAGAGCCATGCTGCGCAAGCGCGAGGAGCAGTGACGTTACACGGCGCACAGCTAGCGCGCCGAAGCCGCCGCCGCCGCGCGCGCCTGGCCGGTCTGCGCATTCCAGAGGAGTGACGTCATAGACGCGGCAGACGCACTGGCGCCGCCGTGTGCCCAGCTGTGCGCCTCCGTTGCGCAGTAGCCAAGTCTGACGCTGCACCGGAGCCGCTTGATAGCGCCTCTCATTTTTGTGCGCATAAGCTCACGCTACGTATATCCTGGCATAGCCGAGATAAGCCACTGCAATTTTTCGTTTAATTTTTCTTAAAATTCATTGTTTGCGCTGAATCTGGATTGCTCCAAACCTTTCCGAATTCCCTCGTATAACATGGCTTTCAACAAAGCGCTGGTTTTGCGAATGAGTTAGATCTAATCGTGAATACCTGATCAACACCATCCATCAAGCGATATGCGACTCGGCGATCTTCAAACTATAATCATTGATAATTTAAGAAACGCATTGTGCAGAAACCAAATTCGGGAGGAGCGAAGCGCCTGCGCATGCGCAGTGCCGACAGCAGCGCCACCACACTGTGGTGACGTCAGTGAGTTGAGTTGGTCTATAAAGGAGAGTGATGAGAAAGGGGCAGCCTCGCAAGCTAGCCCAACGCGGTACACTTTCCCCCATTTCCGTGCGCTCGTGCGACAGTCACTGGATCTAGGAAAGAAGCGCCATTGCCTTCGCACCTGCTAGCCGGACACAAACAACTACAAACCTACAGACGACAAAATCTCTCAAGGCGATTGGCTCATCGCTGTCGGTTGCAATAGTGATCGCCATTTTGGACCCTTTCGAAGCTTCGAAAGGGTCCTTAAAACCAGTCGCACCAAGATCGCTAAGGAGTATCATCGTACTGAAATCGTTTCTCGGCCAATGTGAGCGTCTTTGGCGCTGTGCATGCAATACACTTATCACTCATTTTTATTGATTATTTTTCAATGCCTCCCAAGCACCGACGCCACGTGTGATGACGCGTACATCTTCGCACCGCCATCACACGCAACGTCAGTTTTTGTAGGCATTGAAAAATAATTTTACTGTCTTCAAACACGCAAGAAGAGCAACATATTTGTAAGAGATCTGGGGAAATAAGCATGAGTGATAAGTTTATTGTGTGGTGTAGATCGCTATAGCGATCTACACCACACGTTTCACGCGAGCCGCTTCGGACCCAACACTACCCTGTATTCTCGCACAGTGTGATAGCATTGCTGAGGCGTACCCACGATTTCCAGACTTGCGTCCGAATAAAGCGCTTGCCATCCACGGTTACCAGACTAGCTCTCGAAGAGCGGCTGCTTGAAAAGATCTATAGAGTGTATTAGTAAGATAGTTAATCCAAAGGACACCTTAAAAAACGAAAACGACAAAAACAATTAATGGCAATTTTTTTCATTTTTTTTTATTCGCGGGAGTTTACTGAAGAGAAATGAATTCATAGGTGTTTATTTCATAAGAAGTAAAACGCTTTACCGGCTACTCCAAAACAAGTGTTGGTTTCGTAAAGTATGATACTTCCAAGGAAATATATACAAGAATGTTTACAGTGCAGTCAAACTAAAAAGATAACCGAACTTGCGAAGGCTAACAAGGAAGACATAGCGATATCATAAAGTCATCTGAGAGTAACGGCGAATATTCTCGGCATAATAAATATAATATAACAGTTCTTAATTTTGCACGACCAAGAAAGAAGCGGGGAGCGTTTCAAAAGCGCTCTAAATTTAGCGTCGGAGTTCTCCGAAAGAACTTTCTAGACGCTGGTACGAGGTTGCAACCGCGTACGCCCCCAAAGAGACAGTTGGAAGCGTCATTCGATACATTCCAACCAACACCGACTCCTGATGGTAGAGCTCCGCCCCCTCAGCTCTCCAAGTGATCGCGCATGCGTCTCGGGCTGCTGCGCTGAGCCAGGCAAAGCTGCTCGGCAATATCCACAGCCCCATGAGGGTCCGGTGGATCACCCTCCTCGCCCTGATCGGATGGCAGCGTGGACTCGCAACATGCGGTGGGTGGCAAATTTACATTGGACTGTCTCTTTTTAAGCCACAGACCCGTCACATTGGTATAAAGATTAACAATAATAACAAAAATATATTTTGGCATCGCTTCTTTTTATGTGAGCACCAAAAAGAATGCCGATATACTGAGCCGATTCACTTGCGTGGAAAGTTCAAATATAACACTGTCAAAGCTATATACTGGCGCGAGTACGTGGCTTCATCTATGGATTCGTATGTTCGAGAATGCGTATACAAATGATCAACGAGATCTGGGCCCATGCTCGGGCCAGCAGCTTTGATAGCGTCTTATATTAAGTACGAAACGGAGTATATATAGTGCGGCTAAAGTGCAGTGTAGCTACACGTCTCACCTCAAGATGCCCCGAGGCAAAAACTAGAGGCGTTCGTTCATAACTTGGCCAGCGCTCCAGCAGCGCGAGAGCTCGTTGAACCGAGTCAAGTGCTCAGGTAAAAAGATCTAGAACTTTGTTGCTCGTCATTTGTTCGTGGCGTTGTGAAGTCCCAGGTGGAAACGCGTATCTATCTTTATCTAGGAGGGCGCAAGCTTTACAAGTAGGACGCGGTAACGCTGTTGCTACGCCATACAAAAGACTGTTTGCAGACGCTGTCTGTGGCCTGTTTCTTCCTATGGTTTCTTTCTTGTAAGGTCCTGTCACGCTAGTTGTACAGAAACTGTCTACATACATGTTCGAAGCACACACTTCAACGAAGCACAGATGCCTCGCACATGTTTGAGGCGGGTCCACGGACAATTCTGACATCATACCTGCAGCGAACTCCGCATTTTTTGTACGATGTAGAAGTAATGTGACTACAGCTTAAACGAGTTGTACAACCATTTTTTTTTTTTTGCAATTTCAATAACTACCACTTAGACTGCGTAATATATGTTATGAACACCAGTCACTCCATCTAAGCAGTTACTGGCGGAATCTACAGGAAACGATTATACAAACGATCATGCTGATCGACAAAGACTGGTAATCACGAAATCTGTGATAGGCTTCCCACGTAAGAAAAGAAGGGCGTCTGAACGGCACCGCTTACCAAAGATTCGCTGTCATTTCTTACACACGACGTGAAATGGCGCAGTATAACAGGAAAGGCCGCGAAGCGCGCGACCGCGCCTTGGCGCGCCGTGCAAATGAGTTCGCTAATGGGTTATTATTTCCGTGACTGACAGAGGCCAACACAGCAATAAACAAATAAAGTGCGTGGAAAAACAAAACAGCTGGAGTTTGGGGTTTATCACCTTTGGCACCAGCTTCTGCCTGACGGGCACGGAGGGTGTGATTGGAGCCGAGTCCTCGTCGAATGCTGACGTCATCTTCGTGCCTAATATATGCTCATAGTGCGTGCCCAAACACTGGGGGATTCAGATAACTGGCGCTGAAGCTACCAGATGGCGCGCACGTTTGAAAAGGGTCTCGCGAATCGCAACGAAATGGCGAGTTGAGCTAGTTGCTTCATAACGTATACTAAAAGCTACAAAAGACAGACACAAAGTAAAGATTGACGATAGAGGCAAAGTAAATATTGACGAATCCCCTTGTGTTGTATTTAGTGAAATTTACTCTGTCCCTGCTATTTGACGCTCTTAGTACTGGATAGACGTTTCCTGTCTCCTGTCGTTCTCAATCACGTGGGTTCCGTATCCGGTATGCTGGACGAAAAAATAATAAAACATTCCAACCTGGAATGTGCGAGAAAATATAGGTGAGGCCAAACAAGAATGTGTGGCCATCACGCTTTTTTTTTTTTTTTTTTTTTTTGTAAACGTTTTCCAGCGGCTTGGAGAGATCAAAACGATTTTTCACCGCATACCAGAAGTGACGACATTCAAGATGGCAGAGCCCTCTCAACGTCTTATCTCTTTCTTTAGGATTTATTCTTTGCTTTCGCAGACGAGACGCCTTACGAGGAATACGTGTCTCACCGCCAGCTCTTACGGGCCAAGCTCTTCGATCCGTCAAAGTACGACGTAAATCGGCGTCCAGACAACGGCACTTCGAGCGCTACCAACGTGTCTCTACATCTCTTTTGGGAGTACACCACGTTCATGGTAGGTATACTTCACCCTCACGCGCACATGCGTGACGTCTTAATCGCCAACGAGTCATTGTATGAACATTACCACGCAGAATCTCGAAGATGGTTGGCTCTCGCTCTCCATGGTCACGTGCAACGTAAGTAAACGCTAATTTCGTTGTTTTTTTACGCTATACACTAAAAACACTATTTGCAAACAAGCGTGGAATGGCCCACACCAGGTGTAGGCAGTGCGCATGCGCAATGCGGAGCGGAAGTTCGTCTGCTTCTTGCACAGGGGGTGGCGATGATGTCACAAATCCGAGCTCGTGTTGCCTAATGGAAAACTAAAAAAAAAAACAAATAGTGGGTTGAATTGAAGGCCTCCAGCATTGAGGTCTACCCACAATCCTTTCAAAACCAATCAGGGGCCACTGAGGCAGCACCACCTCAGTGGCGTGACTTCAGAGACTTGAGTTGGTGGATAGTCACATACAGCTTAAGAAACAAAGGGCGTCTCTAGTATCCAAGCACTTGCGACGTGGATGTCCACTTCCCGCGCCTCGCATCAGGGTTGTTGCAGTGGGGGGCTCATGAAAATTTTAGAGGTTTTCGGACCCTCCAAACCAGTCTCCCTCCCCCTTCCCCATGCCTACGCCTCATGCTTGCCCCTCTTTGCAAATATCACCTGATATTTCAACCTCTTATCTCCTTTGCGGCAGAAATGTTGGTTGATAAGCAAACCTACCACTAAAATTCGAAAGTAATTTGTAATTTCAGTAGAAGTTACTCAAAAAAGGTAATTAAAGTAAGCTGTTAATTAACGAAATAAAAATGTAATTGAAAGTAACAAAACGACTAAAAAAATGTAGTTAAACTACCGTAACTTGAGTAGATTAGTTGAACTACGTACAAGTCTGCCTCCCAGGGGCTCTCTGGCCTCGTCCGTGTTGTCCGTTACATGGCTTGCATATGACGTCATCCAGAGAGCGCTCCAATTGCCAACAGAGAAGACAAAAAGAAGGAGCTCCCCTCTTACCAGGACCTTCTTTTGTGTCTCCCAGATTTGCCCCAGACCCCATCGCTATTCTCCTCCCGAAGATTAGCCCGTCACTCAAAATTCCTACAAAAGCAGCGTCCCTCTCCTTCTCTTTCATAGTGGTTAAAAGTACGCGATGTGACCGCATTGCAAGCCATGCACATATTAAACTATGGAGCCAGA
The DNA here is from genome assembly GCF_016920785.2 of Ixodes scapularis. Lineage (NCBI taxonomy): Eukaryota > Metazoa > Arthropoda > Arachnida > Ixodida > Ixodidae > Ixodes > Ixodes scapularis. The sequence goes on from NW_024609883.1 coordinate 79,659,557, forward strand.
ATGGCGGGACCCCGGAGAACGTTACCGTTAACGTCACTCCTTTTCCTCGGATTTCTCCGGGAGACGTTTTGCGGGTGTCTCGTTCTTTAAAAAAAGAAAAAAAAAAAAAAAAAAGGACATAGTGTTTTTCGCTTCCCCCAAACAAAAACAAATGAAAAACCCTGCCTCGAGGGCAGTATTGTCAGTGATGTTCCCAGTGAAAAGACAATATCATTGTGAATAAAAATTTCCTCCCGTGTTCCTTCCTTTTTTTATTCACACAACCCCAAATAGCGGGTCTTCGGATTTTCCACGACACAGAGAAAACGGCCTGGAACTAATTATCAGGGTTTATTGCACGTTACTCAAATAAAGTGACTAAATTAGAGCTCTGCGCGGGCCTACATTTTGAGGCCCATCCCCGTTGACTCCCATCCTTAACCGACCCGAGCCCGGCTCGGTGGGTTGCCTATACCTCATCCCGTACACCATGGAGGCTTCTATGGAGGCCGTTCACAGGCCTCGATTATTCTAGATGGCGTGGGCTGCAGCAGCACCACCTGGAAGACACGGTTTGGACGCGCATGACGTCATCTGTAGTGTATCACCGACCGCTCCCACAAGCGGAAAATACGCTGAAGCTCGACGGGAGCCACCGCAAAGCGGGAGACGGGTTTGTCTTGACGTCACCGCGTTGTAGCATTTCGCCTGTTGTGAGACATTGCAAGACTCGCCGGCAGCTGCGTTGACGCGAGTAGGTGGCGCTGCGCGCATACTGCTAACGTTTAAAGGGGCCCTGCAACGACTTTTAGAGCGCAGCTCTTAGGTGCCGGCTTGAGCGGCGTCGGCGTCGGCGTAACCGCGAGGTAACGTGACACCCCTAAGGCCATCTGACCCCCTGAGGTCACGTGATCACCCTGAGGTCACGTGACTCCCCTGAGGCCACGTGACCACCCGAGGTCGCGTGACCCCCCTGAAGTCACGTGACCCCCCTGATGTCACGTGACCTCAAGGAGTCACCCATCCCTCAATACGCTTCCATCCTCCTCCTCAAGAGCTGCGCTCTAACCGGCGTTACAGGGAATTGTATACGGCTCTCATTTTTTTACTGGGTTTTAATTTGCACCGTACCTGAGCGCACTGAGCGTAGTAACTTAATTAAACTTTTCTTTCCTCGAATTTCGCTTTCTTTGAAAAGTTATAGGCAAATTAATATTACAAAAACAAGCAAAAAATACCCTCCTTCATGACGTCTTTGGTTGCTTGAGTGGCCGTGAACTGGAGGAGGGATAGTGAGCTCAGCGAGCGCTCAAGGCTGCCGCACTCCGTGTCGACGGCTCGAGAGGTCGCCACTAAAGCATGTGCTGGATAGGCTGCATGAAGCGAGCGGCCAGGGCGGCTCGCATTGCATTTGCTGCGCGATTAAACACTAATTCGGCATGACACTTCATTGGCCACAAACGACGGCAAACAAGGGGTAAAAATCAGTTCAGAACGGGAGCCACTTCGCGCTGTCATAACGCCAAACGGCTAAGCCGCAAGCCAAACATGCTCGCCGAAGGCCTTCGGAACGCTCGGAACCGGTTGGATCCTCGAACCCGTATTCGACCGCAGCGCTGCCGGGTACATCCGGGACCTTTCTATGCTCGCCGCTCGTCGGTGCCTGATCCCACTATCCCTTTCTAGTATGCGCCGCCTCTTCCACCGCTTGGTGGGTATGTCGACGGGTCCTTTCTTGTTTTCGTACTTTATAAACTGCATTTGTTTCTTTTTGGATCTAATTTACTGAACAAAAACTACTTTCATAAATGACTGAAACGGTTCGCGCCTCTTACATTTTGTATTTCGACAAAAAAGAAGATTTTAGCGGCTCTGACCAGTACTAAGTCCAGGACCTAAGACGTCACACATCGCGCGCTTTCAGCACCGCGGGTCGCCCCTGTGTGTAGAGGAGGTTTCCGCGCCGTCCGGTTAAAATATGACGCACTGATATTTAGTTACTCTCTCCGTGCCCACTGGGTTGCCCGAACACCAAGGGATGTGGAAACCGCAAAAAAGGTAGACGCTTGATTGCAGGACCCTTTAAGAGGAGGGGAGAGAGGCCTTGTCTTTTAGGTGGTATTGGCTGGAGTCGCACCCGTTCAGAATGCAGGTTGATAAGCTTCATGTTCAGAAATGCTATTTTTATGCGTTACAGAACTGGTACGACACAGCTCTCGAATGGGATCCGGACGACTACGGTGGTCTCGAGAGCATTTCCACATTTCCGAGCGAGATCTGGTATCCGGATATTGAAATCGTGAACACGTAAGTTCAAGATGAGCTGTACGAAATAAATTTTGTTATATGAAAAAGAGAGAGAGAGAGATTTTGTAAAAACCTTAATGTTCGCGAGCCCTTAATTTTCGCGAATTTCGCGAATTGAAAAAATCGCGAAATTTAAGGGCACGCAAAAATTTCTATTCTTGAGGATAGAAATTTCGTGAAATTTAGTGGCCGCGATTATGTCCTCTGTGACCAATTCGCAAAAAAATAAAGGCCGCGAAGAAAAAAAATAAGGTTTTACAGTATAGTTCAGTTGGCAGGCACGCGCTCACATTATTTCTATCGGGTCTCTGTATTTCCGAACGAAATTTATGCGGCCATGCAAGTTTGTGTGCTCTTTCCGCACCTCGTACGTTTGTTTACGCGCCAGATGCACCCACGTGTTTTTTGTTTCTCTTCGACTTCGACTAACAACGACGCGCGTTTGGCTGCCATTGTCATCGCGCGTTCCCTGCGGGGTTCTCTCTGTTGCCCCTCGATTGGTGGTGCCCTCCTTGCGTTCAGATGCGCCAACGACACGTTTTCGAACACTTGTTCGCAGCATACACCCCATGTAAACTAACGCTTCTAAGGCGCTTTGGAAGGCCCGCGAAAATCAACTTCTCAACGTATCGCGCTACAATATGCTGCAGATGTGCAAGCAGGTGGCGGAAGTTTACAGTGACAAAATCGAGGTTTGAACTTACCTCGTTCAAAAGAAAGAAAACAAAACCCTGTTCTGGGCAATCTACGCCGCCACTTTGCAGTTGACGCACGCGTAGGGAGAATTAAGTGCTGCCGACAGATGCCGTACGCCGCGTCGAGGGAGCGCCGGCCGGCCGATTTGCGTTGTGATAGCAGACGATCTCGCAAAAAAAGCCGAATCGGCCAGCGTTCCCTCGACGCGGCACGCGCCATCTGTCAGCAACACTTCTTTCTACGTGTGCATCGTCTGCGAAGTGGCAGCTTAGATTGCCCAGAATAGAGTTTTCTTTTCTTCCTTTTCTTAATGAGCTCACTGAGCCTTTAATGAAAATAAATTCGATAAAAGTACTAAAAAAAGAAATCAAAAACTGGTGCCTCTCATTACCTCCATAAACACTGCTTTACTCCCATCACTGTATACTTGCCTCTTGATGATTTCGATAGTTGTGTTCATTTTGTTTTGTGCCGAATTGCGGCTTTGTTTTGTATTAATGTTGGTATCAATGGCCACATTGCACTCGTTCGATTTTTTTTTTTTTTATCATGATGTATTAATATGTATTTCGCTGGATTGTCTGGTCCTACGCACAAGCAGAATACTGCTTTTGTAGGCCAGCATTATTTGTATGTATTTGTAAAGGGAATAAAACACATTATTATTATTATATTATTATCCTTTTGAACGGGGTAAGTTCATCCCTTAACTCCTTTTTAATGTAAAATTCCACCACCTGCTCCCTGCTCTGTAGTAATCTGCAGCTAGATATGTTCAGAAGCCGATTTTTTCGGGCCGTCTAATGTGCCTTAGAAGCGTAGTTCATATGCTGTAGAAGCCGACAGCGTAAGAAATAACGGGCGTGGCTTAATATATTCACGCATCTTCGTGATTCGTTCTTCAGTTTTCTCGTTGGCTAATTCCCGCAGCCTGATTGGCTGCGGGACGGTAATGATATGTTCGGGACTCACTACACCCTTCGTTTCTTAAAAGCTGTTAGTAAATATACGGAGCGCAAATTAGTCTGCTTCTTGCGCAAGGGTTGCCGTGACATCATTTAGGCAGAGCTCTGATTGACTCTGATTAAAAGGATAGTGAGCAGACCTCAATGTTAGCTACTTGAGGTCTACCCACTATCCTTCCAATCAGAGCCAATCAGAGGTCGGCGTTTTGACGTCACCACAGCTCTCCGAGCAAGAAGCAGACGAACTTCCGCCCCGCATAGGAAGGTGTACCCTCAAGCTTTTTTTTCACCAAAGATGAGCACTTGGCTAAGCGGAGTTCTTTCTTGTCGCTGTCCAGTTACCGTGAAGAGATACATCAATGTCAGACAGAACGCGCCAGATTCGTAGCTATAGCACTAAGGACGCTCGCTAACATCCTAAAAGCTATACTTCGTTTCAGCTTCGGTCAGAGCGCGGCCGATGTTATGAGCCGAAGGGCCAATCAAAGAGCGAAAGAGGCACAACGTCATAGCGTACTCTATGCAGTTGATAGGACAAGTCGGTATTCGCCGTCTCTCTGTGGGTGCTCCTGCGTCGGCTAGTCCTATGAAGCGCAGAGAGCACACCATGACGTTGAGTTTTTTGCGCTGTTTGATTGGCCCTTCGGCTCATAACATCGGCCGCGCTCGGGCGTAAGGTGAAATGAAGTATAGCATGCAAGCACGAAGACCGCTGTCACACACTGCTCGTACATTATATAAAAGACAAGCTGTTCGCTAGAGGCACGATGACAGAATTACACGCGAACACGCCTCACGTATGCGTTCGAGGCATGCTTGCTTCATATACATTTGAACATGTCTGCAAACTGTCTGTTGCATGATGTTCGGGGACATCCATTTGGCTTTAACTTGTCAATTGTTTTTAATGTCATTGGGATGACCGTACGTTGTCATTATCAGATATGACAATTGTCTGGGGGCAGGGATCAAAAAAAAAGGGGGGGGGGGGGTTCTGCACTTCTGTAGAGTCGATCATCACCCTTTCTTACGTTAATATTTTATTAGGTATATATAGTTATATGTATAAAACATTCTTGCCTGCCAGTTTTGTTTTAATGCAGATTCACACCTTAAGTGTAGGCAGCCAATTCCAAGACTATCTGACTACACTTCAGAAGCTCGAGGTAAGGAGATCAAAGAAATCGGCTTCGCATCAGCTCGGAATCCCACTACAGCCTAGGCCGAAAACACTTTCTTTAAGTGCACTAACGCTCGCGTAATGTTGTATAATTGCTTTCCAGTGCAAAACTCGGAAACGACGAAACGACGAATAAATTGATTAAGTTTATGAAATAAAATACAGAAAGTGGTTTCGTAAACTCGTCACAAGAAAGTACTCTGTGCTTCGGTTAAGGGAGACAAAAGACCTATATCGATGAAATAAAAATAATAAAGTGCGATTAAGATTCTGATGATAACGATGATGGAAGGTACAAAGGCCCAAAAGTAAAAAAAAAAAATACTATTAATTTTTAACTCGGTGGTATATTGCGTTTTGATTCTGCTCGTCTTTACTTTAGAAATAAACACGGAACGCCATTACAAGTTCCAATTTACTGCTGCTAGAAGTCGAAATCGTCTATGTGGTGCGAACCTACACTGCTTAACTCTCTGGAATCATTATTAACTGAATACCGGTTTGTTCGTGCAAGGACACGTGCCCAAAACAACAAGTTGAAACACAGCAGTTAAATAAACTGGAAAAGTGTTCGCAGCTCAAATACGGGCGTTCACGAGGCACCCACACAAAAAAAAAAAAAAAAAAAAAAAAAAACTGCACCGACCTTGTTTCAGTGCACACACAAAACACGAACACTGCTCACAGGCATAACAAAAGCTACTTTGGTGGTACGAGTAATCTTCAGCTGACGATTGCCATAATGCTAACCAAAGCAGTGATAACAGTGCTAATACATCGTTCAAAAGACAGTGTGCAGGCATGTTCGAAGCACACATAAGTGTGAAACAGCCGTTCATTCAGCATGATTGAGACGCGACCGCACATGATTCATGTCGTCATATCCGCAGCGAACGCGCCGTGTTTTTTGTGTGAAGTGTGAGCAGTGCGACTTAAAGAACAACTAAAAAAACAATTTTCTTTTTCTTAACAGTCTAGTTGGGACACGCGTGTCAAAAAATAAATTTTACGTGTAAAAAAAAAATTGGAGCAATATTGACGGCGCTAGACGCGATTTAGTGGTGAGTCACCTCCTTTCTATTTATTTCTTCTCTCGGCATTCCGGGCGCGTGGACGAGAGAAGCTGTGAGAAGCGGAGACCATTATGTTGAGGTGGAGAGAGTGAATGACCATCTCGCTGTGGTGGAAAGAGTGTATGACCCTTCAGTGACGTCATGAACTTGGCGCGCATAATTCAGACACAACTAAAATAAATCTCGCGCCGTCAATATTGTTCTAAACAAAATTGCGGAAAATTCGTTTTTTGACACGCGTGTCCCAACCAGACTGCTTTAATAAAAATATTTGTTTTAAGTGGCCCTTTAAGCCATAAGCAACCTACACATCTCTTTGTTTCTTATCACACGCCATAAAGCAAAAATGCACAATTTTTTTTTTTGTTTTTTGTTTTCTAGAAGCTTCGACGACTACACAACGGAGACGATCACGGTCTACTTGCATCACGACGGAGAAATCTGGTTCTGTCAGCCGGTTACGGCCAAGATACCCTGTTCGATGGACCTCACGGACTACCCGTTCGACAGCCAGGTCTGCAGGATACGCTTTGCGTTGTTAGCTTATGGGGACGAAGAGGTCAGGCTGGGTGGCGAGGGGACCATGAGCCACAGCGTGACAAACCAGAGTTCAGAGTGGCAGGTCACCTTCCTGGACACGTCTCACGGGACGCTCCTCAACAAGACGACCCTGGACATGGCCATAGGGATGAAGAGACGTGGCACTCATCATCGTTACACAGCGACGCTGCCGTGGGTCGCGTCGGTCATCATGATGCTACTGGGTTTCTGGATGCCCGCCAACTCAAGCCGCAGGCTGACTTTGGCGTGCATCAACCTGCTGCTTATCATGCTGATGCTCCAGCGGATCACAGTGCTACTGAAGACGTCTTCGGCAGTTCCTAAGTTAGGTGGGTTTTTTTGCTTCTGACAAATAGTGTCATGCGTTTCTCTCTCTTTTTTTTTTTACAGCATCAATTAGTATTAGGTTTGTCGTACATGGAGAGCATCGTGTTGCCGAAAAGGAACGGAGCTTGCGCAGGCACGCAAGCGCTCATCGTGGTTGGCCCCCTGCCCCATTTTGAGGCAGGGGGCCAGCAAAACGTAACTTGGCCGTCACAAGTTAAAATTCTAGTTTTTTTTATCTTCCTCCTTAGCACTTTCTTGAGTTAGGCAGTTCCCGGTGATGCCGCAGCACTGTGTACATCGCGGCTCCGCCTTGATCCGCTTTCGGTACTGCCGGTACTCCGAAGCACAATGCTCCGAAGAACCCGAGTGATTCTGGTTTGGATGGACTGTTTGTTGGGGCAGCTGAGGGCTCATGGCTGGGAGTACCAGGTCCACCGAGTTCAGTCCTGCTTACACAAGAACGCCAAATCACCTCTCACCTACTGGCCACGTGGGAGTTCGCTTTAGCGCCGGGAGAGGGCGCCACCTTCTATTTTTCGACTTCGGTCGCCCGTTCGCTCTCCGCTCGGTCGCTCGGTCTTCCCCTGGCTGTTGGGATGGATCGCATGGCTGTTGCGTTTGTGACCGATTGTGGTTTGCGCGGGAGCTGGTGTCTGCCGGCGGCTTGCCACGATGTTCTTCAGTCGTCGTACCTGGAAAGTGAGATGTCTGCCTTCAAGGTGTGGGCTACGTGCCTACACAGTCTTCCTGCTGGCAAGATCCCGAATCTTACCACGTGCTAAGAGTGCGCCTACCCACCCATGCTGGAGGTTATGCCTCAATTGAATCTCGTGAGCGAGCGTTTAATATCTGCTTGGCGCACCAAGCCTTTCGCGTAAGGATGGCGCAGCCGAAGTCTACGCCGGAGCAAGCGGAAGCTGCTCTACGGCGCAAACGCTCCCGTCAGGGAGAACTTCGTCGATGTGTGAGCGTGACGCTGTCCATTCGCACCACGTCACGTGATCGTCCCCGCAATTTTCGAGAGGTAGTACTTATAAGGCTCATTCACACTGCCCCATTTTCTTCCGTTAAGTTACGTTAGGTATAAGTCACCGAAACATTCGTGTCTCGAATGTCGGGTGTCATGCTTTCTCCTTGAACTGGTAGCCTCGCTTAATATGAAGCACAGAGGTCCCGGTGACTTCAACGTAATATCTCGTAACGTAACTTAACGTACGAAAATGGGGCAATGTGAATGGGCCTATACTCTGTGTAAATCAAGTATTGTAAAAAACGTCAGTGTGAAATGTCAAGTTTCAACAGATATCGGTTAAGTTACGTCCTTCGATAGGGTTCCCTGACACAAAACCCTGCGTATGCCGAGTGGTATTCACTTGTCCAAATAGTTTAACGCACTGTTCCCAGGCTATTTACTAACAGCTCCCGCTTACCGTCGGAAAATAACAACACAAACTTCTGATGACCTGATATGCATATTGCAGAATCGTTCTAGAATTAAGCTTGGCAGACGCTCAGCATGCTCCGAACTCATTAATGGCAGCCAGTTATTTCCATCTACATTTCAAGAAAACTGGAGCGTCTACTTTTTCGTAAAGCACTTGCGAGTGTAATGGTGAACTTCTAGTGGAATCAGACGTCGTTAGCAGATGCACGCTGTACGCAAGAAAAGAGCGTTTTTATTTTCTTACATTTTATTCAGGCACGTTCATTCTTTGCAATTTTGAAACACCCAATGTACCACCTAGGGGCACCTCTGCACTAAGTTTTAAAAGTCAAGAAACCGATTTATGCAGTTCCTTCAAAGGGCCAACGCACCATCGGGTCCACACAGTGAAGTTTTCCTTGCCTATGGAACGGAACATCGTAATGCCCCTAAAGATAGCCAGTCAGTTTTCCACAAACTGCTCTCCCCTCTCTGCTGCGATGTCCACGACAAAGACGCGGCTACTGCGCACGCGCGCCGATAGCCTTGCCTGCTGAGATACAGATCTATAGTAGCCGGTTCCGGAGAGCGTTTCGTGACGGCACAAATGATACGCAAATGATGTACTAAACCGCGGTCACACTACTAAGACATCACACAAAATACAGCATGCAGACAATGAATGCAGATACTTCTGTCCTCCTGTTTGCAGCGAGCATGCATGCATCTTTTGCATGATGTAATGAGCAGAGTAACTGCGGCTTAACAGCAGAAACACTTGTTGTTTTGCTCGGTTGCAGCCTTCTTCCTCGGCAACGTGATGATGGTTCAAGTCGTTGCGGCGGTTGTGGCGGTTCTGGTACTCAACATGGAGTCCTCCACGATGCCGAGCGAGGTGCCCGAACCGGTGGTCCGGTTCCTCACCGGTTCGGCGGGGAGGTTCCTCTGCCTGGCTCAGGAAGGCTCCGGGGCGGACCAGAGTCCGGAGGATTCCGAAAACCCCTTTCCCGCCAAAAGGAACGACCTGGAGAAGAAGTGCGACTGGATGCTCGTGGCTCAAGCCTTGGACAGACTGTTCTTCGCGCTGTTCAGCATTGTGACACTCTGCGTCATGCCGTGGTGAATGTACGGCATCGGTGCAAAATAAACGAGAAACACCAGTTCAGAATTTTGTAATTTCACTAGAAACCACTGTTCGCGCCGAATTTAGATTCCACCAATTTTTTTTTAAATGATCTATGGTCACTGAAAGGTTAAAAAACGCAGGGCGCGGCAAGGGTCATGTCGAGACCGGTTATAACGAAGTCGGTTATAATAAAATAGCGGCTACAGCGGAGTGATTACGATTTCCCATTGCCTTTTGCGCTTCGTTATAACCGAAGTCGGTTATAGCGTAATAGCGGATATAGCGAAGTGATTTCCGATTCCCATTGACTTCGTTATAACTGTTCTCGACAGTAATTGTCACTTTTTAGCCAATGATTTTGCGGCATTTGACGATAAGAACGCCGTGCAAGGAATCGCGAAGCTATAGGAGCATAATCGTTTTATGCCACGCCTTACATGTCTCCAGCTCTCAGTGATAATACAGTTATAATGCGCGTCTACATTTTCCCTAAAATGCTGCTTTGATTAAAGCGCTGGTTTTGGGAATAAGCTTAATTTAATTTTAAAAACCCCAACTCTATCCGCCCGGCAATACGACTCAGTGATCTTCCAGCTGGGTGTATATGGGGTTGTCCTAAGCGTATCTCCCGCCATAAAACGAGCTGAAAAAATCGGCGCCTGAACATAAAAGGTTCACATTTTCTTTTAATGTGCACTGAGCAGGTCAGTTTTACTCAATGAAACATGAAGGTGCAGTTCTCTTCCTCCAAAAAAATGAGGGCAAAAAACTTACCAAGGTCAGTGTTGGGCGCGTTCGCAGACGATCGAGTTAGAGATGCGATTTACTTGCGGCGCCATCTCCCGATAGGCGCAGTGAGCAGACGACGCACTCTGTTGTCGGCTCGCAGCGTCTATCAGGATATAACGCCGCGGAAATGACGTCGCTTAGCGTCGCTACCTAGGTCATCTGCGAACGCGCCGAACCTTGACTTCGACAAGTTTTTTGCTCTCATTTTTTACAGGAAGAGAACTGCGCCTTGAAATATCAAACAGTAAAACTGACCTGCTGTACATTTAAGGGATATGGATTTTACCCTTCGACATCTCAAGGCGTTGCTCCTCAGGTGTGAAAAATAAGAGCAAGACTTACCATAATCAACGACGGACGTGTCCTCAGACGACCAAATTAGCGATGGTCGTAACTTGTGTCGCCATCTCCCGATGTGCGCAGTCCTTAGTGAGAACGTCGAAGTAGATAATTTCTCAACTATGATCTTTTTTTATTTCGCAAAATACTTTGGTATTTGCAATTCTAGGCGCGAACGCATAGTCTCTGCCTGTGATTCTAGGCCATTTTTTTTAGAATGTTTATTTTTATATCTATGGTGCGCAAGCTGAGTGCATTCAGTTTTCCAAGAATTAAAATCACACTATTGAAGGCAAACTGTCAAAATTATACTCCATCTCGCAAGTTGTGCTCAGTGCTATCCTAATGAGCGAGCAGATATGTATGGCACATTTATTCAGAATGTAAGAGCACTTGCGTGAGAAAAGCAACGCTCACCCGTCGATGTCTTATGAAATGCTGCGCGCGACTGTTAGATGGAGACATGGTTGCCAGAGTAAACCGCCATCAGTGCTGCGGTGAACCCCGGTCTGGTGCACAACAAAAGCCACGGCACAAAGTCGAAGTTGGTAAACGTATATCGTGCTGCGGTCTTCTGAAGACAAGGTCTCGAGCTCTTGGCCATATTGGTAATGTTTAATGTTTCTTTAATAACAAAAATCCTATGAGAAATTGTCATGCTTCCAACAGAAAGTGAGGCACAAGCAGAACACCTGTTCATAATCTTGACTGTGGCATAGGGTGCCAACAAAGGTTTCTATTCAAGAGACAAAATGACCCATTACGGTTCTTGTAGTCAAACTCAATGGTCCTTGCAATTAAGGCGAACATTCCCGAGTCTCGCAGAAATCTTTGCGAACACGACCTCTGCGCAAAGCTCTCACTGCGTTTTCACTTTCGATTTTGAAAACCTTCGATGGTAGCGTTCATTCTAAAGTTCACGGTGTCCGTACCTCCTGGCGTATCAGTCATCAGACGCATACCAGGACGTAGGTGGTTGCAAAGACAAGGAAGAGTACACGGTCTAGAGCTTGCGCCGCGATGTACCATTCCCGAAGTGCCGCGTCGTCATACGTTGTCTCCTCCTGGTCTTCATCGCTGTCTTTTCGTCGTCCAGAAAGTCCCGGTGTCCCTGCTTGTCCCGGAACCGGACAAAGAAAAGGCACCCCAGTTGCCACTACTCGAGACACCTTGGCAAGGATGGCGGGAAGCCTTCTTCTTTGGACGGACTTGATCATGTGCATACTGACCACGGTGCAAACGGCGATGAATGCGTTTGACAGGACCATAGTTCCCAGTACAATCACTGTGAAAAGAAAAAAAAAAAGCGCAGAAGGTCACCTTATGTAGTCACATTTGGGGTTCATACGCAGGATTAAGCCGCGGTCATACGGCTAATAAATCATACAAAAGACATGCCGCAGACAGTGTCGGAGGCTTGTTTCTTCCTTGCATGACGGTTCAGTCACGTTGGTCACACTAACACTGTCCGCAGACATTGTCGAAGCAAACATGCCTATGAAGCGAACATGGTCCCACAATACTTGGGGCCCGTCAGCAGATAATTATGACATCATGTCTGCAACGAACACTGCTTTTGAATGATGTACAAGCAGTGTAACTAGAGCTTTGCGATATCGGGCTAAGGAGGGTCAGTCTCCTAACTTTGTAACCTCGTGAAATACCAAAAGCGCCTCGTGATCGCCCATCAAAACTTCTAATTTCGGTGTAAATAATTCCTCACAAGAGCGATCCTAGCGTAAGGTGACTAAGAGCACAATTTGTGCTTGGCCCACAAGCAAACAAGCTATGTATACGATGAATGTCTAGACTGCGAGAGGTCGGCCTGCTGTTGACGTATGCCGAGAGTGGTTCCCGCCCTAGATGTGCAAGAACCGATGTCGACTAATAAGGGAGTTTTCGTAGACCGCGTGTCCCCCTCCGCTAAGCCCTACGCAACGAAGAAGCCGCTACTGCGCCTGCACTCCAATGGCCTTGGCTGCAGAGTTGCGGGTATCGTAGCGGGTTGCGCAGAGCGTTGCGGGACGGAGCAAACGATCTTCAAAAACTCCCTAATAGGTAGTTTTCGTAAACCGCTTTTCTTCTTCCGCTAAGCTATCCGCAAAGAAAAGACCGCTACTGCGCTTGCGTCCCGCTAGCCTTGACCGAAGAAACCCTGATCTCGTATCAAGTTGTGGAGAGCTTTGCGGGATGGCGGAAACGATCTACGAAAACTCCCTAATACCTGTATATTAACCTCGCGATCGGATCCACCGGAAAGATTGTCACAGGCATTCATGAAAGGGGCCGTTTTATTTTTTGTGGCGTGGAGGTTAGTGAAATAGATGCAAGAGCGTAGATGAATTTGTGACAGTAAATTATGATTCCGTGTGTTTAAATAGAAAAAGAAATCACGGTAAAAATTTTGTAAATTAGGATAACGAAGAACATGAGAAAATCCACTCCGTTGTCCTTCGTCCCGTTCCTAACCACATACTGTTAACAAACCGGTACGGGGAAAGGCTTATTCTCATGGCCCATTCAGCACGACTGGTCAATATTGGTTCGATAAACGTTGAATCTTCGAAATAGTCTACCCCTGAAATTGAGACCATGTTTCATTCGTGTCCTTGATGTTGGTGATCTGTTCTTCAAAGTTATTTTCGTGAATTTCTACAACACCAAAGATAATCTTTAAATAATAAAAGATGTCAGCTTCGGGACAGAGGATAGGGAGGGTATAAGTTCTGGAATAAATACTATGGTAGGTAACAGGTTAGAAGTTAAGTGGAAGCTCCTTCACCTCTTTCCACTTTAGCGAACACTGGAAAAGAGGCCGTTTCCTCTCCAGTATTCGCTCTGCTAAAGTGGAAGTGGGAGGAGCTTCCATTTTACTTTCAATCTGTCATCGACTATAGGGAAGGTATCAGCTTCACCACCGAAACAAAGACTAGGAAAGGTTCTCACTTTTGAGATAAAAGCTAGAACAGGTATCAGCTTCAGTACAAAGACTATACATGGTTCTTACGTGACGTCACTTCCTCTACTCCCGCCCGCCGACCGCCATTGCCAGGAACTGAGAAGCAGACGCGGACGCTGCCGCCGCCGCATGTGCGCCACTCGATTGCGACTTCGCTACGGAATTTGCATCGCCCGTACAGCGAGATGGCGAAAGCCACTCGCCATGAGTTCTGCCCTTCCTCTTTCGAAGAGCTTGTTGGCCCCACACGGGCCCGGCATGGGTCTAAAGATGTGCGACGGCGACGATCCGTACAGGATACGCGCCGGCGCGGACACTACACCCGAAGCGGACGTGCTGCCAGCCACGACGCACGTGTACATAATTAACTATCTGCTTTTCTCGACGAACTACATGTCACTGCAACGGATGAAGGCCTTCAAGGCCCTACATGCCAATAGCTATTGCACGAGTGGATGGGCGAAGAGCCTGACAGCGATGCGTCTCCCATCAAAGCGTATCGTCGTGCTGAGCGAGGTAGGTTGACAGGCAATAAAACAAGCATCTTTATGAGCCGAAGAGCCAAAGGTTTGCCTGCTAACGAAGAGATCTGCCCGTACTTGCTGCATTAGAATTCGCAGCATCTTAGCTCGGTAAACTCGGCGCCACCATCGCAACACCATCGACACAAGTGTGCTACAAACACTACACAATTACAGAAACGCTTCGAGAAAGGTAAAAGCAAGTGATCTGGTGCAAAGCAAAGCAAAGCACCAGATCACTGCCTCAGCCGCTATGGCAATGTGCACAGGGTGCGAACAGAAACATTTAGGAATTTGCGCACAGTTGAGCAACGTATTTCTTATCTGTAATGAAGTGACGACAGCAGACAAGGACGTTGTCCAGGTTCTTAAGATTCTTACGATGTATGCTTCCAAGCCAGAAGCTTCGGCGTTTCTTGGAAAGCGGCTGTACGCTCACACTGCCGCGTTATCACTTTTGGCAAACGGTTCAGCCCTACATTTGGCTCCCTGTTACTCTGCTGTGCAGAGGACATGCTTCTGCTTTGGCAGCCGAACATGGTGCACATCGGCATGACTGCACCACTGCGACCGTGACCGTACATTAGAAGAAAGAAACGTGCACTGTGTGCGCCGCAAAAGCCGCGACGCAGCCAACACAGGAGCGGCCAACGTTGCCGGCGCCAATCCCGAAACCAAAACTATGTCAGCACCTGGTAAATGGCGTTGACATATCCCATAAGCCCCGGCTGTGACGTTCGTGAGAACTATGTATAGAGGAAGTAGCAACTTCGGGACAAAGAGTAGAGAAAGTATCAGCTTCGGAACAAAGACTATGGAAGTTATCAGCTTTGGCATAAAGTCTAGAGAACATATCAGGTTTGAGGCAAAGACCTTCCACCGTGCACACACCTATTTTGGGGGCTTTGAAGGACCCCTCGGCCACATCCGCAACCCTGTACAGCAGTAGAAGGGACACCAAGATGGACGCTCCAATGAGGGTGAACTTCCGGTCAGAGGCCGGCGGAAGCCAGAAGACCAACAGCGACACCAGGCCCGCCCCGGCCGTGGGCAGAACCACCGTGTACAAGTGGAGGCTACTCGACCTCTCCAGCAGGAAGTTATACACGATGAAAGGGTACGTGAAGTCTCCTCCGTAGTTCTGAACGCGCCTAAAAAAAGAAAGGTAGAGGTGGGACATAAGACGCGAGCTTCCTGCCACTGGTCTACTCAATGCGAGAAATTATTAAATACGCTTTAAGGTTCCAGAAATCGAAATCTTGACTTCAATCAACGCGCTTCAAAGTCATAGAGTCTCAGTGGCATCAAAAGAAGAAAAAAGGGGGGAACGGTTGGTCAACAATTTTTTTAAGATTAAAATATCGCACTCAGACTTGCATGCATGGGTTGTAAAGTATAACTACAGTACAATCAACTGCAAATCGGTAAGTAGGTGCGTTTGTTGTACCGAAGGTACGAACCTATGTACTTTTACTTTTTTCGTATTTGTATACCTGTGTCTTGGGTACAGTTTCCAGTAACTTGTGACTTAGTGAATTTACTGATTGCAGATACGTTTTGATCGCTTTAGCCAAGCTACAGACACGGTAAGAACTGGAAAGTATTGATGCGCTAATGTGGAGCCGAAGGGCACATTCAGTCAGAGACAAGAAACATCGAGATAAATCCAGACGGTGTCATTTGGTTGCCATTGTCCCCAGAATGAGCACATTAATGTTGACAGCATGAGACGGCATGTGATCGTCGACTCCGCACTGCGTTATGGACGCTACAGAAACGAAGTAACGAAACACGTTCCTCGTACCTTGCAGATACAAGTGATATGCTACCGCCTCTACGTAACCCCAAACAGAAAGAAACACGCTAAGATTACAATAAAAAGTCACGCACGCATGCTTTGGCATTCCTTTTTTTTTTTTTGTATGATAATGTATTATCCCTTTAAAAAAAAGTGTTCACGACTTTTTTTTTTTTTTTTTGTCTCTTTGGAGGCACGTTTTCTTCTCCTATTGGAGGCAGGCTTTGAATGTCATAAAGGTATTGTTCACTCTTAGGAAGGGTAAGTCGAGGTGTTACAATAAGCTTGATAATGCGAATGCTTGGGCTAGTAGGTAATTCATACTTGGATGGAGAGAGAGAGAGTCATTTTATTAAAATAATAATAAAATTTGGAAAGGGCTAGTCTAGCCGATAAAGGCTCCGGTAGTGCGGTACGCGGAACACCGTAGCGGTTTGCTCAAAGTCCCTAGTACATTTTAAGCAGCCGTATCAGTACTTAGGTGCATTCTTCAGTGAGTACCTAGATACGTACCTCAGTACGTAAGGGCCTAAGTGAGCTGGTGTACACTGAACATTTTGAAGCAACGCGAGAGTCGAGACTGAGTCACACGAAAGTTGACACCAAGAGGAGACAAGGAGAACGTCTCAGAAAGAGAAGCTTCTCTTCTCTTGGTGTCAACTTTCATATCCTCCAGTCTCGGGTCGCTTCAAAGTGTTCAGTATACGCACACCTCAGGTACTTTTTGCACGAGTCACTGTAACTATATCTTAGGTACAATTCTGAAGTACCTTTACAACCCTGCTTCTACGTAACGCGTTACTTGTACCTAAGTTACCTTTATGGGTGTAGCGAAGTAATTACCTAGTTACTTTGCAAGACAAGGAACGAGCACCATATATTTTCGTTACTTTTTGATGACGTAACGACCAGTGGTATTTGGTTATTTCTGGAAGCGCCCCGTGTTCAACACAGGTACCCAGTCTAGTTCCCCTCCCCCCCCCCCCCCCCCCCCCCCCCCCAGCTCGCACATGCAATTTGCACAACGAAAACTCTAGATACCCCCCCAGCATTATGGTATATGTCAATATAGCCACGGTAGTTCCCGAGTTTACGCGTTAAAAAAAGCGAGGAATCACTAAACGCAACAAATATAGGAAGCGACTACGCCTTCGTGAAAACGACACATTCAGAGTAACACGAATGTAATGCGTTGCGTTCGAGCCGAGGTAGGGCGTTCCCTTTAAATCGCAGTGACAAATAACGTATTTAGTTCCTCCTTTGAGCTAGTCACGGGTAACGGTAATTAGTTACTTTATTTTAGTCGAGTGTACGTGTCTGATCCAAGTCCTTCACTCAGTCTCACTTTGTGTCCGACCGTAGCTGATGCCACATTCCGACAGATCCAATCAAACAGTGCCAAGAAAGTGCACTCTCCCTGCGCTCGTTGTCTTTCTTGGTATGCTATATGATCGGCTCGACCGATCATGCACCAAAAAAAAAAAAATGGAGAACGCTTAAGCTTCGCCTTTAAAGAGTGGAACGCGATAGCGAAACATATAAACATACATATTCCCCGTTCGTTCCAGAGCCGTGCAAGCGAGCCTCGCGTGGCAAAAAAAATCTGTTACCTCAAACCTCATTTGCTGACCTTTGTTGTATCATCCTACGGCAGTGAGTCATTAAGACTGTGTATGGTTTTCACAAAAAGGTTGTCGACGCATTCCACTTTTTGTCTTTCCGCTTTTGTTTGGAGTACCTGTACGTGGAAAGCAAGAAGACGCTGAAACGTGACTTGGTGTTAAGTTTGTTTTTTGCCCCGCTGTACAAAAGTGTCATTTGCAGCGATGGTTGCGATGTACTTAAACGTGTTAAGCGCATGTGTGTTCCACACGCTGTCAAAAATTTCTTTTTCACATTGCATAGCAACACGCTCCCAGTTGAAGCTTGGCCTAGAGAAAAGGGAGTGTGTGTGCCGGTGGCCGGTGGAGTGCATGTTGCCTAAACAACCCGAGACCGTTGAGCACGTTTTTATTTTTTGTTGGGACGCAGTTCTTTTTTATGTTTTTCAGCGTACGTTAAAGAAAGAGTTGTGCTTTAGCCCGTCGGGCATACGTTTCTTGAGCGTAAGCGGCAACGATTGTGTACCATTTGATATGTTCTTTCTTTTAAGACTGTGCGAAATTCCCACTCGAGGTCACGTGGCTGTGACATCATGACCCTATCGACCAATCCTAGATTTTAGCGCACGCCGGCTTTTCTGCGACGCGAGTTCCTCGTCGCCGTCGCTTTAAGAAAGCGCAGAACAGAGTGCACAAAGGCGACGAGCGACCTTTGCAGCCGCTCGACTGGTCGGACTGAACGTGGAACGGAACATGGTAGTAACCGGTGGCCGTATAACGTTCCTCACCTGGTGGTGGTAATAGTAACGACGTTGAACTCGGACCTTCCCTCGGGAGCCGCCGGTTCGTTTCCGACGGTCAGGTTCACGTTGGACTCGGTGTCGATGAAATTGGTGAACTCGACGATGCACTCGTGCCGATCAAACGGAAAGTGCGTCATGTCCGTCTGCGGTGGGTGGGGTTGTGATAGATGGATCTCGGTTACGTGAAAGAGTACCGTAACGCACAGACATAGCTCTCGATTTGAAGTCGATTTCTACATACAATTTTTTTTTAAATTAATTATACCTTTTTGCAACGAAATTGGCATTGTCTGTGCCATGACGACCACTGCTAATACGTCGTACAAAAGACAGTTTGCAGACAGTGCTAGAGGAGTGCTTTTTGATGTCAGATTGGCTATCCAAGAACGGTCTTCAGACATGTGGTAAGCATGCATACGTATGAAGCAAGCATGTTTCGAATATGCTTGACATGAGTTTGCAGATAATTTGTTTGCTTGGCACGCCCTGCCTTTTTTAAACAGTCAAGGACCATAAAAGAAATTATGCGAGTTTACGCTGGCCAATCATGGCGTACAATAGAAGGATCTCAGCGAACGACAAACTGCGGAAATGTGCACATAAAGTGAACTGCACACAAACTATGAAGGCTCTTTCCGGCAGGATTTGTGTACCACCACGCGACTGGTCACAAAGCTTCGGTTCGGGGGGGGGGGGGGGGGGGGGGGGGCGCCCATTACACAATGCTGTTTGAGGGGGAGGCGGGAGAGGAGGGTCCCAGTAAAATGGAAGATTTCGGGGGGGGGGGGGGGGGCCGGGCCCCATGCCCCCCCCCCCCCCCCCCTTTCTGGCTACGTGCCTGATACAAACTGGTGTTTATGTAGCGTGTTCACTCACGTAAAGGGGCAAAAACTGACGCTAGGAGCGCTGCTGTTCGGGAGGGATGCGTTTTCATTTGGCGACCCCTCTCTCACTGACCCTAAATTTGCAATTTGTTGCGCCTTTAATTAATGAGTGTACGCAAGCACC
This sequence comes from Ixodes scapularis, assembly GCF_016920785.2. NCBI lineage: Eukaryota > Metazoa > Arthropoda > Arachnida > Ixodida > Ixodidae > Ixodes > Ixodes scapularis. The sequence continues at coordinate 79,679,012 of NW_024609883.1, forward strand.
AGTAATTATTTTCTTAACATTGAAATAAAAAAAGAAAACATATCGTTTTTGTTTTTTTTTTAAACATAACGGAGCTTTTGTCAGCGAAAAAGAGCCAAGCACTTGATCGTATCGGTTCGCAGTGTCTCTATTTGACGGTGCTACTCGCGGCGCTGAACTTTGCCGGCGATAGCTGTGTTAAGACTTCATTTTGAGACAAGAAGAGGAATGATAAATGATATTGTTTTAGGGGTATGCTGCACAAAAAGGAAGTTTGATCAGTTAAGTTGACTGAGTGTACAGAGCCGAAGACGCTTACAATAACGAGAAATGCTGCCAATGCGATGATGCGCGCGTCACCGCGATGTGCAGCAAAGGATGTCTCACATTGTTTAATAAACGCCTACCTCTCTCTCACCCCGAGACAGACAGCCACGTAATAAGCACCCTAACTCGGTCATAAGCAGCGGCAAGTGTGTGAGCCAGAGAACGATTCCATCCGCTTAGCTGGACGGAATCGTGTCCCGTGTGTGAACGATCTTCGATGCGTACCTTGCATGCGGCGTGGATGGGATGCACAGGACAGTAGGACACGCCTCCACCAGGAGTAGCGAGAGCCACGGAGTCCGAGCGTGAACTCAGATCGACGCTGCATGAAGGGCAGAAAGGGGGGAGGGGGTGCAGAGAGTAGGGATCGTTGCGAGTTCTCCACCATCTTGTTTCTCATAATCCATCACTCTAAAAGCCGCAGCATTCGCCTTGCTATAACACACCATGCAAAAAGACAGTCTGACACACTGTCTGAGACGTTTTCTTTTCTGTACCACGCTCCTGCCAGGTTGGGCATACAAAAGCTGTCTGCTTAAAACTGTAATGCAAACAGTAAGTCTGTATAATGCAAAAGCTGTCATCGTGCCTGCAGCGGACATAGCGTTTTTATCATGGTGTATATGAGCAATAACAAAATCTGCTCCGTCCTTTTTTTTTTTTTTTTTTTGCAAAACGCTCGGGAGAATTGATCGCGGCGATGGCAGAAGCTCGGCGAATGATGAGGCGGAAAATATGATTAGGGGTCCTATAAGAAGATATAATCTGCGCTGCGACGAATGGTAAAACGTCGTGCTCAGTGTCATAGCGCAAACTGTTTTTAATTTTTTTCCCCTCAAGATAAAAGAAGTTTTGCGCATTGTTCATACGTCGCGCGAAATAGTTCCTATACAAGATTTTGTTGTTGGAGGAAGAAGCGATGTTTTTGGCGTTTGAAACAGTACGTCTTGATAAGACAAGATATATCTTAATCTAACACGCCACCTATATACATAATATCTCAATTCTTCGCATAAAGGGGGAAATTAGTAATGCAACGCAAAGGAGCCGGTCTTTTTTTCTTTTTTTTTCTACGGTTTTTGAGGTGAAAATGAGTGTACCAGCCAACGAGACTGCGGAAGTAGTTGACACCAACGCCGAATAACAAATGAGAAAGAGATTAAGTATAGCGAACTATACTCGCACGCCATTCCACTGACCAAGAAGCGTGCTTGTTCCGGAGTAATTTAAAGAATAAAAGCGAGCTTTTTCTTTCGATATCTCCGTCATAAAACTCGACGACTTCGTTCGGAGGTCCCTGTGCATAGAGTTATTATAATGTGCGCTATAGGTCACACCGGCGCTTGTGTTCTCTTCAAATGGAAGCAGACAGCAAACAGTCGGAAATTGATTTCCGGTAATGCATTTCTATGAGAAATGAGTGCATTTTCTCCATGTGCTTCATTATAAGAGCAAATACCACGAATGAATCGTATACGTGTTAGGTAGCCCGGAATATTTCTCAGTCACGCAGACGAAAATGTTGGTCAGTTGCGGTGCTTTCTTTCGAGATCATGGCATTAAAAACGGTGCTAGAATGGCTTCATACATGTACTTATGTGCACTGTACGACACTGTTAGCGCGAACACGGCATCGGTGATTTTCTGCAGGTGGGATTACGTGCCAAGGCAATGAAAATCATCTCGAAAATCTAAAGAGACGTCAAGAACTACGCACTAACACTGATTCAGTGCCTACCTGCGCATGTAGACGATCAAAATAAAATAGAGCCGAGGAATCAGTGAGATTTGAACAAAATAATATTCGCTTTATTAACTTTGCCGCTCATGTATGGGTGCAAAGGTAAGTTTGTTCTAGCGTTCAAAACTCATACCTGCATACTTGAAAACTTTTAAAATGAGGAAGAGAGAGAAAACTGACCGATAAATTCAGCACAATATTAAAAGGTAACACAACTGTTATAGTGCGCGTAGTTTTACTATTTACGGGTTTTAACAGCTCTTAAATGGGGGCCCCATTTTTTGGTCGAATTTAAATCTCGAAAATAATCAATTTTATCGTCCCGGGATGTTGGTGCTCCTTGAACAAGTCCTACGTTCTGTTCGATTTCTATTTTTGCTTACATTCGCCGCTTGTCTTTACAAGCTTACTGTGAAACAAAGGACCAATGGCGCATTTTCACTTGCAGATTCGCGGGCGCGAATCCTTAAGTGGTAAAAGCAAGCCCGCAATACTGGAAAGTAGTTAAACATCGCTCACTGATCGGGAAAATACTGTACCTAGAACAATTTTACTTTTATAATGTAATAAAGTTACCTACTATTCGCTACGACCCAAGTAACAAAGGTAACTACTGTTATCCTCCGGCGAAGAGACAAAATGCACGCGCGTTTCCCCATATAGGAATGCACAGGAACACCGTAAAAGTGGACTTCTTGCTGTCTGCTTCAATTCGTAACCGGGTGTCCCAAAGACACGAGCGCCATTTGAACCTCCAGCGTGCACTGTGTACACTCGCGGAATGCCGGAGTCCGGCGTTTCGAATGCGTTCGACGAGTGCACCCGAATGCGTTCGACGAGGGCAGTGGAGACAAAGGCAGCAATAGCTTTACGCCTACCCCCTAATCCTTCCAATCAGAGCTCGGCGTTGAGACGTCACTCTCGTCTCCTCCTCTCCCTCAGTTTCTCGGTGCATAGATTGAACCCGAGCATTGCGTGGACACTCGATTCGGGCTCGTGAGCTCGACAAGCATTCGGGTATAGTGGCTTGTGTCCAATCGCGGCAATGAGGACAATGTCCCGAATCTATATCGATGTCTGGAACTCGACATGTGTCCTCAGGTTTGCCAACCTTAGGGCGTGGCTATGATGCACATTGACGGAACATAATCGGTTCCAGATCACGTGGCCGCTTGACCTGGTTGCGAGTTAAGGAGGTGAACGCTGCTCGTTTTTATTAGTTTTAATCCGCGATTACTGTTGCGCGAAAACAACCCAAGAAACTAATGTGTGTTTTTTAAATTGTAAATAGGTTTTTTTTTCTTTTTTCTTTTTAGAGTTCATGTTTCTTTAAATTTGAAGTGCCCCCCCTCCCCCCCCCCCCTTTTCCCGAATTCGGGGGGTGGGGGTTTTAGTCAGTGTTTTTTGGTGTTTATTTTCAGTGCCAGGCGAGAAATCGGGATTAATCGGGGACTAATGTTACAAAAACAACTGCGTATCTATAAATGCGTGACACCATTTGACGAAGAGTGACTTACAACGACATTACGACCACTTTGGGAACCCAGATTTCGCTGGCCCTCAGGCGGACCATGTTCAGACCGCCGAACTTCTCTGCGTCCCACTTGAGCCGAGGATCCGTCCACGTCTGACCCGAGAACGAAGACCAGTTGAACACGTGTAAGCAAAACAAACTCGCTCAATAAAATGCACAGCCCTTGGCAAAAAGAAAGGCAGTAAACTATATACACCCTTTTCCAAAGTGCACGCCACCTAGTAGCTGCTGCGCCAGTTATCCGAGTCCACCACTCTTTAGGCACGTACACTGATCAGGGATTGGACACGACAGCTACGTCAGCGCCCGGTTCGACTCGGCTCAAACTCAGCTCGAACTCGGCTCGAACTCGGCTCGAACTCGGCTCAAACTCGGCTCGAACTCAGCTCGAACTCGGCTCAAACTGGGCTCAAACTCGGCTCGAACTCGGCTCGAACTCGGCTCGAACTCGGCCCGGGTTAGACTCAGATCTAGTCACACGCTTATAGCCCAACAAGTGGCGACCGCCAATGTTGCTTGACACTCTTTTAAAAAGGAAATTATTTTGCCTTTTTATAAAACAAAAATATGTATATTTTGAGTTTACAAATGGCATATTCAGTGAATCAGTGAAAGCCCACGAAAACAAAATCACTCTAAAAATATATTAAAGTTGTTGTTGTCGTGGTTGCTGTTGTTGTTTTAATGGGACTAGCCAATTTAAAAAAAAAGCGGAACTTGCGTAGGCTTGTTTTTTTTTAGTCTAAGTTTGGGGCCCCATGGGGGCCACTTGAAAAGCGGCCGGATTGGTTAATTAGTCAGCTAATTAATTTGATGCTTCTTATTAACTTTTTAGCTAATTTAGTAAACTTTTCAGTTTTGGGGGCACAGTGTAGTTCGAAATTGATGCCAGACTTCATTACAGTCTTGGCATGACGCAAAATTTTCGATTAGAAAGTTAGTACTTAGTCAGCGATAGACACTTAAATAATACTACAGGAGTAATATGAAGGACGGTTTATCATGCCTAATTTTGCTAGAAAGACGAAGGGCAAAAAAGGCATCAAATTACTGAAGTATGAACGTACCATGCAGGTGTAGGCGTCCGCGTAGAAAAGGTGCCTTTTGGGATTCTGGAAAAAAAGATCAAGGCAATGTGTACATTTCACTTCTCTGATTTTTATTTTAGTGGTAATTTAATTTCAGTATAGTGTTTGTGCAAAGAATCTAGCAGCGCAGTTCTATTTCAATGTTTGTTGTTTAAGACGGAGGAAATGAAAAACATGTGTGCGTGACGCTTATTTACGTGTCTGCTCCTCGTGGGCGCAGACATATTGGTGCTTAGAAGCTAGAAACAGACTTGCCCTCGTTACTTGAAAAATGTAATGGATTACATTTACAAATTACCGAGCCTCAAATGCAACGGATTACCGTTACAAATACTTGCGCTGAAAAGTAACGGATTACTTTACTCCTTACATAACATACTACCTTCATGTTACTTTTTCCGTACACTTATCCAGAAAACAAAAAGAAACAATTTTTATATTTTTCAAAAATCTTCTGCAACACTACTTTTTATTTCTCGTACCCTGTATTCTGGTACTCCTTGTAAAAATAAAATATTGTTTACATTACTCGAAGACGATGCTCTTAGCCTCGCGCCGGGCACTTTCCAGCCGTGCCTCAAAAGCGTGCTAGAATAAAGTAGCGCACAACAAAGACAAAAAGAATTCGACCCCCTCGCGCGAGGCTACATCGTCTGTTATGCGAGTTGTGAACCCGAGAATCTAGGGGGCACGGACCCGCGTTTGATGTCTGCGCAGGTGGCGGGAGACGTCGAAGAAGTTGGAAAGGGTGAAACGGTGTAAAAGACAGGAATAAATAAACACGAAGAGCTTTCTCCTACCCGGGAGAAAAAGAAAAAGACGATGGAAGGCGACGGACAGTCTACTCGTCCTTGTCTTACATGATCTTTGTCTTCCGTATATTTGTACAAGCCTGACCCTTTTTTTTAGTGGTTCTAGTGACCGGTCATACAAAAAATCGTGTTTTCTTTTCAGCTATTCTCCCCTTCCTGATGATTTCTATTTAGTTAAACTTGCTCTCTTTATGCTGCAGAATGCTCTGCTCGTATTCTCCAGTTACTGTATTATGGTCATATTTTTAAAATGAACGAGCAATTAAAGTTATCCGTTACCAATATTTTGAAACGAAATTACATTACAAATTACTTCCGAAAAACGTAACGTGGAAATTACAAAATTACTTGAAAAAGTAACGGATCACAAGTAATCCTTTACTTGTAACGGATTACTTCTCAAGTATGGCTAGAACCACATATCGACACCGTTTGCGAACGTTACCATTCTAAAATTCAATTTTTTGAGCGGTGTTATTTGCATCCCTTGCGAACTGTTTCAGCAAGCAGGACGACGGAAACCATTCCTTGCTTCCTCCTTTAGACACGTCGGCAGAAGCAGCTCTCAATGGCACCGTTGATTCCACGCACTGGTCCTCGAGGTCCTCGAGGGCACAAAACGCCGGATCGAGGAATGGTGGAGGAAAAATAGAGAAACCAAAGGAGTGAAATATGGCTATAGAGCGCAGCTCCGACTCTGCTCACCCGATATAAAGGAAAGAGCCAACTTAATCCAATCCAATCCAATGTCACCGATATGGCTGAAGTGTCAATTCAAATGTGGCCGTTTTACGTGCCAAAGCAACGAAAGTCATCTCCTGGCACGCTCCAGCGGAGGATTAGCTGAGGATTCATTTCGATCACCCGAGGAACCTTTCGACGTGCAGCCTAAATCTCGGCTACATGGCGTCCTTTTCCGCGATAAGCCTCCATCAGAATACGGGCATACCTCGATCGGGATTCGAACCCGCCATTTGGGTGATCCGTGTGGTCCGGCCCCTTGCCTCGGAGTCCCCAAGGCGGTCGCTCATACATCATAAGACACGGCTTTCGGTGCGGACATGATGACATAAGTGTCTGCGGACATAGCTCAAACATGTCCGAAGCAAGTTGCTTCATACACATGTATGCTTTCAACATGTGTGCAGAGAATGTTTGTACAATCAATGTGACCTTTGTATGCGAGGAAGAAACACGCCTCAAAGAGTGCCTGCACACTGTCTTTTGCGTGACGTATAATCATGTCTTAAAGCGTGCGTTTTTTTTTTTTTTTTTTTTAATATATACTTGCCGACAATTTATGAAATGCAGGACGTGACACGTCGAAAGGTTCTTGTTATGGCTTCGCAGCCAACGAGTGTGCTTTGTGAGCCGATAAAACCGGCGAAGAGCGAATCACGAACCAAGAAGTAGACCGAGTCCCGCGTTGCTTAAGGTGTCGGCGACTGTATCTAGTGAGTCTACAGCTCACGTACCAGGACGGGGACGTCAAGTAGACCCAGGGAGAAGCGGACCTGCGTCGTCTCGTTGGGTCCGGACATGGGCCGAACCCCGGTGTCGTACTTCTTCTCGAGCAGCAGGAAGGACCGAAGGCGTCGGTCATTCTCGGCCTTCGACTCGTCGGTCGCTTTGTCAAAAAAAAAAGCAAAAAAAAAAAAAAAAACAATTACCATACATAGCGATAAAAAAATATTTACCAACATTAAAAAAATTATAGCTCTTTAAAAAAATTAATTTAGTAAGAGAAAGTATGGAGGCAAGTTGGTTAGGGAACATCATGCTCTAAACTTCGAGGTTTTGTGTCGTCTTGTCTGCTATTTTATTCCTTTTCTTTTTTTTTCTTTTTTTTTTTTTTGTTTAGGGGTTTTAAGATATAAAATTAAATTTGTTTCTCATCGAATAATAATCTAGAGTTTCAGTTTCTACTTCTCTTACAATTTTCTGTTTCATCTGCACTCTTAGTCAAGAGGCAATGTGTGCGTGTACGTACGCGAGTGCGTGTGCGCGTTTGCATTTTGAACACAGAACTGCGAGTTCGCACGGAGTTGGCGTTAGGTCAAATAACGTCTGCTCGTTCAACTACAAAGTGCTATTCATTGCGTGAAACATTGCCAGCTCATGCTATGTACACAGCGCGGCACTGTTTGCGCGAACAAGCGATCGCCAGTTTTTACTGTGTTTTTGTTTTCTTTCGAAGTTGAACAACGACCGTAAAAACAAGGCTGAAAGTCATCTTTCAAGGAAGTCACTTGAGTGGCAACCACCAGTACTTCGTTTGAATAAAATACCGAAAAGTGCCGACGGCATGTTCGCGCTAACAGTGTTGCGGAGTGTACCTTCGATCAACCTAAAAACAACAACTGTTTCAGTTTAAAAACCGGCTGCCCAAGCATGCTTGAGAAGAGTGTTGGTCAATTTATTTACATAACACTAAAACGAACAAAAAAGCATTGTAAAGAAAAACCGCTACACGGCCTTTGAGTTTTTAAATTTACTTCAGTAAACTAAAGTTGAGGGAATGACATCACTTATAAATTATTTGTCTTTTTTTCTAAAACACAGTTTGATTAAGTAACCTCGCGTTGTTTAATAAAATTCCGTTGAAGGCGACGAGCGACCAGTCTCCTTCATGGTGCCGACAGAGAAGAGTGCGCAGAGTTTTTCGCACTCCAAAAATCTATACGTACTACGCATTGCTGAAAACGGGGAATCTGCAGTCCGAATGTATTGGCAAAGCCTCGGAACATCACGTTTCCAAATTTAAAGGCAAATGGCGATATATTTTTATTATTTTCATTAAGATGTGGAAGCAGTTTTCGGTCAGCAGATGCTTTGTATCTCCATGCGTTCACAGTCTCTGCTGGACGCCATTTTCTCATGGCGACTTGAATCTTCCTAAGAGTTAATTGCTAAGTATAAACAGCTACAGTATCTCTTGAGTGCAAATTGTGCCTAGAGTATGTGACTGCCATATCTTCTGACATATGAAAAGAGCAGTGTCACATGTAGACTATATGAAGTTTGTATACACTGTAATATACATCGGCTGTTTTAAAGATATTCCGAATTCGTTAACGTATGAGTCGAACATGCCTTTAAATTCTACACTCACATCTGTGTCAACTCAAGGAGAAATCGGCACTGCAGAGCCAGAATTCGACGTTTTCTTTCATATATTTTTTTTTATTTAATAATAAAGAACAGATACTTTAGCCGGTGAGCGCCAGCATTTAGTAAACGTTCATCTGCCAGTGGTACAGCCAGCGGCAATACAAGCCGACCCAAGTTAGTGCTAACCGAAAGGGTTTAAGTGTCGCACGGGGTGCCTCCGGCATACTGCCACCAACTGCCGCATTAAGACAATAAGAAATGTAACTATCCGACAGCGAATGTTTTTTTGCACGGCATTGGGGAGTTTTTGTAGACCGCGTTTCTGCCTCCGCTAAGCCCTTCGCAATGAAGAAGCCGCTACTGCGCCTGTGCGCCGATGGCCTTCACTGTAGAGTTACGGGTTTCGTAGCGGGTCGCGGAGAGCGTCGCGGGACGGCGAAAACCACCTACGAAAACTCCCTGTTGTGAGGCCCCGGCCTGAACGTCCAAATGCCTTGCGCCTGACGTCACGCCGCGATGCCCCGCCCCCCATCGCCATTGCTCCGTACCACCGGAGGACCGGAGAACCTACAACGCGTAGTGGACGGCGTGTTTCGGCCGACCGTAACGTGTTTACGCAGTTTGAGAGCGTGACGTTTTTTTTTGTGTGTGTGTGTTTGTTGTTCTTCGCACAATTTGTAAACAAATCGTTTCAGTCTATTTTTACCAGCGCCTACGGGCTAAATATGCCGTCGCCGGAGGAGCGGACGTTGCCGCTCTGCGGAGATTATTTCGACGAGCTCGTTGGACCTACGAGAGCGAGATACGCGAAGAAGGTGGAACTTTGCGACGGCGAGGATCCCTACAAACTTCGCGTCGGCGTGGACACGACATTCGACGCCTCCTTTTTCCCTAACGCAACTCGCTCAGCCTCCAGCGCTGCGACTCGAGGCTGAGCGATCTCCTTCGTCCGTGTAACCGAGCTTCAAACTCGGCGCCCAGTCAGGGTTCCTGTCATCGAACAACTTAGAAGGAGCTCCTGTAAAACAAAGAAAAAACGCCAATCGCTGACGCGCTCACGTTCGCGAAACTCGGCGCAGCAGACAATGCTGCGCCAAGTTTTACATTCAATTTTCCGACAGCAACCAGGTGAACGCGTCCCGAAAACGGAGAACGACAAGAAGCATTTCTTACCTGTGACAAAGTGCTCACTGCACACCTGTGTGTTCAAGTTCGCGACCAGGTCGGCCCTGTTAATCTTCGCAAACCACATGCTCCTTCGCTTCAGTTCGTGTGTCCGCCGACACTGAGCGGAGATCACCTTCGGTATAGTTTGAAAAATCTCGCATCACTGACGGTGTTACGATCACGACGCTTGTTGCTCTTAGTCCTGTTTGCACAATTAATAACCGCACATGCAACCATTATAGCGAAACCTTCGCTCAGCGAGGCAAACTCACGGCGACTCCAGGGAACTTCCTATGTGGCGATGACGATTTGGTACGGCGTCATGGCGACGGCCCTCTCAGCATGCAATTTTAATGACGTATGTGCAAGGCATGTATAGTCTAGCTCATGCTGCAGCATCCTGTATATCGTCCCGGTTCGTCCGAAATGGTTAGCTTGAGTGTCAGCATACACCACTCTAGAAACGCTCTTCTGGCAGGCGCCATTTTCTGTGGTTATCCGCGTGCCTTGTTCGATTTCCGGAGCGAGGCATGTGCGCACGCTTGGATGTGGTTACCGCACGCTATAGGCTGTGAATGCGTAAACGTTAGAGGGGCGAGTGTTTGAAAGTACCGTTTTGCGAAGAGGCGACCCAGACGACGTATCCCAGGATCGTGGCCAGGCGAAGGAAACGGTGCTTGGCCGTCATTTTCAACGAGCGTCCCCGACCGAAAGGAGTGTTTTTCTTCTTCGGGAGAAGGTCTCGCCTTTCTCAGGAGGCGTGTTCTAACCAGAGATCGTCTCGATGACGCCCCCGAGCTCACGAAACAGAACCCGTCCTCCGGTTGCGAAAGCGGTGACGTGGGACCGCAGCGAAAGCTTGCAATCGTTACGGTGAAGCGTTTAGAAATGAGGGACCGCAAAATATAACGAGGTATACATCTATAAACATCGGCGATAATGTGTCTTGATAAGTCCAATCACCCTGTATCTTGCTATTCTATGGGAGTTTTGACTTCAGTAAACATTGTTACAATTCCATCATGCATTAATTTGCGTGGGCTCGTGGAACAGTCTTCTATATGGCAGAATTATCCTCTCATAACTTACGATATAAAGTATAATGAAATGCTTTCAAAGTCGGTTGTATAAGAAAGCTTCTCAAGATGCCATCGAACAGGCAAAGGTAAAACCAGCTGGCAAGTTTCCCTCAGGTGCATTGCTGCAGGTATAAGTCAGACGCAGATTGCTCGCAGTAATGACAGCGTACACATACAAGCAACACTGGTACCAAGTAGAACGTCCGTTACTCACCAAAGTACTCCATTATCCCCCTAGGGCGTGCTGCAGGCTGTGCATTTGTGAAGAGTGTAATCTGCAGTGCTGAAGACAAAACGACAGCGAGCACGTGGCTTTGCAAGAACCCTCGATTGGTGAGTTCTAGTACAAAATAAAACATCTTCACATGCTAAGCTCGTGCGATTGTGTCTTTGTCTTAGAGCCAAAATGATACGTTCTTTTAGACCCTTTCTGTATAGTTGTATGTTCATGTTTTTACTTGCATTTTTAACATAATTTATCACCTCTTCTATAGCTTTCAGTTGAGCCGTAGTATACCTAATATAAATAAATACCAGAGTCAAGTGATGTTTGCCAGCTTTCTTTCTATTTATTTACAACCTCCTTTTGCATATTCAGTCCAATCTATCTTACGTAACGACAGTAATTTAGTTTTCCCCTCACGTCTTAGTTAAACATTGTAAATCTCAAGGACTGTCTTTAACAAACAAAACAGATTTTTCTGAACTGAAACTTTTCTTAACGGGTTTTATTTTTCCTATTTTCAAAAGTGCGGTTTTTCAGTGAATCTTATTTTTTTAGCATACACGCTTTTGTTTACAAATTAATTCGCATTTTTACATCGCACAAGTTTTCTGCAATACCTCCCCGCACAAATAAAAGCTTGTAAAGGATTCTTGTAAAGCTTGCGCAGATGCAACCGCGCGTTCCATACTTTTTGGTGTTTTTGTCAGCGTTCCAAGACAATGAAAGTCGCAAGGCCGACGACCAGACCCGAGATTCTGCAAGGCAGACGATCCTCGTCGCCATAGGGGAGGAGGAAACAGGCAACGGTTGAATGGGTGGAAGGGGGGCAAGGAGGAAGAGGGGGAAAAGTGGAAAGCGCGAACTGGTCGTCGGCATTTACGACATAAGACGTATCTTTGACGGATGTTATTATTACGCCAAATGGCAAACAGACTCCTGCATTATTATAAAATATATCCCTAGGGAGTCCGTGACGTCATCACAATCGTGAAAAGGAGGTGGGGAATGGGGAGAGAGAAAGGGAGGAAAACTAGAAAGAAGCCAAATGAGCTGATCGTGATATGCGTTTTTTTGTGCGTAAGAACGGTTTAATTTTTAGGAGAAATGAATTGGGACTTCCACAAATTTAAAGCGCGATAAAATATTAACATGTGAGAACACCCGTCAGATCTGTGAGACAGAACATAGCAACAAGTAATGATGTGCATCTTTTCAGACTGGGCGGCCGCTGGATGCTAATATATACCACGTGGGCCTAAGTGATCTAATTCTCGTCACGCTAGACACCGCAATAAACCGTGAACATTCGATTCGTGTCCTGCAAATATCAAGAGACAAGCTTGGCCCAATCAGAAGTGATAAATAAAAAAAACAAAATTTTTGAATGACTCAGTAGAAAATTAGGTCTTTTTGTTAAATACAAAGGAAACGAAACAGCGCTCTCGTGGTCCACTAGAACAAATTATTTGACGAAAACAAAAAAAATAAGAAAAAATAGTCGTGACGTTGCTCTCAGCTGATCATTTAGATGTATAAACAACTCACATCACGTGAATTAAAAGAAAAAAACTTAATTATCGACCGAGCCGTTGGAACGTCTTTGATTTTATATTTGTAACTTCGGATTGAGTGAAGCGTTTCCTATGACATTTTCACAAAACAAATCCAAAGACTCACTTTCAATGTAAATTCAAGTGCCATAGTGTGCCAGGACGATTTGTATTATTTATGTAAATTGGGTCGGGTTCCTTTGGCCCGCACCGTACGTACAGAGTCACCACCTTGCGTGTCCTTCACTGTTTGTGATGGTCCACTTCACTTCCATTCGCTTAAACGATTCATAACCTTCTCGCGTGCGGTGTCACTCCGACGAGGACTGAGGCAAAACCTCACACGAATAACGCTAATGTCATCGATACTGTGACAACCAGGAGAAGCGCTCGGTCCAAGGCACGAGCCACGATGTAGCCGTCCGTAAAGCCGATTTCACCGCTGGACTGTTCCTGCATGCTAGGAGCTGCTCGGAAGGCCAGTGTAGTGCTTCTCAACGGGCTGGACCCGCAGCTAGAAAATCCCATGGCTATGAGTCTGGACGTCTTCACCAGGAAACTTGGGAGGGGTAGTCCCTGGGGACGCCTGGACAGATTCGTGCTGGCCGCTGCGCACACAATGGCGGCTACGTTCGCCTGGACCGTTACACCGAGAAAAGCGACTGCGAAAACAAATAAATACACAAATCGAATTAAAAAACAGCGTAATGACGATCACTAATGCAAACTTATATAAAGATTTTTTTTTTTTTTTTTATTTGGAGTGCTCGCACCGTTGGTGAGTTGCAGATGGGAGCGCCTGCTTTCACGCCTAAGAGGATATCGACGAAGAAGCGCTCTAAAACCGCTCGAAATCCATCCTACAAATGATAGACCTCTTTAAGAATTAGATGCACCCCTTGAAGAGCTGAAAACGCTGCAACATGCATCGGGATAGCCTCAAATTCGCCCACAGCAAATTTGAGGCCATTTCCTTCAACGCTTACAAAAAAACCTATACCGCGAAACGAGCATTTCTACTTTAACATAGAGCGGCTTAGAAGTTTTACTCTACCGGGTGCTTGAGCAAAGACTTTAACAAATCGCTAAAAGTAGGGTGGTTGAAAAGAAGAAAAATAGACACTTTTCGTGATTGAAAAAAAAAAATCATTAGTTAAGTAGTTAACTATACTGGTATTCACATTAAGAAACACAATGAAACAAGCCCAGCTCCTCGGGGAGAATTACTAATTTACCCCTTTATAATGTGAATTAAGATATTTTTATGTGCATTTGAGATTAGCTCCTACCATAACGTACACGTTTGAAACACCAAAGCCATTGTCTCTTCCCCTGACAACCACTTCGCGAGGTGTATGAACAATGCGCAAAACATTTTTTTTTTCTCTAGATCTGGCAACGAGTATGAGGTGTACTAATTTTCACCGATTTTGGGAGTACGATCGGAGCCGGTGACTGCGTCGGTCGCCCTGTGCAACACCAGCTGCGAGACCAAGAGAGCGATACCGCTGAGGACCAACTTCCGTTCCGAGGCCGGGGGAAGCCAAAAGACCGCAAGCGTGAGCAGTGCTGCCAGGATGGCGGGAACGAGCACCGCGTAATGGTAAAGGCGGTTACGCCTCTCCAGCGTGAACCGGTACAATATGAAGGTGTAGCGGTCGTCTCCTCCGTAGTCCTCTATCCATCTGCACACAAAAGACAAAAAAAAAAAAAAAACACTCAAAATAATTACTGAAGCTCCTACCAAACTACACTCTAAGAAAAAAAAGGGAGCGTGACTTGCTCCCTTAAGGGAGCAAATGCGCTGACACAACCATTGGTCCCCTTGGGGAGCAACGGTGACGGGAGCAACCCTTGCTCCCCTACCGTTAGTCCCTCAAAGTTAAACCCTCCGGAATAACTTTTGCACCCCTGCATTTAGGTCACTGGGACCAAATGTTGCGCCCTTACCTTATTTTAGTACCAAATTGCGAACTTACACACCGAGGTGGCGCTTGGTCTCGTAACCGCATGACGTGACCTGGTAACGTGACCTACGGACGTTACATCCTTTTCTTAGAATCATCTTTTGATGCAGTAAACGAATTCGTCATTAAAACGAATAAAGGCTACAGACCGAGACGAGCGAATTGCTAAATGATGCGAAGGACAATCGGCCTAATTATAACTTTTAATATTAGTTACAACGTTAAACTTTTTTTTTTCAGTAATCCCTTTATCTACCCTAAAGCCCGTTATTGTGTTTGTGCATCTTATACAAGTACCGACAAATGCTCAATTTCACGAGGCGCATGCCACGTGCGGATCTTGAAAGCAAACGGCGGCGCACCACTAGCTCGTGGAACACACTACTATACTCGTGGACAACTTTCTACGCTGAAAGGTACGGGGGCGCGTGCATGGACGCCGATTAAAAGTGCCGTCCCGCTCTAATTAACCGGAACTCTTCGGGCACTCCCATTATTTATTTTAGTTATTAGTCTTTATTTATTATTTATTCATACTGCTAGCCCTTTGGGGATGTTACAGGAGTGTAAAGGTATGCATAAAAACATAAAAAGACTTCCTAACGCACCGCATGATAATAAAAAAAGACAAACTCCAGTGATAGCGCACGTGTTTAAAACGAAACAAGTGCAGTAAATACATATAAAAACGTATATATAAGGATGACATACCACAC
The DNA here is from genome assembly GCF_016920785.2 of Ixodes scapularis. Taxonomy (NCBI): domain Eukaryota; kingdom Metazoa; phylum Arthropoda; class Arachnida; order Ixodida; family Ixodidae; genus Ixodes; species Ixodes scapularis. Next base: position 79,694,309 of record NW_024609883.1, read on the forward strand.
TTGGACAGCAAGTGTGAAATCTCCTCTACAAAACAGTTGCTAACACACAAAAAAAGTCATGATGACAGGGATAGTTAACTTTAAATGTACAGTTGGCTCAAGTACTTTTCAAACACGTTTATATTGACAATGCTTACTATTTCTTGAGGCAGAGGGTTCAAATCTAATATTGTTCTTGGGAAAAATGGGTACTCAAAAGTACCGTTGCTTGCTTTTTCTGATACCATTTGGCTTGAATGGTTGCTTTTAGAGGCCTAGATAACCGAGGGGGGGAGGGGGGGGGGGGGGGTCATGTTAATATGTTATTCTTGACCACCAATAGAAATTTTAAACGTGCTATTTCTAGGCCTTGAGAAAGAACTACAAGTTTCAGCTGTGTAAGCATATCCTGGAGAAAGAAGAAGACGCCGTTCTGAAAGGACGTTGTTTTCAGCTCGCTCCGAAATTCGAAATCGGTTATGGTCGATAACGCTGCAGCCACGTTTGCTGCAGCTTTACGCTAAACTTGGTCCCAACCTTCGGCTCAACCAAGTTCCGCAACGCCTGCCACCACCATGCAGTCCACCAAGGTTCCAGCTGGACCCAGCCGCGATGGTCACTGCCACGCCAACACCCACAAGCCGGCCAACTCTCGGCCTGCCACAGGGTATGTTGAACTCGTGGAAGACTGTGGTAGGCCGCTACCTTGATCAAACATCCGATGCAGACATGCATGCCTGCCTTCAAAGCGCTATTTCGGGACTCCGTTCTAAACGGGCTTCGAAGGGCATCACGTTAAGGTCACAGCGAAGCAACGCTACGCTGAATCATCGGCCTCAATGCAAGCAGGGAAATATCCTGAAGGGAACTCCACCAACAGGAGGAAAACCTCAAAGCGCAGGTGCGGCGAAAAGTCTTAGAGCACCTGAAACCGTAAACATACAAACGACGGAGCAACCGACGACTACCACGCAGACCTCTATCGGTGTCCCTTCATCGGAAGATGCAACGGCGGGTTCATCGTTGCATGCATTCTCAACTGATGTTGAGAAAACAGTAGCAAATCAAGACGCTGGTGGTCTATGGACGACAGTACTTTCCAGAAAGGCGAGCAAGAGAGCTTGCCTGAGTGCACATCCAGTCCCAAAGACCGGATCAGAACTCTCCAGCCCCTAAAGCTCGTGAGCGCTACGTGCACTCTTTGTCCGCGCAGAAAAATCGACGTCATAGCCCTTCCCAAGAGAGAACTAATGGAAGCCATCCCGTACCTTCTCGGTCTCAAGCCAGAGATGGTCTCCATCAAGACCACCAAGGAAACCAACACCATCACAGTCCTGACGGAGTCCGAGGCCACAAAACGGGCACTACTGGCCATCAAGGAAATCCAAATCACCGATCAACAACCCCCAGCCGACCAGGCGTATGAAGCCATCGGGGATTGTCAAATTCGCGGGGTCATCTACATGATAGATAAAGGAGAAGACAACGCTTCTCTTTTAGCCGTATTGTAATCCAACGAGCTGGTGGTACTGGCAGCTCGACCAATGAGCAGCGGAAGCAAAATTGTCCTTATCACCATCCAGGGACCTCGTCTCCCTCGAACCGTATGGTCCAGACGAAACGTCCTGGAAGTATATCCATACAGACCACGAGCTGTGACATGCAGCAACTGTCACAAGCAAGACATCTGTCCCGAGCCCCAGGTTTGCTCCACGTGCGGCAAGCCCCACGAAGAGGCCATGGACGGTCAAGGCAAAGTGACCTGCCCTTCTCCCATTCCTTTCTGCCAGATGTGCCGAAAGAATGGGCACATGGCCACGGACAAGTATTGCACAAAGAGAATCGGTATTGTCCGTAGGATCCGGGAGACGGCACGAAAGCAGGCCGCTCCCCTAAAGTCTCCGGGCAGCACTAAACCCACTAAACGGGCATTTCAGGCGAAACGGAAGGGCGGTCGGTGGTCCGCTCCACCCAACCCTTCTGCACCAGCGCCCACCCCTCCCGTACCAACGGCTACGGTCGATCAAGTACTCCCCACCACGCAGGGGCTACTCTAGGTTTTCATGGCCATCGCTGCCCAAATGGGCAATGCGATGCAGAGGAGTCCTAACCCTCAAGCATGGCAGTAACCGTTATTCAATGGAACTGCCGGGGCCAGCGGCTTCGCGCTGCAAAACTTAGCGTCAAACACAGCAATAGACCATACGAACGCCCAGATGCTTAGCTGATAGCTACAAGTCCTACAAAGACCCCTTAATACCTTCCGTGCGGGCGGACTGAATAGGACAAGCCATGATATACCTACACAGAGACTGACAGCAACACCAGGTCAATTTCCAATAGTGGTGCAAAAAACACCAGGAAGTGGTGGCTGTCAGAACCCAACAAAACACTCCTGTCATCCTGGTGTATGTATACTACCGGCCTAAGACTTCCCTCAAGGAACCCAGGGACCATGGATGGATTACACATCTAGATGTTCTTTTCCCGGACAAGCAGAAGATCGTCGGAAGCGACTTCAACCTTCAACACACAGCGTGGGGCTACGCCCGGGACACCTCTGCCGGTCGAGATCTGTTGGATGAAATAGTCCACCACCAATACACCCTCATGAATACCCCAGGAGAAAAGACACGCCTAAGCTGGAGCATAAGGCAAAATGATACCACCCCTGACCTCACCTGGACAAACAACCCGCACACGACGTGCCACACCTGAAAGCCGGAGGCAGACACTCGTGGGAGCGATCACCTACCCGTCAGGATAGGCCTGGCACTCACCGGGCTTCGGAACCTAGGAAGCGGCTCGTAAGAGTGGTAAACTGGGACCTCTATCGGAACCGCCTCGTAAACAGCAAGGCACCCACTCTCTGCGACCCCATCAAGGAAGCCATCGCGGCTGCGACCACCAAGAAACAAGTAAAGCTCCTTTACCCCACCCCGGATCCTCATCTGTTGAACCTCTGGGCCCGGCGGCTGAGAGCACTACAACGCTACAGAAGACGCCCGAAAAATGCGAGAGCTCTGAGGGAGGTCGCAAGTACGCGCAGCAGCTCGAGATGGGGGTGGCTGGACTTTAGTGCCTTGCTCTCGGAAAAGACATCAACCCGCAAGCTATTGGCCGTCAGTAGAGCTGTGCTGGGCCGGAAGAGGGGATCGCGCGGCGACACTAACGCTCGCGCTCAGAACAAACAAGGCTCAAGGCTGTGGAAAAATTGGCACAAGAGGCTGGAGACACGTTCTTCCCACAACCAATAGCGACCCGCCCCCCCGGACGGCGGAAGACCCATATGAAGGGGTCATCATCAACGAAACAGGCCCCATGAATTTACCTTTCACCAATGGGGAAATAGAGGAAGCACTGCATCGCGGAAAACCTAACAGCGCGCCAGGACCAGACGGAATCACCACCACCATGCTCCGAAACCTTCCCGAAGCCGCAAAGACCACGCTCCTCGAAAACATCAACGAGGTGTGGCACTCCGGCAACATCCCAGATAAATGGAACCACCTTTCCGGTTATCCCGATTTCCAAGCCGGGCAAAGAGCAGAACAACCTAGCTAACTTCCGTCCTATCTCTCTCACCTCATGCGTCTGCAAGCTAGGAGAAAGAATGCTACTTGGCCGCCTTTTCTGGCATTTGGAATAGACAGGAGCTTTTCATCCGGCCCAGACAGGTTTTCGGACAGGTGTGGGGACGCAGGAAAGTCTCCTTTCAGCGAGTCAGTTACTCGAGCTGCCACCAGTCGGCGCGCCCTTCGCGCGCTTTCCGGGCCGCCATAGCCGACCTTCAGTTCCTCGCCGTTGCTCCGCGTTGTGTGCTGCACAGGCCACTACCGGAGCTTCGTTTTCGTGTTCATTTACGTTCCGCGTTGAAATCTTGCACTTTCTTTGGGTCTTTTTGCTATTTAGAACTTTCATTTAATCATTTGATATTTATATTTCGACATAGCTCTTGTATTTTCTTATTTATGGAATGGAATCGGACAGCGAATGGATCGACGATACTTATGAGGCTTCAATGACCATGTAAGTTCATCCCATTCTTACGCTTTTGTCGCTAATAAAGGGCAGTCAACACTATTGCGACATATGTAAATTCCAACTGACGCAGTAAGGCTATCGCAGTCGTGCTTCTCGCTGCATGTGCGCGCTCGTTTCCGTAAAGCCGACCCGCATGTCAGCGATTTAGCGTGCGAAGAGACGAGCGACGGAGATTTTTTTTTTTTTTTACTTACAAATACTGTCGCCTGTTGCATCGCTCGTTTTTTTTTTGGGGGGGGGGGGGGGGGTTTAGAAAACGTCGCTCACCGTCTTGGTCGCTTGCTCCGTCACTTCCATGCGGTTTTCCTCGTCGCGCGACTGACTGAGCGACAGCAAAGCGGGTCGCCATCGCTTATCTGGTCGCTCGCCAAATCGCTTACATGCGGTTTATACTCGATTAATTTCCATGCGCACAGCAACGAACCATTGGCGCCTCGATATTAAGTATAAACCGCGTGCAAGTGATTCGGCGAGCAACGAGACAAGCGACGGTGACCCCCTTCGCTGTCGCCGGGCAGTCGCGCGACGAGGCAAACCGCATGGAATCGACGGGAGCAAGCGACCAAGACGGTGAGCGACGTTTTCTAAAAACCCAAAAAACCGAGCGATGCAAAAGGCGACAGTGAGAAATCTTCGTCGCTGACTCTCGTCATTGTCGCCGTCGCTCGTCTCGTCGCACGCTAAATCGCTTACATGCGGGTCGGCTTTACGGAAACAAGCGCGCACATGCAGCGAGAAGCACGACTGGGTAGCCTTACTGCGTCAGTTGAAATTTGCATATGTCGCAATGGTGTTGACTGCCTTTATTAGCGAGAAAAACGTGAGAATAGGATGAACTTACATGGTCTCTGAAGCCATAATCGTGTATCGTCGATCCGTTCGCTGTCCGATTCCATTTCATAAATAAGGAAATGCAAGAGATATGTTGAAATATAGATATCAAATGATTAAATGAAAGCCCGAAATATTGAAAAGACCTAAAGAAAACACACGATTTCAACGCGGAACGTAAAAGAACGCGAAAACAAAGCTCCGGTAGGGGCCGGAGCAGCACACAACGCGGAGGAATGGCGAGAAACTGAAGGGCGGCTATGGCGGCAGGGTCACGTGACGCCAAGATGGCGGCGCCCATGAAATGTTGCCTGAAAGGGTCTATACTCTCCCGAGATCTGATTCCGAAGCCCATTCCACAAAAATTCAACATCAGAACAGTCGCCGTGATCGACGTGAATAAGGCCTTCGACAGCGTCCCACATTGGGCAGTCATCCAAGAAGCGCAGGCACTCGGCGTACGAGGCCGCGCCCTTAACTTCATCAAGTCATTTCTTCAGACCCGCACCTTTGCGGTCCGGTTTGGCAAACACCTTGGAGCGCCCAAGCCAAACGAAGTAGGAGTCCCACAAGGCTCTGTTCAGTCCCCACTCCTCTTTAATTTGGCAATGGCGCGCCTCCCTATAGTCGACTCCAACAGGTTCCCAATCTCCATTTCACCATACGCAGACGAAATCTCACTCTGGACAGTACGTTGGGACATTCAACAGCAACAACGGACTCTTCAGCTTGGTCTCGACGTCGTGGCAAGTCGCCTTCAAAGCGTAGGTTTAACCGCCTCGCCGGAGCAGACGAGCTACGTCGTCGTAGCCCCAAAAGGGAAAGAGATGCAGACGTCGGCTCTCGTCTTCATTTGACCCTCGACGGCCGCCCGATCAATTCGGCGAATTCGGTACGAATTCTAGGATTTTGTTTCCACGAAGACGGCACCGCCGAGACTTGGCTGACAACGGTCACCCAGCAGTGCCAGGCGGCTTTTAACGTCATAAGAAGGCTTTGTGCGGCACCAGAGGTAATCTTGACGAAGTGGTGGCTCACCGAATGGTGAAAGCCCTCATCGTATCCAGGATCTGCTATGGTGCCCTCCACAACAGTGGAAGAAACTGGAAGTTCTCAGCAACAACGCAGCGCGCGTTAACACCGGCATTCCCGGTTACACCCCACTGGGCATACTCAAGGCACACGCAAGGCTCAACACGGTTCAGAAAACCGCGAAGAGCGCGCCCGTGCTCACCTAGAGAGACTCCAGGACTCAGCCCCCGGACGTCTAATCCTGGAAATGATAGGCTCTGATAACCGAGCCCTTCCCTCACTTCAGGAGATCGATCCTCCCTGGAGTGTCGACACCTGCATCGTGGTGGACGACCGACCGGTACCCAGGGGAGCGGGACCCAGACGTCCTGACAAGCAAGCATGCTGGTGCGTCAACACTGCAAACTCGTCTAAGAGTTGACGGACACCAGTGAAAGACCCGCAGTGTAGACTGACGCCGCCTTCGTCTTCTCCACGACGCCGGCTTGCTCCATCGCGGTCGTAATTCCTCGCCTATAATTTCCTATGGCGGAGATATTGGCCGGTGGCACATCGGTTAAGGGTGGAGAACTTGGAACCATTCAACTTGCGCTACGCGTCATCATAGAGGAGGGGGTTCGACCCAAGCACCTCCACATTTTTACAGACTCTGCGGCAGCACTCACGGAATGCCGCAACCGTCAATCCTCCAAAACAAGAGGGTTAACGCGATCCGGCAGATGGCCTCTCAACTACTTGTTGACGGCACAACCACCAAAATGTCCTGGATACCCGCCCACGCGGACATACAGGGCAATGAACAAGCTCACTCTAAGGCTTGCGCGCAGCTAGATATTGCCACGCGCGTGGGCGAGCAAACGCGCACGTGTGGCCCAGTGGTTACCGCGCTTGACTCTCACGTGGAAGGTATAGGTTCGATTCCAGTCAGGCGGACTGTCCTTTTATTTATTCTTTCAACTTGGGCTTCTCGTAAGTTCGAGAACATTCTCGCCTGATCGTGTTCTACGCCGAATAATCCAGAAACCAACGAGGGTACATAAGGGACTCCGCAAGAAGAGCGGAGTCAGTTTTCGCCTCAGCGTTCGATCGTGCTGCTTCGCCGCCTTCGACGCCCGCGACGCTCTGTTATTATCTTTCGTTTTCCTTTTATTTTTCGGGCACAAGTTCGCCCCACTAAACGTTCAGTTTACTCGGTCATTCACCGCCTCGTCACTTGTCATCCGTGACAATATCCCCCGTGAGAGGAGTGTGCAAAGTCACAAGATCACAGGTACTCGCACGCGCCGGAGCTCCGTGAAGATGGCGATGAACCAGACAACGATCCCGAGGAGGCGAAGCAACTAGCCAAACAAACCTCGAGACAGACTCTGAGGGTGGCCTTGACTCCCTGTGTAGATCCGCTCTCGAGTGGGATGGGCAGGGGAAACACGGTGCTGTTCCGGAGGATCATAACGAACACAACATCCACACCGGCGCGCGTGGCACGTTGGTCTACGCGATCCACAGCATCCCATTGCAATTTCTGTAACGACCCCGTCCCTACTGTCGACCAGTCCCACCTCCTTTGGGCTTGACCAGAGGAGGTACTGGTCGCACGTACCACCAGATGTTACCAGCCTAGAGGAATGGGCTCACCCTGAGGGCCCTCCCGAAAAACGTCGAGCTGTCATGACCTCTCTTTTGTATTTTATACACAAGGCGGGGCTGACCACCTATCTATGTATAAGTTCCCAAAACCCCCTTCCCCGGCCTTGATCCAAGCTCGTATAATATAAACCTAACTGACATTCTTTGAACCTCTTTCAAGCTTGTTTAAATTGCTTATTTCGTGACGGTTTTGCTGTTTCCGGTGCGCTTTCTGAGTCACAAGCATGCGCGTTGGAATTAGGACGGTGCGCTCTCGGTCGAGCGGAGAGCATCTGCGCCAGACGGCGAAGAAATGCGGAGCCGGAACTGGAGCCCTCCACCGATTGGCCGGGAAAGGATATGGAAGAGAAGCGCCCTTTTACGTCACAGCGCGTTTTGGTGCTCGTTCAGAAGAGGTTAAAATCATCCAACTTTCTTGTGCGCACCCGGAAGGCGCAAGGAATCAGCGCGACGTCACGAAATACGCAATTTCCGGGAAGTGCATGACCTATGCGCGCACAAAAACGCGTTGGTTTGGATCGCGCTTTAGGTAGGCCACTGCACGAACAGTAACCTTCACGGCATATGTCTTTGCTGTCGCGGCGCGCCAGTTGCTAGCTGTGTCCTGTTTGGAAAATCTTTTGAACAGCCTAAAGAAGGCAGCGGAGCACGGAATCCCACAAAGCCGCCATTTTTATAAATCTCTGATTTGGGAGGCACTGGTCAATAATCACCTGTTGGACGTAATGGAGACGAGCCGAAACTCCGACCCTTGGGTGGGATGAATACGTGCCGGTCTGAAAATGCTCAGATTGAGCTGCTTCTCCACGTCCTTGATGGTCGTGTACTCGACGACGCATTCATGACGATCGAAAGGAAAGTACGTCATGTCCATCTGCCAAAGAGATTTAAAAGTATATCATAACACCATGTTTTTAACTTTTAATTAAAAAAAAAGTGGCAGCCTCAAATATCCCTAACGCTCAAATAACCCAAAGCAGACGTTTGTTTTACATTGTGATAGCTGTTATGTGGGTTGCTTTATCATCGTCAGACCCAGGCGATCGCTAGTTCGGACAGCGTGTGCTCCGCCAGCTTCTTCATCATCGGTTTATGCGGCCGTGTCAGTCGTTGCCGGCTGCGGCTGTCATCCGTCGCCGCGAAATCGACAGTGCCGAAGCATTTCACTATTTTCTCTTCTGTCAGCTGCCCCCCCCCCCCCCCCCCCCCCCCCCTTCTCTCTATCTCTTAAAGGGACACTGACAGGGCATTTATGCTCGCCGAGGTTTTTAGTTCTACGTGACATATGAGAGCTCAACTACCCAGAACAGAATTTGCGGCTCGAAATTCGGTTTCTTTCCGCCCGAAAACCGCCGATCAAGAACTGGCCGGTTCGAGTCTCGCTCACTCTCTTTTCCGCGGTCACGGGCCGTTTTCTAAGGTATCGATGCGACCACCAAATTTAATCAAAGTCGGGGGTCACTGAAGGCACACACTCAATATTAAAAATAGAAAAAAATATGAAACCCATTTTTTGTGGCTTCTAAAAAGCTGCAAATACGTTGATTGAAAAAAAAGTTTCACAAACAACCGGAAGCATTCTGTGCGTGCGTCGTTTCGCGTATCGTGGGACTCGCAGGGACGGCGATGGCTGCGGACGACGGGCGTGGGACCTCTATTTCAGAACTGTCGTTCGCGGTACTGGCGAATTCTGTCTACCTTTAAAAGAGAAATTTGGAACTGATCAAAAGAATTGGTATTCATCCCGTACGACACGCCCGGCCACCAAGCCGATTTGCACGAAGACGTCGCCGAGCCGTCGCTCCCTTCTCGTGGCTGAAGACATCGCTCGCGCAAACGTCAAGCACGACGTGTCTACTTCGAGTTGAATATGCACGCGTACGATTTCTTTACAAGGTGAGAATGTCGCCAATGCGTGGTGCATCCCGACTTCGACCCGGGAGTGCTTTTGCTAGAGCAAAATCGGCAGCAAACTTTCCAACTTACAGTTTATCGGCTGATTATTACTAAGGAAAGAGATCCCTTAGTTTCGATATGCCCCAGTAGCTTAGTGGGAAAGACGTCCGCTTCACACGCCGTAGGACCGGGTTCGATCCCCCGTGAAACTTTTTTTTTTTTTTTCATGTTTTTCGATGTCTAAATTTTTTTCTTTTTTTTACAATTATCACTGAAGAAACAAAAAAAAAAAGAAACAAATGTTGTGGACGACACGTCGCTGAATTAAATGGTATGGGATTTCCTTTTTGACACCTGCGAACTCAATGTAATTACTTTCCACAAAATGCAAGGAGCATATAAATCAGGTAGCGTCCGCTTTCCGAGGTGCCCGTAAATGGTCTACAGGAATTGCAGCCAGCCATTGGTCGCGATCCCGTTGATCTTTCGGAAACTCTGTCGCACAATGCCACTTCTGTTTCGGACGCAGGACATGTGAGCCAGCTCTTCACGCAACATCTTGGGTGTATTCTTTTCGAAGCCGATCAAAATTCACCACGGGCACTCACTACTCATCTCCAACTCCTCAATGTACAATACAACTCATCTTGGAGTACAGAACAACGAGCGGAACATACATAACTGCAAAAGAATCCCACGGCGAACAGTTCCCGTACGCCGCATGTCGTCTGCTACCGGGAAGGAGAAAAAAAACAAACAAAAAAACACACGGTCGGGTGTAGCCACGTGACTTCCGCCACTCGCTTTCTTCTCTCCACTTCTCCGACCTCCGTCGGGTTTCGGTTTCGGTTTCGCGCAGTTGCGTCTTTTGGCTTTATTAAAAAAATACGCTACTCTGTTGCAAAATATTAATTGGGTAGTCCTCCGACACCATAATGAAGCGCCTGGCAAAAAATTTAAAAAAAATTTTGGGGGGTGTCAGTGTCCCTTTAAAGGGGCACTGAAGTCATTTTTTGAACAGGTCGTGTTTGATCTTATATTGTTTAAAATGTGCTAGTTCTCACATTTACCAAGTCCTACATTACAAAACCGCCTATTCATCTCAGTACAAGAGAAAAAGATGTGGACTCTTTTCTATCGGGGACTACACTGTGTGGAAACGAAAGCCCAACAATACGCGCAGATTCCGCATTATTTGATTAAATCTCGTTTCGAAGAGAGTCTGATAGGTACAGATTCGGATAAGACTCCTCTTTTTCACCACAGGCGAAGCGATTGCAACTCGCCGACAAGCGTCCTTTGTCGACCACTTCACTCGGAAGAAAATTCTTCCCAAAAAAGGCATGTCGCGATCGTTGAACATGCTTTTAACGAGGAAATAAGCTACGCACGATTGTAATTTCGCGTTTGTTGGGGTGCTTAAAGCGTCTAGATTGAGCTGTCACCACAAAAAAAACGATCTCAGAACCGACTTCAGTGCCCCTTTAAAGGGACACTGACAGGGTATTTATGCTCGCCGAGGTTTTTAGTTGTACGTGACATATGAGAGCTCAACTACCCAGAACAGAATTTGCGGCTCGAAATTCGGTTTCTTTCCGCCCGAAAACCGCCGATCAAGAACTGGCCGGTTCGAGTCTCGCTCACTCTCTTTTCCGCGGTCACGGGCCGTTTTCTAAGGTATCGATGCGACCACCAAATTTAATCAAAGCCCTGGGTCACTGAAAGCACACACTCGATATTAAAAATAGAAAAAAATATGAAACCCATTTTTTGTGGCTTTAAAAAGCTGCAAATACGTTGATTGAAAAAAAAGTTCCACAGACAACCGGAAGCATTCTGTGCGTGCGTCGTTTCGAGTTTCGTGGGACTCGCAGGGACGGCGATGGCAGCGGACGACGGGCGTGGGACCTCTATTCCAGAACTGTCGTTCGCGGTACCGGCGAATTTTGTCTGCCTTTAAAAGAGAAATTTGGGACTGGTCAAAAGAATTGGTATTCATCCCGTACGACACGCCCGACCACCAAGCCGATTTGCACGAAGACGTCGCCGAGCCGTCGCTCCCTTCTTGTGGCTGAAGACATCGCTCGCGCAAACGTCAAGCGCGACGTGTCTACTTCGAGTGGAATATGCACGCGTACGATTTCTTTACTAGGTGAGAATGTCGCCAATGCGTGGTGCATCCCGACTTCGACCCGGGAGTGCTTTTGCTAGAGGAAAATCGGCAGCAAACTTTCCAACTTACAGTTTATCGGCTGAATTATTACTAAGGGAAGAGATGCCCCAGTTTCGATGAGCCCCAGTAGCTCAGTGGGAAAGACGTCCGCCTCATACGTGGTGGGACCGGGTTCGATCCCCTGAAAAGTTTTTTTTTTTTTTTTTCAAACATTTTTTGATGTTTACATATCTTTTTCTTTTTTTTACAATCATCACTGAAGAAACAAACAAAAAAATAACAAACAAATGTTGTGGACGATACTTCGCTGAATTAAACGGTATGGGATTTCCGTTTTGACACCTGCGAACTCAATGTAATCACTTTCTACAAAATGCAAGGAGCATATAAATCAGGTAGCGTCCACTTTCCGAGGTGCCCGTAAATGTTCTACAGGAATTGCAGCCAGCCATTGGTCCCGATCCCGTTGATCTTTCGGAAACTCTGTCGCACAATGCCACTTTTTTTCGGATGCAGGACATGTGAGCCAGCTCTTCACGCAACATCTTGGGTTTATTCTTTTCGGAGCCGATCGTGGAAATTCACCACGGGCACTCACTACTCATCTCCAACTCCTCAATGTACAAAACAACTCATCTTGGAGTACAGAACAACGAGCGGAACGAACATAACTGCAAAAGAATCACACGGCAAGCAGTTCCCGCACGCCGCATCGCACGCCGCATGTCGTGTCGTCTGCTACCGGAGAGGAGAAAAAAAAAAAAAAAAACGCACGGTCGGGTGTAGCCACGTGACTTCCGCCAGTCACTCTCTCCTCTCCACTTCTCCGACCTCCGTCGGGTTTCGATTTCGGTTTCGAGCAGTTGCGTCTTTTGGCTTTATTAAAGAAATACGCTACTCTGTTGCAAAATATTAATTGGGTAGTCCTCCGACACCATAATGAAGCGCCTGGCAAAAATTAAAAAAAAATTTTTGGGGGGTGTCAGTGTCCCTTTAAGATGACTGTCTGGCCCTTAGCTATGAGTCCCACGTTATCGTAAGCCTTGTTTCTCTTCCTCTCTCTCTCTCTCGCGGCGGCTCGTAGTGATCATGTGATTGATAACATCACCGAGAGTTTTCGCAAGAACGACCATGTAATTTCCATGGAAGGTTCCCACTAGCACCTATCGCTGTAAAGTATGGCGAAAACTTGAGTCGGCTTTCCCGCTCGTCTCACCAGCGCAAGGAGCGTTCACGCGAGTCTGTGACGGCTCGGGCCCGAAAAAGCGCTACGGTGCCCGCTCTTCTGGCTCTCGGCCAGAACAAGCTGTTAAGCTTGCTTGGGAGAAGAGCGTGTTGGTTTGGGTCATGGATGAAGAAAGAATAAAACAATTAAAACAGGGACAACACAACCACATCTTTCATTCAAGCTGTTAAATCCCGCATTACCGGCTACACGGCACGCGAGTGTTCTAAAATGCGGCTTTGGCGCATCGAAACGCACAAAGGGGTATGCCAATCACAACACAGTACAAAAAACGCGCTGCTCGCGTCCCAAGAGACTTGCGGTCTTTGCAAGCCTGTCTAGCCTGCGTATGTCACCAGGGTTAGAAAACATAAATGCTACACGAAAAAAAAAAATTTGCAGATTTAGCGAGGGTCTTTGACTGTACGGTTTAACGTCTGGAGTGAGAAAAAGCGTGTTTACGAAAATATTTTATTTAAAAGAGATCTCGCGTTTCTTGGTTCTTTTGGCATTCACCCGGAGAATTAGTGGTTAACCGTTTCATTGACTAGGTAAGATATAACTATCCATTCGGTACATGTCACATCGTTATGGCACATTTTGGAGGCTATTGCAGCCTCGTCGGCGCGCAGCAACGATAAAGCGCGACCTCCCAAGACCTAGGAATTATGTTCATCTGGAAGCTCCCATATCTTTATTCCAGTTGAACTGCGTCCACAAGCCCGGTGAAGGGGAACACTCTTCACCGGGGTGATAAGCTCTATAGTAAGGTGTGTGTACGTACCTGACAGGATGAGCTTGCGCTCTGTTTCGTGCAGAACATCACCGTTCCGTTGGGAAGCAGAAAGGCGGTCGTTGCCATGGGAGCGGTGGACACCGCGTCAGCCCTGTAACCACACACGCGAGCATCGGTTGAGAAGAAGTCAAGCCTGAAGCCGCGCGGTAGCCACCGCTAATCCATCCGATAGAAGAGATCAGACTGCAGATCTGCTTCTTCCTTGTATAACGCTCATTGGTCATACAAAATAGAAGAAAAAAACCTGTTTGCAGACATCTTCGAAGCACACAAGGAACAACAAACATGCTCTGAAGATGCTTGACGCTTGTCCGCAGATATTTCTCATGATGTCTACAGACCGTATCTTGCGTATGATGTACAAGCAGTGTGACTCAGGCGTCTAACGCTCATTTTCATTGCAATGAATAAAAAAAAAACAGTTGGAAGACGCGCGTCAGTAAGAAACCAAGTTGATTGATTGATCGGAGTTGATGGCGCGAGAGCAACTATAGGCCAAAATGCGGGAAAAGGGTTGAGAAACCATATGGTAGGAGCCCTGCATATCCGCGGATTACCCGTGAATCATCCGCAGATATCCGCAGTAAACTGGCGGATTCGGATAAAGTTGCGGATCGGATACGAATATCCGCGGGTGCGGATTTAGATTTTTTGCCGAATCGGCCGATAAACGTGTGCGACCGCAGAGCGTAGAGTGAATAAGTGAGTGATACTATGAAGAATGTGTCCATTGAATGTTTCGCGGAAACAAATAACTCTCTTAGAAAAAAAAAAAGAGCAGTCTTGTGTTCATTGACAGCATACAGTCACAGCGATAGAGCTGCGACACGTCAAGGCGAAGTCGTTAGGCATCGGTGTCGCATTCGTGAAAAAAGCATTTGGAACAAAATAGACCATCTGACCATTTTGTTCCCAACAATTTCAAGCATTTTTGTTTCTTTTTTTTTTTTTGTTTGTTTGTTTCGAAGCCCGTGAACGCGCGTTTTTCGGCACGAGTTATTGTCACTGACAGTGATACGACGGCATTTTGTTATCGGCTATTTCTTTGTAGATTTTCCAGAGAGCGTCTGCAAAACACATCGGGTGCTACAAATTTCAAACGCCTTTGTTTCTTTTTTTTTTTTTTTTCGGACAGCGTAAAGCGCATTTTCCGGCACGAGTACAACGGCATTTTGTTTTCGGCTATCTTTTGTTTTGTTTTTCCAGAGAGCGCATGCAGTAGGCATGGGCTACTAAAAAAAAAAAAAAAAGTATAGAGCAGGTTAATATATGAACTTTTAGCAATCCGCTACCGTGTTCCCCGTACCGCTCTACCGGATCCTTTGAAGCATGCTTTTAAGTGCGCGCCCGGAGTGATACCATGACCGCAGGGAAGGCTCCGGTATAATGCCGTACGCGGAACACGGTAACAGTTTGCTAAAAATCCTTAATAGGGAGTTTTCGTAGATCGCGTTTCCCCCCTCCCCTAAAGGCCCGTTCACACTCTTGCGACCTCTTAAACCTAGGTTCCTTACAACTTCTTAAACCAGAAAACACACTGGTGCCATCTATTGGGAAGCAGTGTAAACTCGGCGGTCCGGCATATTTTTTTTTTATTTCTCGAGCATTATCCTTTCTTTCTTAGCTCGAAAAACTTTTGTCAATGTTATAAACGAGCCTCTCTATGGGTATTACGCACATTTGACCTCGGAAATCCCGCAAAACCTTCGCTCTTGTGAAATGCAGTTCTAGGGGGGTCACCGCATAGATGGCGCCATAATGCCAGTTTGTTCCCTCATTTTAAAAACATTTAACAAGTTTTAGGAGAACTCGTCTCTCTCAGTCGTACTCGGTCGCACTCGGTCGCAAGAGTGTGAACGGGCCTTAAGCCCTCCGCAACGAAGAAGTCGCTACTGCACCTGCGCGCCCATGGCCTTGGCTGTAGAGTTTCCGGTATCGTAGTGAGTTGCGGAGAGCCGTTGCGGGACGGCGAAAACGATCTACAAAAACTCCCTATTAACGCCGTGGCGACGGACGTCCTACATCCCTCATTACAATGGACGTCATTTCCAGGGGTGTAAAAAGCCCGACCAAAGATCGCTTTAGAGCGTTCTATATCGCCAAAAATGCCGTCCCTAGAAAAACATAGCAAAATATTCAAGGGCATCAGTCGCCCGGGGAAAGCGTATTTTGGTTTGGCAGAGAAAGAGTAGAGAACTTTCTTTAAGCGAAAAAGACCCCCCCCCCCCCCCCCCCCCCCCATCCCTCCCCAAAAAAAAAAAAACCGTATCTCTACGTGGTGAATGACGTTGATAGGGGCGAAGCTCTGGTGGTGCTTGTCTGCGTAGACGCTGAGCCGCAGCATGCCGAGCCTTTCCTTCGTTTTCATCCATGTCACGCTGCGGTCAAATGCTCGAATGCGTATATAGGAAGTATTCACTGGCGGGCCATAGCTGTGTGCACGACTGCTGAGCGCGTGCTGATGGCGAGCTTCCACAGTTCTTTTGTAACGTGCATTTTGCACCGTCAAGGTTGCCGGTCTTAGCAACCTATTAATGTGGGCTTGTTCAGCGCATGCGCTCTAGACATCACACACAAATATGGCGCCCAGTGAATACTCCTTATAACCACGTTCCATACCACACAATCTCTTTCTGACATGGATGAAAACGAACGAAAGGCTCGGCATGCTGCGGCTCGCAGACAAGCACCACCAGAGCTTCGCTTCTATCAACATCATTCACCACGTGGAGATGCGGTTGTTTTTTGTTTTTTTCCCCTACACGAGCACAAGAGCACGTGCTCACGTGCTCGTGAGCACGTGAGTTTACGAACAGGAGCACGTGCACCCGACGGCGGACGGACATACGGACATGGCTAGACCCTAAGCAGCTTCGCCCCTAAAACATACAAGCCACAAGAGTGTAGAAAAAGCCTCCTACCACAAGAGTGAAGTATATACAATTTTCCGGGCCTCTCGTAGCGCAGTTCGGGCATGCTATTTTAGCATCAAGTGCTTCAGCAGAGAGAGAGAGAGAGAGAGAGAGAGCGACTTCCATTGGCCGGCCTCCCAGCTGATTCAAGAAAGGCGAACCAGTCTGAATCCATTCATCGTCAACGATATCTTGTTCCTACGCAGCGGCCTCGACAAGTGAAACGTCCATGTTCCGAAGTGAATGTTTTTTTTTTTGTTTTTTTGTTGTTGTTTTTTCTTCACAAAGGGCAAGTTGCTGCTAAGAACATGGTCCAGAGCACGGAGTTGCGGGTTTGTGTTCAAAACTGAGACCGATAGGTATTGCTATTATTGAATAAGTATTGCGATATTTTCCTCGATAAAATAACTTTCATCGTATTCTAACTCTAAGAGAAGGTATTTGTACGAAAATAAGCAAATTAAGCTACGCGCATATTTTATTGCCGCTCGAAGTTGTGGTGTAAAATGAATGCGCGAATTGGCGGGTCGTATGCAGTTCCGAATTTTGCGGATACGGTTCGGATGCGGATGCAAAGTATGCGGACGCGGATCAGATGCGGGTACAATAATCTAAGAATTTTATAGGGTCACGGCACATCCAAACAACACCAGGAAACATCAAAAGGTCCCCTGGCACATTACCATCATCTATCTATACCTGAAAGGACTAAGCCACCTAGCAAAACTGTGAAAATTAGCGACTATCACCGTAGATGACAACGAAGCTGCCGTCCCCCATCTGGAAATAGTCGCCCCCGAAAGAAAAAACCAAGTAGGTTTTGAAACATCGGGACCACATTTTAAAATTTAATTGTTTTTTTGTTTTTTTCTAAATAATTTGAGAACATTACAGATCCGGTTCGGAAAAGCATACCGAGTCTGCGGATGCGGATCGGATGCGAATGATGAAACTGCCATCCGCGCAGACCTCTACACATCATATATTGTTCCGAAATGTGCATACCGATATTCACGTTGCAGCAATATTGTCACGTGGTTTCCAATGGGCTCCTGATTCGAGCCCCAATCGGCGACTCGTAAAGCGTGGTGTGTGTACACGAAGTGCAGTGGGCACGAAATCGAAACCTCGACGGGGAACAAAACAATTAGCGCCGAGAAACTGAAGGAGAGAGTAGGAGACGAGAGGGAACGTCAGAACGCCGAGCTCTGATTGGAGGAATTAGTGGGTAGACCGAAAGCTAGCAGCCAGTGTCTCCACTGCGCTCCTCGAACACGTTGGAATACGGAACGCGAGCGTGCGGTGTTTCACTCTCAAGAAAAAAGGGTGTAAAAGAGTGTATCGTTACACCCTTTGTCCCATATAATACACCCCCAAACTTCAATTTGACGTACAGCGCCCTACAGTCGAACAGCCGGCCCGAAATTTTACGAGGGGCTTCATAACCGTGTGGTACAACTTATTAAAATAGCTAATGTACGTTTTACCGAACACGAAAAAAATAATCGGGGTTTTCTTGGCTCTACTGTAAAAACACGGCGTTTTCTTTATGTGGTCTTTGATACGTACTTTAGCTATTAAAAATGTTGTACCACACAGCTATCAAGCCCCTCGTAAAATTTGGGGCTGTCTGTTCGACTATAGGGCGCTGTACGTCGAATTGAAGTCTGGGGGTGTATTATATGGGACAAAGGGTGTAACGATACACCTTTTGACACCCCTTTTTCTTGAGAGTGTTGGCTTTCGCGTTCGAAAGCGTCATATTTTTACTACGTGTTCTATCGTCGCCTGAACCAGACATAAACAGAAATGGCTTATAGGGACTTGCACGTTTGTCGCTGTTTGATTTGTCCCATTACCTGGTAGCGTCGGCTGCTTCTAAACTTTTAAGCTGAAACGGAGTATAGTTATGACGTATAGGCCAACACGCGGGTATGACGCCACGCCGCTGAGGCGGCGCTGCTGTCGGCGTGGCGTATGCGTAGATGTTTCGCCTCATTCGAAGTTGGTCTATAAGCCATCGCGTCGGCCCATAGACCACAACGTACCACGTGTGCATCTCCAGCGGTGGCGTCCAGATGTCGTTGGCTGACACACGGAGAGAACCGAGACCATCGTACTCGTCGACATCCCACGCCAAGCGCGGATCGGTCCAGTCCTGGAACAGAAGTTCGTCTCAACGACTCCCACTGAACGGCGAACCGCGTGATGTGGAAAGATATAATTAAGCCCGGTTCACACACTTGCGTTTCTGTAGGACCGAGTTATCGGCTGTGTTCCAAATCTTACCCAATGCGTCAGAGCGTCGAGCTGCGATTGGACGGATAGTGGATAGACGCCCCACTGTTTTTGTTCCTAACCGCTGTCTCCTTCCAACCAGAGCGAACAAGAGCGTCGTCTGCTCCTCGAGAAGGGACTGACGTTCGAAAACCAGACGCTATATGTTCGGCGGTTGGACTTTGAACGCCCGCGTACTTACAACTTGTAATGTCCGAGTTCCGCTAAAGCGACAAACAGAAACATCCAACGTCGACAAGCTCCGAGCACGTGCAGCATGCGCAGGCTTGCAGCCTCTGGGTGTGCCCGCGAAGTACAGACCCGTTGCTCTGGGGGAGGGGGCGCGAGCGCGTTCGCAAGACGCAATCATGTTATGATGGCTGCACCATCCAGGTGGCTCTGTATCGTTCGGTTTTACTCATGCCACGGTCGAATACAAGCATACGTCAGCATCTCTAGATGCGCGATAACAAAACGCCTAAGAACATTAAAAAATATATATATGCAGTGCGTGGCCGCAGCGTCCCATTAAAAATTCAGTTTTAATATTAATTTTGCTTTCTTTCATGCTTCCGCGAGTACGTACGTTTCACTTTACGTGATAGCGAAGCCGAAGCTACTTGCAGAACCACGTTCCCTCGAACGATGCTCGCACTGCACGAGCGCACGTGTTTAGCAGGAACACTGAAAGCTCGGAACTCACTTTTGTAGCCTCTGCTACGCTGGAACTTGTAATGAAACAGTAAAATGGAAAACTGTAGTGGGGAAGCGCAATGACGCAAACGCGAGCCAAATATTGTATTTTGCTCGCTTGGAGCGCTCCTCGACATTTACGAGCATAGCGTCCCGACTCGTGCAAGCGCGTGCAGTATCTGCGTGAAGATAGCTTTGGCAGGCCTACAATGGCAGGTGCTTGCTCACACCAGAAGGAACACGGCGGCCGTCATATATGCCCTTTTTCAATCGTCTTTACTTCGTCTCTCCCAGACTTGGACGTAATCCGTTACAAGTGCGGCAATTACTTGTAATCTCTTACATTTATCTGTAATTTTGAAAGAAATTTCAATCGCACAAAACGACACACAGGACAAACACGCGCGCTGTGTTTGTCCTTCTGTGTGATTGATATTGCGATATTGATAAAGCGCAGAGAGCACGCCATGACGCTCCGCTTTTTGCGCTGTATGATTGATTGGCCCTTCGGCTCATAACATAGGCCACGCTCGGACCTAAGCTGAAACCAAGTATAGCTAAATCTCCAACTTCACGTTTGGTGCAGCATTTATGCTTTCTAGCACTGGAGTCGTAAGCAAAACTCGACAGGCTTGCAAAGAAGGGACGACCGGGAGTTGCTTGGGACGCAAGCAGCACCATCGCTACAAGCGGGGCGTAAAAAAGGCGTGTAAGGGGTGTAAGGCGTCCCTTTTTCACCCACTAATATTCAGAAATCGTTTAGAAAGGGTGTAAAAAGGGTGTTTTCCCTAACGTACACCCTTCTTACACGATTATGGGTGTTACAATGTTTAGTGTGTGTACTGGATAGTTTACTTTGTCTTCACGATCACCTTGTCCAACGTGAAAGAAACCTAAAGTCGAGGTCACACTGCTTATACATCATACAAGGGACAGTCTGCGTATAAGATTCGAACGCGAGTCACCGCAAGATCTGTGCTTCGACTGCCGCATGGCAATGGGTTCGAGGAGGAAACTTGGCACGCGGCATTCGAACCACGGATATTGCGGTGACTCGTGTTTGCAGACTGTCTTTTGTATGCTTTGTGAGCGGGGTGTGACCCCGGCTTAAATTTTACCTACCATGCACATGGAAGCGTCCACGTGGAAGAGATGCTTGTCGCCGTACTGGACGGATGTGGACGCATATGCCGGGAGAAAGAAAAGGAAAACGTGGATAAAGTGAAACGGCGAGCAAACTTTGCTTTGTTCAACCGAAACCAGATGCACCTAAGATTATACAACTTCACTGCCACCCGAACTCAAGACTGTTAGCTTCATAAAGTCAGACGCAATGAGGTTATGACCTTGCGTGCGAGATCGTGCGGTGGAAGCACCTTCCGCTTCCAGGGTCTCTGTTGGACACTCGCCGTGATTGGCTAGCGCCGTGCTCGATTATGGCGACTAGCTTTCTTGCCAAGTGTTCAACTTACAGCCCCAGGCCAAAAACAAAAAAATTTACTCTTGCAGGTCTGCTTAAGTACATTGTGGATACTCGGGTTCCTCTCCTCACATTCC
This sequence comes from Ixodes scapularis, assembly GCF_016920785.2. Classification (NCBI taxonomy): domain Eukaryota; kingdom Metazoa; phylum Arthropoda; class Arachnida; order Ixodida; family Ixodidae; genus Ixodes; species Ixodes scapularis. Next base: position 79,715,371 of record NW_024609883.1, read on the forward strand.
CTGTGAGCCCGAGAGAATATATAGATGAATCAAAGAATAAAATTATATTACCGAGGATTTTTACTTTTGAATGCAGAAGTTGAGGTTAAACACAGTCTGCAATCTATGGGTTTATTTTCAACTGAATAAGCTATAATTCAGTAGGCCAAAATCGAACTATACTTACAACTATACTTACGGATCAATAAGGTCAATCGAACTCCTCGGAAAGCGCGAGATCACGACATTTTTCGTGTCTTTCTGTATACCGCCAACTGATCCATTCGAGTGCGAACAATGCGTGGCATTGCGATTGTAGACTGTGCGTTTCTGCTTGTGTTGCAACATAGCTTCTAGCCGCGCTCGGACTTATAGACGCTTTCAGCGCGCGCCAAATTCAGCCGCCATAGCCGACCTTCTCTTGTCTTACCGAGATGTCGAGCGACTAAAGCGGGCGTTGACGAGTCTCCACAAGGGCCTATGCTGGGGAGAAGGACACGGTAGAATCTGAAATGGCAATTACCTGTCCTGCTGTGGTAATGATGAAGTGGATCGAACGGAATAAGAGGAAACAAAAACTGAAGGTCGGTTATGGCGGCGCCCATGCACAGCTGCCTGAAAGCGTCTATAATGAAATGGAGTAAGGACTAGGTAGTTCGGTGACATTATTTGAAAAAACAAACAATCCAAAGTAAAAAAAAAAAAAAAAAAAATACTGTGGCAGAAGCAGTGGTCACGAAGAATGTATTAGGGAGTTTTCATAGATAGTTGGCCTAACTATAAAGAAAAACAAAAGTAGATAGTTGGCCGAGTGCGTTAGCACGCCGCAGCTCGGAGCACGTGGAGCGAATGTTCGCGCTGCAGAAACCAAGGCTCCCAGGTTCAAACGCCAGTGCCCATTCCTGTATACGTTTCAATATGGAAGAGCATCGTACCGGCGTGCGGTCATGCATCACTACCGCGTGATGTGCTCGTTAAAGGCTCCAGGCTAGCTGTCGTAGCGTACTTACTGGCCACGTTTCTCATTTGACGAGTGTCGCCATATCTCGAAGGCAGACCGACCTTATACGCTGTCTAAACCAGAGTGTCGAACCGGAACTGAACCGGAAACCGGTGATGACGATGATAGTTTTTTTTTTTTTGGCGCAAGAGGTTTTTCCAAGGGGTTTACAGGTCTAATCTAAAAGAACTGCAAGCTACAGCTGGTGTAAAAGGCCAGTTTTATGGATGAAATTTAAAACTCGATTGAATGGTACCAATAGTTGATCGCCAAGCAGAAAATATGGATGAAAGGGAAGGTGATCTCGAAAATTTTCTGGAAAACCTGATCGCCGCTCTTGGTTCAAAGATTTGCAATGTCACAGGGTGTGCAAAACAGTCATAGCTTTCCCACAGTTGTCGCAAAGTTTAACATCCTCACCACCAAGCACGTGCAAATGAGTCAAACGGGTATGACCACTTCTTAAAGGGACACTGACAGGGTATTTATGCTCGCCGAGGTTTTTAGTTGTACGTGACATATGAGAGCTCAACTACCCAGAACAGAATTTGCGGCTCGAAATTCGGTTTCTTTCCGCCCGAAAACCGCCGATCAAGAACTGGCCGGTTCGAGTCTCGCTCACCCTCTTTTCCGCGGTCACGGGCCGTTTTCTAAGGTATCGATGCGACCACCAAATTTAATCAAAGTCGTGGGTCACTGAAGGCACACACTCAATATTAAAAATAGAAAAAAATATGAAACACATTTTTTGTGGCTTCTAAAAAGCTGCAAATACGTTGATTGAAAAAAAAAAAGGGGTTGCACAGAGAACCGGACGCATTCTGTGCGTTCGTCGTTTGGCGTATCGTGGGACTCGCAGGAACGGCGATGTAAGCGGACGACGGGCGTGGGACCTCTATTTCAGAAATGTCGTTCGCGGTACCGGCGAATTCTGTCTTCCTTCAAAAGAGAAATTTGGGACTGATCAAAAGAATTGGTATTCGTCCCGTACGACACGCCCGACCACCAAGCCGATTTGCACGAAGACGTCGCCGAGCCGTCGCTCCCTTCTCGTGGCTGAAGACATCGCTCGCGCAAACGTCAAGCACGACGTGTCTACTTCGAGTTGAATATGCACGCGTACAATTTCTTTACTATACCTCGTCTCACCTTAGCATGGACTATTGTTAGCCGCGCGTGCTAAAAGCGCGAGTTTGTTCCTTTGGATGAAGCCTCGGCGGCTGGACGAGCGCTCGTGCAGCAAGTGCTGCAGTGAAGGCTAGCCGCTCGCGTTTGCACAGCCTTCGCAGTTACCGCTCATTCACACTGGAAGCGGATCCGCGTTCGCAAAGCGGTTAAAGGTGTATCCACACGACGGACGGGGCCGCGGACCGATTGATCACGTGATGCACGGCCCACGGGCCGTCCGGCTGCAATGAGCATCCACACGGCGGACCAAAAGAGCAGACGACAGAGCGAACGGGCCGGTCTAACCCTCCACCTCACAGCTCCGCCAAACGCATGAAGCGAGCTGCTTTGAGGCTATTTGTAAGGAGCCAAGATGGAGGTCGAACGAAAGAGACGTTTGGCCACAGTGGCCCTGGTGTTGAATATTGAGGACGACTTAAGTGAACCGAAAAAGGCATGGGGACATCTTTAGATGATTATTTGGGTAGTCGTCGCGACTATTGTCCCACGGAGCGGGGAATCGCTCCATGAGCGCGATGAAGTAAAAAGTTGCATCGTCGCACAACAAAAGGTTCCTCTTCTTCGTCTTCCACAGTTGGCGCCAAAAGAAAACGACTTTGGATTTCGATTTCAATCCAAACAACAAAAGTCAGCTTGTTGCCAGACTTAGCACTTCAATTATACTAAAAACGCCGCGGTCCGCCGCCAAGGTCCGGGCGAGAAAAGTGGCTTGGCATTTCTCAAAAGCGCGGGCCGCGGACCACCGGCGGACCTCGAAAACCGGTGACGTAAGATCACGTGATGCGCGGCCCGCGGACCGAAACAGCAATTTGGTCCGTCGTGTGGATACACCTTTACGAACGCGGTTGTATAAAGATCCAGTACAATTGCACGCGCACACGATGGCATCGAGTGCGCGTGCCATTGTACTGAATCTTTATACCACCGCGTTCGCAACCGCTTTGAGAACGCGGATCCGCTTCCAGTGTGAATGAGCGGTTAGTCCATGCTAAGGTGAGACGAAGTATAGATGCGAATGTCGCCAATGCGTGGTGCTTCCAGACTTCGACCCGGGAGTGCTTTTGCTAGAGGAAAATCGGCAGCAAACTTTCCAACTTACAGTTACCGGCTGAATTATTTCCAAGGAGAGAGATCCGCCAGTAGAGATATGCCCCATTAACTCAGTGGGAAAGACGTCTGCTTCACACGCGGTAGGACCGGGTTCGATCCCCTGTGAAACCTTTTTTTTTTTCAAACATTTTTCAAAATTTGCATACCTTTTTTTTTTACAATTATCACTGAAGAAACAAAAAAATAAAAATAACAAACAAATGTTGTGGACGACACTTCTCTGAATTAAATGGTATGGGATTTCCTTTTTGACACCTGCGAGCTCAATGTAATCACTTTCCACAAAATGCAAGGAGCATATAAATCAGGTAGCGTCCGCTTTCCGAGGTGCCCGTAAATGTTCTGCAGGAATTGCAGCCAGCCATTGGTCCCGATCCCGTTGATCTTTCGGAAACTCTGTCGCACAATGCCCCTTTTTTTTTCGGACGCAGGACATGTGAGCCAGCTCTTCACCCAACATATTGGGTGTATTCTTTTCGGAGCCGATCATGGAAATTCACCACGGGCACTCACTACTCATCTCCAACTCCTCAATGTACAAAACAACTCATCTTGGAGTACAGAACAACGAGCGGAACAAACAAACTGCAAAAGAATCGCACGGCGAGCAGTTCCCGCACGCCGCATCGCACGCCGCATGTCGTGTCGTCTGCTACGGAGAGGAGAAAAAAAAAACAAAAAAAAAAAAACGCACGGTCGGGTGTAGCCACGTGACTTCCGCCACTCACTCTCTTCTCTCCACTTCTCCGACCCAACGTTTATAAACGTTGCTCCGACCACCGTCGGGTTTCGGTTTCGGTTTCGAGCAGTTGCGTCTTTTGGCTTTATTAAAAAAATACGCTACTCTGTTGCAAAATATTAATTGGGTAGTCCCCCGACACCATAATGAAGCGCCTGGCAAAAAATTAAAAAAAAATTTTGGGGGGTGAGAACTTCAACCTGACGGTTTTTATAAACAGAACTCTCCCACACCCCCAGTTAGGGAAAAGTAAAAAAAAGAAAAAGGCTTAAAGCGCGAGACACATGCGCGTCAAAACTGTCCGATCCGGCGTGCGAACTGTCGGGAAGATGGCTGCTCCGAATCGCCGCACAGGACGGTTCGCGACACATGGTTTCCGACGCGTCGTTGCGTCGCTCCGTTCAGCTCCGCCCAGTTTCGGGTGTCCTTCTACTAAATGGGTGGATGGATACTAATGGCTATAGTTATAACGGGCGGTAGCTCGCGCCACCTAGCCTAGAAAAAATAAATACTTCCCTCGCCCTTCTTGGTTTTTCCGACTTTCAAACAAACGTAATATTTTTTATTACATTCTATTAAAGTGTGCGTGTGTGAAGATTTTCCGTGAGGCTATTTTTCTGCTCAACATCACTTAATCGCGAAGGACCGCAGCGGACCTTAGAGCCATCCCAGCGAAACGAGCACTGCGTACAAATCACGTGACTACGTACCGCGCGCATTGTTGAGTCTCTCCCCAAGTTCACGTGACACTCACATGACATTGGAATGGCTCGTAGCGTCCGCTGCTGTCCATCCTAAGGTGAAACGGGGTATATTCGGGTTTCGACGGGCTCGATCGGTCCCAGAAGGCCGGCTTGCTTTGGCGCGCGAAATCAGCAGCTCGTTTTGTGCGCGCGGGAAAACTCGATGGCGTCCGTTTCCTTCACAACGACGACTCGCGTCGCGTGACGCACCGCGCACCGCCACATCCGCTTCCCCGAACCACGTCGCGCCTCCTCGCCCGATCGGTCCGAAAGTCACTTGACAACATCTTCGCCTTCCGTGCTCATTGGCTGCGGCCACTGCGGCCTTCCGAAAATCGGACCGTGCGTGCGGCGATATCTGGCAAGTTGGACGCACGCCGGCGCCGGACGGAGGCCTCGTCCGACGCTCCGGTGCGACGAAAACCCTCGCCCTCGGACGTCGTTCCGGCGGTTCGCACGTCGGATCGGATGGCTTTTTCGCGCATGTGTCTCGCGCATCACTATGGAAACGCAGCGAAGCCAGCGGTCTTCAAACCATAGGGCGCCCTATGGTTCGAGAGAGAGAAACAACTTTTCCTGGCCCCCTGGCGGCCTCCCTATGGTTCGAAGACCGGTGGCTTTGCTGCGTTTCCATAGGAGTTAAGCCTTTTTCTGTTTTTACTTTTTCCTCAAATAAGCTCACTCTTTGCAAATTTTATAGAAGAAAAAAAAAAAAAAAAGCACCGCCTGTGGCCAACGCTGTACGAAATCGGAACGCGATAGGTTAAGAAACCGAATTTTGCGGTAGACTGAAAGAGCCTGTCCGCTCCTTGATATCACCCAGTATAAGGCGAGGAGGTGCCCATTCCACGATTTTATGCACTATAATTAATTTCTATGTTCAAGAGCACAACCATACTCCTTGACAACTTTTCTTGGCAATGCAGTGGAAGGTAGAGGCCCGCGTCCCCTCTCCCATTTTGAGTGTACGCAGGCTCTCCTCCTCCCCCATTTCCGGGGAGAGGAGGAGAGCCCGCGCACACTCAAAATGGGAGAGGGGACGCGGGCCTGTACCTTCCACTGCATTGCCAAGAAAAGTTGTCAAGGAGTAAAATGAGTCTATTTTTAATACTGCGACGCAAAGTTGTACCAATCACGGGTATTTTTGACTCCATGATAACATTTTGATTCAGGTAAAATATATGCGGCGAGGTAAACAAATAGATGTTGAGTCTTATAAACACGACGTTTTCTATGTTCATCTAACTTCTTCTTTTTTTTTTATTTTTTGTTTTGTTGATATTAAAAAGCGCAATTTCTTATTTTTGGTGCCTGAAAATAAAAGTGGATTGTACGATTGATAAAAAGCCATTAAGTCTCGTTTCACGGTGGAAATCGTGCCTATTGCCAAAACAATGCGGAAAATATTTTCTCAATTTAGCGGTTCAAACCGCGGTAACCGATATTTTTTGCTCCCCGGAAAATAACCGTAACTGAACCGAAAGCCGTGAAGCCGAACTCTAACCGATAAAAATTTCGGTTCGACTCTGGTCTAAACACAAACGCCTATATATATATATATATATATATATATATATATATATATATATATATATATATATATATATATATATATATATATATATATATATATATATTTGAATATATTATATTTGAAACGTCGAATATATATATATATTCGACGTTTCAAAGATTAAATCGCCCGTTGTTGCTGTTTTCACAAAGGGTTTTTTCTTCTCAGTTAAATATATATATATATATATTTTTTAAGGTTGTCATTTTTTTGTTAGTTTGATTGCAATATCACTGTAGTTTCCAGTAGATGTCTCTTACCAGGATTGGGGCGTCCAGTAGGTCCATTGACACCCTCACATGAACGGTCCCGTTGTGCTCTGTCCCGGGACGACAACCGGCGTCGTAGTCCCCGAACAAGACGGACCGAAGACGCCTCTCGTTGTCGTAGTCGCCAGCGGCTATTCACGATCCACCCGGAACCACCGGATAGTTACACGTATGCGTTTTAATCAGACGCGACGCACATCTGAGTCGAACTCTCGGCAGAGTTAATTCATGCAGAGCGCGACACTGTTAGCCCGAACAAACTCTTCGACCTGAAAAACTAAAAAAATTCAACAAACAAAGTAACGGAGTAAGCATTTTATGGTAGTTCCATCAAAGCTGGGGTCCATGGGATTGGGACCCAAATGCGTTCTTTATCGCGCTCCTCGAGTTCTGTCGTCGGCGGAGCCACCTCCATTCTATACGGAATGGAAATTAAGAGAATCGCGATGGGAAACTGGCCATGTCATGCCTGTCTTTGTCACGCGAAAACACTAAAAATATCTGTTTCCAGCCGAGCAACCAACACATTCCATGAGGTGATACCTCTCCGCAGTGACACGACGAAAGATACCGACGGCACCAGGCGATAGCTGCACGAACTAAAAATCGAGGAAGTGACCTACCTGCGCTACCAATCGATATAGGGAGCTACGCTACCAGTTTCTTCGCTTTCTGAGCAGCTGCGCGTGCCCAGCGCGACTTTTAAAGAGGGGAATCCGTGGCGTTCACCCAAACGTCGCGTTTTCCTTCCCGTCGACGTTCTTTTTTTGTGTAACACAATTATATATATGCTGCAGTTACGTGTTCTACTCGCTGATATACAGCCTCCTTCCGAATTTCCTCGATTTTTCGTTCCGACTTCCGCCGCTTGGCATCGGGCGCTCGCGCGTGCGCAGAACGCTTCTCGGAAAAGGTCCATTAAAGGACCTAGAAGGGGGAAATGGCGTCTGTGCCCCTGAAGCGCCGTTTTTTCTCTTACCCTATATTTTCTATAAAAATCTAGAATCGGTGCAGAAGCTAAAATGGTGGAAGGCTTAAACAGTCCTACTGACTTTGCTGGCGGTCAGCTGCACTTATAATTTGACGTTGTTAGATGATGTCACGGGACTGCTTGCAATGCAGCATTGGCTGTGCATTTTTTTTTTTTTTTTTGCTACCATTATTCTCTCCCCGTGTTTTCCTTCACCTCAATTAAGTTTTTCTTTCCTTCACTGCTTTATTCGTCTAGGCTGCTTGAAGCTTCCAAGGCAGGGAGGCATGCGGGTTCTCCAATAGCGTCTGCGTGCACACAATGCCGCTCTTGTAATTGCGCTTGTTTGAGTTAAGTTACGCAAGTAAGAATTGAAACGCTACTTAACACGTGACCCGCCGGATATGTTATTTTGTGTGGATGTTTTTTTTTTTTTTTTATAATTATACTTTCATATAATGTGCTGCGAGCAAATTTAAACAGCATTTCAAGACTATATAGTGTGAGCTCGCGCCATACCCTGTTGCGAACATGCTTGTACCGCCTTTTTTAGCGCACAGAACATTCTTTCAACTCATGCCTCGTGACCATAGATGAATAAAGCTGAACAATAAAAATGTTTTATAATGTTTCCTTCTTGTCACCTATGCTTCGCGTATTTAGCAACTTTTGCAACTATAAATTTTTACCTTGGTCGCAAACTCCACTATTGGGTTGCATTACTGAAGATATCATTAAGTATGCAAAAAAATATTTGCTTAAAAATATGATTTTTACAAACGTAATATTAAGGTCCTCGTACTTTCATTTTGAGAACTCAACAGATGAACACTCCGTGACACACATAGCCCTAACACAACATTTGACTTTTGACGCAGTTTGTTCATACAATGATAGCGTCTCACAGCAGTCATCGCCACCCAAGTAGGGTCTGTGCACATGCACAAAACGTGCAAAAATACAGGTCAAGAAGGTAGCGGAAAATGCCCCTCAAAGGGATGCATATATCCCTCCGCCACCTCCGCATCCAATAGCGTCCCATCGTTTCCGTGACGTCGTGGCCAACGCGGGAGAGGGTTTTGCCTTCCTGTGAATATTTGCTTTATCTTTCTACTGTGACTTAGCGTTGTGGAAGCCACGAGAGGGAGATTAGAGTGTTCCCCCTCCAACGGAAACATATACGACTTTAGTGGGTTAAGTTCCCCCTCCGATGGATACAAAGGCTACTTTCAGGGGCTGGTTCCCTTTCCGATGAATACAAACATTTTACATTTTTACATTTTTAGAAAGCTTTTCGAATTCCTTCCAAACATAAGTCAGGCTTCACTACAGTTTGGCAGGAATTCGAAAAACTTTCTAAAAATGTAAAAAGGTTTTTGAGGTGCAACCCTGTTTGTGATTTTACAAAGAAAAAAAAAGTAAAACGTTTTGTTTTGGTTGGTTTTTTCCGTGTGTTAACCCAACAACTACCGTTCCAGCTTCTTTTTTTTTTTTTTTTGTATGTGGAAAGGGGTGTTAGGATTTAGAAGTATGAACTGTGTTTAGAAGAATAGGGGAAGAAATCCTTTTGTTCAAGTTTGAAGGTGGATGGTTGTAAGAGATCTCGTCTCTCTCAGTCGTACTCGGTCGCAAGAGTGAGAACGGGCCTTTATCACGTCGACCTGTAAAGGTTGTCAACGTTCTTGCATTGTGTGACGGATACTTTCTTTTTGTGTTGGTGGAGATGAGCTTGCGATTGAGACTATATAAGGAGGTGGACTAAATAAACGTGTTAGCTGAGTTTGAGACGTCGTTCTGTCTCTTTTCTGTCCCTTCTACGTTTTGGTGTTTCTTCGCTACCCCAGTCTCAGGTTAATTTAACATGATTCAAAATAACGCAACCAAATTTATGAATAAGCAACTTTGAAAGGAACGAGTAATGCTCACCTAAACACGCCATGGCACAGACGAAGAGTGCGGCGAAAGCGTGGCGTGACCACATGGCGAGCATTCAGTTGAGGAGTCCCTACAAGTTACTTCTCCAGCGCCCCACCTCCAAGAGAGGCGTGCAGCATGATGCACTCGACACGCAAACACGGTGTCGCGTTCCCTTGGAGAGTACGCCGATCGCCAGAGCGGCTGCCGGGTTACCTTGGCGGATCGTTCGTTTTGGTTTAGCTCTCAAGTAAGAGGAAGAAATGCAGATGTGCTCATTAACATCATTCAGCAAGCAGCAAAAAAACAAGAACACGAGAAAAACAACAACACACGAATTACGAGGCTAAACGTAAGAAAGGACCCAACGACGGAAAGGGATTCCTAGACAACATCCTCGCAATTTATACATTGAGTGCCACCCAGTTGCGACCAAGGTGGTTGCGACGTAAAAAAAGAAAGAAAGAAAGAAAGAAGACAATTTCAAAGATTCCAATTTGAAGTTCCCACGCGAGTTGATTACGTATGCGACAAAGTGGTGTCTATTCGCTTTTTATTGCTGTCCCATGTCGCCCAAACGGCCCAAACACCCCAGCCCTAAAGTAACACGATCACATACACGCAGTTTCCCTCTTCGTTTGGCTAAATTAATGTAACAGTAATATTCGTGCAGCAAAAAAAAAAAAACAAAAAAAAAACACGTTTATCACCAGGTGCCGCAAGCTACCACCCATTATATCGGGTCTTATTCTATATTTGTATATCCATATTGCCAGCAGAGCGCCATATACAAAATGGCGGCCATCACGAGTGGCGATCCGCAGGCGGAGCAGATCAAGCAGTTCAAAGACTTTCTCGTCTCGTACAACAAACTGTCGGAGCTGTGCTTCTCGGACTGCGTGCACGACTTCACGGTGCGTCACGTGCGAGACAAGGAGGACAAGTGCGCCATGAACTGCATGGAGAAGTACATGAAGATGAACCAGCGCATCTCGCAGCGCTTCCAGGAGTTCCAGATGCAGACCAACGAGGCGGCCATCGCGGCATCGCAGAAGGGATTCCGCTAGTACGAGACGGACTTGGCGTCGTCAGCCGGCTCCAGTATTCAGGTTAAAGAAATGGACAGAATCCGGCGGAAGATGTGTGCGGGGCGTGGAGCGAGTGCAGATAATTCATGTGAACACGTGTACTCGAAAGAACTTTCTTTATTCGTATAAAAAGGGCAGAATAAAAACCGAGTCGACTCAGCGACTTGACTAGACGTCTTTTTTTTTTTTTTTTTTTTAATTTAGAGTAGTGCGGCAATATAAAATGGCCGAGTTTTACACGTAGAAACACGGCACCCTAGTTAAAAACATTGGTCACTCTACAAGAAGAAATGTACACCTAAAATAAATTAAATGCGGGTGCAAACACAACACTTCGGTCTAACTACTACAAGTATGGAATACATCTTTACATGTGCGCCCATAAATCGAACCACTCGTGGTGAGCACTTGACATTATCCACACAGTGATTGCCTTGTTCCGATTGAATGATTCTAACTTCCGAACAGTGTTTGAAAGGTTCGAACGCAATACTGGAAAAATAGCATCACCTGTTATTTTTGCGAAAAATAACACCCTTGAAATGCTTCGCTCCGATTAATCCTTTAGGATCTCAACCTGTACTTTACTGGAAAATAAGTCAAATAGTGTTAGTAGCTAGCAATATGAACTTCTACTTTACGTTGTTGGTTTAAGTACAGCAAAAAATGGCAGTAAAGCATTCAATCGGTAGCACCGCAAGTCAATGTGTCAATACCTGCCAACTGTTGCTACCCTGCACTCCACAAACAAGGAAATGCCACTTTCTTGTCTCCAGTCAAAAAACGTAAAGGCCTAAAACTCGCAAACAAAAGCAGGTGGGGGAGGAGGGAACCACTAAAACAAAACACGGACAGACAAGAGATCAAACCACAAGATATGTCACGAAAAGACCTCAAAGCGGGTCCACACTCGACAAGGGATCAAGTAACGCGCCTGCATCGAAAGCGTTGGCCCGCTTATGAGCAAAACTGAATGCGTGCGTTTACTCGATTGCAATGGGGGGCTGCTGCCCTTGGAAGCAGCTCTCCACCTCCAAGGGCAGCATTTTTTAATGATGCCCACACTTTGGGGCATCAGAGCCTGCAAGAAGATTGCAGCGTAGCTACGAACGGGTAGATGCAAAAAAGAAGACACTCGAGCACCTACTCGAGTTCCCGCTTGCACGCGATCGACACTGCGTGCCGCATGGGATACTCGCTGCCCCAGATGAACTGAAGGTGGACAAGAGACCTTCAGATAAATATTATCTGTTTATGAATGTGACTCTTTGCTGTGCTCGTCCTTCTATACCCAACCTGAGTGAAGGCTTCGAGCACAAGCTCACAGCTCCGGAAGATGTGCCTCCCCCCACTTTTGCCTGTACGGAAAAGCACCTCAAAGAGACGGGAACATGCGCCAACAACCCGTGCAATGATTGCAATGTTACTGAATCAACAGAGTTGCAGAACTCTTGTGGAGAAGCAAACTCCTCCCCCTCCTTACTGAGGCCACCACCCATCGTTTGAAGCGCCAACTAGAGGCTAGGCTTGAAAACTGTATTCTTTGGAGAGGCCACGGTGAAGTGCCATCTAGATATTGTGCTTCGAAACCCGTGTATTCTACACTGTATATTTGCCATAACGGCCATCTCCAAAACCGTGGCGCTTTGATCGACGGGAGGCAAAGCTTTGGGGAAGAAGGGTGGCACTGCACGTGCAAGTGGCGTCTTCAGGCGCTTCTACAACTTAGTTGATCTAGTAATGCTGAGCAGTTGAAGGATGAGCAAAGCACAGGGCAACCGAGAGGAATGGTAATCGCACGCATCCAATTCAAGAGATTGCAGTGCAGGCCAACGCCACAGCCATTGTGGCCGATAGGGATTGTGCGAATCGCAGGGGGGGGGTGGGATTGGCTGCTCCTCTTGCCATCTGGGGGGCAATCACTGTGCTGCCCATCGACTCTTCGGCGGCACGGCCGTTGTCAGACGGCCGTTGCGCTGAAGGATGGGTCCAGCTGAGGATGTGCCTCGTTGTCCCCCAACTCTTCCGTCTCCTGCAATGATGCACGACAACGCTGAAAATGAACTGACGAGAACTTGGCCACAATAACTCTACACCAATCACTTCTGGAAGGGCCTTGTGACATACCTATACTCCATACGACATGCTTTCGAGAACCATTTTTTTGTAGATTGCACAAATTAGACGGCACACCACATTCGATGAATCATATTCATTGGCAGCCAAAGCTACAGCCATGGTTGCTGACTGGCTGCCTCACCACACACAATACTGGAAACAGACATGGTTATGAAATGTGACCCTCTGCTTTCTACATCTGGTGTTAGGAGGCTCTGAATGTCTTGCCCTCTTAAGGGCTGGTTTAGCTTGCCGCGGGATGGACATCGAGGAAAGTGGATGATAATGACATGCGACACCACGGTGTCACGTGGTTATGTCAAGTGACCATGTCACGCTGATGACGTCAAGTGACGTCACGCGACCGCCGACAATGTCCCGCAACCACTGTCCATGTGCGATACCTCGCCCGTCAGAATTAGCATTCCCGCAATGCGTTTCCGCAACGCCACAGTCGGCGGCGCCTGTGACACGCTTTTCTGGCATCGCATAACAGTTTCCTCGCGGATGCTGGCCCTTAAACATATTCTAAAGAAACTTCGAAACAAGGAGAATTCCACGTGCAAGATCAACGTGGCAGAGTGAAGAGAGTCGACATGCGACAGGCACCTGGGTCCGAGAGCTACGAGGACTTCCATCCAGCTGAGGCAACTCCAGGACTCCCGTCGCACTGTCCCCTCCCCGCTTCGGTGTCTGCTGGAGTAGACGCTCCGCCTCCTCCTGGTGCGACAGCAGGGACAGGCCGCCGGGGCCCATTGACACTGCAAGCGACCGCCAGTCTCAGCACCACTATCATATAGATTTGCAAGCACGCTCTGTACGTATTGTTGGTAATACCTAGGAGTACCTCGTGCCCTAAATCCACTGTCATGCCGCTAACACATCGTAGAAAAGAGTCTCCAGACTTGGTCCGAGGTGTGTTTCTTCCCTGTATGGCACAGTCTTGTCATGCTAGTTGCACAAAAATGGTCTTGTTAGAAACATGCGTATTGTGTGAAGCAAACATGCTTTGAACATGCGTGAGGTGTGTGCGCAGAGAACGCTGTCATCACGTCTGCGGCGAACGCCGTGTCCTTTGTACGACGTATGGGCACTGTGACTGTGGCCTTTAAGAGCACCTAAATGGATTATGAGATTGTCTTTTTACGGCATCCACTCCATCTACACACCCAGGCATCCTAGAAAACCCGAAGTTACAATCAGGGCATGGTCTTTTATGGGCACGTGCAAATGGTGGCTTTGGCCGAATGTTTTCTAAACAAATACTGAATGGTTTCACTAAGCCTTTTCACGACTGCACCATGCTTAAACGAAGACCCAGCTGAACTCGTAAAGGGTATTGTTCCCAAGCTTCTAGTTCTCCATTTCTAGGCTAATTTTAATCCAACTATATTTATGAACTACTATGGCCTCAGAAAGTCCGACATCGGAATGGCAAGTGAACGACGCGTTTGACTTAAAATTAAACCTACCATATTTACTCGAATGTAACGCGAGTTTTTTTTTTCAAATTTCCCTTTCCTAATTTGGCGGTTCGCGTTATAATCGAAACGCCTCAAAATTTGCCTTGGCAGTGTCGCAGCACAGGCTCTTTAAAATGGCTAGGACAAATCTCGCGATCTTTTAATCTTGTGCTGGCAACATAGAAACGCTGGAAACAGCCAATCCAATCCTATTCTTATTTGCGACTCGATGCGCCCATGTTAGAGTTGCGAAGGTTGCGGGTTACCTTCACAACGCTCTCTCTTTCTGTTAGAGTTACCGTACCCATGTGCCCGTGTTGTCCATGTTTCGTGAGCTGCTTCCGCGACTGGACTCTAGCAATTGGCGACGCGACGAGCTCAGTACAACGCCCGCTGTAAAAGAAGTGCAATTATGATGGCTGAGGAAATCGGAAACTCTGCCGCGACTCGACGGGTAGATGTGACAGAATCGGCTATCCGTGGGTGGAGGCTCCAGCGTGAAGTGCTCTTCAAGTGTGAACCCCGCCGAAAAGGCTTCCGCGGACCACGTTGTAGTACTTTTTAAGGTACTTTTTTCCCCTCACTTAACTCGCGTTACATTCGTGTTCTTTTTTTTTTGCGCTGTAAGAAGTTACCCCTCGCGTTACAATCGTGGTCGCGTTACATTCGAGTAAATACGGTATAAAGATGCCCAGCACCTATACATATTTGAAGATTTATAAATCTTCTTGCGATATGGAAATATCCTTTCCTTGATCTCAAATGTGAAAGAGAAAAAAAACGTTCAGCCTTTCCACTCTCGTTAAGAGGGAAGATCAGCGGAGCTGTACTCGATACACTGCCGCAACGCGCACTCGCCCGTTTCCCGCTTCTTCTCGTCAGACACACCACCGATCGTGGATACGTCTCTGGCGACCCAGAGCCGGTCGCACAAGGCGCACGTGACGACAAACGGGTAATCCACGAACTCCCTCCGGAACATCGCCGTCGCGCCCAGGAACTGTTCAGCCGGCGTGGAGTGCAGTCGTAGAAGGGCCTCGCGCTTGCACTTGGCCTCCGTGTCACGATCGTCGTCCGTGGCGTTGGCCCACCGGTGCCCTTTACATCGCTGGTTCTGTTCTCGGCAACGGCTTTCCAGGCAAGCGATGTGCTCTTCCTTGGCAAGGGAATCTGAAGCGCTCGACGCAGTGGAAGTAAAGGCGACAGCGGCTTTGCGGCGGTTACGGACCCATTCGCGCTGCTGCGTACGTCGCCGCTCCTACCGCAGCCAGTCTTCTTTCCCCGAAAGGGCACGCAGCTGACCCATCCTGAGTCCCAACCGAAACTGATAAGAGCGTAGGAAACAGCGCACAAAACAGACGAAGACGAAGAAACACACGTGACGAGCGCTGTGCTCGTTACGTGTGCTTCTTCTTTGTCGTCGTCTGTTTTTTGTGCTCTTTCCTACGATGAATTCCCACCAACGCGCCACCCAACTATCCATTCTTCTATGATAGCTGGAAAGGTTGGCGCCATCTACCAGCGACGGCGGCAACCATACTGTTTGTGTGCTTGCTGCCGTCGCTTATGGATTGCGGTAGCTGTCCAGAGACGTTTTTGTCGACACGTGTTTTGTACCGGACACGATCCTCGGGAACCTAGCCCTTAACAGCTCCACTGTAAAAAAGACAATAATGGAGAATGGATACAGGTTGTCAGGATATCTCTGCCTGATGTATTCTTGTGCATAATAGCCACAGTTTAATTTTGAAAAGTTTACTGTAGTGTACAGATATCAACATTCACAAAATTTGTTTTTTCTTAAGTACACTAGGGGCACGCATGTAACATCCCACTTAGGAAGTGTGCTTTCTTCATAAGCACACAACTGCAATATTTGCACCTTTCCAAGTCCTGGTCGCGGTGGGTTAGCTACTTTGAGCAGGCTTCTTACCGAGCATCGGTGCTTTGTGGAGAAGGAGCACCCGTTTCTATAATTCAAATATTTGCACAACCCTTTTTTTTTTATTTTTAAACACTATGGCTAAACATTGCGACACGCCCTTTTTCTGAGATATATCTGAGAAAGGGACGATGTTGCAATATTTGGTAGTGTTCTTAAGTGGAGACAACCACACATGATAGTAGTTTTTCGCTTTCTAGGATGCTTAGGGCAAATAAACCAACTTTGCACCATAAAAAGTCGAAAGCATGGGCGAATAGAAGATTTTGGGTCCGAATCGAATTCGAAGCGAATAAGTATTTTGGCCGAGTAATTTCGGATAGAATAGTTTGAATAGTACAAGCGACAAATACCACAAGATATGTTTAAACTATAGCTTTATATTTGCCCTTATTTGGTATTAGAAGTACTGTAATTGTTCATTTCAAGTGTATGCGGAGGGCAACTTCGTCTGCTTCTTGCGCAGGGGGTAGCGGTGACGTCAGAACGCCGAGCCCTGATTGACTGATCGCGAGTCCCCTATCTGAGCCTCGTCTGCTCCTTTTCAACGTTGTCTGCTCGCAACGTCGTCTGCGTCTGTCTTACCTTTCCCGTGACTTTCGGAAGTGCAGGTGTTTACGAGCAAGCTCGACTTCGCCTTTCAGAGTAGGCAGACGAAATAACTCGAGCGGTACGTTGTTTTTGTCTAACAACTAGCAGACGCGCATCAAGGAGAGAAGTCAAAGGACTCACTGGCGAGGTGTCCCGAGGCGCCAAGGTTTGTTTGCTAAGAACCGAGAGTGAGGGTGGTTAGTGTCCGCAGGTTCCCTCCCAAATACTGTTTTCCTCCTTTCGTGTGCAGCGAGACTCCCCACTTTTTAACGGCGGTTGGCGCAGTTAACGTCGTCTGCTTTACGTCTGCTAGTCAAAGCGATGGCTGCTTTTTCTTTTCCTGCGTCTGTCGGAGAGTCACCGCTTTTTCACCGGCGACAACGCGGCCTTCGAAAAAGATTCGTGTTTGCCCTTCGTACTTCTTATTCCCCTTCTCCAGGGATTATTTTTGTCATTCTTGTCCAGCTCGCTTGCACCTTTGCATTTAATTACATTATAACAAATTTTACTTCTTGGCGTCAACAAGTCTACGACATAACTTTCACGATACAATCGACGCCGCTCGGGTAGCTTGATTGATCTTGCTCAGATTTTCTTCCACAGATTAGCACAGGTTTTCAAACTTTTGCCACTTGGGTTTACGCCACACATACATACCCCAATACGCTAACTGACAACAGCCTTTTAGTCGAGCGAGAAAGTTGTGACAACAAGCAGCGATTGAGCACTTTTGGGCTATGATGTGCTCACAGTACCGATCGCACAGCCGCATTTGTTTATGTACAGTCACTACATCTGTTGTCATCTGTTTTTAGCTGATTATCTTTGAACACCTCATTAAACGCGAGGTACCATTCACGAAACTCGAGCAACTAAACGTTTTAACATATCGATGAATATGGTGTTTACTTCTTACCTGAGCGAGCGACCTGCCGCTGCATGCTGCTCTTGGGGCGTTGCAGCCACTGCTGTGGAAGATCCGTCTTGGACACTCCATTTAGAGCCGCGTAAAGTGTTGTAGCCACCATATGGCTGCACTTTGCGACCCCGCGAGGGCACTCACAGTGACTCTCTAAAATGGCACCTTTATCGGAGAGCATAATCTTTACCGCGTAGCTACAATTCTTAAACGACGCCTGGACATTCGCAACTAGAGTGAAATCCTTCACCTCAAAAGAAAGGACGTATACTTCAAGATATTTCCGTTCGCCTTTTTCAAAGGCCGCGTTCTCGCCGGTGAAAAAGTGGTGAATCTCCGACAGACGCAGGAAAGGTAAAGCAGCCATTGCTTTGACTTGCAGACGTAAAGCAGACGACATTAACTGCGCCAACTGCGCCAACCCACCGACGCCGTTAAAGAGTGAGGAGCCTCGCCGCACACAAGAGGGAAAAAATATTTGGGAGAAAACTTCCGGACACTAACCACCCTCACTCTCGGTTCTTAGGAAACAAACCTCGGCGCCTCGGGACACCTCGCCAGTGAGTCTTTTGACTTCTCTCCTTGATGCGCGTCTGCTAGTTGTTAGATAAAAACAATGTACAGCTTGAGTTATTTCGTCTGCCCTCTCTGAAAGCCAAAATCGAGCTCGCTCGTAAAGACCTGCACTTCCGAAAGTCGCAGGAAAGGTAAGACAGACACAGACGAAGTTGCGAGCAGACGACGCTACAGAGGAGCAGACAATGATCAGATAGGGGGTCGCAATCAGCCAATCAGGGCTCGGCGTTTTGACGTCACCGCTACCCCCCTGCGCAGGAAGCAGACGAACTTGCCCTCCGCATTGAGTTCGGGAGCACGAAATGGTCGAAATGGTCGGAAGCTTGCACCACCTGGCCAGAAATCCAAGCCAGAGCAAGTCAAACCCGTTTATAACGAATTCGCAAAAAAATGTCAATCAGTTCGATATAGCGGGTAATTCAATATAAAAGTTTTAATGAATTTGACTCAAAAATCAACACTTTCTGCTGAAATATTACACAATGAAGTAGTCTTGCATCTTCTGTTGCTTTTTCTTCATTGCATCCGCGATAACGATATTTTTCTACGCTATCGACGGATTCCAAAATGCTGAGGTCGCTGCATTAGCGCTGAATTATGCCGAGAGCACGGAGCACGTCCGAGCAGGAGCTCCTTCTCCTGCAGAATGACGTTTTGCTCTGCAAGTTGGCTTTCCCCTAAAACAGGTGGCTGCGTTGGGGGAAGCCAGCTAGCAAAGCAAGCTAACTTTTTTTTTTTTTTTTCTTTTTTTTTTTGGGGGGGGGGGGGGGGTGGGGCGGCTGCGTTAATTGCTTTGTAGACGGTGCGGGGAGAGGGGGCCCCCCACGGAGCACCTTCTCTCCGCTCCCTCCACAAAATATATTTTTCTTTTCTTCCGAATGGTCGACGCGGCCGCCCGGAGAAACAAAAAGAAGAAAAAAGCCAGCGTGCTCTGCAAGCTGGCTTTTCCCCAATGCGGTTGCTCGCGTTGGGGGAAAGTCAGCTTGCAGAGCAAATTGGCGCTCTTAGCAGTTCGATATATCGGTAGCGGCTGCTATTTTTGTTCGATGCAACCATAGTTTTTGCTATATATTATCACTGTAAAATTACTGTGCACAAAGATTGTTTGATATAAGGAATATTTCGATGTAAACGGGTTCGATATAGCCGGGTTTGACTGTATTTAGAAAGGTTGAATAATTCTATATTGTTGAATAATTTGATATTGTCGAATACTTAAATTCGATTCGAAGCAAATGCCGAATAGAACAGAATTCCGATTGGCTATTCGTAATAACTGAATATTTCCCATCCCTACGTGACTTTAGTGGTTCTTCAGAATAGACCTGTACAAGTGGGTTTCATGTACTATTTGTGTTTTGCTCAAGGATGTGCAGAGAGAGACATCTCGTTTTAGTCCAAGTAGGAGCAGGTACTCGTACTTTATGCGGATTACGTTTTTGAATAGTACTTCTCGGGGAGAGAGCTACACCAAATTTCAGTCCTTGTTAAGAGGTAGAACTATTGACGCAATGCAACTGCTTCACAAAGAAGAGAGTTACTTCATTGCTCAAATTTTTTATTGAATTTATTTCTGCTTAATAAAGGTATGCTTGGGAGGAAAAACATCCTGCAAGGTTATGTTGAAGACATACTTGAATTGACTTTTCAGACTGAATTGTGTTCAATGTCGTTAGTTTGAAATACTTTTTACCAAATGTAATCTTTTTTTTTTTATCTCAAGACAAAATCAACTTGTTACTTCGTACTTGACTTGAAGCCCCCTGAACAGAAATACTACTATTAGGTATCCGTAAGACGTGTCGTGGCAAGAGGTGCTATACATCCTGTAGACATCACATGTGAACACACAATTCACTCTGCCAGCAATCAACACTGACCTTTACTGGGGCTGCTCCTTTGCTGAGACAGTGCCATGGGAGATGCCTGCAAACAGGACACACACTCTATTCATGCAATGGAAGCGCAGTTTTCAACAATTGTCCACCGACAACCAAGTCTGGTTGCTGAGCACCGTCGCAGAACCTTTGAAAAAGTCAACGATATGTATCACATTGCATACGGAGCCCGTGACTGTGGAAGAAACAGGGAGCAAATGTGAAACTTATTTTATTTCTCCCCCTAAAATTAAGCATTAAAAATGAAGTCTTCAAAAATAATTGCCACTTTTATCTGGTCTATGACCTATTTATGTATATTTTAATTTTAACATACTGCCAGCCATGAGGCCAAAGCAGGTCGGTAGGTATGTTAAAAGTAAAAGCAGACACGTATGCATCATTTACAGCATTCCTCGATAAACAGCTCGATTCGTCGCTACATTTAATGAAGAAAGAGTCGAGGCATAGTGAATTTGTTGTGTTTTGCTCCAGTCGCATCACTACGGATTGCATATGTCTAGATCTAAAGGAATCTGTCCCTAGCGTGCAATATTAGGTAAGGTTCACTATTTATCTGGAAACAACCTAATCTGGCTTCATCAAGGTTGTCAGATTACTCACTAAAGACTTCTATTCTGGCTAGATTCAAGCAAACAGCAAAAGGTTTCGGGGTATTCTCGGGAGCGGACAAACTTTCTCACCGTTTTCCGCCGGCCAGCCACAGCATAGACAAAGAAAACAAGAAGCCCCTGCAAAGAGACAACGAGCGGCCGTTAGGTTCTAGCCAGGCCTATTCACTCACACATTGGTTGACCCCTTCCCACAATTGTCAGTCTCAATAAGGTCCGCAAACCAACAAGTTCCGCTCTATAAAACAACCGGGCATTTCTCTCGGTGCACCAATGGGCCGCGCGTCGCAGAGCGGTGAAACTTCGCTGGAAGGTGGTGGTGAAGGCGAAATGCAAAAGCTGCAGCCGAATGTGTTAACCACACCGAGAGTTAGTACCGACAGTTGTCTGAGGGGAGGCTGGCTAGTAGTTTTCCGGGACCCCAAAAGGTTAAAGAACTTTAGTTCTGCTCAAAACCAAACACACAATTTTGTTTTGTCCCTTTTCGTAATTAGGGTTTTGTTTTCGGAGTTTATGAGGAGGGGGGGAGATGCAGATAGAGGTTTTTTTTCCGTAAAACGTATTTCTTCTCTTGGCTCGGAATCAAGTTTCAGGGTTCGTTGGTATCTTCTGAAAATCTATAACCCTGTTCATAACTAAGCATACGAGACATCAGGCGACTGCCTCACCAGAAGAGAGGAGGTGGCTGCCAGCAAGTAGGAGCGCAACACGTCCTCCATGTTGACGTAGACGATGCTGGCCAGCGACATGCCGATCAAAGTCACCAGGATGGCCATCGAGCCGTTCAGAAGCCCAGACCTGCGAGAGTTTTCGGCGCACGTATTATGTCGGATGACAACAACACATCGCTCGACGCTACACTTTGTTTCGCCGTGACTTGGCAAAGGGCAAACGCAGCGGCCCCTTTGAGTCAATCGGAGCGATGGAGGCGGTGTGGCATGCGACGGCCTTACCGAAGTTCCGGGGGCAAGCCCGTCATCCATGCAGTTGGAAAAGAGGGAAATAAGGAACTCCCCTCTAACCAGGACCGTTTTTATTGTGCCCGAGACGTCGCTTTTTGTCCCCTCGGAAATTAGCCCGTTGCCCAAAATTTGTAAGAAAAATTCTTTCCTCTCTCTCCCGCCCATGGCCTCAATGGCGCTGCACACAACAAGTGAGATGGAACATAGTCACGTGTCCCCCTCCTATGAGCCGATTGGCTCGCTGGGACTGTAGCCTTTGCCGTCTGCCAAGTTACGGTGAGACGCAGTATGGCACACGCCCATTCGACAAAAGCGTTGACCCAAAATATTTTTTTCTGTTGAGCTTGGGATGCTTCGAATTACGGGTTCAAAGAAAGCTGACATGCTGTTCCTCGAATGTGTATTGCATTGTACGAGCCAATTTTCCCAATGGTAACGTTGACATTGTTTTCTGGGAGCATCAGCATTTCGCACAAAGGTGCAACTGGAGGTGATGGGGATATGCTTTCGAAATTTCAGCGTGCGTGCAGTGACCGATGTGAGAAGTGAATAAGAATCGTTATTTTTTTATGAGGAAGGGTAATTTTGATGGAAATATACAATAAATACTGGCCTTTGAAACAGAGAAAGGCATTATTTAAAAACAGAAATAGGTCCATAAGTAGTGGCTCAAAATTGCAGCATTCGTGCTGCAATAAAAATTAATGACATATTTACTCTTTTTACAGCGCTCGCACAAGATATCGCACAATTTGAAGCAAAAATATTCACACCTAAAAAAACATTAAAAACTTATGCTGTTTATTTGAAGCAAAAAGAATGGTTGTGCTGAAACTCCAGAATGATTGGCATTAGGTTTTATACTTTTGACGACGTAGATGTCTATACACGGTGTCACTAGTTGTGTGCAGTGCAGGCAAAGGCAGCGCAAGGTGGGGAGAGAAAGGGCAAGCACTAGGAAGGCAGGACAAGAAAGGAGGGCAATGGAAAGCGAGCAGAGAAAGGCAGAGCACTAGGAACATTAGAGGAGAGAAAGTTTCTCTTGTCCTCCCCAGCCTTGCTTGTGCTTGTCCTTTCTCCCCATGCCTGGCGTCGCCTTTGCCTGTACTGCATACAACTAGTGACACAGACTATAGACTCGCCAGCGTCAAGTGTTGTCTTCTGACTTTACAGCAAGCAGCTCCCACACAAAAGTTATGTTTTTCTACTGCCAATGTTTTGCCTCTGCAACTGCTGAAGCTGAAACTTTGGAAGGATACCACCGCCTACCGCCAGCAAGCATGCAGATCAATTCTTTCAATCGGTTTCTTCAACTGCCGTATATAAATTGCTTCATGTCAGATTAGCTTCAACTTAATCTTTTCCCAGAGGAGGGTAAATACAGAGTTCTATGTCCATTTAAGCATGCATGACTGGCTGCCCAACAACAGAAAAAACATGTAAGCAACAAGCTAAACTTCATCCCTAAACTTGAGCCTCCCAAACCCAAGGAAACAGACTGCAGTGACAAGATTATTTAAAAGAGTGTGCTGGGCAGAAACACATTGAAGTCCGAGCTAAAATGCAACAGACCCCACCCCCCGAATACCCCTTCAAAAATTTGAAGTCCGAACATTGTGCAGGGCATCCCTCCTTCTAGTTGGCACTTTCACTGTATCGTGGAGATGAGGGACCATGACGGCGAGACATCCCGCAGCGGTGCAGTACTCACCGACTGGCTGCCACTTGCTTCCTCGGCGTTCCCAACGTTTTCTGCCGCCGCAGCTCCGCTCTCACCGTCATGAAAAGGAGCAGGTGAAGCTGCGGGACAAAGCGGCAAAGGATTTTCAGCCGAAGGGTGCTACAGAGTCGTTAATATCGTAGCCGGTAACAGGTCAAGAGTGGAGTGTAGGCCCCTCCCACCTCCCTCCCCTTCGGCAGAGCGAATGCCGGAGAGGAGGCGACCTCTTGTCCAGCGTTTGCTCTGCTAAAATGGAAAGAGGTGGGAAGGAGCTTTCGCTCTTAACCCACGCCGACTACGGTCGTGTCGCTGGTTGCAAGCTCAAGGTCACTACATCGAATGCTTTTCGCATTTCTAGTCACGGTTGCTCGAGGCCACAGTCACAGTGTTTGTACGTCATACGGGACACAGTATTCACTGCAGGAGCGGTGACGGAAGTGTCGGTGGACATGCCTCGAGCACAGTCAAACCACGTTTGCTTCATACGCCTGTGTGCTCCAAACACGACTGCAGATGGTTTCTAATCTGACAGTGCCATCATAGTACGAGGAAGAAACATGCCTCAGACTGTCTGCAGGCCGTCTTTTGTACGTTGTACTAGCGGTGACCACGGCTTAAGTGAGCAATGTTCAACCTGCATACAGGACACGCCTGTGCAAGACGGTTAACATACAAAAACCTACTGCATCTGAAAAGAAAAGAATCTATAATATGACATGTCTACTTTTCATTCCACGGGTTAAATCATGCTCTTCCAACTCTCTTCATTAAAAAAAAAAATAAACACCTAGGAATCTATTGTATAAGTGTCTTTCATATGGGCGCAACATATTTGACCACCTACGGGTGTCTGAAATCACCAGGCTCAATCTAAAATATGGACCGTAAAGACGGCCGCCTGCACGAAGCAATTTAAACTTTCTTCTGTTCTCTGTTCCTTTCTATCTGTGCGTAATTTTAACAATGTTCGATATTAGATGGAGCCTGGTGACTTCAGTCATCCTATATAACGACCGACGTTTTATAGAGCGTTCTTAACAGACATGGTACCGTCGGCGCCTTTGGCCACCAGCAGAGACCCCAAACCTGATGGTTTTTGTGCCACCAGCGGTGGCACAAGAATGGTGCCTTATCAATTTATGGTTTCTTTTCCTACAAACAAAACACATACGCCAGCGCCTGTTGACACAAGGCGATATTTAAGGCATAAAGCTTCTCGATTTGTTTCTACAAGCCTGTGCGGATAAGAACCAACAGGTCTAATAGAAAAGAAGCCTTGGGGAAAGCATGACTCGCAGAACACGGGCCTCATAGAAAATGAGCCTCGCAGAAAGCGTCCCCGCCTCGACTCGGGTCGATGAAGATACAAAATGACGAGACCGCCGGGCTCCTGAAACGCGAGGAACTGTAACAAATTTTTCGAAATATGCGCAGCGGTGGCTAACGAAACGAGCCCCAACACTTTAATTCAAAGCGGTGCAGTCGGGCGAGGGATTGTTCAACCGTTAACTGAGCTGCCCCCGAACGTGCACCAATCTGGCAAGAGTCGCCACGCAGGTCGAACTCACCGCCGTCATGATGGCCAGGGAGACGCAGAAGGCGCAGAAGTAGTTGGACAGGTGACCCGAGCTGGTGCGAAGGGTGAGCCACCAGCTCTCCAGGCGGAACCCCTCAAGCACCTGGGCGGCCAGGTTGGCCCCTACCACGATCACCGGGACGGCTGCAGAGTGGCCGAAGCCAGAGTCAAAGCATTTACCGGCTCAAAGTCTGCTTGACCAGGAGCCCGAGGCTGCCGAAGGCAGAATCCCGTATAGTCAAATGCTGGCAACCTCCTCAGCTGCGTGTTAAAGGATAACGCAAAGTACAGGTGGAATCGCGATTCGATTGCGGCGACAGAGGAGGCTGAATCTTAGCGGTGTCGAGTGAAATACATGCAAGAAGTGCTTGAAATACAAGTGGCAGATTACGTTTTAAATTAAGTCAAATGACACAGAAGTTGGTTTTTAGTGAAAAACCAACTTCAAATAAGCATCTTTAGGTGAAACGTCATTTCAAAGTGATTACAAGTACTTTTTTAACACTGTTCGATGCATGGCAACAACTCAAGGTTAACGGCCGTACACTCACTATGAAGATATGAAAGTCGCAATATCCAAGCAACCCAATTTGACTTTTCTCGGTAGAAAACATGCTTCGGCTATATAGATGCTTTCAGGCAATCTTGCATGGGCACCGCCATCTTGACATCACGTGACCCGTCCGCCGTTGCCGGCCTCTACTTTCCTGATGCTGCACTATGTGTAGCACCGCATATACTGCGCTTTGCCATCAGCCGGGGTGTTATATACGATGGAATGTTACTCTGAATGGGTCGACAGCAAAAGATTATGGCCTAGATTTCATTGACCATGCAAGTTTGTCACATTTGTTACGTAAATAAATGTAGTTGAAACTCAGCGTGACTTCTGCAAATGCCGAGCTGACACAGCAAGGCCATCGCAGTCTTATCCATTGCTGCATGTGTATACTTTACTCGTCGCGGTCTTGTTTCTCCCTGCATTTGGGCACTTTAATCACGTTGGCGATTTGCAAGCGAAAAACTTGGTGATCAACGACGGGCTGGGTCGTTGCTGGGCCCGATTGCTTGCTATTGCTCGTCACACTGCTTGGTTGTACTCTGTTCACCATTAAGCTGAGACTAGAAGCTCTGCCTTCAGTGCGAGCTTTCTGCCCTAGCTAAGGAAAGTGTGAATGTGCAGGCACGCAAACAACCAAAGCACTGCAGGAGCCAGCCAGCTCACGCTGAGGGCGGTGCGTCTAGTCTCAGCTTAACTCTTTGCGGTCATGTGTTGGGCCAGGCCCGACATCGGAAAAATGCACTTCCGGTCAGGAGTCGGGCGTCACCCATCACGCGTTCCCTTGTTCTTTGAAACATGCTCCTTCACTCTTTTTGCTGGATTGGTGGCACCATCTCTTGAAAAAGACTTCAATCACATCACTCTTAAAAGGGTTCGAGTTTCTTCTCATAGAGGGCAGGACCAGTAATAAAAAAAAAGATGTTTTATGTTGTATGTTTTTTAGCGCAACGGAGGAGCGCACAAATTTCAACTTCGCTGGCACGATGGTTATAGCCACGTTCCAGCCACGCTCATTTTATGTAACTCTCTGCATGATGTAATTGAAGGTGACGACGATTTCAGTGAAGAGGACGACTATATCCCTCCATCAGATGATGGAGAGGCGACCTCTGTGACTTGAGTGAAAGTAGTGATGAATATAAAAAGACTGCGCAAGACAGCAGCCGCGGAGCCGCTCCGCCACAAACATTGTTCCGGAGTTAATACACAAACAATCTCCCGGACTTTCCTGTCTTTACATTCAGTGTGAGACGTTACCTTTGTACGCCGAAATAATTTTACTTTTCCGGGGCCCATGCGTACAAAATAGTTCCTGACCAGAATGACCATTAGGTTGGTCAGAGTATCTGACCGCAAAGGGTTAAGGGTGAACGGAGTATACTAGATTCCTAGTAAACTTCGCTCGTCGCCCGGAAGCCACTTGTATGCGGTCTTTAACATTGCGCTTGGCCACTCATCAGAAAAATATTGCGTTCGATGTTGGGCACACCGGAATGAGTTACAGCAGACAACCTATGCGTTGGGTAGAAAGTCTCCCGCAAACGATTAGTCGCTAATTCGCGAGCGCAGCCCGAGAAAAAGTGCTGCCAGTATCAATCGGTGCATCGCAGAATGGCACCAAACACGGACAGTCCTTGTGCTTCAGGGGGCATGTTCAGTGCACACAGCACGGTTCCAGACCTATGTCGCCATTGCAGTTTTTGCAAACCACTAGATAGCACGTCTTGGCCGTTGAACGCCGTTTATGCAGCTTACGCATCCCACTGCGTTCGCTCATCGTCACAAATACGCTCACAAGCGAGGTAAACAGACGCAGGTGCAGACCAAAATACAGCCCGGCAACAGCGGCCCAGGGCGCACACCGACCGGGGGCGGCTCGAGTAGCTGATGCACCGAAAATGTCTGTAGCTCGTCCACCGAAGGCATTCAAACGGGAGAGGGGCGATCACACCCCCGCCGCCCCCTCCCGCTAGACACTTTGGACATTTCTACCGATAAAGCTAATATAATAATCATGGAGAGAAAGGTCCCGTGCATTCCGGTCACCTCGGAACGGTGGGGCACAGACGTGGAGATCGGTGGTCATGGTGGACGGTCCCGATGGGCCTATATCGCTGGCGACATCTTAACGTACGTAAAGCAGCAGCAAAACATTAGCTGTAAGGTCTGTGCCTATACTCCGTTCACCCTTAAGCTGAGACCAGAAGCTCCGCCTTCAGTACGAGCTTTCTGCCCTTGCTAACACAAGTGTGACCGCACAAGCACGCGCAACTAAAGCACTGCGGAAGCCAGCGAGCTCGCGCTGAAGGCAGAGTTTCTAGTCTTAGCTTAGAGGTGAACGGAGTATAGTGCGTTCCTTTTCTGAAAAGTAAGCTAGGAACGCACTATACTCCTTTCCTAGCTTACTTTTCAGAAAGACATTGGCATCACGCATTGTATAGAAATAAATGAAGTCGACAAATGCTCGAACGACTTCCACTCGTTGCGGCAAGAAGGAGGGTGCCCAACCTTTTCTCTGCTCTATTTCTCGCCCCCCCCCCCTCCCCTTTCCCGTTACTTCCCAAACACCTCCAACGCAGCCGGCGCATTGCAACAAATGCCAGCCAAAAGGCAAGAGACGCTGCACCCACCCCAGCCGAGGGCTGCGACCTTGAGGGCAGGGTGCCTCACGCTGCGTGCGTCAACCAGCTGCATGTAGAGCACCAGGGCCGTGCACAGCTGGAGGCAGCAGGCGGCCAGCAGGCAGAGCTGCAGCGCCGACACCGCATACGGGAAGCAAGAGCGTGGCAGGCGGGCCCTCACCCCCTGCAGGAGCGTCAGCAGTGCCCCGCACAGGGCCAGGCACACCTGCACCTGGATGGCCTCCACTCCGCCGCCGTGCCTGCAGGGCACACCGTCCTCAAGCGAGCTGCTGAGTCGCTGAGTCCGTGCTGCCAGTTCGTCAAGTCCGAGGGCTCGGCAAACTGAGCTTCGAGGAGCCTTGGACCCTTCGAGACTAAGGGACTCGAACAGAGAGGGTCCAAGGATCCATTAAACTCAACATACAAAGAAGTCCAACGGATTAAGAAGCCCAACAGATTGAGGGGTCCAAAAGGTTAAAAGTCCAAGAATTAAGAAAACCAAAAATTAAGAAGTACACAAATGTTACCATAAGTAAGGGACTCAAGAGAGTCCAAAGGTCCCTTAATTTCAGCAAAGTAAAAATTCGGACAGAATAAAAAGTCCGGCAAATTAAGAAGTCCAAGAAGACTGTTCAGTTCAATAGACTCAACAGGGTTCCAGGGTCCACTGAACTCAACGGTCTAAAAAGCCCAAGACTGTTGAAGAGGGACTTTGGAGGGTTTAAGGGCTTGTTGAAATTGACGAATTAAGTTCAAAATTAAAAAGTCCTAGATTGTTGAGTTTTAAGGACCTCATAGGGCCCAGGGTCCACTGATCTCATCAGATTAAGATCATATGTACTTAGAAGCAAAACAAACAATGCGGCACAAAGTGAGCTGCCAGAAAGAAAATTCAATTTTCTCTATAAGCACCTGTTCACATGCACAAAGTAGTTCCACATACAGTAGCTAGGATGTGTGATAGCGCCAAGGGTCTCGACCAAATTCTCGACAAGGTGTACGTACCGACAACAACGCAGCAGCAACACGACCAATGTGACCAGTACCAGAACCAGGCAGGCACCGCAGCCGAGACCAGCTATCAGGTCCGATTCCTGGTCGCCTTCCGTCAAACCCTGCAGACCCGACAGATTGAAGGCAGGTGGGCTGTTGTCATTACCCACATTTTTTTTCTTTATTTGTTCAGAAAATATCGATGAGTAGATTTTCAAAACTCGGTATTGGCCTGGCCCGGCTCATGGTTGGGATCAAACCTGACTCAGGCCCTGATCAGTGATTCTGAGACTCGGCTGAGGGCTCACTGTCTGGCTCCTGCTCACATAGATTTCTAATACATATGTAATTTTATGTATTCGATTCGAAAGCAAACTGTCAAACGTCCATTACAAGAGGACTGAGGCCAATACAAGTTGTAGAGGGAAAGACTCTCATAAAACAAATAAATGTTTCCACACTACTTAGTATAGTCAACTGTTGCATAGTATTAAAATAAAAAAGAGCATATTAAGCCACATACCGTATTTACTCGCAGAATGAACACACTTTTTTTTCCAAAAAATCGATGCAAAGTTGGGGGTGCGTTCATTACGCCAAGTAAAACTTTTGCGTCGGTATTTACTCGCATAATGAAGGGACCTTTTATCCTGAAAAATCGAAGTAACTTCTTATCTCTTTGCGGGCGGCGCCCGACCTCGTAACCAAACTAAACTGTGCAAAAAAAAAAAAATCTCTTTTTTTTTTCCTAGTTGCTTAGGCTTTTTTTTTTTTTTTTGCCGCCTTTTGAAAGTTGTTTTGTTTGCTTAGGCGTTGCTTAGGCAAGGGCTCTCCGCTTATCTTTCTTAACTCCTTGCGCGCGGCGCGGGCACGACCCCCGTAACCAAACAGCGCTGTGCAAAAAAAAAAAGAAGAAAAAAAGCTCCTCTTTTTCTTTTGTTTTTTTCTCAGTTCCGTGGGTTTTTTTTATTTTTTTTTTCCGCCTTTCGCAAGCTGTTTTGTTCGCTTAGAGCGCTTCTCTGCTACTCTTTTTTACCTCCTTCCGCACAGCGGCGCGCAAACCCTAAGTCCAGACTGCGCTGTGCAAAAATAAAAAAGCTCCTCTCCATGTTTTTTTTTATTGCTTCCGTTGGATCTTTGCGAATTTTTTAACGCCTTTTGCAAAGCGTTTTGTTCGCCCACGCTGCCCATGCATTCGCGACCTCACTGCACAAGGAAAGAAAAGTGTGTTCATTTCGCGCGCGTGGGGGGAGGGGGTCAAAATTTTGACAGCCGGCTTGGGGGGTGCGTTCATTACGCGAGTGCGTTCATTGTGCGAGTAAATACTGTATGCTTACTTGACATTATACAAAATAATAGTTGTCAATTTGGCACAGAATGAAAACAAATATTAAAACTGACCATACACTCTCATATACTAAGTATTTCTAATACACAATATAGTGTGGCAGGTCATTCCATTTTGTAAAGTATATTGCGGTATTTGGGGAGAAAAAAGGAAATAACTATTTATTATGCAATTGAAATTGCTGAAGTTCACAGGAATTGTCAGTCCATAGGGAAATCTTGTAGGTTTGATGGCAACAAGTATCTCTGAAGTGCGAGGGACTTCAGCAAATTTCGCGAAACAGATGCAGTAGAGAAAGTGGAAATCCTTCAATATGAACACGACTGCCTCACTTCAAAAAGGCTCTTACCGTGTAATAATGTCAAAGACGAAAAACGATTGAATACTGTACAACCAAAAATGCATGTTTAACGGGGCAAACTTGTGCCCACAAATGAAACGTCAAAGAACCGTATGTTCTGCGGCAGCGAAGGAAAGGCGACAAACCAGTGCACCAGCGCTGCTTTTAAGAATGTGCCGTGTTTGGGAGGATTCTAACCCGGAACACGCGATAATTGCCAAGAACAAAAACTGGAACTTTCTAGAAGAGAAGCTAAAGTGAGACGGTAAGCTAGTGAAGCTGAACCCCATGCCTCCGCAAGAAAGCCGCGCGCACGGTGCGTGCTCGTTTACTACGCACGCGGCAATACGGCACACCACGTGGCACCGATTCAAAAGCGAAATCGCCCCACCTGACGCGGCTCTTCCACCAGCAAGGCGTGGGTGCCGGACTGCCTACAAGAGCACCAAGTGGCGCTCTCGTTGTTGGGTCGTCTCTCGTTGCGGCATCCGTCCAGCAAAAAGTGAATGGCGCTGGAAGGGAGAGAGACCCGTCACCCCAAGTCACGCACAACCTCACGACCGGCACCGGGGCCACCTGTCGGGTAGTCCTGGACCGCTTACGATTCGCGTACGACTAGCCTCCAGGCTTTGCAGTGCTTACGATTTGCGTACGACTAGGCTCCAGGCTTTGCGGTATTTTCAAGACACAAATATCTACGCACCATTTACGAGAAATGGTCGTCTATGACGCTGTCTGAATTATTTCGAGCACCCGGTATCAATCATGCCACACCCCGTACCACAGTTGCCCGCACCACCGGCATCAAGCCACCGCAGGAAGAGCGAATGAGCTCACCTTCTCGAAAGATCGGCCCGACCACACACCGCCTCCCGTCGCTCCTGTACGTCGGTTGCCGAAGAAGAAAAAAAATCCAAAACAAAAGTTAATGTCTTTTTCATAACAAGCACGTACCGGAGCAGATTTTTCTGCTCGACTAAAGGTCTAGCCTCACCTGGCGGGAATGAGCGAGACGCACTCGCACTCGGACGCCTTCTTCTTTGCTCAGGGCGACACCCAGCAGGCTGGAGTAGAGTTCATGCAGCTGGTCCTCTTGATCTCTGCAGAGACGAGAGGTTACTTTAGAACGTTATGCTACGCCCATGTCACAATAAGCACGCACAACTGCAAGCTTCCGAACGCACTGAGCTAGCCGAGGTGCTCCTCCGCGTCGGATGCTTCTCCAGAGAGCCGGTGGAAAGCGGCGAAGCTTTACACGAGTGCGTCGGTGCAAAGCGGTGAAGCTCGATGCGAGAGTGCTAGTGCAAAGCAGGCCTGATAAGAGCAGCACAGCCAATTATAAAACTATAAGTTCCGACAGACCACTCCTGTACTGCTCCTCTACAGTTCCATTGGATAAGACGAGGCCTGCCCTGTTCCTTCTGCTTTCCTCCTCATGGACCAAACAAGCACCCATCCCCATTTTTTGGTGATTACCTCCCTTACTGTGGGAACTTACTCAATATTTTATCGTACTTTAATTTTTATTTCTAATTCACATACAGCCATTTACTTGATTGTAGTGGCACGATGATATTGGCAAAAAAAAAAACAAGAAGAAAGCAGAATGTTGGATGAAGATAATGGCAAAGAGACAAGCAAGCCGTTGTGGCCTTTCAATGTTGCCAAAATCCGAGACCGAGGAACCAACAGAAGCTCCGACTCCGTTCCCCGGTTTTTTCCAACATTGCAGGATCTTCCTGCATCTTAGAAGACATGCGTG
Source organism: Ixodes scapularis (assembly GCF_016920785.2). Taxonomy (NCBI): domain Eukaryota; kingdom Metazoa; phylum Arthropoda; class Arachnida; order Ixodida; family Ixodidae; genus Ixodes; species Ixodes scapularis. Next base: position 79,747,946 of record NW_024609883.1, read on the forward strand.
ATTTTATGGACACCCAAAGGACATTCACGGTGAGACGCGACGTCTCGATGTCTTTCACAAAGCTGTGTGCCTCCCAGGAAGGAAAAGCAGAGCTGAAACAGAAAGCGTTGCAGGCGCTCAACACGCTGGTGATAGAGACGCACCCATGTCGTGCCAGGAATCGCTCGGGCAGTAGTTCTCCCAAGGTCTTGAACAGGGCCACTGCCACCAACACCTCCGAAGGGGCCTCCTCTGCAACGACACGGCCCTCGTTTGGGACTGGAAAAACTATAGGCTAATTCAGACACTTGAGCGTGACCAACTGCTTTATAACTCCTGCATTCCACTATGGGTTGTTGCACAGACCTGGCTTTCCAGCTCATTGTCATCAGTCGTAAGTGGTCGTGACGCGAGCACCGTCAATCGGCTCTTCACAACTTTATTTTTTTCTCTCTCACTCTCTCTCTCTGCTGACTAAATGCCATGTTTGCACGATTCTAATGCACTGTTTTTTTACTAAAATGAGCGCCCAAATATACATGCACGTTACAATCAAATCCAAAAACCGAAACACAAAAGAAAATCTTTTAGCCTTTCCATTCTGGTGAAGAAGGAAGACCAGCGAAGCTGTACTATGGTGAGAATGAAGTAATGGTCGGCCGCAAGTCGGGAAGCCAGAGTGCAAATGCTGGAAAGGTTGCACCATCTATGAGCGACGGTGGCAAGCGGACAACCGGCAAACACAACACTCTGGACAGCTACCGCCATCTATGAGCAACGGCAGCAACCAGAGTTTTGTGTCGGCATTTCTTTGCGCGGGACACGATCCTGGGGAAACTAGCCCTGAACAGTTCCGCTGTAAAAATTAAAGGCTCGGTATGAGGTGCCTAGCCCCATCGCCATCATGACCGTTTGTTTACATCACGAAGCTATGAATAAAAGGAGATGACACACCGGCCCAAGCCAGCCAAACGAGAAAACCCCAAGCAAAGTCATAAGTAAAAGTCGTGGCAGGTGGGAACGCTCCCTAAGGGTGCCAAAGTCCGTCGTCCAATAGCGTCCAAGGGCACCCAAGTTTGTCCAATAACGGTTTTGGACGTCGTTGGAGGTGTGTCCCTCCAACCGACAGTCTCCCCTCCCCCGGCTTCACCTCTAATTGTGTCATGTTGCCTCGAGAAGCTTCCCACCTCCAAGGTTTACATTCACCATTTTGGTATCTGTATCCAACGCTGCCGTATCGAGTGCATTCTCTCGCGTCCGCGTTCTCGCGTCTGCCGTTTTAAGATGGAAAAACGAAAGAAATTCCACCGGGAGGCTTTATTTAAACAAAAGGTCATCACGCTGGCGGGAAAAGATAGCAACGGAGCAGCGATGCATGACCTCGCAATCGCAGCGACCCGACGAGCTAGTAAATCATTGTTTGGAAGACGACCATCTCCGGGGCGAAGGTTGCGCACTTGCACAAGTGCAAGAAGCGTGGCACATAAAACGCTTTAGACGAAAGCAAGGATCACCTCTATGGACAGCGAAGAACCGTCGTTGCACTACGACAACGCCGACTTGTGCACAGTATTTATTTTTTAGTTGGTGTGCGTTTCATAAAATCTATTCTACGAGGTATGTGTTCAACCTTCATTGTTTTGCCTGTGTGGTAGAATCGGCAACAATTTACTTTTTGAATATATGGGAGCTAAATATGACTGCGTGTTGGAATTGGGGGTGCGTTAGGACCGTGCAATCACGGTAATGACGTCGTAAACATGCGAGCCAGATGCAATCCAGACACCATATTGGGACGCTACAAATTTAGAGAACTACTAGTCGGTAAAACTCCGGCCAAAGCGGCACCCACCTTCGTCGGGTGCCGGCGCCAGGTGTAACTGCACCGCATTGCCGGCCCACGACGTAGAACCGCCGAGGGCGCCGCCCACGGGAATGTTCACCACCACCGGCTCCCCGGGCCGTCTGGTGAAGCGCCCCAAAGCCACCACTGTGGGCGAATCGGGGAGACCAAAATCGTTCTGAAGACGCCCAACATGAAAACGGGTAACATCCTTATTGGTTTCAAATAGACAGCTAATTTCCGCACCTAACCAGTCAAAAAAAAAATTAAAAAAAAACACTTACCGCCAAATAAATAAATCTTGGTTACTAAGCAAAACTAGTAACTGCTTAGCTATGGCATTCTCCCGCAATAGTGTTTTAAGCCTTCACGCAGAGTTCCAGTTTCAACGAGCCAAAGCAATAATTAATTATTTAATTGTATAATTACCGTAAAATACCGCAGAAGGGCCCACTTCGTTCAAGCACCCACTATTAACATTTCTAAAACTTTGGAATTGGGCAAGTTATACGCTAAGCACCCAATCTGATTGGACAAGTACCCACGTCTAGATTAACCCAGTTTCCCTCCGTATTTTACGGTAGTGCCCACTTTGTGTACCTTGTCCACGGCTTTTAGGAGCTGTTAAGACTTTTAGAAATTAGTAAATCATTGAAATTAAAACTGGACAAGTTATGATTTGAAGACAGCAGGTCGCTATTTCCGCATTCGAGCAAACAAGTACTTCAACCTCGCGTCTCTTGACAGACGGTCACTCTCGCGCCGTCACGCATGCACATCTGTTCCGGGCATGGTACCGCGCCACACCCACACTGATTAAAGGACCCAACTCACCGAGGGCGGGACGGTCAAGGTTCAAGATGGTGCCAGGGCCAAGCGCCTCCGAGGCAAGGAGTCCAAACTGCAGCACATGCCTCTGCAGGTCGCCCATGAACTGCACGACACGTGACACAAACAACGAAAATGAGACTGTTACCCCCCCTGAGTGCCGGGTTTTTCTCCCCCTTACGCCGAACGCAAATTTCAGCTTTGTTAACACCGTTGCATGCTCTGCAAAGAATATTTAATTATAAAAGGCACACTATTTTATGGGCAGAAAGCTAATTGAAGATCTGCGCGCCTCCAACCTATAACACATTCCTCGTATTGTACTTTTTGACACACGGTGGCACCTTGACCCCGCACCCGGAGGTCGCTCCTTTGAGCGGCATTACTCGGCCTTTGTTTATTCGGAACTGTAACGTCCTCGTTTTCATGGCCGTCGGACGCTGAGTTAATCAGTAACTCCTAGATCTCTGTGCTCGCCATGAAGCGTGAGGCCGAACGACATAAATTTGCCACACCGTAGCAACGAAGGAACACAACAAAACAGAAGTTGCCTAAACAAAAACAAAAATTTACGTGCCATCAATAAGTGTTGCGCCAGAAGATCAAATATTATTTTCATCGCTAGCTCATACATGCAACTACAGTTAAAAAGAAGTGAGAGCCCAGCAGCGAGGGGCAGGAAGCAAACCGAAACTCAAACCACACGAGAATGTGCCCGAGTATACCTCGGCGTGGCACTCGAAGGATTAATTAACAATTGACGAGTTAATGAGAACCGTTATCCTCGTGCACGCCGACACTCACGGTTTGGTCCTGTAGCAGCAGGGGCTTGTGGGAGAGAAGGTGCGAGCTAACGTCCAAGAAGGCCTACGAACAGTGGGGGAGGTGAAGAGGAATGAAAAGAAAAAAAAAACATATGAAATGGAGAATAGCAGAGTTGTGCAAATATTCTAATTTTCAAAAAGTAGTTTTGAATAATATGTTATTCGACATTCGGTTCAAGATGAACTCTGATATTCACACTTTTATAAGTGTTGACCGTGGCCGGTTAGCCCTGTCGAGCGCGCTTCTTTCCGAGCACCGATGCACTGTGGAAAGCAACACCACCGAAGCTCGCTTCTGCGGGTGTTGCTTCTCCGCAGCGCACCACTGCCTGGTGAGAAGCATGCTCAATGGGGCTAACCGGCAGCGGTTAACACTTTGAAAAGTATGAATATTGCGGTCATGTTCTTAAGATGAATGCCCACTTCAAAGCGGGATGGTGCGCGCGTGCATATGGTGTGCATAAAAATAAATGGAATCATTGTAAATGTTGGTATCTACACAACAGTAAAATTTTTAAAACTAAACTGTGGCTATTATGCAAGAGTATATATTAGGAGAGATGTCCTGACAACCTACATTCATCATTCATGATTGTCTTTGTACACTGAAGCTGTTTATGGCTAAGGTTGTGAGCATTCTTGGTGTGCATCAACAAAAACTCGGAGCGGGCTGGCATCTCCCTCTCTTTATCGTCGTTCCAAGCGCTTGCGTGCCTAGTTTTCTTTTCCTCTGCTGGGTGGCGGTCCCGTCGCGCGTCTAGTTTCCTCCGGCTCCTCGAGGCGGTGACAGCCCTCGACATGTGTGTGCGTACCTTTCGTCACGATGACTACCGATCAAGACAACAAATGTGTTTGTACCTTTGTTCAAAATTCTGTGTCACGTCTGTGACGTGTGGTAAACAGCTTCGCTGGTCATCCACCTTCACAAAGCGGAATGGCTCATGATTTTTTTAATTACTCAAATTCTAAATTTAGTAAAGAATATTTGCATATAGCAAAAAGATTTATGAATCCCCCCTTGATCAGGTATAGCTGGTCATCTCTTTAGGTTTCATTTTATGTCAAATGCATCATTTACTTGCCATTCCTGTGTAGGCAATGGGCTTTCTGAGGTCACAGTCCATCAATATAGCTAGATTAAAATTAACTTAGCTTGGATGAGGACAAGTGGAAGCTTGGGAACAACCTTTACGAGTTCAGATGGGTTTTTGTTTAGGCATGGTGCAGTAGGGAAAAGCTTGGAGGAACTATTCAGTATTCTATTAGAAAAGATTCAATCAAAACCACTATTCGCTTCGAATTCGCTTCAAACTCAAAATACACTATTTGCCCATGCCTGGTGTATAGTACTTATCCCTTTCAAAACAGTCAAACCCTTCACTGAGCATAAGTGATCTCAAATGTTGGGAAACATATAGATTGAGCTCCTCTCGCCATATCCAATCACCCCTTATACATCTCATATCTCGCAGAAAAAAGAATGATGACCAATGATGGAAATCGTCAGGTTGTCGCATGTGTCTGAATACTTTTTAGAATTTTTGGATACCTCAAAGATAAAAGAGTGCCACAAGAGCAAGATTCCTGGAAAGTGTTAACTGCAAGGTGTTTTCTAATATGCATAAACTTTATTGACTCGTTCTTAATTATCAGTTAAACATTTTGAACACACAACAGCTTTTTCTAGAATACTGCTAAAATTATAATAGTAGTTTTGTTGCACTGTCAACTCCTTGTATAGCATGCAGACATGTTTTTTGCCATAGTTTTTCAAGGGGTATTGTAAAAAAGTCAGAGAGAAATGTATGTGATAAAGGTGTGAATATCTTGAAAACTACAATGGATAAAAAAACAATTGTTTGCACCTAGCACAACAAATTGCAGCACATGTGAAAATTTAATGAGTTGGAGGAGAAAGGACATAAGGAATGTTGGGGTCCTCCCTTTAACCGTCGTCGCAGCACTGCTACAGTCGTTTTTTCAAGACATCGCAAAAGTGGAATCGCCTACCCACGACAACAGCATCGATCAAAGATCCCGAAGAGTTCAAGAATGGCGTAGCCAATATTGTTTAACTAGGAGTCATATTTTACCATACTAACGACTCCTCCTTGTTACTTCATCACTATAGTTTTCTCTAATGCCCTAAGGCCCACTCACACACTAACATCTGCGTACGACCGAGCATTTTCGATCTTGCGACGAGCAAACATGCCGGCACAATCTATGAGATGGCCCTGCAACTGCATTCGACCAGAGCGAAGGTGAAACAATATTTGCAAGATCAAATGCAAGTATTACCGTCTATGAGAAAGGGCCATTCATTACAATTGTCAAAAGTTTCTCGAGCCAAGAAAGAATGACGTGCGAAAAAAGTCAGAAATATATGAAAAACCCGAGTGTCTTAGAGCTATCCGAGGGCGTACAAAACAAACCGATAAATAAACAGACAAGACAGACAGCAACCACGAAGGATTCACCTCGACCGCGGCCCTTGCGGGGCGTCCCCCCTGGCGCAGGAGGGGGTGCTCCAGGTAGCCGAGCAACCCCGCCAGGAGCGACACAAGGGGCTGGCCCTCTCCGGGACCCAGGGCGCGACCGGACAGGTAGCCTCTCAGTTCGGACGCCAGCTGGGGCGGCGACGACACCAGGTAACCCATGCGCAGGCTCTCCAGCTGCGTGGACGCAAGAAAAGAGGACGAGGGGAACTTCTTCCCGTGTGCCCTCGACGACGGAGACAATGTATACTCGGAAATTCGTGATGGGCACTAGCTTGTGCAGTAGACTCTCATTAATTCAAACTCAAGAACCCACGGAATTTTGTTTTAATTATCAGAAGTTTTAATTATCCGAAATTTATCCAGATATGATGCAAGATAAAATTATGATTTACCAAATGAATGGCTACACTCACAAAGCAGATATTTTACGGCTTCCTCCACATAGGCCTATTGATCATAAGGAGGTACGCCATACACAAAACATTTGTGAAATGTATGACATAAGTTTATTTATTCCTCAAAAACATTGTTTATCGTGGACTGTCCAGGCAGCACATGAGAGCTCAAAACAAAATTAAGATGGTTCATTGGGCCAAGTTGTCGTCTAACATGAACTATTAAACAGGGGACACATGAGCGATGAAAACAGGCACCACGCTGCAGTTTTCATAGCCACTCGCACGGATGCCATGACGTGGACCTATGACATGCCACCACATAAGAGCGTTTGTGCAAGTTGCTCTGGAAATTTCAGTGTGGTGCCCGTTCTCATAGCTCATGTGTGCCCTTCTTGAGGCCCGTTGAGTGCACTTCTCGCCAAGCACCGGAGCGCTGCAGAGAAGCAATACCAGCAAAAGGAAGTTCAGCGGGTGTTGCCTCTCTGCAGTGCACCATTGCTCGGAAAAAAGCACACTCAACTCGGTCGCGAGAACAAAAAGTATGAATTAAATGAAAACGCCGTTCAAATCGAGCAGCTTATGAATACATAAAGAACACAGCAGGACAACCAAAATTTTAAAATTTGTTTGGATTAACCACAAGCATGAAATATCGAAATTTGAATTATCGCAGGCTTACTGCATTTGCTTTGAGCTTTCGATTGGAACACATCTTGAGGTTCAAGGCCACCTCCGTGCCGCAAACTGTCGCGACCCCAGAACATTGTCTTGTGATTTCAGAAGACTGCAGCGCTCAAAACACTTACTCTTAAAAAAATGCCGAACTCCCCAAAAAAGTTTTTTTACAGCAGAGCTGTTAAGGGCTAGTTTCCCCAGGATCGTGCCCACCAGCAAACAAATGGTGACACAAAACTCTGGACAGCTACCGCCATCTATGAGCGACAATGACAACCTTTCCAGACTTTCCACTCTGGCTTCCCGAATTGCGGCCGGCCATTACTTCCTTCCCACCATAGTACAGCTTCACTGGTCTTCCTTCTTCACCAAAGTAAAAAGGCTGAAAGATTTACAAAGTGCCTTGACAAGATACACAAGCACAAAATAAACTTTCCCAAAACAAACAAAATATCTACCACAATATTTACATCCCGAGACTCGTTTGAGCGATTCCAAATTACGCTTCTATTTCAGGGTCGACGCTTCAAGATAGAGGAGCATTTTGAAATTGCTCCCGACTTATAAAACGAGCCTCGCAACGAAAACATTGCAGTAAACATTTTCTTTATTTTTTTTTTTCACCAAAAGTTAATTTGGCGACAACCTGTCCTACCCAACCCATTCAAATTTTGTTTTGTTTGTTATCTGGGGAGGGGGGGTGGGATTTGGTGTTTTTCCAAGTCCCAAGCAGTCGCTTGCAGTTGCACTTGCCTTCCACCTGAGCTGTGCCAGCCTGGCATCCGCGCAGCCGGAGAAGTCTGGGCTGCCCCACAGGGGCCTGCGCTCGAGGGACAGGCCGCAGGAGCGCACAGCCTGGCCCTCCACAAAGGGAGGGGACGGGCAGGGCTGGATGTCCCGAGAGTGGGTAGCCGTCCGTTGCCACGCCACCCCGTGGGACTCTTCAGGTGGACAGACCTCTTCTGCGGCTGCAAGCGGGAGACTGCTGCTTCGAAAAACTAGTCTCTCTGGCTATTGCCGGAAGAGACGTACCGTAAAATACCGCATGAACACCCCGCCCCCGTCTTCCCCCACTCGAGAGATAGAGTGATCGCCCATCCTGTTTCTCTGGCTAAATATGCATAGTTACAAAACATCACCCACCCCCTGATGCCAGATTTTCGTAGGACGATCTGCGGGAATCATAGTAACCGTATGATCAGCAGTATCGGTATGTGTGTGACAAGCGAGTCAGTAGCAAGTTCTCACAGGTCTATCACACCGTGGAATGCGAATCTGCTGTGTCCGCGGTCTGCAGTACCAGTTTTCTGCGCCGTGTTGTTGGCAGCTAGCCCCACAATATTTACCCGTAATTTTTTTTTTAATCTTTGGCTGTCTCATTTTTATAGATTGCCCACCCAATATTTTTACCATTTGTCTTTTTTCAAAAGAGGCGGGCATACATATATGATTTTAAGGTCATGCGACAGCATTTAGGATCCTTTGTGAAGGATCTTTGTGGGGCAGTTAAAAGGTGGCACTTGCAGTAGCGTCCCCACTGTGTCGCTATGTTTTCATTCGTGGTCAAGATCAATTGCAGACAACGACATTGAAGTGGGCAATGTTTTCTTGGGGAAAATGCTAAAGGTGGAAGTGGCACAAGTGTATCCCCAGTGCCATGTCAAGCTTGTTCGCCGACAGACAATATTCACTAGCAGACAATATCTGCTCACAAACCACACTGGCTAGCAGGGTGTTTGATAAATCACACAAAAGCGGAGAGAGGTACAAGCACACCCCTTGCACTATAAGAAGCGTGTTCAGCAAAAAACACAATGTTCACTAACAGACAACATTCAATAACAGACAATGTTTACTAGCAGACAATATTTGTTCGCAGACAACGTTGGCTAGGAGGCAGTGTTTGCTAGCAGGTGACACAGAAGCAGAGTGTGCACGAGCGCATCTTTCCTAGTGCGTCAACCGTCGTGCAGTGTTCGAAAGGTGGCACTCACAGTGCCATTGCATCACCACGTTTTCACTTGTGCCACTCAAATAAACTACTGTAAAATCCCGTAAGGACACCCACCCAAAATGAAGAGATCAATTGGGAAAAACATGGGGCGGGCTATCTTTGGGGATGCAACGGCAAAAAGTTATAAAAAAAATGTGACAAGACTTTGGGTTATCCGCTACAAACCACATAAAACGGGAACTGATACCGTGGATTGCGGATATGGCAAATTTATGTTTTATGATGTGATAAACACGCGGTAATTTGCTACGACATCCTGTGTCTTTAGTAAAAGGGGTTGCAGATGCAGCAGATTCGCTTTACAGTGTTTGCACGATCCTAACGTGCAGGCAGATTTAGCTTTCAGATATCCAAAAAGTAAATTGTGGTCAATTCTACCACACAGGTAAAATAGTGAAGATGGAACACATACTTAATAGAACGGATTTTATGAAACGAACGGCAACACAAAAATAAATGCTGTGTACTAGCCGCCGTTGTCAGAGCTCGACGATGGTTCTTTGCTGTCCACAGAGGTGAACCCTGCTTTTTGTCTGAAGCGTTTGAAGCACCACCCTTCTTGCGCATGTACAAGTGCGCAACCGTCGCCTTTGGAAGAATCGTCTTCCAAAGAACACTTGGCAAGCTCGTTGGGTCGCTGGGACTGCAAGGCAACGCAGTGCTGCTCTGTTGTTATTTTTCCCACCGTTGCGACAGCCTTTCGGTTAAATAAAGCCTCCCAGTGGATTTTTTTTTTTACATCTTAAAACGGCAGACACAATTTTATAGACAGGTGAGAGTGCGCACGACACGAATACCAAAATGGCGAATGTAAACAAACAGTTACGATGGTGAGGGAGCTAGCCACCTAATACCGAGTATTGCGTTTTTCTCAAGTTTTAGTTTTTAGAGCGCAGCTCTTAGGGGCCCGTTCCCGGCTTGAGCGGCGTCGGCGTAACCAAGGTCACGCGACCCCCCCCCCCCCCCCCCCCGAGGTCACGTGACCACCCCCCAGGGTCACGTGACCTCCCCGATGACGTCATCGTCACTGATGACGTCACCGGCATCCGCATCGTCATCATCACTGATGACCTCACCGGCATCCGCATAGTCATCGTCACTGATGACGTCATCAGTGACGTCACTGATGACGTCACCGGCATCCGCAAAGTCATCATCACGGATGACGTCATCAGTGACATCCGCATCGTCATCATCGCTGATGACATCATCGGAGTCCACATCGTCATCGTCACTTATGACGTCATCAGTGACGTCACTGATGACATCATCGGCATCGTCACGTGACCCCCCCCAGGTCACTTCACCCCCCCCCGAGTACCCTTCCTTCCTCCTCCTCAAGAGCTGCGCTCTCAGTCGGTGTTACAGGGAGTTGTATTATTTTTTATTGTAACGCGCATGTAGTTTTGGGCACCGATTTTGACAAAAAAAAGTATGCGTTAGAATTGTGCAAACACAGTACACGGTGCGGAGGTCACGCAGGAACCTGTCGCAAACTCGCATGCTATGGGAACCGATGCCGCGAATCGCGGACGCAGCAGATTTGCATTTCACGGTGCAACGAACATTCGGGACAACTCATACAACATGAGAACCGATATCACGTGCGCATATCGCGGACAAAAAACGCGGAAACCCACTAAGAATGTGCATGCCCTGAGAACAAATACCGCGGATCGCGGACGCAGGAGACTCGCATTTTACGATGCAATAAACACGCGGGATCAACTTGCACGTCACATGAGCCAATGTCACATGTGCAGATCACGGACAAAAATGCGTGAACCTGCTAGAAACTCTTTTGTCAGACATACCGATACCGCAGATCGCGTAATGTCCGACGAGAATGAGGGTGGGCGATATTTCGGTATTTTTACGTTTTAGATATTCAGCCAGAAAAACGGGATGGGCGATCTCACAGGGAAGGGCGCCCTTACGGGATTTCACGGTATATTACCTATGCCAGCGTCCAAGGTACGCTTCCGACACGAGCTAGTGCTAAACTACGCTCGAGTCGCAACGTCCCGCTTTGCTCACCGTGGGGTGCCAAGACTGTGACGAGCGCGTCGGCACGATCCGCTCCTAGCGGCCCCGTTGCCACGCATGTGTATGTGGCCGAAGCGCGCGCCGCGCCCAGCACCAGCCGTGACCCGGCTGGGTAGAGGTCTTCGGTGCTCTCCGGTCCCTTGGGGGGCAGGAGGTGGTCGTTGCGGAGCCAGCGAAAGCCCAGCGGAACACCGCCGGGCGACAGGCAGAGCAGCTCCAACGGCTGCCCCTCCACGAGGGTCAGGGACAGCGGAGACACGAGGGGGCGGGGGGCCACGTCCAGACGGACCCTAACGCTCTTGTTCTGCACTGCGCCCCAGTCGCTGACCTGTGTGGACACGCGGTCGGAAGAGGAGACGTTGGGAGAAGTGCGCACGTAAAGAGATGCACTCTCAGTAAAGTAAAAAAAGGAACCGAAAAGTTTTATGATATAGAATCAAAGTTACACATATATATGTATGTTAACTGGGTTAAGTGTACAGTTCAAGTAGACTGCAACAGACAGAACGCATACTTTTTGGTTAAACGAGTGCACCTTCAACACAATCTTTCTGGGTGCCCTCTGGTTTCAGGCCAAACTCATCTTTGATAAAACAGAACTTAATGACTATTAAAATTGAGTGCTTCACTTTAGAAGAAAAAATACACCTCACTATTTAGTTCGCAAAAGCAAAGTTAGCGATAGTCGGTGAGAAGGCTCTGTCAAGAGGTTCAATTACTTATCACGGACCAAATTTCAAAAAAGTACTTAGAAGTCAGCTGTGGTTCTCCCTGAAAAATTGCCAGAGGAATGCCTAGCCCAGATATATATTCTGAACACTAGTACACTCCCATTGTGAACTAGTGCCCACAAAAGCAAGTTTCGGTTGAAAAAAATCAATTTTCCTCAGATATCAGTACACAGTCCGCCAGTAATAGCTTACCAAGTATACAGCACACGGAAAAATGCCTGCATCGTTACCTTACAAAGAAGCTTATATCATACAGAAGTCGTCATTAACATACTCTGTCATTCACAAAACCCGTCAGGTCTCAAAAAAATAAATAATTCAGAAAAAAAAATAAAAAAATTCTTGTATAGTCTGCACTTGTACGTAGCCTACACCGCATAAAATATGGCATTCCAGGAATGGGCTTGAAAAAAAACTCAGTCAGGACATAGCTTTCCTGTATACTCTCCAACAGTGCCTTTCATGTAAAGGAGGAGAAAATGTACCGAAAATGTACCGAAAACGTGCGATGGAACCTACCGTAAAATCCCGAGCAAGCGCCCGCCCGAAATTCTGAGATATTCACGTAAAACCAGGGGATGGGTGCTCCATTGGGTAAACAATACGTAAAGATATGTCCTTTGTGTATTTTCGAAATGTTACAAAATTGAGGGATGAGTGCCCGCTGTAGAATGGGCAAATGTTCTGTATTTTAAAATAATTCTCCCTTGCACATCTTAAAAAAAAAAAAATGGTTCCACTGGCCACAATTTTAATAAACTACTGTAATATCCTGAGAGATAGCCTACCGAAAATCGAGAGAAAATTTGGTGAAAATAAGAAGTGGGCTAACTTTCGCTGTGCAATCAAGAAAAGTTGAAAAAATACTATTATATTAGATCAGGGGTCTCTAAACCCCGCCCCCCGGGCCAAATCCGGCCCGCGGAGGTCTTCCGACCGGCCCGTGACTAGCTGCAGTCTTCCCAATGGAGCCCGGCCCACGGCCCGCTTCCAGCACGCCCGCTGCTACTGGCAAAAAAATAAGCGCGTGTAAAACGGTGTCGCGGCGCGCACCAACCGCGTAAACGAAGTTACCAGAAAAAACGAGAAAAAGCTGCCTACCGCAAGGCGTATCCTCTGGTCATATTAGTAATTGGACATTGTCATTCGCAGAATCTACACTCCTAGTCCCCTGTTCCATATTTGGGTAACTAAGTACATCAAAATTAATTTACGGCCCTATGTATATTGCGCTTGGTGTACTCTGTCCTAACTATTAAATATTGTCAGCATAACCTCTATCGTTCTCACTAGTCTTCTGCCCTGTGTAAACGTGCCAAAGTTTCTATGCGCTCTGGTTTATGCTGGTATTTTTTCTGGGCTCCCATTATTTTGTGATGTCATCAGCTGCTAAATGATTAAATTTCATAAAAGTTGAATGCATTCATCCACATTAGAATCTCTTTGTTTTATGTTACTCTAACTTAAAATATTGTATATTTAAATGCTTAGATATATAGGATTATTTATTTAGATTTCCCTCATTTACATCTGCCCATTTATATTTCCGGCCCTCGAGACAGTGACAAGCCTCTATCCGGCCCCTTAGCGAAAAAGTCTGGAGACCCCTGTATTAGATGATGTGTCTGCCAAACTTGTTATTGTGGACAGCTAGGGGCAATGAAGCAAAGATGACAGTACTTCCCAGTCAGCAATATTTGATTATATCCCACCATGGCTAGCTAGAAACATCTACGCCAAGGTCATCATTGATCCCAACACTATGATTACTAGAAGTGGGCTATCTTTCGGTGTTTAAAAAAAATAGCAAATAGAGCCAAAAATAGGGGGCGAGTTACCTTTCAGGGGTGGGGCATCTCTCGGGATTTTACGGCTGTACGATAACTCACGCAAGCGAGTTCCGCAGTCCTTTCCAAGCGTTTGTGGCACGCAAGCAAGTTGCGCGAACTTTATAGAGTGCATCCGGCGCGTCCACATTCTCTCCGGCCCTACCTGGCAGGTGAAGACACCCGCGTCGTGGGTGGACGCCCGGTCTATTGCCAGCAGGGCCGTGAACTGGTCCTTGGAGTTCTTGGGCACCAGGGAGGTCCAGAGGGAGCGGAAGGGCACCTCGGGGTCCACGGGGAATCCGTCCTTGAACCAGCGCACCCGAAGGGCACTCGACCCCACCGCCATGCATGCCACCATCAGCTCGTCCCCCACACGGGGAGAGCGTGACACCTCCATCGCCTCTACGTGCATTGCTGCGAGGAACGGCTCCAGGTCAATAAAAAGGGGGGGGGAGGGGGGGGGGGGGGGGAGGGAGGACGGCAAGCGAAGAGACTTTTTTTTTTTAATAATTTGTTTTTCTATGCAAAGCGGTAGATTCCATGGTACCCCATAGAATCTACCGCTTTGCATAGAAAACCCCTGTTAAAATAAAAAGTTTTTCTGGTTTAAAAAAGATTTGCACCTCTTTCAAATGTCAGATTTGTAACTTTTATAAATGTTAGAAGATTTGTAACTTTTATAAATGTTAGAAGATTTGTAACTTCTTTTTCTTTTTCAAATGGTAAAAGATTTGTACCTTCTTCACAGTTTTGAAAAGTGTTTTAAGGGGGAACACTACTCCGGAAGGCTAACTTTTGAATCGTTTGTCTTATTTCCATGAAATTTGCAGGGTGTACTCATAGCACTGGACAAGGATGCCGTGGAATTTTTCAACTCTATAAATTTATCCCACGATGAGTTACATAAAAGTTCATAATCAAAAAGTGTATCTGTTGAGGAAAGCTATCGTTTAGAAAGGGTAATGAAAATGGCCAGTTTTTTTGCTGGAACATACAGCAGAATACTTGCTTCAGACGACTATGAAAAGAAATTTCAAAAATTATAAAATTTATTCACAAAAAAAAAATATGGAAAACAAATTTTTTTTTGGTGTACATTTGATTAAAAGAAATATAAACTTTTCATAACAAAAGAGCAGAAAAATGCAGAAAGTATGTTCAGTCGTGTTCTCCAGAAAATTTTGATATAGAAAAACCCAAATATGTCTGCACACATAATTTATGAAACGATAGCTTCCCTGAACTGATATTTGACACTAAAAGGTGAAGCTGAGATAAATGCCCTTGAAGTTTCAAGATAACATTTTAAAAATATCTTTTTGCATGTTAAATGTCAGAAATTCTTTCCAGCAGTGCAGGTGATGTCTTCCTCAAACTTCTGATATACTGATATTGAATTCAGTTATTTTCACTTGTGGATGACGAGTGCTATGCAGGGCAGCACACCTCACCAATATATAAAGGATAATTATTTTTGATATTATTTGTCAGTGCACATTGACAAGACTTTGTGAGAGTGTTCCTTGTTATCCATACATGCCAAAACTCTGCAGTTCTGAATATGAATATTTTTGAAAAAAAAGTGCAATTCAAGGTAGTGTCCCCCCTTAAGTACATTGTACTTAAAGTACTACCTCAAGGCTGTTTAGAATACTTGTACTTTCCTACTTTTAATTTAAGCACATTCTCTGAGTATGTGCATGTACCTAAAGTATTTTTTTCTTGTACTTCGAAGGAAAGTACAACTCACGGTACATTGCCCAAATTTTATTTTGTTAAATTGGTATTACAAAATGATGCTTTATCAACACTGCAGCCACTTGACTTAATCCAATATTTGCTGCCATTTCCAAAAATAACTAATGAAAAGTCACCATGAAAGTTTGTGTTAAAAAGTACTTGTAATATAAACTTGGGAACGTGTTGGCTTTTGGACACAGTATTTGTCCAAAGTACTTGTACTTTACTTTGAAAGTACATTGTACTTATAGTACTAATTAGTTTGAGTACATTGCACCCAGTGTATTTACTACCTTACTTGAAGTACATAACCTCTAATTTACTTTGTATTTTATTTGAAGTACTTTTAGATGTACCTTATCCAACACTGCTTCTTCAAATGTAAAAGTAAATATTTCAGCAATTCTTTTGTCACCACACACAGTGGAATATTAACGCCAAGGTCACAAAGCTCAAGACAACCATACTTCATATTCAAGGGCAGCTAGATTATTTCAGACATGTGAAACAGAAGTGGCATTGGTTCTGGTTAGCAGCACCAACGTGATCAATACAAATAACTTTATGAACACTGGAACGTGGTCAACCAACTGAACGCTCGCATTTTGCTCCACTGGGTGGAACGAAATTCAACAGCAATCCAACGCCCCTCATTGACTCACAGGTACGGCAACCTGAGAGACGATGCATGGCACTGCAACGTCGTAATGTCCCGTGAACGTTCTGAAAATGTCCGCGAGAGCACCTCTTCTCAACTGGGATGCACAGACCAGTGCTGCAATCCCACAGCTTTGTTTTCAACCCCGACAAAGAATTCCGACGAAGCGTGCAGTCCCACGAACATCCCTGGAGCAACCTAATGTCCTCAGACATCCTGTGGACGTCCGTGGGACCACACGTCGTTGCCTAATGTCCCACAAACATTCTAAACATGTCCGTGGAAGCGCACCCTCTCCCCGGGATGCGCAAACCGGCAATGCAATCCCACGGCTTCGCTTCACACTCCAGTGGGCCCAGTGAGACTTGGCAACGCCCAAATGCCCACTGACCCCGAGAGAGACTCTTGACGAAGCACGCGGTCCCACAAACGTCCTCGGAGCAACGCTACGTCTCGTCAACGTTCGTGGGACCGCACATTCTTTCTGGAGTACGAGGAGGCGATACTTTCCCACGTAGCATGATACAGTACCTGGTTCCTCTTGGAGCTGCAAGAATCCACGGTCAACTGTGAAGGGTCCCAGTTTGCCGACCTTCAGCGCTTCTTCAAGCAGGGACCGCACCGCAGGACCGTCCTCCTTTCGCCCGAACACGTGGAACTGCACCACGGCGTCAGTCCTGCGCAAAGGCGCGAGACAAGTCCTCTAGTGCTACGCTCCTTACCCTTCCCCCAGTCTGCAAGAAATGTTTGAGATGTTTGAGAAGTACCAGGCGTAAGGGGAAGAGAAGAGAATCGTGCATTTGTCGCCATAAAAATAAACCATATGCGTCGGCCAACGAGCCTGACGCTCGGTCTCAGCGGAGTATGGCGCCGGCAGTTGGGACCAGATTTCGTTTTATTCATAAGACCTTAAAGGGGTGCGGAAACAGAATGTTTGCACTTTTTTCTTTGTTTAGATGTGGCCTATGTTGAGCCAGCAACCCAGAAACACTAGCTTAGACTAGCGTTTCCAGTTTGCAGGCAGAGAGGTAGAGAGGGCTAATTTTAAAATTAACAGAATTCAATATTGCTTCTGGTGGCAGTCTATGAAGCTCAGTTAGAATGCTGCCACGTCGTGAGTTCCTAAGAAGCAGCGTCAGTTTACGGTAATATGGCTTGCTCGTGGAGTGACTTAGTCCTGAATGTGATTTGGCGAAGGACGCCACCCCGTTTACTATACACAATTGCAAGCATGGCACCCCAACTGGTGCTCCACGAGTGCAAGCACGTGCAGCTTGAGTGTGAACGTAGCTTTGGCAAGCTTGAAATTGCACGGGTTTGTTGGCACGAGCAGAGACATGGCGGTGGCCAGTGGCCTTGCTTGCAAAAGCTGACCCTTTTGGGTAGTGTCCTCCTTTAAAGGAGGGCAACACCACTTAAAAAGGTCATCTTCTGAGTCCCTGGCTTAATATGAATTAACTTTACAGTAGATACTTGCAGTTGCGAGACGGAATGCAGCGCAGAGTTTTATCCTTGTACACGAATTGTGAAAGAGATTATGGTCGGTTTTGTCAGGAACACACTGACATTGTTTAAGAAAACTATCATTAGAAAACTAATGTTATACCCAACATTTTTCTTCACTCGATACACAGCAGGGGGGCTATGCAAGACGGTGGGATCAAGAGACCGGGACTTGCAGCCTGCTGCGACCTCCTTATTGAGACTGCTCGCGAAGATTGTGGTCTACTAAAATGAACATAATCTTTTTTGTAATGTACCAAAACTTGAAGTAAAAAAAAAAGAGCATGGTTGCATAACGACGGCACTTTTGCTGGCGACGGATTTCGTCTTCATGTCATCTGCTCTCATTCGCCGGCCGGCTACACCTTCCGACGCTGCTCCCAACACCATGCATCTATCAATATGTGAGCCAAACGTGCCCTGCCACTCGACTTGGTTGCCTGCATCGCCGCCACCCGTTGACCCTGGCAAGTTTTCGGCCCTATTTTTTACAGAAAGGGAGTTACGCTCGGTAATTTTGCATGATAAAACCGACCTGTGAAATACATCTTTGACGAAAAGTTCAGATTGCCACGTGCAGGCGCCGATTTTTACGGCCCATTTTAGATCAAGCCTGGAGACTTCAGATACCTTATATATAGCTTGCCAGTGTCGCCCCTGCTGAAGTACTGACCGTCATTTCTACTTACTGGTTCCCTCGAGCTACTACTTATGCGCTGTGAAACTAGCGCGGTGAACCGAATGCTCAGGCTCATAAAATACCAGCATGGCCGCGAATGACATTACAAACATGCTACGTATAGACGATTGCAAGCGGGGCGACTGGCCGCCACCTTGTTTCTGCTAGTATGGGCACGCTTGTGAAATTGTAAGCTCGTCAAGGCTAGGTTCACGCGCACATTGTACGGTCTTGCACGCACAGGGCACCAGTCGGGGCTCCATGCTTATAATTGTCTATAGTCCATGGGCATACAGCCTTCGGATATCACTACCAGGCGAGATCGTCACGGGTTGACGCCACCAAGCGGCAAGGTTCGCAACTACAGTACCCTTGGCCATGCATGAACTATTGATGTCACAAGCACGATACGTGTTGTGCTTCTCGCTGGCAGACTTTGAAGCGAGGGGTAGAGAGCTCGCGCTCATGTCGCTTTGTTTTCGTACCCCTCCATTGAGCTTTATATAAGGGGAGGCAAATAAAATACACCAAGTTCGAAACAGTAAAAAAAGAAAAGACAAAAGGAAGGAAAAAAACAGTTCTAATGAGCAGATGCCAGTTTCAGAAATTACCGTTTTCTAATACAAAAGTTACAAGCGATTTTTGAAGAATTCAGTGAGGAAATGGTGGCCAATGGAACTCGCATGTGCATGGGGATGAACAGTGTCTGCGACCAGGAATGAGCACTGCTTCTTCACTGAAAATTTTTTAAATTGCTTATAACTTTTGAATCAGGTAACGGTAAGTGCTGAAAAATCGCCATATCTGGTCCCAACCATTAGCACACCACAATTGGGTGGAGACTGAGTGTTCACTGACATATACCGTAATATCCCGAGTCATCGCCCACCCCCCAACCGCCTGAAATTCATTAAAAAAGTGGGGTGGGCCATGTCTCGGTGGGTGAGCACAAACACTTGAAAAAAAGCGGAAAAAACCGCCTATTTTTCTCTGCGTATCTAGCGCTGATGCACAAGAGATACATCAAACTCAAAACTCGATTTAGTTTCATTGTTTTACAGAAAAAAAATGCTCACGAAAGAATATTTTACTATAGCGAAGTCCGTTGCTTGCATACGCGCTTGAAACACCGCCGATCTGCATATAGCGCGAACGTTTGTTCCGTGAAAGAATGTCACCACTAGGGTGCCTACATGTAGGCACCCTAGTCACCACTATGTTCTAATAGTTAGTAAAAAAAAAAAAAAAAAGAAAAGTCTACAAGAAAATAAAAAAAACCGACCAGGCGCAACGAGCGAGCGAGCGGACCAAAGAAGCGACCAAGAGCAATGCTGGGAAAGCGGGAAAGCCGGCGGTCGCGTTGGCAAATACTTTGGCGTCGGGCCAAGTCGGGCGCCTTGTCAATTGCAAGCTCTTGCGCAACTTTCTTGTTTGGTGCGTACATACGTGCGTCCGTGCACGGCGGGCTATCAATGCACGGTTGGGACGCTCTGCAAACGTCTGTGTAGGGCGTTCCAGCAAAGCTTTATTTACGCGTTGGCTTTGCCTAAAATATTGCACAACCGCGGTCGCGACGGGCGGGAAGAAGGAGCGGGTTCGCGGTGACCTTACTTCGGCGGAGACAGACTTTAACGTAACACTCCGCGGTTACATTAACAAACTCTTATTTTGTTATCTCCATCGTTTTCTTTTCGCACGGATACACGACCACTTTGGGGTCGCTCACGGGGGAAATGCGTAAACAAAAAGAAGTGTCTTTCCCTCCTTCGTTTTACTTTGTCACGGACGTCCTCCAACTGTAAGGTCCGCGGCCGCGTCATTCTGGTAGGATGAGTGTTCGCGGATCGCAGAGTCCGCGCTGGGGTATTTGAAGGGGTGGGCGATGACTCGGTGTTTTTTCGGAAATCGATATTGGCCCAAAAAAATGGGGTGGGCGATGGCTCGGGGATGGGCGATGACTCGGGATATTACGGTAGTTTATTTTTGCGGCGAGAAAAACCGAAAAAAACAATCGTTTTTCCTTCTAAATGCCCCGTACTGGACTGTTCTTATACTTTTGTTTCTTTGCAGAAAGTATATGTCGGCCTTAAAAGTCTAAGCAGTAATCCCAGATCTAAAGCGAGACCGAGATTGTTCTCTAGTAATCGAGGGGCCGAGACTCACAGGAACTGCAGCACTGCCAGATTGTCCACGTTGCTGCTCATGTGGCTGGCAAATAGTGACTTCAACTGAAATGTGGAGAAAATATATATATTGGTCAGTTCATACAAAGTTACCTTCATACATTGCAAAGATAATTTTAGAGTACAGAGGCACCCTGAGTCTAGAGAGACCGCACACTTACGTTTACGTTTTAGATCAAGGAGGTAAAAGTTTCTCGGTTGAATACCAAGACACTAGCAGATAGTAGTACTTTTTTAACACCCTTGTCACCTTAAAATTCAAATTTAGTTTAATTTTTTGTTTTTTTAGGCATAGAATGCTATCTTTTTGTTTCAAAATTCTGTTTGTTCGTCCATGCACTTTCCGGTAAATTTAGCGGGGAAAGTGGCGTCATATGACCTGTACACCTTGGGGAAGTTGACGCCATGTGACCTACTATACGTCAGCTTGGTTTGCCCACTAAATTTAGTGGGAGAATTCACTTCTTGTGGCCAAAGCATTAATTCAGTTTCCCCACTAAATTTAACGGGGGAAATCTATGTTACGTGACCTACGCGCCAATTCAGTTACCCGCTAAATTTGGCGGGAAAGTGTATGTCACGTGACACAGCAATTCACATCATTTCATGCGCATTATGGGACTCTGAAGGTAAAGGTCGCTCCCAATTTTTATCAACACCCACTATGCTTCGAGGTTTCCCAACTAGTATCACAGGAACCCAGGGTCTAAGTGGAACTAGTCCTCCAGAAATTATTTGCATAGCCAATTACTCAGTCATCCATTGATGACCAATAAATTGTAAACCCTTTTCCAGCACTTGATCGGGGCGGGGCCACTGCTTCAGGCTCTACTGTGGTGCTTGCCCGCAATGCTGCAAGCACAGTGTTAACAATGTGCAAAACGCTCGCACGTTTCTCTCTACCGTGCGGAGTGTTGAAAGTAAACTTCTGAACTATAGCACTGCAAGGATGTTGAGAGGGGGAGGGCACTCCTGCCGTCTCTTATCAAAAAGACTGGCAGCAACATTTATCTCTAAAGTTCAATAATGCATGAAATACATTATTTAAGAGCAATTGTTTAAAATTATTTAAAAGACATTAGTAATCCATCTACTCGGGAGTAAAGAATCTTAAATTTTATTGATTTGCCCGGCACGTTAAGTGGGGAAGCTCAGTAATGTGATTGGCCTAAGCTGTTTTGGAGCACCTTTCGGAGCAGCCAAAACAGTGTTTTGGAGCAGAAAAAGTGGCATTTGGAGCAGCCAAAACAGTGTTTTGGAGCAGCAAAAGTAGCTTTTAAAGCAGATATTCTAATAAAAATAAAAATATTTGTTTTAAATGCTGGACATGTGAAGAGAATCTTGCTCGCCGAAATAAACCAATCATGGTCAAGTTCAGCCACCTGGGAGTCTTTCAAGATGCAATTGAAATGCCAATGACATGACACATTTCTTTTTGCTTTTCGAAACATATTGCAAGGCTGGAGCAAGCTTTGCTTTAGCTTAGGGTGGTAATGAATGTCCAATTTTAATGTCTCCAAAGAAACATTGCGACATCCCACAAGTGTACAGTGCTGTAGGCGTTGCCAAGTAATTCCAAAAAACCGCTTGGCACCATTTTACTGATTGCCAACGTGCCAGATTTTCGTCAAAAGTAATTAAATGTAAAACAATGAATTGCAAGCGTCCCGGCTGGTGCCTCTGTCGTGCAATTATGTTCACATCGTTAGTTCGCATGCACGTGAGGGCAACTCCAACAGGCTTGCAGGTGCACGTGCTTCGTCGCGCGAGCGAAACGGCTGTTCGATCGAAACCGAAACCATGCCTCTCCGCTCTGTCGCCAACTGGTTGCCAAAAGTCTATGCAAAATGTAACTGCCCAGCATGCGACAAGAAAGAGTCCAGCGCCGCGTGCTTGCAAGGCCGGCAGGCGAGGTACGAGCTAAACACAGAAAAAGGAACCTGAGCGCATTGATGCAAGACATCGCGAGCCAGGGTCGCATTGTGCAACGACTGAGCTCAAGACAAAGAAGCGCGCTCTGCGGGTTCAGCGTGCAGACATTCCCTTCTTTGCTTTAGCTCACTTCAACTTTTCATCGCGACACATTTTTTTCAACTACCGGGGTCCCTCTCGAAAGAAAGCCCACCAAGAGAAACCTAGGTAATCAATACTTTGACACAGCAGTCTTTGAGTTAGAGAGGGATTTTTGTAGCAGCGTATGTTTTAAACAAGAGCATGAATGTTGATGAACATGCGGCGGTCCTTATGTGCCAGTTTAGAAAGCTCCATATCTGCAACGTCGTGTGGCCGTTGATTTCAGGAGCGAGAGCTTCATCTCAAAAAGTAACTCCCGCCGCGCCAAAACATAGTTTCATTTCACAGCGTCACGTCATGGCTGGTACCCAGCACGCTAGCGTCGCAGCACACACACACGCCAGCATCTGTCAATAAAAAAAAAAAAAAAAAGCGAGACGAGACTAACGCTTACGAGACGACGAGAGCGTGAAAGAAGAGATGGCCTGGCGGAAAAAACCATGCAAAAAACCATGGACGATTGATGCAGGGTATTTTGTGTCGGGCGGCCGTTTGCGCCGCCTAGCTCATGCATGCTCAGTTACAGTACTTAGTTTAGTTTCAGTTTTGAAAGGCGACCAATATTGGCCCTTTGGCGCAGGCTTGGCGCGGATTACCGATATTTTGGCAAAATGTAGCAGGATATGTACATAGCAGGGTTAGCCCCTTGGCGCAGTTTGGCGCAATTGGCGCAGCCATCACATCACTGGAAGCTGGGTGCACAGTAGGTCATGTGGCATCAATTTCCCTGCTAAGTTTAGCAAGGAAACTAGATTCATGCATAGTTCACGTGACGTAATTAATTTAGCAGGGAAACTGAAGGTGTCTAGGTAACGCAACATTGACTTTCCCACCAAATTTAGCGGGAAAATTGGATGGGAGTGTAGGTCACGTGACCGGTTGGCGTGATATTGATTTTTTCGCCACATTTAGCGAGAAAACTAAATTGGCGTACAAGTTTCGTGATGTCGGGTGACAGGACATCACATTTCCCGCTAAATTTAGCGGCAAAAGCGAATTGGTGCATAGGTCAAGTAGCATCAATTGACGTTGCACGACCTAAATACCAATTTAGTTTTCCCACTGAATTTAGCAAAAAATGCACGGACAGACAAACTGACAAAATTTTGAGAATGGGGGTTTTTGTCACAGAACATTTCATGCTTTAGTAACCTTTTTCAAACGACGCACCTCGAAGAAAGGTAAACCATAATACAATGCTGCACGTAGCTGTTTCACAGGGGCAAGAGAGCTGTGGACGACGTGACTACACTCTCCGCGACACTACGTTCTTTCCGCAACCTCACCGCAGCCTCGAGCCCAGCTTGCAGTTGGGAGCGCCCCCTGGCGTCTAGGTGGGCCAAGTCCACGTTGCGGTCGTAAAGCTTGACCTGCACCAGGAACCGCATACGACCTGCAAACGAACATCGCCCATTTGCCTTCCTTTCTGCATTGCTGGAGAAACCGTAAACCAGTAGCTGGTGCTGGGCAATTACCCTCATCACTGCTTTAGAATCCATTCAAAATAGATCAGCTCGTTTCATTCTATCGAACTATCACCGCACCGCCAGTGTCTCGTCAATGAAGAATAATTTATCCTTACCATCTCTTTCACTTCGCCGTAAAATTTCACGCTTATGCCTTTTTCATAAAATTTATTTTCATAATCCCCTATTACGCGACCATTTCATAACTCCCCCCTATTACATCTCGCCTCGTGTAGATCACCAGCACAAAGTTGGAGTCCCAAGCTCATTAACCAACACATTTCATTCATCTTTTCTACCACGCACAGCTCAAGAATGGAACCACCTTCCCGGTTTAATTGCTGCCATAACAGACTCTAATCTTTTTCGAAGTGCCATAAATAACCATTTTTGCGCTGATTTCTGACCTGTTTGTTCACTTTTTATTTGTTTTAGTATTGCTGAATTGTTATATTTTCCCTGCCTACGCTCTCCCCCTCTGTAATGCCTTCGGGCCCTGAGGGTACAATAAATAAATAAATAAATAAATAAATAAATTACTGCGCAACACTTCTCTTGATTCCGGTGGAACGTAAAGTGCTACTGGATGCACGCACCTTCCCTTTTTCGTTGGGATCACAATCGCAGGTTTATTCCGGACTGTCCAACCTAACAAATGGCCTAACTCCGAAGAACAAAGCTATGTTTGTTGGTTAAAAAAAAAAAAGGCTTTCTCAGTGGCACAAAGATAGATATTTGGTTCTCGTGTTTCGGATCTAGTGCGCAGCCTCTAGTCTTGATGACATGACATATCGTACAGTGCAACACTATCTTAAGAGCACTAACTATGGTTGAAGTAACCCAATTAGAGAACTTACCTAAGCCCTAATTGAAATATAACATTAACAGCCACACAGAAAGGAACAAGATGATAAAGTACGCAATGAGGCAAGTTTCAAATGCGTGGAATACTTTAAATACAGTGGCATCTTTTAAACCTTCTAATATTGTGGCTATTTATGACCACTGATCTTTGTGGCAAGCCACGAGCCAGCACCAGTAGCTTGCGCCAAGTTGTACACGGACGTACAACTTGAAAGGAGATCCTAGACGTTGGCAGTAACTTCACCACATAACGCCACTCAGCGGCAGGAAAGCCAATTTGCCGGAAAATAACACAGAACACGTAAAGGTTTGGTTTGTGAATTATTTGGGGAAAACAAAAAAAAATATATAAATTAACTTTTTTTTTTCAGGGCATACAATTTTTTTTGTACAGCACTGGTTCACATTCATCGGTAAGCACTAATCATGCAAAACTAATTAAAAAAAAAAAATGCTAACGCCGTTGCAGGAAACAATTACCAGGTCACGGTAACAAGAGCGCCATTCTGCCTCGTCCCCTTCATTTATTTGAGCGGAAGAAAGGATCTTCAGCGTAAATATCAATTTTTAATTCACTGTACGGATTTCTGTAGCATTTTCAGGTTTGGATGGAACCAAGTTGGCCAGCACAGCTACACAGGAACAGGAGGCAAGTAGTAGAGAATGAGCGAGTAAACGAAACAAAAAGAAAAAGCATTCTTGCGGAGGCGCAAGATGCCTGGGAACAGAAGATCCATAGAATGCGAGATGCATGGGACCATGAAGTATCTTATTACTTTGGATAACATAGCGTTCGGAATGAACACTTGACGAAGCGTAAAAAAGGCAGTCGATTTAAAAAAAAAAGTGTGCTAGGTACCACATGTTTTGTTTAGACATACTCCCTGTCGTGCAACGCCCAAATATTCACAGCAAAGTAAGCTGAATAAAAAAAAATTTAAGAAAAGAGGGAGGAAAAAAAAACAACAGGAAGCTGTACTACATTCGCCGATCAATTTTTCGGACTTTGCAGGGGCTGAAAAAACATTGGAATAGTAGAGCAGTCCAAACAATCAGCAGATTAAGAAACCTGCCTTGATTATGGTCTAAGCGGGCTTAAAAAAGCCATCAATGGTGCCTTGCTTACAGTTATGCCTCCATTTGCGTTTGACCACTTTTTGTTAGCTTGAGAATCGCTGCCTTCTTTTTTTAGCATTATGGTGGAGTACATTCCACGCTTTTCAGCGACACTTCACAACGGCGGAAGAACAGATGGGGCCCATGACGTCCCAGTCGGTGTAGTCCCAAAACACGATTCACCGGGACGAGATGAGAGGTGCAAGTCCACGACTGCAGAATGGCAAATGCACGAAGCAAAGTGGTTACAATGATAATGATAATGACGCACAGCTAGAGTGTCACCTAGCGGTAGGGCTTAGCAGTACTCAAGAAATGCTGCCGAACCAAGCCAATCCTTGCGCAGCCAACATAGAATCCAAAATGGCCTCTTCTTGTGGTGTTTACCACTGATCCCTTGTTGCAAAAATCAGACTTTCGGACTTCGAGCTGTCCGAAACATTGGTCTTGAAAGTGCACTATTTCTATCGGGTAGGTCACGGTTCCTCCTTTAGGTCCAAAATACTGAACAAGTTTAAATTATCGGCGCCCAAAAAATCGGTCGGCGACTGTAATCGAAAAATGGAAAACGGAGGTAACGAGAGAGAACCGGATTTGGGCTTGTCCTTCAGAGAACCTCCTCACGGTGCCTAGGATGCATTCCTGACCGGCGAGCTTACCGTATCCTCGAACTTTCTATTTTCACCTAACGACGTCACACTCGTGTCACGTAGCTGCCTGCCCCAACCCTAGCAATGACTCAGCAGCAGAGCTGCCTGCAGCAGACGCCTGTCCTGCCGTCGCTCTCCAGCACAACAGCCTACGGAAGCTCCGGCAGCCTGGGATTGAGATGCCGCCACAGCGGCGACACTTGCACTTGCTTTTTTTTTTTCGACTGGAAGTTCTACGACCAACTGTTGGGATTGCGACGTCGGACGGCGTGACACGTCGGCTCCAGTGGCATTGTGTGTTGCCGATTTGGGACCACTCTTGATGTGCGGGCGGGAGAGGATGCTAGGCGAGCCGATTGAAGGTGCATTCCGGGTAGGGTAGCGTCACGTGCAACTCACTTGCGGGGGAGCACGAGCGTCCGTCGTCGTCCAGGCGGAACCCCGGCCTGCATTCGCACCGGGGTTGAGGCCCGCCCTCGTTGCACTGTTGGGAGCAGTTGAGCTGGGCGCAATCTGCAAGGAAAGCGGGAGCCGTCGTCGACCGCCTGCTTTCTTTGTTCTCGCCTTCCTGGGGTGTGGGCGCACCACCTCGAGAACTTTGAACAATCCATCAGAAGAAAAAAACTCGCTGTGTGGATTTCAGTTGTAAAGTTTGTACGATCAAACTAGAAAAAGAGGTCTATCCCTTCCTCCCGAGGATTTTGGCTGCCCCGGTATGGTGGGGTGGATGCCAGACTGCAATAAATGCGAGGAAGCGGCAAACTATTTCTTGCAAAGCTAGTATTCGGTCTTTTCTACCTTTGCTTTCCAAGGGAGCACCGGCATAGTGCATTGCATAAGAAAAAATCTAAGGCTGTCAAGCCCTCAAACAACTTCAAAGCGGCGCGGCAAGACAAACCCACCAAATGCAACGTCCACCTTCTTTTTACACTCTTCCGTCACTCCCTTCCTCATTCTTTTTCTCGATACCACCGATGACAGCACTTACGATTTTCCGTGCTGCACTCCCACGTTTATTATCCTCGTTAAAACACAACAAATGCGCCGTTTGTTCTTCCTTGCCGAGCCAACGTAATGACTCGGAAGAAAAACACCAAGCATCTGGTTGCTTGACTCGGGCTGATGCGAGCTCAGTATTCTTCCACTTATTTCCCAAACATGAGAATTTGTGGAGGGCAGCAGTAATAAATGCTACAAATCTTGAAGGATGACAGCAAAGTCATATTCACACTGCACCGTACGACTGCGTTTGAGTATGTTACGGAGGCTTAGTTGGTGTATGACAACGAGTAACCGCGGCAAGCATGTGACACAATGCTTGGTTACCAAAGTAACTCGCTGTCGTATATAGCAATAGTCAGACATATCACACATCTCCAAAAAATAATATATAGTGTTGTTTTTGCCACAAAAATAAACTATACATTGCCAAACGCTCAGTCTGCACTCAAATGCGGCACTAGCAGTCCAGATCAGTTGCCGAAGTTTCAGAACTAACCGTTATCTTATTCAAAAGTTATAAATAATTTTCTAAAACTTTCGATGGGGCCCATTCCCAGTAGCTGACGGCCCTCGGCTTCATGTATTCGCAGGCCTTCTTGGCTGCCGTTTTCCCATTTAAAATTTTTGAAAATCACTCGTAACTTTTGAACTGGATAACGGCCAGCTCTCAAACTTTGGCACCTAGTCCAGACCGCTAGTGCTATGTTTAGGCGGAGACTGAGCATGCAATGCATAGATCATTTTAATGATAAACGAAATAAAGCACTGTACACCTTTTTTATAGACACCCTGCACTTAAATACTATTGTTTGAATGGGTCTTGACACGACTGGTGTAAGCAGCAGTGTGCTGCATAGTGCAATCATACTCATTCTGAACAATCTATTCCTGCAATCTTATAAAGGAATAGATTAAGCTGTCAGCCCTTCATTCACCATACATATGGTCATACTCAACATCACCCTTTTGCCAAAGTATTTTTGAGAAGGTGTAGCATGTGGTGCAGTTTTTCCAGCGTTTTAGTGCCATGCTCTGGTATCTTGACCCCATCTGTGGTACAGTCTAGACCGCATATAACGTATGTTGCGGGAGTCGCAAAAATCCGCATTATAAGCGGTACCGCGCTATAATCAAAACCTCAATTTTTCAGGCCGAAATACATGCCATGAGACAACTTACCTTCGTAAAACAATTTATTTTATATTAGATGAAAAATAAAGCTTAGTTTGAGGAAAGTCTTTATTTCACCAGACTAGTACACTTCTCTCTCAAGTGTGTCACACATTTTAAAAAAAATGAGCGACTTTTGACTGGCGTAGCCTTTTAACGGCGTCGCGGGTTGCGGACGGACGTTGCGAGCGTTCAGGATTGCTAACCCTAATCACTTTTCTCCGGTGATGAAAACGCGTGAAAATTCGCATCCTTTATTTGGTATGTGCATGAAATGCTCCAGAAAAGGCATGAAATGCGCACATGCAATGGTGTGCATGAAATGCTTCAAATAAGAAATCCGGGCAATGTTCGAAAACACAAATGCTTAGAAAGCACCACTGTAGTCGAAGTAAACAAACACGACGACACGGGCGTTTCTGCTGTCTTGAGAGTGCCGCCACGAGATCGCCGCACAAGTAGGTGGATCTTCCCTTCTAGTATGTGCCGGGTTATCATAGCAACACAATGAAAATTCACAGTCAAGGATGGCACTTTTACGCAGAACGATAAGCTTCCACTACGCCGTCGACATCGACGATTACGACCGACGCAATGTTTGCGGATAGAAGAAGCCAGCCCTGGCCGACCCGCAACCGACATGCAACGCGCACAACGGCTGGTTGGGCTGGCTCCAACCACGACCAACTCTTGGTCGTGGCCCCAACGCCCCGCGCCTTGAACGACACATGTATGCGTCCCTCCATCGCTATGGCAACTGAAGCCTCTCTCTTCGCTTCTCCCCTCTTCGAGCAACCTCCTTGCCATCCTTGCCCCCGCGAGTGCCGCTTGCGGCTAGCGCCGTTATCTAGTCGTCTAGTGTCGCACAGGGAAGCGTGCTCGATGCGCGGGTCGGTCGGCGCGCTGCTCCAGAAACTGCACTATAACCGGTATTTCCCTTCGCGCACCTGCATTTTAAGCGGTATGTAATTACATAAAGTTCTATGGGAGGCAAACCGGTGGTTTAAAAAAGCCGCGTTATATACGGTCCTGCACTATAAGCGGTTACGTTGTAAGTGGTCTATACTGTATAGCTCGTCAAGTCCCGCTTTTTTGTACCACCCGGAAGGGTATACAAGGGCCTTTCAAATGCCCCGCAAAAAGATTTATGCAACGAGTAGTGGCATACATTTGTCTAACCACCCGACGGATGTCCTGCCTGATTCAATTCGGCATTGAGGGTGCACCTCTAGTGGTTCAATTCGCTTCCAGGGGAAAGCTCTTGCACACCACACCACAGAACTTCCCAGACAAAAGACATGTAAAGAAAGTAATGCAAGCACAAGTTTCTCTGCTTCTTTTGCAGGGGTTGTGGTGACGTCAGAAGGCTGAGCTCTGATTGACTGCGATTGAAGGATAGTGGGTAGACCTTAAAGGGGTACTCCGCCGATTTTCGAGCTACCTCAACTAACTATATTTTCTGGCTCCCCGGCCTTTACCCTTTCTGGTATGCTATTTAGTATCGTGAAATTCATAATAGTTATTGCGAAATCGGCAAATGAAAATGATGCAAAAACCAACATTCAAATATACCCGCCCTTTTCAGAGCCCTGACGTCATTGGAAGGTCAGCTTGCCAGTCGGGCGAGCAGTCTAAAAAATAGAATATGCCAATCATTTGTTCCGTGCTGGAGCGCGGGTCCTGGAGCAAGCTTCCAAAGCATTCATTTGACACCATGAAACTGCTTCGGATCAGTTGGGAACAAATTCTACAGTCCAAAGAGTGAACCCCTGCACTTCCAATGACGTCACTTTTTCGTTGTTGCCAGTAGAGACTTTCAGTTTGAAAAACACGGTGAGGGCCAAAGTTGTAAATTCAATAACTTCGTGAAAAAAAAATTATTTTGACCCAATATTTGGGATACTATTTTGGCGATGTTGTTTGACGAGTTTAGCAAAATTTCAAGCAAATCGGGGACCATGAAGAAATCGGCGGAGTACCCCTTTAAAGCAAGCTGCCTTGAGGTCTATCCATCTATCCCACTATCCTTCAATCAGAGCCAATCAGAGATGGGCGTTCTGACGCCACCACAACCCCTGCAAAAGAAGCAGAGAAACTTGCTCTTCATATTGTGTTGTGCACTTGATTAAACAGCCAGAATTTAGTCAGCCGACATGAGCGTCTGATGTCTCCGCTGTAGACAAGAAGTACAGCCAGTTCCAGTACCACCACCAGCCTGTAGTTTTTAGCGTACATCACGCATCACGCCGGTACGATGCTCATCCAGGTCAAAGTGGGCAGGGGTGGGGATTGAACCCAGGATTCCCGGGTTCTGTGGCACAAACTTTCGTTCCACGTGTTCCACGCTGCAGTGTGTCAACACACTCTGCCGCCGATTCCCCCCCCCCCCCTTCCCCCCGAGACGTGTCGAAAGACTGTAGCACAACAGTCAAGAAAGCAATGAAGCATGCACAGATGTTAGAGGAGCAGCCTAACTCACCTTGCAAAATGTCTGTTCGGGCGACGTGTTCACAGTGGGCACCCTTGTAGTCCGGAGGGCACACGCACGTCTGAGTCTTGCTACCAATGTAGTACCTGCGAGCAACAAACTGCGATTAAAGTTTGCCACGATTTTCTTCGCAGGCTTCCGCATGCTTCACCTCTTGAGCCACCTTTTGAGTCAAAAGAAGTTACATTAAATTTACCTTCTAGGTCAAGATTGTTTTTGGGGGACATGACCAGTAGGACATTAAAGCAAAATAAAAGAGTGTCCAATTACGTCTGCATCGCACAGTGAATTTTTTAAAGCGATAGCTTTACGGGCGACACTTTGCAGAGATTACGAGCTCGTGGGCTGTCGTCGCCGCTATGGAAAAACCCTTCTCTCCTCAATTTGGCGCGAGGCCAGGAAAGTCAAATTTTTCCGTCGGCCACGCAGCACGGAGAGAGAAGAGAGGGGAGCCCCAGCATACCATCAGTAACAACTCGATGAAGGGAGAGTATCCTGTCGTCTGCTTCAAACACTTGTTTTCAAACATTACTAGCGTTATGCGAAATCTTACTTTAGCAGTATCCAGTTACTATGCGTAATGTTGGATGGTTTTAAAAACTTCCACCGCGCTTACCCACTTATCGAATCACCAAGCACTGGTGGATCGTCAGTGGCATCCACGACGACTATGAGAATTACCCACATTGCACCTCCGTCCTCAGCTATGTGACGGCACCATTCCACCCGCATTGCACAACCCTGCTGCAGCTATCGCTTTCGTTTCTTTGCACAATGTGGGCGAAAAATATGACTTTTTTCCCATATGTATATCGATATTTGATCAGCAACATCCACTCAGCATTTCAGGATTTTGGCCGACTTTGGGGCCTGTTCAAACACGATGACGCAACCAGTACATTTGATTCTATCTGCTATTTTCACGAGTCCAATGCTTGACGGACAGATATGTGCATCCAACTGATTACTCCTGGAAGTAATCATCCATAAAAGTGACTGTTACATCCAAAAGTAATCCGTTTCTTTTGCGGTGTTACTTTAACTTTACGTTCTAGGATAAAAAAAATAGAATGTCGATATGCAGTCCAAAACACATGTAGCACAGGTTGGCCGTACCACAGCTCAGTGTTCTTTAGCTAATGTCAGGTGAGACAACGGCAGCGCAGCATCCCTCCATTGCAACCGTCAACGACAGTCAAATCAGGAATCTACTATTTGACGTTTTTAGTGAAAAATTTAAAAAGATGACATCAACTATCATTTTTGTTTGTATTAATCGGTTTAAGGAGACTAAAAGCTATGCAATAGGTTCCCTGTCAATATAATCATTCTACCAACGACGTGCCCTAATATTGTAGAACAACAACAACAAAAACATATTTAATCATTTTTATCTAGGTCACAAAAAGCTGATGCACAAACACGGTGACAGGGATGTGGGCAACCCGGAGCTTTGAGAAGAGTAGGTGAAAAACAGCACAAATCAAATAAACATTCATACTTCCAAAAGATGAAGGCTGTTCTAATATCCTTTGAAGCTAGCCAGCTACCATCACATCATTTTCAGTCAACTTCAGTGTTGAACATTATTTCAGTATAAGACGGAGCGTTTGCTTCTGCTGTGACTTTAAACCAACTGTCGTAGTCACTATAACCGAAGAGAGCAGTGTTAATTGTCTTGAGCTTTTGTAAGGTGCACAATTGTTTGGTGTCCTCCTCTGCATGTCTTCAAAAGCAAAGAAAGAGTGGGACAAGAAGAACAGGTGCACACAGATCCGCTATACCAACTCGCATAAGCTTGCACAGTATTTTTCTTTTTTGTTAGAAGTAAACATTTTGACTTTGGGAGTACGCTTAATATTGTTTACATCAAGAGTCTGGTTCTTTATATCAGTGCACTTCCCCCTTTGTTGTGGGTGAGCAAGCTACAGGTTGCAAACAACCAATTAAGCCACAAAACAAAAAAAAAACATGAATAGAGGTTATGTTACTTCATGTGAAGGGCTTTGAGCATTCAAAAACTGTCAGGCCCTGCATTTTGTAACTGCAAGTGACAATGTGATTCCTGTAGAGCTCATTTTACAAAAGAGTCCTTTTATTTTTTTTAGGAACAATTTCTGCTTAGTGCACAAAATTCCCGATTTTTTCTCCATGAATGAAAACGAAAATGTAACAGATTACCATCATTCCCTTACCTAAATAAGTAATAAAATTACTTTACAATTACTTTGTAAAATATGTAAATATTCTCTTACTAAATTACTGATTAATGTAATGAATTACAAGAGTAAATTCGTTACTAATTGTAATGGATTACATACAAGTCTGTCTGCACCAAACGCATTCAAGCAAGTTTTACGGTATATTACAAGGTCAAGTGGTCATCGTGACTCATCATCACACTTAGCATATGATGATAGGTACAAATGATTTCTGCTAGCCAGAGCTCCAATTGCTGTAGTTTTGTTGTGCATGCAAGACTTTCTTTCTTTCTTCTGTTCTAATGAGAAAAAAATTGACTGAAAGGAACCAAATATTTTCACCCTAGTCACAATGGAAGGGTGGCTCGTATGTTGGAAGGTGACAACTACAACAGAGGATCATCTTCCGAATTCCCGAAGAAAAACGGCGTCAATATACCATTCAATATGAATGCTTATTTTTTCTTATGCCATCAACGCCCTCTCCTCAAGGTTGGAACGTTCAAAATACACAGCTCCACATAATACCTAACGTGCCTCTGAGCATTGAGCACTGAGCAGGGAGTTGTTTCTTGTGGGTGGAGCCTCCCCTGCACCTAGCTTGCTACAATAAACTATACAAATTTCTTTTAAAGAAAAAAAGAACCCAAATTATTAGCTTGATTAATCCAGATGGAAAAAGGCACCGAAAACACATAAACTTCTTGCAGAAGCAATCTATAGCACACAGGGGCAGATGCAGGAATTTCCTGAGGGGGGGGGGGGGGGGGTCAGGTGTTTGTCAGCGTACCATATGTTTAGGAACCCCCTCCCCCTCTCGCTTGTTTTATGCCCTAAATTTTACACATGTAAAAATCAAGAGGGGGGTCAGGAAATCCAGACCCCCCCTCTAAATTCGCCCCTGATAGCACACACAAACTCCCAGACACTATGACCAGCTTACAGCATGTACCGTACGCATTCAAACTTGTATAAACACACACACTATCAGAAGCTTACGATGTGTATTGCACACACCCACACTTTTACGCACACACGACCAGCTTACAACATGTACTGCACACAAACTTACATACACATACTATGACCAGCTTATGTGTGCCACACACATTAAAATTTGTTTCCACACACACACACGCACACTATGACCAGCTTATGACGTTCATTGTACACATCCAAATATTTACACACATGCTTGATGACCAGATTTTACAACGTGAAACCACGCACATCCAAACAAACTCGCCTGCACGTTCCGCCGTTGTGGCAGAGTGAGCCGCCCTTCTGGGGGCCGCAGCGGGGCGAGAACTGGCACTCGTCGCCGTAGAAGTCACCGAGGCAGGAGCAGCGGTAACTTGTGAGGTCAGCCGATGCCAGGCACAGTCCCGTGAAGGAGCAGTGGTGCCCAAGGCACGAGTCATTGCGCAGCTCCTTCTCAGACTCGACCAGCTCGTAGGTCAGGTTGAAACCATACACCTCGAGGAACAGGTCAAGCACACGCAGGTGGATGTTGCCAGCCTCCCGGACCTGCCACCACGGGGGGACACAAACCTTTGCTTACAAAGGTGAAGCTTAAGTTAGATGTTCTGGTAAGATATGTAGTACCAGACTTCCTGTAGATATCCTGGCAAACGTGCCCGTAAAGTACCTTTGTAAGATGTGCAAGACGTTCTATGGACATCCTGACAAGACACTGCATAGCCATGGATAACTTCTGCTGAACACCAAGACGTCTGTCTCACAGATATATTAAGGTACCAGTGAGATATACCTTGGTAAGATATGTAAGATGGCCTACAGACATTCAGTCAGGGCACCAGCCACATATGTCATCCCCTCAGCATCAAGACATCTATTGGATGTCTATGAAATGCCTTGGTAAGATGTCTTGTAGACGTCTTGGCAAGACTGTATAGCCATCAATATGTTGAAAGATTTTGTAGCTGTGTTCTAGCTCAACTAATGCACTGCCATTCTTGGGCTAGAAGACAAATGTGCAAAAGTCTAAGAAATGTTTGTAAGTAGGATTCTGTGCTTTCAATGTTTATTTTTTATCAAATTCGGAGGGTGTTAATCAAAGTTTATTTCTGTTTGATTCCCGATTCTCCGAAATTTTGAGCATAATTGTGCAGTGCTTCCTATTAAAACAAATAAATAAATAATATCTGGGTTTAATGTATACGAGATAAGAAAATAATATGGGCTGATATCAATTAATATTTTTTTTCAGCTGGATTCGACATTGGTGTCATTGCCATTGGCAATACTAATTTGTTCCATGACAAAAGTTGCACAGAAGTGTTGCTTCGATAAATGTTGATACCTTAAAAATTAGTAAACTCCTGGAGGTCGTTGCTGGGAAGCTCGTATTCATCCCCATTCCATCAACCTACCCCGCGGCCACGCCACACAAGGTAGACCACAGTGAGGTAGACCATTTTATGAAATTTCCATGGTCCATAGCTTTCACTGTTACAAAAACACAACCTCTCCTTCCTGTAAAGCACATGGCCCAAATTAGAAACCCAAACAATGGCTTTTGTCATTACCCATAAGTATGATGATTTGTTGTCCCAAATTAACCTTGAGATAAGCGGTAAGGCCCCTTTGACAATGCTCCGAGATATAAAAGATAACTGACGTGGCATGTTCCCAGTACCATTGACCAACTGATATTGGCACATCAAAATTTGGAGTTTATCGGATAAATTTGAATTGACCAAACTTTCAGCGACGGGTGTTTTTTCGAGCATTTTTGGATTTATCTGAAAATGTGGAACCCTATTTATGAGACACAGGACATTTCTTTTAAGATTCTGGTGGCCTAACCTCAAGAGACGTCTTGTAATGATGGTGCATTACCTAAAGATTCATTCCATCCATCTTTAAACAATTCAGGTGACCCACGTCCCAAGTGTAGAGGTGGAGTTTGGCAGTCTAGTATGACTGGGGGGTCTTTTAATGCGCAGCAGGTGGCAGTGGTTAAACGGCCGACTGACTGCCAGTACAACGTCCACGCACCCGGTTCTGTGGAAGCGGGAAATTAACTTCTGGATGGAAGGGGGACTTACTCCGGAAGGAAACAAAAATTCGACCTTCAATTTCTTTTTGATTGTTTTCTTCGGAAAAGCCAGCGCGCACTGCAAACAAAAACCTGTTTGATGTTTGGCCGTGACGATCGTTTGTCCCGACGTAAAAAGCTAACTAAGGGCTGTTTATACTCCGACGTTGAGCGCAGTGAACGCAGCGTAGCGCAGAACGCGCGCCTTTCATTGGTCGGCAACCAGGAACTTGATATTACACCTTCTTCACGTTGGACCGCAGAAAACCCCCCCAAACCACCCCAGCTAATCCGACGCTGTGAACTTCGATCACGTGATGACGCGTCCCCCACGCCCACTCGCGCCGCTGCTTCGGCCCCGAAGGTCATGTGACGCTCACATGGCGCTAATGAGCTTCGAATATTCGTAGTGTCGTCGGTGTCGTCTTCGGTTCATCGTTGAAAGGAAGCACGGGCGGCTAGCCAAAAAAGAATCCAAAATCCGACCCACTCCAACCAATGAAGAGGCAGGGTTCAACCAACCGGAGCCAATCCACGCACACGCGGGAACGAAATCCGACACGGCGCTCAAACAAGGTGTCAAGAGGTGTCCATCAGCGCGCGGTGTCAACGAACGACTCACCTGGAAATCCAGCACGAGCACGGGCTTGTTGCTGAGCACGTGGGTGGGCTCGGCCTCCGAACTGATGCCGCCGATCGGCGTGCCACCAATGTTCCCTTGCTGCGCGTCGTAATAGACGTACTCTGACAGCGTCACACCGTCGCGCATGTAGAATTGGGTCAGGTAAAGGGCCACCCGCTGCTTGGGCGACGAACCCCGCATGACCCAGCGGCACTCGATGGGGACCGGGTAGGGCCCGGGAAAGCCGGGCGTCGTGATCACGCCGCGCTCCCGATCGCTGACGAAGCCACAGTCCCTGAAGACGGCACCGGCCAACGAATTCGTCAAAAACGCCGCGACCGCGGCGAGTGCCGACGGGAGCTGACTTTTGCGGGCGCCCATCGCGGCACCGCGGCGGCCAAGACCTTTAAAAGGAGAAAAAAAGAAGGAGAATGAAGGATGTTGAAAAAAAGTTACCGTCCCTGGCTCTGCCGTGGCCACCACGCATTTCTATCGATCGAGGAGTCGGACTGCTGCCGCATCCATAGCCCCCGCGCGCGCGCGCGCGATCGGGCTTGGATTGGAGTACGCGGAGTGGAGGCGACCGCGAACTTGGTGTTATGAAACACTCACCTCCTTTAGTTCGTGGTCGGGGTCGGGGTCGGGTTTTTCCGGTGACCTTTGGAAGCTTGCTAAGCTAGTGGGAACGGCTCGGGCAATGCCGGGGCTGTAACCGCGAGATCGACGTCCGCTGATCCCATTGAAAAGAAACGAAACTTGGAGACCGCGACATCGCGTCGTCTTCGGGTCCGTGAGGGCGTCGACGACGGTCTTTTCGCCTGGCTGCGTCGACCTCCATGGTGACCGGACCTCTGCGCGGTGCCGGTTAAAGTTCCAAACGGGTTATCGCGTCAGCGAGGCACGCTCACGCGGAGCCGACGGCGCTTGACGTTTGTTGGCTTAGCGCAAGCAGACGCCCTGCTGCTGTTGAACGCTAACCGACTGACGGAAGAAAAGCCAAACAAGCGTCAAACAAACTGGTGTGCTCGTTTAGTACACATAAATAAGCTTTAGGTAGAAATAGTAACCCCCTATGTATTAAAATGGTTGGCGTGATCACGTGGTACAAAAAGTGTGGTGTAGGTGTCGGGGAAAACTCGAACGCACTCACAAGAGAGCGCGAATTTTGAATTGTGATATATAAGGTTGTCGAGTATTCACCTTCTAATAAAGCACAAATATTGGAAAGGCCTACCGCGTTACACAGGGATTTGTTTTTCAAGATACTGCATTACGACAAAACGTGATGGACTTTCTGAATGACGAATTATAGTAATATTAATGTTTGAATAATACAAACTTCTTCTTGCTCGAATAAAGCAGGCATTTTTCAAAGTTTTACAGGTATAAGAATATTTTTTTTCGCGCAATATGCAAGTGTGGTTTTTGCACCAGGTGAGGACGATCTAAATAAAAACATTCAGCCGAGATATGCAAAAATTAAAAACGGTATTTTAATACCGTTAAATACCATATATATATACACACACACACACACATATATATATATATATAATATATATATATACCGGGTGTTTTTTTAAGCTTAACAGATTTGTTTTAAAAAAGCCGTGAAAGTTACACTTATGCCGCTTGTGGAGGTGAGTTATACGGCCAGGGACATATTATAGGGGGTTAATCGTAACGATTAGTCGGCTAATTAATTAAAATTTATTAATTTACTTTTTAATTATTGAAAATGGACACATGCTTCCAATTAGAAACTTGCTCAGCGTCATCGAAAACCACTAAATCAGTAATTTTCAGAAGGACTTTGAGCGCATGAGAAGCGTAGTAGTGCACTAAAGTTACCACTCGTGGAGCAGGTACAAAGCTAGCGGTTGCGATAAGGCGCCCGCGCGATTTTTCCGTCTCTTATCTAGCCCCAGCCTTGTACCTGCTCCACGAGTGGTAACTTTAGTACAATACTACGCTTCTCACGCGCTAAAACTCTTTCTGAAAATGACTGAATTAGTGGTTTTCGATGACGCTGAGCAAGTTTCTAATTGGAACCATATGTCTATTTTCATTAATTAAAAAGTTAATTAACGAATTTTAATTAATTAGCCGACTGATCGTTACGATTAGCCCCCTATAATATGTCCCCCTGGCCGTATAACTCAACTCCACAAGCGGCATAAGTGTAACTTTCACGGCTTTTTTTAAGAAAATCTATTAAGCTTAAAAAAAACACCCTATATATATATATATATATATATATATATGGGCGGTTTCATCTCAAATCGTGCAGGCAAAAAGGGTCGAATTTTTAATTTCGATGAAAAAAATATATGTTATGGCGCCGTTTTTAAAAACGCGGTCGCCACAAACCGCGACTTCGTCGGATTTTTTGTTCTTGACTTGTGAATTTTTAAAGAGGCCGCGGCGAAAAGCAGTGTTTTTCACACCCGTCGTGGGTCGGATGTTTCGCTTGATCTCCCGCCGTTGATTTTCAGTCCACATTATATTATCTTTTTTCAAGCACTCTGCGGACACATTTAAAAGGCTCCAATACCATAAATTAGTTTTAGGCGTTTTGCTTTTTTTCTGTAAAAATGTCAAAAACGCCCCCTCGATCAATTGTTGACGAACTTTGACAATTAATTACTGGCAATCTACTTGGGTTATATCGATATTTTTTATGTCCACGGAGAGCCCAAAACACGCTCTTTATATGTATTATAAAATGACTCGGCTGTATGAAATATCCTTCGCGGTACGTTTACGTTAATGTTATGTGAAAACCAAAAAGTACCATTTTTGAAATTGATTTTCTCAAAAAACCCATTTTTTATTTTTTTTTATTTTTTGTTAAAATGTGGATGTGATAGTTTTCTACACGAAAATCACGTCGAGAAAGTGTATATTTTGTTTGTATGTTCTATATTTAAGCATCAATATCGTAAAAAAAAAAACGCGTTTTTACGGCTCGAAATGGACTTGCGAATTGCGCGTCTTCATAAACATGGAAATATTTTTGCCTTTTCTAACCTTCCCACATAACAATCAAATATAGTATGTAGAGGACGCTAGTGTAGCGACAGAACATCTATGAATCGTGGCGCCACCTTCGGGTTTTGGAACGGTGTATTTAAACAATGTGCGGAATAAACCAGGGGCTTTTTTCTCAACCGAACCACGTGGCTGGCGGGTCCACTCACTCTCGGCCGCCCTGGCCGCTCGCGCCTGATCCTTGCGCGCTCGAGCCTTCTTCATGGTGTCAGAAGTGTCAAGATGCCCGACACCCAGGAAACTTCCGCTGTCTCGCCGCTCCTGCCGTCAGCTGCTGCCTTCTCGCTACGGGCCCCGCCGCCGTTCACGTTCGACGAAGCCAGCCTGTGGCCTGCCTGGCTCCAGCAATTTGAAGATTACTCCTTCGCATCGGGCCTGTCCGTCGCTTCGGAGGAAACCAAAGTGCGCACCCTCCTATACTGCATGGGTCCCCAAGCTCGCGTGGTCCTTTCGTCCATCATGCCGGACGACGAGGCCTACCGCTCCTACGCCGACGTCGCAGCCAAGCTCACGGGCTACTTCGTGCACCCCGTCAACGAGGTGTATGAGTCAAGTCGCTTCCACAAGCGCACGCAGTTGGCGGGCGAGACCGTCGACGCGTTCTTCACGGCGTTGCGTAGCCTCGTCAAAAAGTGCAACTACCCGGCACCGGAGGTGGAAGACCGCATCGTACGAGACCGGTTCGTCGTCGGGCTGCACGACTCGCGTCTGTCCGACCAACTTTGCCGGAACCCGAAATTGACGCTCCAAGAAGCGCTCCTGCTGGCTCGGCAACACGAGGACGCTGAAAACGAGAAGAAACGTCAAGCAACGACTTCGCAGCCGAGTCCCCTCAACGTTGACGCTGCGTCACGAAAGTCAACCAAGATGGCGCCTGCCTCCAAAGTTCGAGAACCTTCTCGAAGCCGGGACCAGGGCCGGGACAGCTACCCTCGTGGGTCGAAAGCGTCGTGTGACTACTGCGGCAACGCACCGCACTCACGTTCTGAGTGTCCAGCCAGGAGGGCTACATGCAACCACTGCCGAAAAAAGGGACATTTCGCAGCAGTTTGCCGCTCCAGAACGAAGCGCCTCAGCCTTATCCAGCTGCACTCCGTTGAGTCGTCGCAAGCGTCCGGCCGGTACGTCGTTGTACGCGTCAACGGCCTCCCCCTACAGTTCAAGGTGGACTCCGGCGCGGACGTTTCTGTTGTCCCCCGCTCTTTTCCGGGATGTCCTGCCTCGTTGGACCAACCCACGGGCGAGCAACTCGTCGGTCCGGGACGCTGCCGTCTCAATCTTCTCGGTACGTTCCCGGCTACCCTGGCATGGCGAGGTCGGACAGTGCACCAGAAGCTGTACGTTGTCGGCGGCGTAGACACTCCTCTGCTAGGCTACGCTGCAATCGTCGCTCTAGGGGTCGTCAATTTTGTCGATTCAATAACCGACGCTGATTTGCCGAAGACGAGGTGTTCCAACGCCTCGACGAGGTGTTCCAACGCCCCAGAGGTGTTCCAACGCCAGATGTCGCGCATTCTCGAGGGTCTCGACGGGTGCGTCAACATGGTGGATGATATCCTCGTTTTCGGCAGGGACAGACCGGAGCACGATGCTAGACTCGACGCCGTCCTCAAGAGACTCCAGCAGTCTGGCGTCACCCTTAACGCCTCCAAGTGTCAGTTTGGTGTGTCATCCGTCAAGTTCCTGGGGGTGATTGTCAGTGCCAAAGGCATCGCACCTGACCCAGACAAGGTTTCCGCCATCACGAATATGCGACCTCCAACGGATGTACATGGGGTGCGACGCCTCCTGGGCCTTCTGAACCACGTTGGACGATTCTTGCCGAATGTGTCGGCCACGACTGCTCCGATCAGACTCCTCCTCAACAAGGATACAGTATGGACCTGGGGATCAGCCCAAGCTTCCGCCTTCGAGTCGCTGAAGAAGATGGTGGCCTCCAGCTCTTGCGTCGCCCGCTACAACCCCGAGTACCCCACGACTGTATCTGCTGATGCCAGCTCGTACGGCCTGGGCGCCGTACTGCTACAGGAGCAACCGTCAGGGGAACGCCGAGCGGTCGCGTTTGCATCGCGTGCCTTGACAGCCGCTGAAGAACGGTACAGTCAGATAGAAAAAGAAGCGCTCGGAGTCTCGTGGGCAGTGCAGCGCTTTGAAGAGTTTTTGCGTGGCCTCAGCTTCACTGTGGAGACTGATCACCAGCCACTCGTCAGGTTGTTAGGCACTGCCGACCTCGACCTTATGCCTCCCCGCATCCAGCGTTTCCGCATCAGACTTCTGCGGTACCAGTTTTCAGTACGGTACGTTCCGGGGAAGTACCTGGCCACTGCTGACACGCTATCACGGGATCCCGAAGGCCCCTCTCTAGCTGCCTCTTCCACCGACAGTGTCGAGCTCTTTGTGTCGCAAGTCGTGACAGCCCTTCCTTCGACTCTGGCGGTGCGCCTCGACGACTTCAGAAGGCATCAAGCGTCAGATGCCGAGTGCTCCGCGCTGAGGGTCTACTGCACTAGAGGTTGGCCAAGACGAGATAGACTCCCCTTGAATATGACCCGTTACTGGGACCACCGGGGCGACTTCTCCATTTGCGAAGACCTGCTGCTCATGGGTGGACGGCTCGTCGTGCCTTCGCTGCTGCGCAAGGACATCGTTGGCCTGCTCCACGACGGACACCAAGGTGTGAACCGGTGTCTGGCCCTGGCCAAAGACTCTGTGTGGTGGCCGGACCTCAAGAACCAGGTCAAGACTGCCGTTGAGAACTGTACTGCGTGTGCGAGCACCCGAGTTCAGCGTTGCGAACCCATGCTTGCCACCGAAACCCCTTCAGTGCCATGGGAGCGGGTTGCTGCTGACTTGTTCTACTTAGATGGCCAGGACTTCCTTCTCGTTGTGGACTACCGTTCGAGGTACCCCGAGGTCATAACGCTCCGGTCGACGTCTGCGGATGCAGTCATCTGTGCCATCAAGAGCATTTTCGCGAGGCACGGCATTCCACAGACCTTCTTCAGTGACAACGGGCCGCAGTTTGCCTGCAAAGCGTTCCGGGACTTCGCGAAATCCTACGGATTTACACACCTCACGAGTAGTCCTCGCTACCCTCAATCGAATGGTGAGGCTGAGAGGATGGTCCGCACAATCAAAGAACTGTTCCGGAAAGCGGAGGACCCCTTTCTGGCACTGCTAGCGTACCGGAACACTCCCGGTGTGTCGGGATACAGCCCGGCCCAGCTCCTGATGGGACGTTCTCTACGAACACGCCTACCCGTCACCGCCGCAAGCCTGGTTCCGGATTGGCCTCAAGTCAAGGACTTTAACGAGCGCGACGCTGCCCAGCGTCGTAGACAGCAGAAAGACTTCAATTCTCGCCACTGTACGCGGGATCTTCGCCCTCTCCAAGACGGGGAGGAAGTGTGGGTACAAGACGCCCAGTCCACAGCAACGGTTCTGAGTCCTGCTCAGAGGCCACGGTCGTATGTCGTCCAGACGCCCAGCGGTGTTCTCGTGCGAAACCGGAGACACCTCGTTCCCTGCAGCAGCCCTCCATCTTCTGCAACTCCTCAAACAACTGACGAATCGGCAGCTCTGCAGCAGGCTTCCGAGGACAGCGACAGCGGCGGAGCACCTCTTGCATCTCTGCGAGCACCTCCAGCTTCTCCAGGGACTTCACGACCGCGCTACTCCCGTTATGGACGGCGTGTGATTACCCCTAAACGACTGAACTTGTAGGGCATGTTCTTTTTGTTCT
Organism: Ixodes scapularis; assembly: GCF_016920785.2. Taxonomy (NCBI): domain Eukaryota; kingdom Metazoa; phylum Arthropoda; class Arachnida; order Ixodida; family Ixodidae; genus Ixodes; species Ixodes scapularis. The sequence continues at coordinate 79,791,883 of NW_024609883.1, forward strand.
GCTGCGCTTAGGGCAGGACTAGACTGAGCATATTTCCGTTGCTCTTGTGTATCTAGGCATTGCTTCTCTTTACGGACTGGGGTGCGTAAAGTCTGCCAAAGGTTTCATTCTAAGGCTTTCCTTTAAGCTTCTAAGTTTAGTAAGCATAGGGCTCCCGAAGGGGGGATGTAGAGGACGCTAGTGTAGCGACAGAACATCTATGAATCGTGGCGCCACCTTCGGGTTTTGGAACGGTGTATTTAAACAATGTGCGGAATAAACCAGGGGCTTTTTTCTCAACCGAACCACGTGGCTGGCGGGTCCACTCACTCTCGGCCGCCCTGGCCGCTCGCGCCTGATCCTTGCGCGCTCGAGCCTTCTTCATAGTAGTTCCACCCTGTTATATTTATTGATTATTTAAATTTTATTATAGGCGGCAAGCTACATCGGAGTAGTTCAAAAGAGAAAGCAACACTTCTTAACAGACCAGTAGGTGTCGTAAATTTTTAACGTGTAGGAGTCGGCAGACGTCGTATTGATTCGGGGCCCTCGTTGGGCCTGCATGAACGTCCCGCCCTTTCGGAGCCAGCAGATGACCACGACCTTTCGCGCTCGTTGTGTTAGATAGGACGGCCCGTGACAAAAAAGCGAGCAGCGCACCCTGTGTCACGAGGAGTGAAATAAATTGTACGAATGTGTCGTCGACGTGGCGAACAGTGACAGCCACCGAGGAGGAGTCAGTCCAAGTATTGCACAAGGGAAAGCAAAGGAATCGTTGCCTGAAAGGATGAGGACACCACGGCCTTACAATATCGACGGTCAACAACTGTTCTGCCAGCCAAAACAATGCCGCGTGCGCGCTAAAACCGGCGGCGCGGGACACAAATCCCGCAGACGCAAACACGAAGATGGGCCGGTTGCGTTAGGGATGTGGGGAAATTCGAAACCAGCCATCCGTGCATGCGTGAAACGATACCACCTGTTTGCCCTAGCTTCGAGCGCCCTATCCTTACCTTGAAACGGCCGTGCTCTATCTCTCTCCGGGGAGATCCGATAGCACCGAAGGGTTATCTATTAAACTTGAGGAAGAAAACAAGAAGGGACTGTTTAAGTTTAATTATCCCCACCAACCCGCTCGTTCTGTCCTTATAAAGGGTTATCTCTTTTGGAAACAACAAAGACCGGAGACTGACATTAAAACGAGCGTGTTGGTAAATATACTTGTGTTTGTATTCTGCCCGGAGACTAGTTGGGTCGAAGTCAGCCTCCTTGTCAACTATAACCGTTTGTGAAGAGTGGGCTTCTCCCGAGATGAAAAGTTAGCGCCGGCTGACGTGTTCTTTTGAAAAAGGGAAGGGGAAAGAGAAAGTTTGAGTAACTGCAGAAACTACCTTGAAAGCTCCTCTCCCGATATGAAGCTTGAGGCATAGTCTCGGTTACCTTCTCGCGCATCGCTGCTCGAATCTATTCTTTACTTTGTTTCGCACAGCCACTGTTCCGCACAGCCGTCGTGGATGTGCGTAATAGAGTGAAGAACAGATCTGAGCATCATCTGGACACCGTCATCCTGCCAGGCTTCAGTGTCGTGGGACCGACTCGTGTGTGTTTCTTCGCCCCGCTGAACTTTGTTTCTCGGGTGCGGTTTTTTCTGAACGTTTTTTTTTTTCAATGTTTTCTTACTAACTGATTGTTAGCACTGTTCAGTTGTTGGGTTTATTTTGTCATGGCGTAGCGGCCTGGCGGTGATGTAGAGAGCGTGTTCGCACGCATTTGGTTGCGGTCCCGTTTAGGGAATGCCCGGAGGAGTTGGTTTTTGTTTTTGCCATGTGCGGCTGAGTTTTCCCGTCTTTATTAAATTATTGTTTTTTTGTTTGTTTTACCTTTACGTGTCGTCGACTTCTTTGTCTGACTCGCCACCATGCGTGGAACTATCGCCTTGCCACCGCTCGAACCTAAACACTTTATTTTTTTAACGCAATTTTCGTTAAGATCGGAGTTGGGCAATTTAATTCCTATTTATTTATTTTTATTTCCTACCCCTCTCCGTGACACACTCTCTGTGTGTTTCGGACCGTTTCTGTGTCATCACTTTTGTGTATTACGGAAGTGAAAGGACATTCCCTGGTGACCTGTGCGACGTGCGGTGAACAAACCCCAGTGTTTGGTTTCGGAAAGAATTGTGTATAATATAACGACGATGTGGTGAATTTCTTTGTCTTAGTAATATGAAAGCTAATAGCTAGTCGTGCTAGTTTACTGTGAAAGGTTTATAAATCGAAACAGTACAACGTCTGTGCCTTTTGGTTATTGAAAGTCTACTAGGCCTGCTGATTTGGTTAGATATGTATCTCGTGGTTCCCGCTCTTATCAAAACATAAATAACTTATTCAATACCACAAAATTCGTTTATAATTAATTACAAAATGCAGAAGAAAATTCAAGAAAACGTTTTCACAATTCACAGAGACGCATGGGTCGCTATGTCTGACATAGGTCTTGCAAAACAAAGACGTCTTTTCCCGATATTGAGGCCTAAATATAAAACATACAAACAAAATACACACTTTCTAGGCTTGATTTTCGTGTAGACAACTATCATATCTACATTTGAACAAAAAATATAAAAAAAATGAAAAATGGGTTTTTTGAGAAAATCAATTTCAAAAATGGTACTTTTTGGTTTTCGCATAATATTACCGTAAACGAACCGAAAAGGATATTTCATACAGCCGAGTCATTTTATAAGACGTATAAAGAGGGTGTTTTGGGCTCTTCGTGGACATAAAAAATATCAATGTAACCCAAGTAGATCGCCAGTAATTAATTGTCAAAGTTCGTCAACAATTGACCGAGGGGGCGTTTTTGACATTTTTACAGAAAAAAAGCAAAACGCCTAAAATTATTTTATGGTATTGGAGCCTTTTAAATGTGTCCGCAGAGTGCTTGAAAAAAGATAATATAATGTGGACTGAAAATCAACGGCGGGAGATCAAGCGAAACATCCGACCCACGACGGGTGTGAAAAAACACTGCTTTTCGCCGCGGCCCCTTTAAAAATTCATAAGTCGAGAACAAAAAATCCGACGAACTTGAGGTTTGTGGCGACTGTGTTTTTAAAAACGGCGCCATAACATATATTTTTTTCATCGAAATTAAAAATTCGACCCTTTTTGCCTGCACGATTTGAGATGAAACCACCCATATATATATATATATATATATATATATATATATATATATATATATATATATATATATATATATATATATATATATATATATATATATATATATATCAGTGTGTCGAACCGAAAAAAATACGGGTTCGGTTACGGTTCAGGTTCAGGTAAATTTATTTTGTTCCGGTTCAGTTCCGGTTCGATTAATTAGATCCGCGAACCGGTTCGGGGCCCTGAACCGGTTCGCGAACCGGTTCGGAAATTATAAATGACAAATTGCAACATCAAAATAAATTACAAATAAAACATCTGAAATCAGCACATACGAAACGGGATACATCGTAGTGTAAGGCTCAGGGATTTCTACCAGGAATGGTCTCTTTATGTGCACTCAAAGGTTACCTCACCGACGTTTACGCATTCGGACTTCATCTAATTGGGTCCGAAGCAGGAGCTGTAAAATCCGCGACCTCCTTACAAACCCACTTACAAGTAGAACTCGCTAACTATCCCGCCACCTCGGCGTGTAAGCAATTGAAGGAACAGTGGGGAGAAAATACAGCTTTCTTTATTTGAACTAGCGTTCGGTAACTCAAATTGCACCCTTAAATAAGTTTTCATTAAACAAGATACGGAATATGAAAAACACTTCACCGAACGCAACGCCAGAAGGACGTAATAGGATAAATATTAAAATAGAAGAGTTCGCTGTCTCACAAATATGTTAGCTTCTAAGTGCCTATACGAAACCGGATGCCTTATTATCAAACTCCACAGCCTTTTCGTTTCTCATTCCGATGGAAGCAAGCTTCAAGAACCCGCGCGTTCTAGAAACGTGTTACGAAATGAGCACACAGCAGCATTTAGGAATTACGAGATTGTAGAAAAATAAAATCCCGTGACGAGATTTTTTTTTTTTTTTTTTTTTTTTGCACAGTTTTCCAATTCTTTTTCTTCCGTGCAAGCCGCGACCAGCGCAATACTGGTTCCTATGTCAAGATTCATCGATGCAGCGTTTGTCAAGATTCATGGATGCAGCGTTTGTCAAGATTCATGGATGCAGCGTTTATATTCCTAAGACTGAGTGGAGAAGAAAAATATGTAAGCGAGGTATGTGTCAGGACTCAGTTGACGGCACTTAAATAACAAATGGCATTGAAAGCACATTCATTGTCAACAGCGCGTGGCCGAACCGTTTTGACATGAGCCGGTAACCGTTATTTTTTTTTTTTCGGTTCAGTTCCGGTTCGGGTTCATCGCGATAACAATATAACGGTTCGGATTCGGGTTCAGTTCCGGAAAAAATACCGGTTCGGTTCGGTTCCGGTTCGACACCCTGATATATATATATATATATATATATATACACAGATATAATTGAATCGCATTATCGATTAACTGATTGATTAATGAATACTGTTCGTAAATAAACAAATTATCTGAATTATAGATTTGTAGTGCCATTACTGAAAATTTAAAATACAATTAGAGCTAAGGTTTTAATTCGTTTGTCAGTTGAACTCGTTTTAATTTGGGGGGGGGGGGGGGGGCGGGGGGGGGGGGGGGGGCGCTGAGCGTCTGTTTTAACCTTGGCTACTGTCAGCGTGTGCAATCGGTCTTTGGCATCAGAAAAAGACATAAACGTATGACGAAAGTATTCTCCGGAGAAGGGGAACAAGAGGGACAATGGACAAACACAAATCTCCAAACACAGCTAGGTGACTGGTACGCGACCGAAAATATTCGCCTGGTTCGGGTATCGAACCCGGGACCTCTCCATTTCCAGTGGAGCGCTCTACCAACTGAGATAACCAGGGGTCAGACGTCAGTAGAGCCAACAAGTTTTATCAGCTTCCACCAGTCTAACAGTAACAAGAGTGAAAGGCTTGCATTTTAAGGTTATGAATATAATGCAATTAAATGCAAAGCTGCAAGCGAGCTGGACAAGAATGACGAAAAGAATCCCTGGAGAAGGGGAAAACAAGAGGGACAAAGAACAAACGGACAAATGACGTATCGGCGTCAACCGTGTGCGTCAAAGCCACAGTACAGGCACTGTCAGGCAGCAGGGCCAAATAGACGCCTTTACCTCCTACAAAAGTCCCAGCGCGCTGTGTGCCGTTGTCATGGTACTGATGGAAAACAAGACATTGTAATGTTTGTTTGGATCGTTGAATCATTATTTAATCTACTATAGAATAATATTGACACTTGGCTTTTTATGCCCATTTTGATTGTTTCAGAGCATTTATATATTCTTGCTATACTACATTCACTTTGGATTGTCGAGATAAAACGAAACAACTCAAATATTAGTCACGTGGACAAATAGTAAACCCAAACGCCTATGTCTTACCAAGGACTGGGACCCCTGTGATTAGATTAATTCATTCGATTGATGAAACTGAAACACAGTCTTGACTAACTCCCTGACGTCATGACACTAAGGTGGCGCTGCGGTCGGTACTGCGCTTGCGCAGATACTTCGTCTGTCGCAATCACCTGTTTGTTAATTTTAACGTAAAATGCTGCATAGTAAACCCTAAAACAATGTGAACCTATTTTTAATGACGGAAAATTGCTGTAAGATTAGCATAACCGAAATCAAGTAACTAGTGGCAGAACTTTGTAAACCAATTTGTATTTATCCACCTTTGTACATTTTCACTGCGAATTGTAATAACAACTTTCGGATTAAAGCAGTTAATTATAATAAAATTGCATTTCCAAATTAATTTACCCAAATACGACGTGTCGCTTGTATGTGATATTCTGCGTGAATTTTGTTTCGTGATCTGACGCAAACTTCTGACATGTCTGCACGCGAAATCGTTCTGCGAATGATAAGTCGGTTACAGAACTATATGTCCCAACGGTGTTTACCATGTAGAAATTGAGAAATATTTAGGTTTGATTTTTCTGGCAAAGCAAGTGTCAAACAAACCGCGATCGTTGGACGAAGTATTTATTTTTAGTAATTGTGCTTTACTCAAATAAAGCTTCTTTTTTTTTTTCTGGGGGGGGGGGGGGGGGGGGGGGGGATTAACTTGTACATCAGGTCCAGTGAACGATCGCTGTATTTTCCAGGGGAATAACATTTACATATATGTCTCAAATTTTGTCTGTGATAAACTGTTGAAACCCTTAGGAAAAAGACGGCGCGTGCGTGGGGAAGAGACTTCCACGCAACCAATAAACGGCTCTGCACGCAGCCGGCTAGGCAGAACCTGCGACGAGGAGATGGATATCGCTCCAGGGCCGGGGAGAAGTCAAATCCAGAGCAAGGGCAATGCTGAAGCAAGTAAGCAGAGCGGGAATACGCACGGTCAAGAAGGAGTGGACATCAAGGCCCGCAGCTCTGGATGACACCCCAAGGGCCGTTTTAATCGCACTGCTCAATAATTTTCTTGAGGAAGACGACGAAAAACAAGGGAAGAAACCCAATACAAAAAAAAGTTGACCGCATCTCCATGTGGTGAATGATGCTGATTAAGGCGAAGCTCTGGTGGTGCTTGTCTGCGTAGACGCTGAGCCGCAGCATGCCGAGCCTTTCGCTCGTTTTCAACCATGTCAGGAAGAGAATGTGTGGTATGGAACGTGGTTATATACGCATTTGAGCATTTGACCGCTGCGACCTTTCGCCACGTTGAGCCCCCTCTCCTGTATAAACGTTGAGCGGCTACATGCCACGTTTCATCCATGACATCCCCAGCTCTTGAGTTACTACCACATCTCGGAGCCCACTACTCGTCCCGCAGGCGTGGCCACGGTGTAAGATACACTCTTTAGGTGAGGACACGGCGGGGCTGTACGCGCGGCGCGAGGAATCAGATAGTGTTCGTTCGACGGGCATCCGAAAGGCTGCATCATTCCGCTGCTATCGTGCCCGCGGCTGCCAGTGTCGCCGGCGGCCAAACGGCGAAACTGTGGGAGAGCTAAATAAATTATCTCGTTGCCATGACACCCCGGTACACCGTGGTCTTTCTGCACGTGCGACAACCTCGCTGGAGCTCTGCGCGTGTGGTACATGAGGCGGCACGAGCCGTCTTGTACGTGCCCACGGGTGGACGAGTCAACTGCCGGCGCCGCTTGAAACCATAGTGAGAGAGAGTGAAGAGCGAACTTTATCGGGCACGTCGCGAGGAGCGCGCTGTCCACACAGGGGGCTAAGCTCGGCGCGGCGAGATCGAGGCGAGTTCTCCGCCAAACTCGCCGAACGCCGCGATTGGTCGGCACCGTGCATGACGACACGCGCCGACACTCCCTAGATCGTGACGTTAAACGGAGGGTTTGAGGCGGTCGGAGAGTTGCATATTCGGAACTCGCGGCGAGATGCGGTGACGTCATTGTGACGTGGCAGAAGCCGCCGCGGATGGGAAAAGCTCGCCGGCTCCGACCTAGGCGAGTTTGGGCGAGTTGGGCGCGAGATCAGGGAGAAGCGTCCAAAATGGCAGCGTTTTCGTTCGTGTTTTGCCGTCGGCATAGGTATTTAAACCGCGCCAATGTGTTTGACATAGACGACGTTCATTTTCAACAACACTATCGCCTCTCGAAAGACGTGGTAAGGTGGCTGTGCGATGAACTGCGTGGCGAACCGGGCTTGAGGCGATGGAGCCGTGAATGAACCGTCGCCCCCGTCGCGAATCCTACATCCAAATTCTACAAAGTGAATCCTAGAAACAAATGTGTTTTCACGGCAATCTGCAACCACTGCAGGAACGCAATTTACCATTACCTACAGGCTTTTACAATTATTTTGATGGGTTGCTGTGCTGAGTAGATGCAAGATAAACGCACTTGATAAAATTCAGACTAAAACAGATGATAGAAGAAAAGCAATATACATGAATGGCGCAGACTAACAACTGTGTAATTTCTTTCTCATCTTTCTTCTTCCACACCGTATTTTGACAAACAAATTGGCCGTTAGTTGTTTATACAACAGGAGAACATGCCAGAACATTGCGACATTGTCACCTACTGTAGATAAGCAATTTAGCCAGTGCAGTATGACTGCTAGCCTAGGGTCTTTAACGTGCACCACGTAGTAGTGATATACGACCGCATGCCGGTACGATGCTCATCAACATCGAAAAGGGCAGGGGTGGGGGTGAATCCACGATCCTGGGTTCTGCAGCGCGAGCTTTCGCTCCACGCGCACCCTATTCTAAAAAAAAAAAAAAAAATTGTGGCTGTGTGGCGGTGTGGGGGGACAAAGATGAGAAAGAAATTACACAGTTGTTAGTCTGCGCCATTCCTGTATGTTGTTTTTCGTCTATGCTCTGCTTTAGTTTATATATTTATCAAGAGCGTTTTTCTTGCATCTACGTGGCGCAGCAAACCATCACAATGTCTAGTCAACTAGCCCACATCCAAGCAATGTTTGTATAATTAGCATCCCTGCTGTTACCTATTCTTATTTGTCATTTACGATTTAAATAAAAAAAATTGGGCTGTATGTATGTTGATACTGCCTAAAACTTGGTCTGCCTCAACGGGGAAGATTCTCCCAGCTGTAGATGAGAAATTTAGCCATGCAGTGCCGTACGACCGCTAGCCTGGGGTCTTTAACGTCCATCCCGCAGTAGTGTTACACGACTGCACGCCGGTACGATGCACATCCAGATCGAAACGGGCAGGGGTGGGGATTGAACCCAGCATCCTGGGTTCTGCAACGGACCTTTCGCTCGACGTGCTCCGAGCTGGTGTGCGCTAGCCCAGCCGGCCACCGATCCCCCGATTTAAATAAAATAAAAACGCCTCACTGCGGAGCGTAGGGAAAAATCGGAGCTACGCTGGGGAACTCGCCGCCGCGGGGGGGGGTCGGAAATGTAAGAGGGGGAGTGGGAAACTCGCCGGGGCGGAGTCAAAAGAAGCTCCTCCCCTCCCTCGTGACGTGGATCGGAGAGATTCCCGCCGGAGGCGAGCTTAGCCCCCCTGAAGAGAATTATCTTACACCGTGGGCGTGGCCGAGTGGTTAAGGCGATGAGAAATGATCCATTGGAGTCTCCCCGCACAGGTTCGAATCCTGTCGACTGCGCAAACATTTTTTTTTTTCTTTTTTATTTTTCATCATTTTTTTTTTTTTTGCCCTCCACGAGCACGTGAACAGGTACTCACGTGCTCGTGAGCACGTGAGCTCACGAGCACGAGAGCTCACGAGCACGAGCACGAACACCAGCAAGATCGATGTGAGCACGGACGCCGGACGGACAAGGCTAGACCCTAAGGAGCTTCGCCCCTAAAAAAGATGGGCAAGGACAAAAGCTCGGGCCTGACCGGGAACACTCCGGGGAACGGTTAGGATATGGACGTTGTTCTCGGGAAGAAGATGGAAGCTTCTAGAACGCCGGACGGGGAGGATGACATCGATCGAGCCACCGGGAGGGGCTTAGACGACAGATTTGTGTTTGTCCTTTGTCCCCCTCGTTCCCCTTCTTCAGGGAATATTATCATCATTCTCGTCCAGCTCGCTTGCACCTTTGCATTAATCATAATAAAACCAGTCCCACACCAATTACAGAAGCAAAGGAGGCGAAAACAAGAACCGGCGAAGCAGCTCCGACCGCCTGCGGGGACCGGCAGCTGGACGAAGCGCCGAACAGCGATAAAAGCAGAAACGGCTTACCTGCATAAGATGAAGTAACGTACAAGAAAGCGTCCAAGAGGCCGCGGGTAGACACTGAGACGAAGCACCAGCAAAAAGCGAAGCAGCAACCCAAAAGATACGTGAAATTGAAGGTTCGACCGGCCAAGAAGATATCTCTCAAACCCCACATTCAATCTGTCAAAGCTCAATGTGTGGCCTTCATGCCATACAGAAATCAAGACGTGATCACCTTCCATCACATCGAAAAAGCTAACGTCGTTTCGGTCCGGACAGACTCGGAAGTCTTAGCCAGACAGATCCTGGGGATTATTGTGATCGAAATTAATGACCACGAAGGAATTGACGTGCAAGTTTTCCGCACGTACGGGAGCACCCATGGGCGTACCGACCGGGGAAAGGGAGGGGGGCAAAGGGGGGCGCTTGCCCCCCCCCCCCCCCAGTTCTGAGTGGGGGGGGGGGGGGCAAGGTATGTATTTTGCACCCCCCCCCCCCCCCCCCCCCCCTGAAGCAGCTGCCACTGGGCAGGGCAAGCACTGGCCAGCGGCGCCCAAGAGTTACCAGGAGCACCGGCCCCCGGCCCTGGTTGGGGGGGAGGGGTTCTGGTTTGCCTCCCACTCAAAAACAAGTTGGTACGCCACTGGGAGCACCTACACGAAAGGGACAATCTACGACCTCTATCCCACGAATCAAGACGAGAACGACAACGTTCTGAACACCGAACTAGTGTCTGAGAAGATCAACATCGTGGCGGCCCATTGGTTGGGAAAAACCAACACTGCGGTCATTACTGTTGATGGCAACAAGCTTCCCAGGTCGATCTTCTACGGAAATTTCTACAAAAAGGTCTATCTACACAGACACAAAGCCGTGGTATGCGACAATTACCAGAAGATAGGCCATAAAGCCGACATTTGCTACAAGCCAGAGGTATATAAGGCGTGGAAGAAGGCACGAAGAAGCCATCGCGGACCAGCAAGCGGGCCTCAAGAAGTGTTATAAGAGTAAGAATTGAGCCAATTTTGCCAGGAGTGCAGGAAGTCAGGTCACATGACCAGCAGTAAATCATGCCTGACTAAGGTTGCGCCAGACAAGAAGATGCGTGAGGATCATACAAGATACAGACTTCAAAACAAAGACAGCCAGAGGTTTAACCCATACATGATTGAGATGCTCGCGCCCAGGGGCAAATCCAAAACTCCGTTTTTTTTTTTTTTTTTTTTTTTTTTTTTTTTGGGGGGGGGGGGGGGGGGGGAGGGGATTTGTAAGGATACTATTCTCCACTTGTAATGAAGAGGTCCCGGGTTCGATACCCGGACCAGGCGGATTTTTTCGGTCGCTCACCAGTCACCTAGCTGTTGTTTGGAGATTTGTGTTTGTCCTTTGTCCCCCTAGTTCCCCTTCTCCAAGGATTAATTTCGTCACTATTCTCCCATT